>NW_017729026.1:23891738-23903942 GCF_001723915.1 Gavialis gangeticus
CCCTCCTCCAGCCCCCCCAACCCCTTACTTACTGGCACTGGAGCCTGGGTCCTGCTCCCAGCTGCTGGCAGCCAGAGCATCTGTGTGGAAGACCCAGCCTCTGGTTGCCTCAGGGCATGGTCTGGCACCATGCCCTGCCCTGCATTTTTTGTCTGTGGGTTTTTTTGACCCCTGGATATCCAGGGGTCTAATTTTGTTCCTGCACTGCAAATTTGCAATGCGGGGAACATTTTCTCATTCCTACACGTGCTTCTTGAGGCGCGTGCTCTCTCATCTGGACGCACCTCAGGTGGTGAGTCTTATCCTAAAATAGAGGCGTCCCTCACCTTCTCCTCTCTCACTTCTACCTCACTGGTAAAGTCCAAGGCAGGGCAAACTGTTCCTTTTCATATAATTTCAGGAAACTGCAAACAGACCTTGCCTTCTGCCCCTCCCTTACAGGCACATACAATCACATTCTTAAAATTGCTGAACAAATTAAATAGCTGTGTTCTTGTGCTGGAAAATTAGTTCCTGGAAAGAGAGTGTTTTGTTTGTAGGTATAGCATGTACAGCCTTTATTTTGTCAAGCAACCTCTACCATAGGTGGCTGCCTGAGGAAAAGGTAGGTTGAGAAGATTGAAAGGGTAAAGTAAAATAGCCTCATTCATAACTGGTGGTCTTTTGTGTCTGTGTCTAGGCTGACTATGACTCCAAGGTATTGTTTGTATTCTCTGGGCATTGGGTGGGCAGAATTTAATTCATTTTCAGCTTTCTGAGCACTAATTTCATTTCAGTACATCACAACAACTTGTCACTCACTATAAGCTTGTAATTTCAATTCTTCATACTTTCTTTGCCCTGTTTCATATGTCAGTGAAGTTTCAACTGCTTCATCCAGCTCATTGTTACAGAATGCTAGGGCTTCCATTGCTGATCTCACTATACACGGGCTTTACACCAGTACAATAATCCTATAACCTCAGTGGGGTTATTCAGATTTACACTACCACATGCAAAATCAAAATCAGGCACCTGGTATGTATCTGAGGTCTCTCACAGTTGTGGACAGTAATGAAAGAAAGAGAACCATAAAATAAAGAGTTTGTTTTAATCACCCCAAATAAATCTCTGCAGGATCTGGTTCATAATGCCAATCTAAATTAGATAGGAAGCTACCATCATGCCTGGTGCTATAATTAGTCTTCTTGGACTATCAGAATTCAAATGAACACTTCTCATGGGGGACATTTCCTCTGCAACCCTGCATGGTATAGGGTTAGTAATTGGCAAGGCTGTTTATACACACACACACACACACACACACACACTTGCTCTAGTTCATATACACACACATACATATTTGCTCTAGCTTATTTAGTTATGGGTAACTTATGGATATTGATAGAAAAAAAATGAAAGAACATAAGGTTAAATCTTGAATTCCTTATTCAAGCAAAATTCTATTACAGACTTGAAAAATGAAATCAGGGCATCAGGATGTCACCTTGTTTTCTTTCATTTCTTTAATGAATATTAGGCATTACACCCAGCTCTTCTCAATGACTTTATCTTTCTGTAGAGTGCCTTTAAGGGTTGCACCACCGTATATTGTTTTATAACATATTAGGTACATTAGGCCACCATTATTCAGCATTGTTGGGGGTACTTATTTAATCAAAATCTGGAATCAGAAAACCAGAAGTAATCCATATCTGAATTCCTTACAGGAAACAGTCTAAACAAGCAAGACCTTCTTTCCTGATACATTCATGTGTTTGTAATTTTGTAAATTACATTTTGTATTCATATGTATTAGTCACCAGTTGTGCATTTCAGTTTTTTTTTTAAATGAGCTTCTAGATCTGTAGATCTTTTTCATTACATTGCAAATATCTAGTTCTCTTCTATTATGCAATATAGGACATATTTTATTCTTTACATTTCTGCACTGCATGCCAAATATCCATCTGGAAAAATAAGTTTTGACATAAGAATTAAATTGCAAACACCATTATTTACAAGTAGATAATGGATCTTTTATAAAGAGTCAGAATTTCTTTTTCTCTAGACTTGGAGAGATTAAGGTCACATCACAGTATGTTAAAACACATAAAACTTTATAATCTTTGGCAGATTTATTACCTACCGCACACTCACAATACCCTGTGAATCTTTGCAACTCTTAACAAGAACAGATGGCAATAAAGTATTTGTGGACAAGAGAAGGATACCTAACTCTTCTTCTTAAGTCCCTCATCTGATTGCTGGTCAAGGTATATGTGAGACTGACAGCGATATCAAACTTGTTTTTGTACACGTCCTAATATTTAATCTGTAATTTAAGGTGTGAATATTACAGTGAAACAGCAAAACTTAGGATATGTGAAATTTACAAAGGAGTTGCAATGTATTTTTTAAACTCACCAGAAGGGTTAACCATAATAAACTTCCTTTTATCTGGAAATTCTGGGGTTGGTTCTATAGAAGGTATTTATAGGGTGATCACTTTTACCTGCAGGTAACATTGACTGATTGTCAACAGGCTTTGTTCCATTATCTTTAGACCTTCAAGATTTGTCATGTGTGGGACTCGGGCAGATTCAGAGAGGGTTCAGTGGTGCAGTTGCCTTTTACTTTCCAGAGCACAGTTCTGCAGCTTCAGGTCCCCACAGCCCTGGATGCCTGGCTCCCCTGTGGAGTTAGGTATGTGACAGGAATAGCAACTGGAGACACTTTTTAATTTCCCGAAACAGAAAATAAATCTCTCACCTTCTCAGTATTCTTTACCCTCCATGCTCAGAGGCCCCGCCACTCCCATCCCCCTCCCCTTTTCCTCTCTACTTGTGCCTCAAGGTGCATGTTATTGCCACTGTCCCTGGCTGACTTGGGGGCGAAGGGAGCTTCAGAACCACTTCTGCCCCACTGCAGTGGGGCTGTGGGGAGTGGTTGTCTGGGGAGCCACACACAGATGGTGACAGTAGGGAGAGGTTCTTACCTGATTTGGGGACTTAAAGTCCTTAGATGCTGTCCCTGTTTTGTAGTTTTACCACCCCAGTGGAGGGTTGGAGGTTGGGAGCAGAAGGTACAGCCATGCCTGCAATGCCAATTACTATCCCTGCACCCTGCTTTTCAAGATCCTGGATGTGTATATGGTGGGACTAACTCCTGTGAATAATGTCTGACAAATGTGGATAAGATGTTGACAGGTTAGGCCTAAGACTGTACATTGGACCTAGACTGATTTTGTTGCAGTAACACAAATGGCATGGGGGGAGGGGTGGGAATTGTCTTTGGTTTTAGTGATCTCTGATACATAAAGGAATAAATTGTACCTGCCTTTTCTGCAGATGATGAATGAGAGGATAGAGGAGAATTCTAATATACAAGTTCCAGCTACAGTTGCAGCATGTTTCAGTATCTTCAGGCATCAAGTGCCCTTCCTCAGCTCTAATGTACCAGGTATATACTGCAATGCCAAACATAACTAAAACATACATTTTAGAGACACAATACAGTAACATGCAAGACAATGAAAAGAAAGACACACAAATATGGGATTTCATAAACTTTGATGTCACTTAGAATGGAGGAGGGGTACTTGATGCCTGAAAGCTTGTCCAACCACTCTCCAACTACATAGTCCAATAAAGGATATCACAAGAACTCCTTGCCTCTAATACATTTCCTAGATCATTATGGTTACAACACTCCAACCCCATAACCTCTATAAGAAAATATGAGAGAGTAAGTCTACCCAGAGTCTATGGAGAATAATAATCTTATGGAGTCTACTCAGATGATAAACCTGGGTAGGTAGGAGTAAGCATGGTTACTTTTCTGCTCAATGACTCCTCAAAGCAAGTCAACAGAGACTGGTTAGACTGCTAGCTCCATTCACTGTACTTGCTGACAAAAGAGTTAGAGTCACTACAGGCACTGGTAATTTAACGTTATTATAGGCCAGCTGTAAATTACTACCTTTGGGAGTAAAGAGAAAGCTGGAATGAATTATGACTCAGAGGTGTGTCTGAGTCATAACCTCTTCTGGGACTATTCCTGGGGTGATGTAACTTTAACACTATCCCTTGTTAAGGGCTGTGCCTAAATGTCAAAGTCTATTCCTAAAGGTTTATAAGAATTCAGCCAAAGAAGAAAAGTACGCTTAACAATCTCTTTTCTGTGCATCTTTCTTCTTAGTGTCTTGGTTAGCCTGCTTCAGTATGGTCTTAAGATGTATATTTTAGTTTTCCTTTGGCATCAGAGGGAGGGAGAGGGGATGACAGGAACATACCAATATTTAACTATTTCCCTTTGTAATGAGTCATGGGATTGAAAAAACAGAGGAGAAAAAAAGTTTAACATCTAAATGTATCCCAGTTTTGCTGCATAAAGATTTATATCTTTGTCAATGATCAGCGTGTACGATTAACCCCCCTTTTCCTTGATGCTGCTAAGATTTCCACATCATATGTTAATGCCTATAAACTTATCCTAAAGAGAAATGCTTTGGCAACACATATTCATTCATTTTAATGGTTTCAGGGATTTTCATTATTTCTTCAGCTTCATTTTTTCCTATATTGCTGCTGGGTCCTTTTTATGTTGGCAGGAAAAACAAACAAAGTTGTTTCCAAAACTTTGTCTTCTTCATTCCTCTCTCTTTGCATCCCTATTTCCATATTCATGGGTTCTTCTTCCATATTCCTTGAAATTGGTTAACTTCAATAATCACAGTTTCCAGCTCACTTTAATGTAGACACCATAAACCTCATTTCTGTTCCCATTTGGCAAGTAGGGTGTCAGCAGTTCTTGAGAAGGCCTGATTAAAACTTGAATTGTATGCCTCTGGAAGAGAGAAACAAGGCTGGGAATCACTAGGAAGACTACACATGCCTGAGGAATTTATTCTCCAGTCTTGTCAGTTTGTTCAAAGTAGATCTTATGAGAGTATCTCCAAAGGCAACAGACTGACCTCTGTATTTATCATGAGCCTATACTGGACTGTGATTGTATTATGGCAGTTATAGGATGCAGTAAAATGGACAGTCAAAACAAATTTCATGAATCAAAGATTTTTTTTTTTTAATCAAAAGTTGAAACCATTGAATCCACCTGTAAAAGCTGACAGAAGACTCAATCACATATTAATATATAAGGCACTATATGGAACTATTTGCTATAACTGCAATTGAACATGCGAATCTCAGTTCACCCTCCTCAGTCAGCTAAAGGCTTATCAGTGGCTTCCCTATTTATTGGAAAATTACCATTCTTGTATTGAAGCGCTGCCACAGCTGACAATAAAGCTTTGATATGATTTTTAAGTACACTTCCTCAAGTGTAGTTTTCCTACCATTGGCCACATTTGACTGTAGCTTAGGTAAATATTGCAGGACGTTTTCAACAGCAGAAGAGAGTAAACCTCAGTAATTGTAATGCAATCATTTTATTGTTTCTGACAAAATGTATTTATTGTCTGCAAGTCTTTTGGCTCATGTTGTCTTTCATCTTAGAATGCAAAGTACAGCATTTAATTAATTTATTTAAATATGTGGAATACATCAACCAAATGACATAACAAGATATAAACAACAGCACTAAGGAATAAGGGTAGAGGGATTGTAATGGGTCTCCCTCTACAGTGCCATCTTCCTCGTCATCCACACCTTATGTGGGGGCCCCTTGGAATCCTTCTGTCCCACTTTAAATCTCTCCTGCCATGTCTTGATGGAACTTATTATGTGAGCGGGAGACTGCGTACTCTATTGGGTATGCTGGGGTCTCTCCTAGAAGAGCCTGACCCCTTTTTATTCTAGCTAGGCCTCCTCATCCAAACCCACCACACAGGGTTTGACTCTGAGGTTCTAGCTTTTCTTTCAAGTGCCTGGAGGCTCATGGCCCCCTTTTCTGCTCCCTTCTGGAGCACAGCCCTCCCTGGCCAAGGGTCACAGGCACTGACCCCATAGCAAGGGGGCCACAGGTCAAAACCAGGGGCAACCTGCCAGTTCCAACAACAACACAAAAAAAACCTATATATAGGTGCACCAGGCATCCCTGGCCTTTTTAAGGCCATCCTTCCAGTGCTGGAGTTCGTGTCGTCCCAAACTGTGCCCTTACTGACACAAGAACTGTGCTCCCCCAAAAGGCTGCACCCTCACTGGCACCAGGGTCCCCACTCCAGAGTGGGTCCCCAAAAATGAGGTCTCCTCCATCCCCTAATAGCCTCATCCAATTCTCCAGTTGTAAACAGCAAACACAAAACTCAAGCCCCTAGGCTATAACATAAACTTCTGCCAGTTGGCTAAAACATCACTCAAACCACCCCTAAGCATGCTCCATCCCTCACCTGTACTAAACTTCTCATGTATTTAGGCTCCAGCAGAGTTCCTTCGCCTGCAGCTGCCTGCCTGGCCTTAGCCCTGGGGTTTAAATGGGAGCCAGGCCCTGCCCCTTCTGGTCAGCTGACTGCTAACAGGTATGAGTCACGGGCTCCCTCCGGTTGCTGTAGTAACTAGCACCTGGGTTCCTTCCTCATTGCTCCCAAGAGTGCCCTGCTACAGGGACAGTTTTAGATTTGATATCCTTTACAAGTAATTTCCAGTGGCCTGGTGCAGGTCTTCATTGCAACTGTTAAAACGATTAAAAGGACATTCCTCTGTGACGAGTGCCATAGTTTGGATTTCACCATACTCACACTTGGGTACTTTATTAAAGTTTGTCAAAGACCTCAGAGGAGTTTATCAAAGACCTCAGACTGCTGAGCCAGACATGCAACTTTGGAGACCTAAAAGAGTCCATGATCAGAGACCAAATAGTATTGGGTATAAGGGATACAAGCCTCAGAAAAATACTGTTAGAGGATCTGGAACCTAATTTTGAAAAGGCAGTTAGAATGTGCCAAGCAGCTGAGATAACAAATGTCAGGCTGCATAAACTGGAGGAAAAAGCAGAACAAGGTGAACTAGACAGGATTACAAGACTGCAAAAACCTAAGGCAACACACAAACAATACAGAAAGGAGGACCTCACTGTGAAGCAGGCAAGTGGAGGCCAAAGAGAATTGCTTGAAGAAACAACAGCTGCAGATGATGTAGCAGTTACCACAAACCATGCAATGCCCTGCATTTGGTAAGCACTGCAACAAGTCAAAAGATTCAATCACTTTGCAAGAGTTTGCAGAAAGGAGCAGGATGCAACACACAAGAAACAGAACATGCGTGGTCTATGCAATGAGGAAAAGGAAGAATTCCTCATTGGCACAATGCAAGACCTTCATTCTTCTGAGGATTGGACAATCACCCTGGACACCAATGGACCGAAGGTAACTTTTAAATTAGATACAGGGGCACAGGCCAATGTAATACCAGAATACATTATTCAAAAAATAAAAACTAAACCTGTGTACTGTGAGAATAAGTTAGTGAGATGTAGAGCATATAATGGGAACATGATTGCAAACAAGGGTGTTTGTGCGCATCATGTTAGATACAAAGGTAATATAGTAAAGATTCAGTTTGCAGAACAGGTTTGAAGCTGAAAAAACAACATCGCAAATTCAGAGAATATGTCAAAGAAATAACATATCTGGGAGAAAAGCTCTCTAAGAAAGGGATGCAAATTGATCTTGCAAGGGTTAAGGCCATTACAAACATGCCAGCCCCTACAGAAAAGGACGGGCTGCAAAGATTACTAGGAATTATCCATTTTGTAGAGATTTAGAAGAGCAGACCAAATACATTAGATCAGTCTTACAAAAGAATGCTCAGTGGATATGGGAACATAAAGATGAAGCTGAATTTAAAAACTTGAAGGAAAAATAATGAAAGCTCTGGTACTAAAATACTAGGACTCTAAAAGACCCATTATAGTTGTCAACAGATGCTTCTAAAGACAGCATTAGAGCAGAGACTAGTAGCATATGTATCTCTAATCAGAGTGTCCATATGCACAAATGGAGAAAGAAAGTTTAACTCTGGTATATGGCTGTAAGAAATTTCATATATTCATCTATAGGAAGCCTATGATAGCTGAAACTGACTATAAACCTTTGGTAACTATAGCAAAAAAAGGGTTATCAGATGTGCCACCCAGATTACAAAGACTTTACTTTCAACTGCAAATGTATGATCTAGACATACAGTACATGCCAGGAAAACATCTAATTATTGCAGATATGTTATCCAGAGCATATGACACAATAGAAAATGACAGAATTCCAGACTAGGACATGTTAATCTAATTAAAAGAGTGATTCCTGTCACAGATAAAATGTGGGCACTAATTGCAGAAGCTACTGCTCAGGACACCACATTGTAAAAATTGATAACAGCTGTATGTGCTGGTTGGCCTGGAAAACATATACCTAGCCCCTATATTCTCAGTTCAAGGAAGAACTGTCCGTACTGGATGGCATTTTGTTCAAAGGCTTATTACCTGTAGTTTCAGCAGTGCTAAAGAAAGACATGTTAAAGAGAATACATTTGAGGCATCTAGGCATTTAAAAATGCAAAGGGAGAGCAAGGGGTCCTCTATATTGGCCCAGCATAAATAATGACATAGAAGACATTGTAAAAGCTTGTACAATGTACCTAAAGTACAGATCAGTGCAAAGAAAAGAACCCATGGTGGTCACAGAGGAGCCCATAGCTCTATTGTCAAGTGGGCACTGACTTATTCATATGTACAGGGAAAAAAATCATGTATTAGTGCTGAATTATTATTCTCACTATCCTGAAATTGCATTGCTCGAAAGCACAACAGCAAACCATGTAATTTCTCACATCAAATTGATTTTTGCTTGACATGGATTCCACAAACTGTGAGAACAAATAAATGGTCTTGAGTTTAAAGAGTTTGCAAACAAATATGGATTCCATCACACTTCAAGTCTGAAATACCCACAATCCAATGATCTAGTGGAAAAGGGAATGAAGACATTGTTGAAAAAAGCTACAGATTCACACACCGTTGTTTATCTGTCACACTTAAATTACAGGGCAACACCCATGAAACATGGACTGTCCCCAGCAGAAACACTGTTTAACAGGAAACTCAAAACCAGGCTGCCAAATCTTGTGAATGATGCTCATGAGAATGAAAAACAAAACATTGAAACATTAAAATAAACAACTCAATCAACAAACTCAGACAAAAATGGTATTATGACAGGTGTTCCAGGTAGTTTCCACAACTAGATATGGTGCTTATTTCACATGGACTAATGTGGAAACAAAAAGCACTAATTTCCCATCAAGTAGCTACTAGATCCTATAAAATAGTCACAGTGGAAGGACAGGTGTTAAGAAGGAACAAGTAACACTTGCAGCTCATAAAGGGGAGAAAAGAAGTAGCATCACAGGATTCACCAAAGGAAACAGAGCTAACATCAAAAGCAACGAGAAACAACAGAGGAGACTGAAAATGATATAGAAGTGGAGACATCTGAACAAGGAAACCGAACAAGAACTGAACCAATAAGGACTGCGAATGCAGAAACACTGACATCACTTATTGCTAAAAAACCCCCCACAAAGATGAATTGAGGCCTGTTAAAATGTGCTTTAACTATGAGCTGAACTAAAGTGACAGTGTTAGTATTATATGGGGATAAGTTAAATATAAAGGAGGAAGATGTGTGCATACTTTTAAGAGTGTTATACATCACTTGTTACATTGGCCTTGGGGATTGCAGGAGAGAACAGCAGAAAGGTAGGCAAGGTACTGCTCTCAAATACCATTCATTAAAATCATCTTCTAATTTTGTCAATTCATTACTGAGAGTAGTTTCAATAATGCTAGAATCAGATTCCTGTGCTAGAATGGTGATATCGTCAGCATAAATATATTTTCCTGATTTTGTATGGGGAATATCACTTATATACCAGTTGAAGAAAATGGATGCCAGAACTGAGTCCTGTGGTAAACCGTTGTTGATAAATCAGGGACTGCCTATTTTACCATCAAGGCAAACTCTGAGCTTGTGGCTGGACAAGCTATTTAACAGTATTGTAATAATCTTTTGTACCTGATAGTCTTTATCAATTTAACCATGAGACCCCTTATCCATACTGCATCATAAGTCAAAGTGAGATCAATACATGTTGCTCTGGTCTTCTGTTTTCTTTCAAATCCTACTTGAATAAAAGAAGTAAGAGTGAGGACTTGATCATAGCAGCTTCCCCCTAGTCTAAAGCCCACCTGGTCTGCAGGAAGCCTGGGCTCCAGGATAGGGATAATTATTGACAAAAGCACTATTTTAAAGAGTTTGAAAGTTGTGCATAGAAGGGAAATAGGCCTGAAACTCTTCAAATCATCTGGGGGTCTCCCCAGTTTGAGAACTGCAATAATTTTTGCCTCTTTCCAAATGTAAAGAAATGTGATCAGATTCTATATGAAGTTTGTGAAGAATTTCACCAGCCACCCTCTTCCACGTGGATTGATGTTTGAACATCTAGACAGCTTTTTCTTCCAAACTGATTTGATTTTCAGGCTGCTTGATTTGTTTATTTTTACCTTTGAGGTCTCAAGTAGGTTGGTAGCTATTTGGTCTGAGGTTATATGTGAAGCATTATAATTCTGAGGGCTTGTTCCACCTAATCTTTACAGTAGGTTCCAGCTTTTGCAACTTGAGTGAGTTAAATTCAGGTCATTGACTGTTTGTATCCATGTATCCCTTCTGGCTTTGTCAAGGCTGTGTATCAATTCAGATGCCAGTGTGAGTTTCACACACATTATCCCAGCAGGAAATATATTCTTTTCTCAAACCTCTTGCCATAGTTTTCTGTAATTGATTTAATTAATTTGATAAATCTAAAATATTGTGGGGGCCTGATGGGATCCTATTAATGTTTGTTTCTATAATGTTACGGAAGGTTGTCCAATTACCTTTATCAGTATTCCAGTGCAGCAGAGGAGGGCTATTAATAGCCAGGACAGTAATACTAATTTCAGTTATAATAGAACAATGCTAGTTATTTGGAAAAATATGAAGTATTTCTTATGGTGCCAGTAAACGGGTACTGTTGTCATCTGTTGACACAAAACAGAGGTCAGGATTATAAGATCTTTTCCATCATACTGAGTAGAATGTTCCTCTTAAATTTTGTATCATGGATGAACTGAAGTCCATTAGCTGTAGTCCAGTCCATCTGTTAAACATAATTTTCATCATCTGTGGGATATTTCCATAAAGTGTGATGAGAATTGAAGTCACCAACATGCAGTGCCAGATATTGCTCCTCTGGAAGTGTATGTGTAGGCCATCTCTGTGAGGCTTATATACATTGAATATCTTGAAATTCTGAATTTTGATTCCAATCACAGACTGGCCACACTTCAAAGCAAAAGTTTCATTTCTAAGTCCAGGTCTCACATAAGTGGCCAGTTCATGTTTGGAGTGAAATTGATGAGTTATGAATACACAACCTGAGATTTTAACTTATTGGGTGCACTGTCAGAGACATGTGTTTCTTGCAAGACAATAGATGTTGATGGTCTTTTTAGTCATCATTTTAATTAATATTTTGGCCTTTACCCTAGATAGGCCTTTTCTATTTAATTGATATATTCTCAGAGTTTTTCCAATAGGTCTATTAGTCTGAACACCATAGAATCATGGAGATGAGTTTATGCAGATGAGGTGTTCTATAGCTGCCCAGCCACATAGACACTTTTCACTTATACTACCTACTTGAACCACCTCGGTAGACATGCCAGAGTTAACAATTTCCTTCATTCTTCTCATCGCTGAGTAACTGAGTGGGAGGTCTACACAGACATTTTGACTCCTGGTTGATGGCATTTGTTTGTGTATTAAGATATAATACACTTAACAGGGGGGACTACAAGAAGGTTGCAAGGGGCAAATTATAGTAGCACTGTATATAGTCCAATATTTCCAGGTTGTAAATTATATCCACATCAATTCCTGTTTTGGGAAAGGGGAGTTATAGCATTCCCATTCTGCTCCATAGTCTTGACCCTAAGAACTGCTCAGGGTGAAGATGCTCAAGCAAATGAACTTTGTACCTCCCTGATTAGCATTCTACAGTGCTGATCCTTCAGCATTCTAAGATGACTCTCTTCATATTGAAGATATTGAAGCCATAAGTGGAGGAAAAGGGGGGCTAATGAGGTTTAGTCCCCCACCCAATGTGGGGCAGTGGTAGGGCTGCAAGGCAGCCCAAATGAGGGCTTCTGGCACAGCAGGGCTGGGGCTGGGGC
>NW_017729026.1:23904268-23916751 GCF_001723915.1 Gavialis gangeticus
CACAGCCGAGGCTGACCCTGCTCCAGGTCTGGCTCTGGGCTCCCCAAGCTGTGCAAGGCCAAGGCTGGTGTGGGGAGGCAGTCATGGCCAGTGTGGGGCTAGGGGGGGCATAGATTCATTGGCATGGGGGGTGCTGGTGCTGGGCCATGACCCCAGGTGCTGGGAAAGGGGTGGCCACATGGGTGCAGTGGGCCCCAGCCCATGTCCTGGTCTCATCTCCTCTCCCTCCCTATCCCTGCCCAGCCCCACTCCCTCCCCCACTCCCATGGCCCTTTCCCCTTCCCCGCCCCTTCCCCAACAGACTTTCCCACTGGAGAGGGTGTGTGCGCACATGCGCTCAGCCCCCTGCCAAAAAAAAAAAAAATTCTCCCTCTGCCTGTGTTTGAAGTCCTAGGGCTAGAATAACACACCTGAGTATCACCATGAAGGAAAGAGAGGGACTAGGATGGACCCTGAGATTTCTAAAAACAAATAATGATCCAGGAGAGACGAAAGCCTGCCACTTCTTCATTTTCAGGATCTTAAGAGAGGGTTTGCACCCCTGCTCTGCCCCTTCCCTCAGATTCCACATTTTATCTCCAGGTAACATATTCATTTTTGTCTGATTCTGCCTCCATTGCAAAGGCTGGCTGGACCACATGGCTCCGGATCCTAGATATATCAAGGTGGAACATGTGGCTCATGGAATTAAAGTCAATTGTAGTGTTCTATGGTTGGCTAATATTCAGTGTTTAATACATATACCAAAAGAGTCAGCTCAAGTGCGAATGAGTTCAATGTGTCAAAATTGAATGATTCCATTAAGTAATTTTCTCCATCCTTGCACACACAGCCCAACTCATATATATAAAGAAAAACCCCTTACCTCGAAGAATGAGCCAGCTGCAAACTTTCTTTCTTTTCACTAGAAATTTCCTTTGCAAGATGAGCTAGTGCTGTCATTCAAGAGGTGCTGGCTTTAAAGGTCTAAGCCATATCTTCATTAGCTCCCACCTTTCCTATTACCTTCCCTTCTCTGATACCACATCTTGATACCACTGCTGCTTCCTTCTCCAAAATGTTTGCCAGGGGACCTGGAAGGTCCTCTCTGATTTTGGAAGTAGCATCCTATCAGTGGGAGCATCTACATGAGATGCTCTACTGCATCTCATGTAGATGCAGTAGAGCATCTCATGTAGACTAATTAGACTAATCTAATGTACAGTACAGTATCCACATATACACATCCATAGGACTTACTGCACAGCAAATTAAATTAAGGTGCCATGTGCTAGTACCAACAAATAGAGGTACTAAATTCACTGTACATTAGCTATTGTGCAGTAGCACATGTGTAGACACTGACTGGGAGCAATTTGCTCCCAGCCAGTCTAGGCAGCAGGGGGCCTTAGGGGGTGGGGGTGGGGGAAATCTGTCCTCATCTCTTGTGCTTCTCAGCTCCCAGCTCCCCCCAGGCATGGTGGGAGAGAACAGGAACAAAGTGGGGCATGAGCTGTGGGGACAGAGAGCTCTCCTATCCATCCCCTCAGCCCTGCTGCTGCCCACACTGTGCACAACACAGTCAGCTGCTGCTCTTTGTTCATGCCCGGGGGGAGCCAGGAGCTGAGAAGCACGGGGAGTGGGGGGCAGGGGGAGACATGGGAGGAGGGGAGCAGGGCCAGGGCTGGGGGGAAGACATGGCAGGAAAGCAATACTGGGATCAGGGTGAAGACAAGGGAGGGAAGAAGTGATAGGGACTGGAGGGGAGGTGCGATGCAGAAGCAGTACTGGGACACTCCTGGAGGAAGAGGCAGGGGAGGCTGGGAAGGCAAGATGATCTCAGGGGAGACTTGGTTAGTGAAGATGATCATGGCTTCTGGCAGGCTGGGGTGGGGGATGCATCCCCATGCAATAGGGTCAGTTATGGGGGTGGGGGGGATGAGTCCTTACGCAAAGGAGCTTCCTGGTGGGGCTGAAAGCTGGGGGCAGTGCATCCCACTTTCCCCCACAGGCATTGACACTGACCACTGCAATGCCATAAATGGGACAGGGAACCTCTAGCTGCACAGGAAAGTGGGGTGCACTTCCCCAGCCTGCATCTTCTCCTTCTCCTCAGGCAGCTCTATTGCATAAGGGTGCATCCCATGAAGATGGCACTATTACATGCGGTGCATCCCCCCGCAAAGATGGCTCCACTGCATGGAGATGCATCCCCCACCTTCAGCCTGTTAGAAGCTAAAATTTCCTTCACTAGCCACACCTCTCCTGGGATCCTCTTGCCTTCCCTACCTCCCCTCTCTCCTCCTCCAGCCATGGGCCAAGCAGTGCCCTCCAGCAAGAACCCATCACCTCTTGGGGACAGAGAGCAGAAGAAAACAGCTGTGCAGAGGCAAAGGCTTCCCCCTGGTGCCTGTGACTGCCCAGCTAGCTCCTGGTGACCAAGTGAAGAAAGCTAGGCAAACTTTGCCATCCCTTTGCACTGGCACTGCAACCCGCTCTCCTCCTAAAACTCCTTTCTCCTTCCATAATGCTCCAAGGCACCCAGGGCAGTGTGAGGGCATGCCCACCAAAGGCAGAGAGCATGGGGCATGGCTCCCTACCACCAGCCCATGATACTGAGTTGTCACTGCTCTGTCTTGGTCATCCAGCCCTGAGCTCCCCACCACTCAGAGCTGCCCCAATAGGTGGGGACAGCTCTTCCCCCATCCCCCAGAGCTCAGGGATAACCAAAGCAACAGTTGTGGCCTCCTGCTGCCCGGGCTGACCAAGAGCAATTTGCTCTCTGGGCAGCAACCACACATGCATTCAGCTGCATTAATTTTAAGCACTGTTGTCTAGCACCTGTATCTGTCAGTCCTAGCAAACAGTGGTTTATATTAATCTACTGCATAGTAATTGTTGTGCACATGTAGATGATAATGCTTTACTGCACATGGATTAGTCTGATGAGCAGTAAAGCACATGTGTAGACATGCCCACTTTTTTTCAAGTAAACTTTGACCAATTAACAGCAGGTTTTTAACTATTTGCTTAAAGAAATAAAATTAAACAAACAAATGCCAGTGTCCAGGCAACATTTTGCAATAAATCTAATCAGTTGAAACACTTCTTTAAGGGTGAAGTTCTCATGTAGACAAGTCCTAGGATGCCCAGCTGGCAGCTGAAGTAGACTTCTATACTGAGTGCAGCAGGTACACAAGGAGGTGCATAATACAAACTAAACAGGAAACATACCATAGGGGCACATCTAGTATCTGCATTCCAACAAATATGTATTCATGCATTTTTTTACTTTCTATGAAAATTTGGTAGGAAAGAGAAAAAAAAAAAAAAAGAAAGGAAAGAAACCCCAAGGCTTCATTTTAAGAATATTTGTGAATCTTTGTTCAGTGCCTAGTTCCTGACTTCAGTCCTGGCTCAGTCAGCATTCCTGATCGACTCAATGAGTGTCTTTTTGTCCAAGTGTAGGCTGAAAGATAAGGCCACAGGCAGAAATGCTAAATGTTAAACCTCAAGCTTCTTGATGGAATGACTTGAACACTAGTGAGTCTTTGGTCACCAAGTCTGACCCAATGCCCTTCCAACTTTGTAAAATTAAACAATCAGGAATTTCTTTTTCTCGGCCTGCAGCCTCTTGCCATCACTCTTTACAACTGGCCCTGTCTTTTCTCCCCATGGCTTCTTTCTGTGGTGTGTAACAGAGCTGTAACTGTTTCTCAGTACTCACTTGCCCCACACCCCACTCCCATAGCTGTGAAGTGTATCGACAACAGTGAAAAAGCCAAAAGAATCCCCTGTTGCTAACTAGAACTAAGATGAATTGTGTCATAGTTCAGAGCACTGTTGTTGCTTTGGCACTGAATAACTGCACTTGGTTTCTGCCAAGGCGAATGTCAGCTGGTGAATTATAACATTGGCAGACAGGACAGAGATAAGCAAAAAATACAATGACAGCTGCTACACAGAACTATTCTTTCTGGCCTAGTGAATACAAAAATACATTGTATAAATAAAGACAGACAGCTTCATTATGCAATTGTCTGCTACTATGTTGCTGCTGAAGAAGTAATATTGATTCAGGAAACTATACCCAGACTCATCAAGCTAATGTGTTCTTGCTTTCAGACATGTAGTTCACTAAGAAATGTAATAATGTAACTCTTTAACCATATCAGTACAGTAATATGGGGGCAGAAGGGATGCCAATAACCTCATGAATATTCACATATTTCACTTCTAATAAATACTAATTGCACAAATTTGTGTCTTTCCTTAGAACAGATATTTTTAACCTGTGTATTGGATCTAGTTAGTGTATAACTTATAATTTATACATACATCGTATTGGCATCTCTTTCATTCAGCTAAAACCTATAAATAGGTTTTCATTTTTCTTTTGCTCTCTATATAAAATGAAAAAAAGTTACTGAATGGAAAAATGTTAACAAGTAAACCACAAACATGAACTAAAGTCATCATAGGCTAGTGTGTTTGTTAAATTATTTTTTCCACCCTCCTTCCTATAATTATTTTTGCAAGCCAATGTTGGATAAACATTTAGAGTGTGTGAGAGAGGAAGGCAGTATTTAATGAGGCTTTTGAATGGCCTTAGTCACCTTTTGCTTTCACCTGACATCAATAAGCACGTTAGCTAAACAGAGTGGAGAGAAAAGTGAATCTGCAAGTGATGTTCTCATGGTTGAAAGGCAGAAGAAAACTATTCATTTGAAAATAAAGGAAGAGAAAGTCAAATCGAGAGCATATTGTGTTAAATCTTGCAGAGCATTTGTCTTCAGGAAGGCTAGGAAGCTAAAAACTGCCTTAAAACTCTCTGAAAATGGGAGCATAAATACTCTGAAAAGAAAGGATAAGTAGTGTTATTCTCAGTGGGAATTAGTCAGCCATCCAAGGTTCATTAGAATGATCCCAGTTTTCAAGGAACAATGGTGTCTGAATTGGCTCAAATATGCATTTGTTTTGGATCCAGGAACCATTAGCATAAACTGTGATCAGAATTTTGAGAAAAGGGAAATAATCTTGAATGCTAGTCTTTATTTAGTATTTAATATTTTGGGGGTCCCACTGTATTTTGAGGTTTTCTCTTCACATGTTAATAAGTGTGTTAGACACATTTCAATCATTTTTAAATCATACAGGCCAATTAATAGTTCAGAATTGTCACTTGGCTACCTGTAATGTCT
This sequence comes from Gavialis gangeticus, assembly GCF_001723915.1. Lineage (NCBI taxonomy): Eukaryota > Metazoa > Chordata > Crocodylia > Gavialidae > Gavialis > Gavialis gangeticus. The sequence goes on from NW_017729026.1 coordinate 23,909,449, forward strand.
TTTTTTGATATACTGGTAACTCTTTCCAATATATATATAAAGTTCATACCTGTGATATGTGTATTGTCCTTTTAAAAGCTATTTATAAAGGAACTTTTATTTTGCTTTTGTTGGATGCATCTACATGAGGCACTTTACTGCATGTTAGACTAATCTAATCCATTGTAAGGCATCACTGTCTATATGTGCATAGCAACTACAATTAGCAATTTGTCTAATACACTGTTTTCTAGTACCTGTAGATGTAGAAACCCATCCTGATCTCCACAGGGCAAAGAGAGCTGTCCTAGCTGCCAGGAAGCTGCCTCCCAGCCACTTGGGGACCTCTGTCCCTCTCAGGTACAGCCTCATCTCTGCCCTACTCAGAGTCAACCTGATCTCCCCCAGAGGGGATGGAGCTCTCCACCAAGCCTAGACAGCTCCCCCTCCACCCCAGAGCTCGGGGCTAAATCCCTATGTCACCTGCCAGGCTGTGGCTGGCATCTGCGGGAGCCTGGCACTCCCCTGACTGCTGGAGTAGGGAGGAGTAGAACATGAACAGCCCTGGACTAGGCTGCTCCTGTCAGGCTCAATTTGCTCCTGAGGAGGGCAGATATGTAGACATGTTCCAAGGAGCATTTTAATAAGTCTCAATGTTCTGCACAGAAAATTCAGGCACATTAATTGCACATGCAGATGCACTCACTGTGTCTTTAACTCAATGCATTAACTTCCTTTGACACCTATAATAGATTTTGCGAGGAGAGGCCTGATGCTTTACTACATAATCCCTTGTATCAATTTTCAATCTAATGCAAAATAAATGCACGGTGGGCATAGACCCTTAACAAGTGCAAGCAATCCAAGTTGTGTTCATATTGCATCAAGGCAAATGGTTGACCCTGGTGCAAGGCAGCAATGAGTGAGGCTTTCAATCTGGTATTTATTTTTCCCTCTAAATAGCCTCAGTCACAGCAAAGCTGTATCTGTACACATTTAAATAGATGTGGATGGAGCAGGAGTTTGTCTGCTGCCTTCTGCTGAGAGACTCATCCACATGGGGATCAAATGTGGAGTGTGATCTATTCATGCCTTTGACATAGCTCTGCATCAGAGCTGTGTAATATAAACTAAACCCAAGCCCTAGAACCCTTTCTTCTTCCTTTGAGACAGACTGTCCAACAAATAGGGGTATTTAAGGATAGTTTCTAAGGACTAATCTGGGACAAAATTATGTAGGAATCTGAAAACATTTGCCAAAGCCTGTCACCTATCATATTTGACCTGTGTGACTACTGAATTCAGATAAGTGTATGCTTCCAAATAGGTCATTGGATGGTCTTTAGCTTGTGATTAATATTAATAGTCACATCTGTTAAATTAGGTATTGCAACCATTTAAAAAGCCACTTAATAGTTTTAAAGGCTGTAGAATCCATTAGGGTTTTTCAGTCAGCCATATTGTATGAACTAAGGTGTATAACTCCAGGAAGATGAGAATATTATTCATGCATCTGAAGTGCATAGCCAATTTAATGTTCTTGTTAAGTGTTATGACTTGAATAACTTAAACCTATTTTTATGTTTATCTCAACAGTTTTGGAGAGCATGGTATGATACCATTCTAGTTTGTGATTGCTTAGAAGTATGGTCATTACTTTACAAATAATATTTATAGGCCCAAAGAGAACACAGTTATTTACCTTGAGTCTGAATCTAATTTTTAGTTTTCCTAAACAATATCTACGCTAATGAGACCTGGGACTCTTCAGCCTAAAAACGAGAAGGCTGAGAGGGGACTTGATAGCAGTTTGCTGCTGCATCAGGGGTGTATATCAAGGGCTCAGTGAACAACTGTTCACTAGGGTGCTCTTGGGGATAACCAGGAGTATTGGCTATAAACTCCTGGAAGACCGTTTCTGCCTCAACATTAGGAAAAATGTCTTCACAGTCAGGGTGTCTAGACTGTAGAATAGGCTCCCTCCAGAGGTGCTGCAATCGCCTACCCTGGAAATCTTCAAGAGGAGACTGGACTGTCACCTTATTGGGGTCACCTGACCCCAGTTGTCTTGCCTGCCTGGTGCAGGGGGCTAGACCCAATGACCTTCTGAGGTCCCTTCCAACCTCGCAATCTATGAATCAACATGAATCTGATACAGCTATGGTGTGCAAATTTTCTGCTCATTTACAAACATTGGGGCAGTGACACCATTTAGAAAAGGAACACATTATTGAATATTCAGCAAACACAGTGGGTAAGGTTAGGACAGAAGTGCAAAAAAATGGTGGGGTATTTTCACCTTACCAGAGACATAACAGAAAGAGATGTGATGAGGCCTTGAAGGAAAGATTCCTGTACTCCAGCAAGAATCACTTTTAGGCATGTTTATAATTTAAGCAACAGTAAATGGCTCCCCCAGCTGATAAGTCTTCAGTGAAGCCAACCTTTTAGAGCTAGATTAACCTCTTAGGATATATCTACATTCCATCTGCAATGCTTTTAGGGAGGAATGCTCTTGAGCACATCCTACTCACCCACTCTTGGCAGTCTGATGTTAAAGCTGTTCCAGGGGTGCCACCTGCTGCAATTCTCAAGTATATTGGAAGCAGAAGTCTCCAAAGCAGCCATAAGACGACGCCCCTTGGAATGACTTCACCACTGCATTTCTGGGTTTGGTTTGTGTGAGCAGAGCAGGCAGGAAGAGCATGCACAAAACTGTTGAATACCACAAAATGGGTGTAGCCAGACTACACCAAATTGGGCTGTCCCCTAGAATCAGGCAGTACCACAGAAACCAAACCCTACTCTTTGTAAGAGTTCTAATGAAGGAACATTTGCTTAAGCCTATGTGAAGTGTTGTCTAAACAATAGAGGTTTTGGCAAACAAAACAAACATCCAACAAGTGATGAGCAATCGACATGTTAGCTGGAGCTGTTAATTATAGTAATGGGGAAGTGGGACAGAGTCTTCAAATGGTCAGGAACCCTCAAAATAATGAAATGCCTAACTTGTATAAACATGCGTATAGAGTTACCTTTGGTTTTGTTCTCCCTATTTCCTGCATTCTTATTTTATGCTACAGTCATTTGTTATAGTTTGTTTCCAAATAGCTTTTAAACTCCTTGGTCAAGGACTATACCTTCTGTGCTTTTGACAGCACTTACATAAGAGCCTCGATTCTGATGAGCAACCTTAGACACTATCAAAAGAAAATAAACACTACAATAACTACTAGCCACCATCTCTATGAGGCTTTAAAATTCAAGAAACAGTCTCTCTTCTTTTCTTTTCTTTTATCTTATTTTATTTTATTAATTATTTCCCATGTCCTTCAACTTCTTAAATTTGAGAAGAAACCTTCCTAGGTCCTAGAATTTTCCTGAAGGAAGTGCTGAAATACCATGAGAAAAAGTATTCATTTGGCATTTCCAGACTATTCAGAAGCTAGAAGTGTCAGAATATTCTGCCCAATTTATAGAGCAAAACTGAAGTTTAGGATGTATTTGGATAATGTTCCTGGCTCCAACTTCTAATTCTGAAATTCCTCACTAGGTCCTCACATTTACATGCTTTATACTGCACAAAACACAGTGTAAAAGACTAAAGCAACTTAAACATTTTTCAAATCAGTAGCATGCTCGATGCTTTTCTTGCTGGGATCGTTTGACCCTAGCTGACTTCCTGCCCCTGGGGCACGGGGCTGGACTTGAAGATCTTCAAGGTCCCTTCCAGCCCTACTGTCTATGAATCTGTGAATCTATGAGCATAGCTAAGGAAGGGTAACCAGGGCAGCAGCCCTGGATGCCACCTTTATGAGCGTGTAAAAGTAGCTGCCACCAAAACAGCAGCTAACCATGTTACCAGAAATGGCATGGCAGCAGCTGGCACTGTTCTTTGCATCACAGCTACCCCAGGCACAGAACTCCCATGTTAAACCTCTTCATCAAACAGCCTGTCCAAAGTGAAATATATCTATTTTCAGCGAGTGGTATTTAATAGATTTCTGAGAATATTCTCCGTGGTGTGTTGTATGTATTCAAAGAAACAGGGAACATATATTTCTGGATTCCCATTCAATAAGGCCAGATGACCTAGTCACTTGACTTTAGGATTATCATTTGTCCAGTTTTAGAAACTCATGAAGCTTTCGTACAAGCACTTCAGTTGTCCATCCAACTTTGTATCATTCTTATCACAAGTCTACCTTTTTTTTCTTTTCAAAAGAACTATAAAAATCACACTCAACTTATATGTGGGGTGGACCTGTAATCAGGTCTCACAATCTTGATCTTTGTCCTTGTTGTATTTTGGGGCATGGCATAAAAGTACTATTAGCCATGATTTCAGTGAAGTTGTTATTTTAGTGTTTTAGTGCACTTAACCCCTTGTATCCTTTTCTTGGTTATTTGAATCTCCTGTGAAATTTTCTACTGGCAATAGCAGTTCAAGATCCTTATCTGGAATTATCAACTTCTATTCAGGGAAAAAGCTTGTTCAGGTTTGTTCAAGCTGGAAAATGTGAGCTTGACTTATATGCAGTATTGACCTGTAACAATCTGGTATCTGTATGTGTCCTTCAATGCAAGCATTTTCTGAGTCTGATTGTGATGTTAGATGAGTTTTGTAGCAGCATAACCATGACACTTGAAACAATTGCACTGAGGTTTCTCTGAGACTAGTTTAAAAGAAAGAAGAATCTAGACCAGGATTGTCCACCTTCTTATCAGCCAGGGCTGTGCACTCCATGGGCCCATAAGTGGGGGCCACATGCCATGGGAGGCTGAACTAGTGTGGGCCATGGGTCCCCCAGGCACTGCCCACTGCACCAGGCATTGAGACACTCCTTACCCCTTGCTACACAATGCACACAGGCACTTTCCCACTACACTGAGAATGCAGCTGCTTCCCTGCTCCACAAATCAGGTTGGCACTCCCTATCCACCTGCTGCACCAAGCAAATGGCCAGTCCTGGTGCACTGAGTACATGGGCAGTCCCTGCCCTCCACCACGTTGAGCATACGGGTGCTTCCCACTGCCCCCTCCCACTGCCCCCTCACTTCCTAGACCCCCACCCCGACTGCACCCCCAGTGTACTTCTTCCCTCTGTTGCACCACGTGTGTGGTCACATGGGCACGGGTGCCTCAACTCTACCTTCAACTACCTAGGCCCAGGCTCCTCCCCTGCACCAGGCTGCCCTGGTGAACTATACCATGGGATTCCCTTGCACAATGAGCTGTGCCTCTGCTCCACTATGGCCCTTGGGATGGGGCAGAAAGCAGAAGCCTGAAGAAAGGGAAGTCCAGGGCCTCCAGCTGCTGCTGCTGCTGCTGCCGCCAGACCAATGGGGAGAGCAGTGACCAGGTGAGAGCCTGGGGGCCATAGTTTAAACCCTCTCAGGATGCCAGTTGGACAGCCATGACCTAGACCTTTCCTTCCTTCTTCCCTGAGTTGGGCTGAGGGAAGTGGAAGAGGGAGAATTTATAGTTATCTGGACAGGAAACCAGTAGCAGGAAATAATTTCTAATTATCACTTAAGACTCCTGGCAATATCTGTGGCAATGCTTTCACTGTATATAGACCAATAAATACATCCTTTTCTATTTCTCTGTAATAAGATTCTGTCCTCAAACTTTACCTCCATAGGAATTAAGCCAATCTCTTGGCTTAATTTTACAGGATTTATTTTCTGTCTTCCCATTTCCCCAGTTGTTCTATTTTCCACTGCCATCATAAATTGTTTGCTTTCCCCAAGTTAATGTATTAAAGGTCAAGGAAACAGATTAAAATTCTTCATGGAAAGCATGTTTATTCTTCTTTCTGTCTTTATTATCCAAGCAAATGATAAGTCCCACATGAGAATAAAGAAAGAAAATTTGCGGCATTATTTGACACATTATTTTGGCGTGTCTAGTGTGGTGTTCCAATCAGGATGAGGCTGATCACACAGGGGTGGATCCAGAGGGGATGCAGTAGCAAACCTTCCCCCCTCCCACTTTCCAATCATGCTGCTAAAGCAGCAGATAAGGTAGGGGTAGGCAAAATATGGCCTGCGGTCCAGATCCAACCTGCCAAGCACTTTTATCTGGCCCGCGGTACCCACCAATAAGTTGTACCCTGCCCGGTCCTTCCACCCACGAGGGTAGGAGTGAGGTGTCCATGTATACGCATGTCCCCCAAAATACCCTATTGCACCTCGCTCCCATGCTCATGGGCAGAAGGTCCTGGCCCAGCCAGCACAACATCTGGGAGGGGTTGCTGCTGCCACTGCTGCAGCCCCTGGGACCTGCTCCACTTCCCCATCTCCTGCTGGCTCTGGGCACCAAGTAAGGAACCGACTGGGGTGGGCCTGCTGCTGGGTGGGATCATGAAGCATGGGTCTGGGGCTGGAAGTAGTGCAGGTACCATGCCCAAGGGGGCAGCAGCAGTGTGGAACTCAGGTGGGCAGCATGTGGGTGTAACGGAGGGTGGGGATCCCTCCCACAATCCCTCCATACTCCCCCTATGCCACATAGTCCTACCAGGTGAGGGCGGAAGCAGCAACAGCAGGTGGGGGTGTGCCAGGTACTCAGGACCCAGGTGCTTGGCAGGGCATGGCTCTGGCCAGCGGTGCACATTGCAACAAGGGGCACAGCCTCCCCTGGGCTATCTGTATTACCGGTGCTCCCTGCCACTTATGTGAAGCCCCTGCAGTCACCAGGCAGGGGAGGGAAGCTCTAGGCACTGGGGCCAGCTGTGATACCAGCTGGGCCTGCACTGAAGAGGAAGGAAACCCCAGGCTCCTTCCCCTGTGAGGCAAGGAAGGCAGCCAGCTCCAGTGCTGGAGGCTTCCCTCCCCTGCCCAGCAAGTGCAGGGGCTGTGTGCAAGTGGCAGGTAGTGTGGGCAATACAGACTGCCTGGTGGAGGCTACACGCCTCACTGTGATGTGCGTTGCTGGCTAGAGCCATGCCCTGCCGGACACCTACACCCTGAGTGCTCTGCCTGCTGCTGGTGCACCATGGGGAGTTTATGGGGGTATTCCCACAACCCCCACCCTCCCTCACACCCCATGTAGCTCTCACATCCACACCCTGCCCCCACATATACCCAACCCCCCAACATACCCTATGCCCCCCCACAACCACACCCCTTCACAACCCATTCCACACACACACTCTCTACCATACACACATATATCCACAGCCCCTGACATCCAACCGTCCACACTCCACACCCCATATACACACACACCACTATACACACACACTCATCACAACAAACAAAACTAAGAATTTTTTTTAGTTATTGTACAATGAACTTTATATAGTTTCATAGATCATAGAAG
>NW_017729026.1:23921751-23935468 GCF_001723915.1 Gavialis gangeticus
TAGCTCCCTCAACACCCTGGGGTGGAGAGCACCTGGACCCGCTGATTTGAACACATCCAGCCCCTCCAGAAGCTCTCTAACCTGGTCCTCCCCAACCTGAGGTCTGGAGGCGTTCCCCTCGAGTCCGTCTTGCATCATGGTGGGGAAGTCCCAGTCCCTGCCTGAGAAAACAGAGGTGAAGAATTGGTTAAAGAGGTCTGCTTTCTCCTCTGGCACAACCACCAGATTGCCCAGAGGATCTTGCAGGGGCCCCACATTACCCGGTGCTTTCTCCACCCTCCCTATATATTTGAAAAAGGACTTTTTATTATCTTTGATTTTGAACGCCAGTCCTAGCTCTATGTCCGCCTTAGCTTTCCTGACAGCCCCTCTACAGGCCTGAGCAGAGAAGGTATATGCTAGGGGATGGAGGGGACCTTACAGATCATTGGGTTCAGCCTCCCTGCACTTGGGCAGGAAAGATTGCTGGGGTTAGATGACCCCAGCAAGGTGGGCATTGAGACATTTTTTGAAGATTGTCGGAGTGAGTGATTGTATTTACCTCTGATATATACATAATGCAAACATGTATCATGACAAAAAGTATTTTTGAATAAAATTAAAATATGTTATAGTATCTATTTGACTTTTAGCATATGGTTTGTTTTTTTTCCTGGTTATAAGATGGCAACCCCTCCCCACCCCAGAAGTATTTCTGGCGGGCAAGGGAAGGGACTTCTAGTGACAAAGGTCAGAGGTTAGGGGTGGGACTTCCAGTCCCAAGATGGTGACAAGGGGGTGGGGTAACTGTCATGGGATGGGGCTACCCATGCAGTCCTCAACAGCTCACAAAAACTGGTTAAGTCACACTCCGCCCAAAATAATTGCCCACCCCGAGATAAGGATTTAAATCTCAAAGAAGGTAAGCATTTCTCCACTCCTGTCCCCTCCATGCTCAAAGACACATCCCTTCCCCTCCGCTGAGAGCTACTGGAGGTGGTGGGGTGAGGGGAGCTCCTGCCCACTCTGGAGGGGCTGTACAGGAGATGTGCTTATCCAAGGATTGTGACAGCAGCAGGCAGGCACATTGCCCTTCCCTGCCTGCTCCAGGAGCAGGTGCAGGGACGGTGGGGAACATGCCCCCTGACCACTGCCACCGCTGCTATAGTCCCCAGTGAGTGTAGCCCCCATGCAGCTCAGCTGGAGCAGGCAAGAATTCATGTCAGGACTCCCAGGACAGCACCTAGCAGTGACATACAGGAAACAGAGAGAATGGGAGGGGAAAGGATGTCAAGGGAAGGAAAGGAAAGGGGAGGAAACATGCTTCTGAACAAGGAGGAGAAGGGTGGGGAAGATTTCTTACCTGCTTTCAGACTTAAATGGGACTGCAGGAATAGCAGCTGAGAGCTTGCCTACCCCAGTGTGGGGGAGCAGGGTGAAGAGGCCTACTAGCCTGCTTCAGCTACCCCCGCAACCACACTGTGTTTTGCCAAATCCTGGATCTATTTCTGCAGCCACCCCTGCAATGCTGCATCCCACTTTACAAAATTCTAGATCCATCCCTGAAACCACATACCCTGCCTGAGTTTTAAGACCTGCTCCAGAGATGGACATTCACCAGTGAAGCACCCCAGTGCCTACTGTTGAGCCCTTGGTCTCCAGAGTGTCTGAGAGCAGCCACTGGGGATGAGCTGGGAACGATTTAATTGGTAGCGATAAAGGTAAGCATGTTATGTCTTACAGTGACAATGGACAAAGGATACTGGCTAACAAGGAAATATACCTGATTTATAGTTGATTTTTCCTTGTACCCTGGCAACTTTGAGCCGTTGGCTTGGAGAACCAATGTGATTTGGAATGATGTGGTTTACTGTAAACTGTTTCAAGCTTCAGGAACTCTTAGAGCATTGTATGGTGCTTTGGACTCCAATTACAGCAAATACAATGAAACATTAGTTACAGGAAAACGTATTAAGAATTATAGCATAGTTCAAAATCTCTACAGGATTTCTTAACCAGATACTTTATTCCTAATAAAACCCAGCTCAAAATACCTTACTATTAATTTCTTCCAGAATACAATTTCAGGTTATTTTTTTCTCCTCCCCCGTGCCCCACCCCCATGCAGTAATTCAGAGCATTCTTTTGAAATGCAGCTAATTTTTCTGTGCCAAAGACATTTGATCCTCAATCTGAAATAAATAAAGACGCTATATCGCTGTTCACATGTTAAGCATGTTGTAAAGTCAGTAGCCAAATTATCTTCACATATTTGTAAGATATGTACGTACTGTTATTTCCATTCTACAAATGGGATAAATGATGCTAAAGAGTTACAATGACTTGGCCAAGGGCACAGGAAGCCAGTTGCCATGTTTAAAACTTACAAGCTGTTGAATCCTAGCCCCATACTCATCCCTCCAGACTGTCTTGTTGTCACTACAACAAACTTCAAGAAATTATGGATGAGCAATATAGGGTATATTGGAAAAGATCTTTAGCAGTTGGGAACTGACATGTTTGCTATGGGGCTACATTGACTTACATTAACTGAGAATCTGCTCTAGTATGTTTTGTCTTCATGTTAGCTTGACATATGGCAATAACATCACTGTGGACACTGTAATTCAGTAACTCCATAAAAACTTTCTTAGAACTTCCTGAACTCCTTGGCTCTTCTAATACCTTAATGCAATATGCTAAAAGAAGGTACACCAGAGACTTATTCGGCCCAACATCATTATGTATTTATTTGGAAAATCTTGACTGACATGAAATTTGATGAAAAACGAAAAAAAAAGGGGGGGAAAAAGGTTCCTTGTTTTCCATTTTATGATGCACCCTGGAATTTATTAAAAGAAAATTCTAACTGCAAGGCAAATAAGAACAAAACAATCTTGGCTTTAATTATAAAACTGATGGGATTATTGATATGATCTTATCTGTACTGAGGTTCATATTTGGATCCTAAAATAAATACACCCAAATGAAAAATATTGATAGTCTCTAAATCAGAAAGAAGTAATGAACTCAGACAGTAGATTTTTATTTTCCTAGTGGAGACAAAAGTCTGTCATGATAAGCTAAATTCTTTTGGGTCTTTTACATCTGTACAGAACAAGAGGGGAGAGAGGCTGTAAAGGCATACACTGTGTGAAGTTAGACTTGTTGGCAATGCTGTTCTTTCCATGTGAAATATAATAAGATCAAGTCCTTGGCACCAAATATTCTACCCTGGTCACAAAGCAGCAGGACTCCAACAGCACTATGCATCTTGATAGAGAAACCCTAAGAGGAACTCTGGTTCCAGGCTAAATGCTGGCATTAAGTGAAAGGGAAGATTAGGAGGTAAAAGTTGAGTAGGTGATAGCTGAGGAGGCACAGAGAACTTTTATAGAGTTGTGGGAACTGCTGAGAAGTGCAGCTAGCCTTAGTGAAGCACAGTTAGATGAGCAAAGAGAGGGAACAGATTTGGATTCATATACTTTTGCTGGGGTTCTGATTTTGGTTGGATGGAACTTTCATGCGTGTTGGAGTGTAGGTGATAAAGCCTCTCTGTCTTTCTAAAAGTACAAGCAGTCAAAAAACCTGAGGCTGAATCGATTCAATCTTTGCAGATGATTCTAAACTGTGTAGATTGAACAGATAAACAAGTGAACAGACATTCACATTTGACTCTGGAAATGCAGTCACATGCCTGCAGTGGCTCAAACCAGAAGCCAGGGGGCACTAAAGCACACCTCCCTACTCAGCTGGAGCAGACAGCTTGGGCCAAGGCTAGTCCACCCACCCTGCAAAGATGGGTTTGCAGGGGACGTGCAAAACATCCTGGGATGCTGGGGGACTGTGAGTTACCTTAAATCTGGAGGGGATCTGGGACAGAAGTTCAATAAATCAGTTTGACCTAAATCAGTAAAGTCTGATGTTACATCCACCCAGGTTTATCTTAAACCAGTTATGACCATTTTGGAAGCAGTTTATGTGCATTGAACTTCTGTTGTGTTCCAGATTTGAACTGGTTTCTGATCATTCATACTGGTTTATGTGTCATTTCTGTCCATAGCCTCTGTGGCAATGTAATATAGTACCATGGGTAGAAAAGTAAAGGGAATATCGGAAATAACTACAAAGATATTCAGAGGACCAGCTCCTTAAAAAGCAGGGCAGATGTTCTTCCAGTTTCTCTTTTCCAAATATATTACTTATATGCATTCAATGTTGTGTTCATTTTTGAAAGTGAAACAGGAGTTCCTCTAAGCTCCCCACATTCCTGATGGGAGCATTGGGAGTTCTTTCCTTCCCTTCTTGCTTTGTACAAGAGGTCCTGTGACATGCTCACCATGTCTATAACCAAAGCAAAAGAAGGAGAAAGGAAAAAAAACAGAATACTCAAGCTCTTAGACATACACATTTGCACATAATGTAGTAAATAATATAGAAATCAGGGGTCTAATCCAAAAGGCAAGCAGCCTCTGGTAGACAGACTGCAATTGATTTACCTTAAGTCACCCAAAGGTACCTCTGTTTTTCCCATAGGTACTGTGATCTCACTTTTTATGTATGCATTATTGAAGATGTGGAAACATTTATTCTATAGCTCTATTTTGTATCTCATTATAAGTCATTGGCATCTGATGTCTTTTTGATCTATTGTGGTCTGAAGGGGAATGATTAGTTATTTCCTGAAAATGTTTTAAAGATGAGAATTGCTAGAAATTTTTCCTATTTTAACATAAATACCTGTGCTAAATATTTAGTTCTTCTTAGGCTGTTGGTTTTTTTTTTTCCTGTTTCAAAGTGGACAGGTGTAAGTTTTGAGTGCAGGGGTTAAAAGCAGTCAGAAAGAATATATATTAAGTGGCTACATTTGGCACAAAGCAAGGAAACGACCTGGGAGCGATAACAGGGTAAACAGACAGAGCCATGAAAATGTCAGCAAAATGTATTACTGCAGTCAAACATCAGAGTACTAGAATGCCTGTCCTGAGGCCCAGAGCAGAAATGATTCCAGCTGCCCACATGTGCCTTACTGCTTTAGAACAGTGGGCTGCAACTATGCCCAATTTTACACACACTGGGTGTATATACACATGAAATGAACACAACACAGGAGCGTTTTGAGTCAAAGTCAGTGCCTACATGTGTACACAGGACAGCAGCAGTTTAGGCCAAAGTGGAGCAGTCCTGAGCTAACATGAGGCATTAGGGGATGGTACCCTGGGCTCCAGGTGGTGGCATTAGGAGGTAGAGGGGCTGACGGGGGCATGAGAGTGCTAAAGTCCAGAACCATGCAGCAGGCTGCCTTGTCAACTGCTGTCACAATCTACACGTATGTTTGATTGCACGTAACTACTCCATCATAAGATAGAACTGTCCCTGACAATACTATCTTAGGGCCAAATTAATTAATTTACTGAGCCCCAATACGGTGCATGTAGAGTGATGCTAATTAGTCAACTCTGCAGTAAAGTACATGTGTAGATGCACCCACTGTTACTGAAATTATGTCAAGAATTTGTGAGGGGCAGGAAGCAACAGCATGAGAAAATCTCTTGTGAGCATTAATTAATGCACCAGAATTTTAGATGTGCTAGATGTGTATTTATGAGAGGGAGAGCAATGCAATGGTATGGGCAGTTGATATGGATATGCCTGAGTTGCCCATATATCAATGTCCCCCTCTTGGCCTAGTTAGTTGATCCCAAAGGAAAAGCTGAAGCCAGGTCAGATCAGACCATACCAGGTCTGCTACTGTTATGACAGTAGATGGTACTACCTGCAGCTGTCAATGCCAAAAGCTGGGTGGCAGAAAATAACCTGGCAACCTCTATAGTGCCAATGGCTTCAGGCAGAGGAGCAACCTAGAGTGGGGTATTTGTCTTTACCCCTAGTGGATGAAATGCCACCCAAAGGCAGATGCCATGGCAGGGTAGTTTGGGCCCTCCAGCCTTGGTTGGCAAACAGTCTAGGAGTGGAGGCCAGAAAGGCAGATGGATTGAAGATCTTTGTACCAGCAGCTCCTGCAGCCAATCTGGCTTCAAAAGTACTGGCTCCAAATGTTTGCTGATATAACTGCAATGTTTTCAATTTTATATCTGAGATCTGCAAATATGTAAGGGGTCTATGATAAGATCCAGAAAGGCACATTAGGCACCTCTAAATGTAAGCTCTACTCTAAGTAAAAAAAGTCTATGCCAGAAAATGGAAAGAGAAAGCATCTAGTGTTTTTATAGTGAATGAAGACACACAGGCACCTATGCAAAAAAAATCCTCATTTTGAGCAGGAGGTCACCCAAGGGCTCACCACTAAAACATGAATGTGTTTAGATTCCTTTCACTCTCTGGAGGTTGGGTACATGTGTCTACTTGAGAGCCAGATTTCTCTTCTGAGGGAAAACACCTTATTCATGTCAAAGGGTAAGTACTACTCGCCATTCATGTAATAGCTCAGCAGATCAAGCACCTGTCTAAGAGTAGGCTGCATGGGTAGATCCAGCAGTGCAGTGGCACTCCCCGTCCCCCTTTCAGACTATTCCATATTAGCAACAATTAGGGACTGTTTTTAAAACCCAGGATCAGGTAAGACTTTACCACATGCATCCTGGACTGGAATTTCCCCCCAACTTCCCCTCGATGCTCAGTGACACCTCCCTTCCCCTCCCATTCACCTCTCACCCACCTACTATTGCTATTATTTTCACTATGTATAACTGCTCCTGGGGTGGGGGAAGCTCCTGCCCTGCTCTAGATGTACTGCATGGGGAACCAGGTTCAGATGGTCATAACCACAATGGTGGTGGCAGGTTGGGAGGAAAGGGAGAATGAGATGGGATAAGATGTGCTGCTGAGGGTGGTGCACAAGGGAGAGATTCTTACTTGATACTGGGACTTTAAAAGTACCCATATGCTGCTCTTCTTGTGTAGTCTTCCTGTTCAGGTGGGCAGGAGAGGCTGGAAGCCAAGGTGCAGATGCCCCTGAGGCATCAGTTGTTGTTCCTCTATCCCCATTTACAAAATCCTGGATCTGATAGTGGAAAGTTCTAGGCTTGGTAAAAATTAGATAAGTCAAACCCAAGTCTCCTACTTTCCAGAAGTGTGTTCTAAACAGGCAGACTTTAGATTAATTTCATTAATGGAATCCTCTACCTGTTCTGCTGAGGCTAGGCCATGGTTCAGCCAAGAATGCAAGATTTCTGATGCCAGAAGAAAAGCAAGAAAGAAAATTTCCTGGCTCTGTACCCCAGTAATTAGAAAAGTCATTTAGTATGATACAGACTTGGGTGACATTCTGTTCTTTCCTAGTCATACAAGTGACCATTTTTGGTCATATACTGGGCATGTTTGGCACTTATAGGCCCAGAGAAATTTTATTTCTGGATGTATGTGGATGACGATGCATGACTATGTAGTCTCCCAGCCTGAACATGCAGAGTAGCACATAGAGGCACCTTCTAAATATTTTCAGACCTTAGATGCCTGAAAATAAAGTAAGCCAAAATCCATGACTATCAGACAGTCTGAGTAACAGAAGAAGCCTATGTATGTGCGCATGCCTTTTGCCCCCATGCTTCAGTAGCTAGGGTGGAATATGATCAACTATACAGAACAGGGGTGACATCTACATGAGTGGTGCACTACACAATTGTTACTGTGCAGTCGTTTCATACTTTCTTATGAAAGTACTAAATGACTGCACAGTAACCGGCATTACTGTGCAATACTGTCACCACAAAGGTTTTTTTTCTGCTAATTGCTACTGTGCAGTAGCGTCTCGTGTAGATGCACCCGGGATTACTCATTAGAAGAGGAATCCCACTATGCAGACAGGACACGATTACTGTCACTTAGGCACAGAAGATGCCTGCTGCCTATCCCCTGAATGGGAAAACTATGCGCCTCTACAGGGCAAAATAGAGTCATCCTCTGTGTGTGCACTAGACGGCCCACTGAGAGAACTAGAATCTATAGGATCTTCTCTCTTGAGGGAACTTCTGTGTTTGAGGCAAGTGACAAGCTAAGCCAAAGGTACCTTTGGCCAAAATAGAATTGGGACTTCAGATTCTATACAAGTCCCATTTCTGAATCTTGTCCCTTCTGTCTCTCAACTCAGGCACCTTTCCATGCTCTTTTATGGAGAATACACTGTTGTAATTTTTATTTTTTTTGCTCACCTAATGTAAGAGTGTTAGAGGACATGCTGACTAAATGCACCTTTTTTGCTTGTGTGTGCAGGAAAAAAATAACCTAACAGTGATCATACATTTGATCAAGGAAAATTGCAGATCTTTTTATGTAGATGTGCAAATTTAGCTACTTGTGAATCAGCAAGAGGTGCACTGCTGAGTGAAATGACCCATTCTTCATCTCACCCAGACTGAGCATGCTGTTCTCTAAGTACTCTTAAGCTACATAAAGCCAGTAAGTTCTTAAATGATTTATAAATTTGGTTACAGTGTTATTGTACTGGTCTTGTTGAAGGGATGGATGGAGGCTTTGAAGAAATATTTAAATACGGCCATATAAACTAGGGCTGTGAGAAATGGCTGTTTTGTTTCAGTTTCAGATTTGGCCATTTTGGAGGGCAGTGATTCATTTCGGTGTTTCAGATCACTGTTCCATTTTGATTCAGCCAAATCTGTGGCAGAGTTTCGGTGCTGTTTTGCTGATTCAGCCATAAGTTACAATGGAGAATCACTAAAATTTCTATAACTTTGTCTTTTATTTCCTGGTTCAGATAAAAATTACAAGGATGGTAGCCCCTTCTGAGGGCATGATGCTTTATCCCCCTCCTCAGCAGGCAGAGCACAACGACAGGGGAAGCTGAGCCACTTGCCCACAAAATCTCCTCTGCAGTGGCTTCTGAAGAAGAAGACCTGGCTCTAGGGGAACTTTGAGGGATGTGGAGCATAAATTTAGATTTCTCCTCCTTCCCCAGAATTTCCTTTGCTATGGCCCTCAGCTCCTCCACTTCCAGATCCAGCTCCTCCGCTGGCACTGGGAGGCTTACACTGGGAACTGAATGGGGGTGGAGAAGCCTGTCATGTTGATGCTTGTCATGATGTGATTATTATTATTGCTGGTGATAGCGGAGGTGGGGCAGTGTGAGAAAGAATCACAGGGCTCCAAAGCACAAGGGCTAAACAAAGGCTCAGCGACCCCAGGTCCACAGCCACAAAGAGCCCGGCAGAAATCTCCCTTACCCAGGTGTTTCTGGAGGGGAGGGGCAGGGAGCTCCAACACCAGTATAAAGAAGAGCCAAGAACAGGCAAGAGAGGGGAGCATAGAACCGGAAGGAGGAGGAGGAGCAGCGAGCCCACACACGCTGCATGGAATCCTGAGTGTGACGTGGAGAGCCAGTAGGAGACTCTTGCAGAGAGTAAGCCCCACAGAGTGAACTTAGAGCAAAGACTACTGACCCAGCAGGGCTCAGAACTGTTTGTTACCAGTGGAGCCCAGCAGAGTTTTGTACCGTAATATCCCTAATAGAGGGGCAATATAGATTTGCAGTACCGTAAAGCACATAAAAGTAGCACAAGGCAAAAATGGTGTCACAGATGGACCTAATGTGCTAAAGGGAATTGTGGCAACCTCAACAAGAGGCTCAGAGAGAGCCACCAAAGAGAGGAAAGGGGCAGAAAAGAGGGACTGACCTCACGAAAGTCAATTTTGTTTGTTCTTGGCTAAAAGCAGCCGGAACAATAACACAGGCCAGGAGTGCCTGTTTTGTTTTCTTGTTTTCCTGTGGGTTTTTTCTGACTGGAACTGAGGTCACATTGAAAGACCAACTGGCTGATCAGAACCCAGTAGAACAGGCAAGGGTGTAGGGGTGGCGGAGTCCTCAGGAACGTAGGACCTTCGCAGGACGACGGTGAGACTACTAATGGGACTACATGTACAGGTAATGAACCAACTCCTTTAACATCAAGTCATGGCAGGAAAAATGTGGGCATGTAGATTTCCAATTAGAAACAGCCCCATGCTAGTTGGCTGGCAGGCGGTGTCCTACAGGTCTGCAAGTGACTGAGAAACCTGACAGGCAAGTGCAGACTCTGCTCCCACCTCCTCGCTGCCACTAGCAGCAGAAACCTCATCCTTGCTAGGGAAGAGGATGTGTCTAAGTTTGGGGGTGGGTGGGGGGGGAACCTCTTCCCCCTCTTGCTCCCCTGTCAGTAATCCTGGCACCTGCCTTTCCAGCACACTTCATAATGCTTGCTGTGCTGGAAAATGTGTGTGTGTAATATATATTGTATGTTTTTAGTGTGTGTGTGTGTGTGTGTTTGTGTGTGTGTAATATATATTTTGTGTGCAATATTTCTCCTATCTGTTTAATATGTGTGTGTGTGTTTACTATATCTTCTGTGTGTTTACTAGGGCTGTGCAAAACACCATTGTTTCATTTTGAAGTCCATTTAATCTTTTCAAAGGGACACTGTTTTGTTTCATCATTTTGCTCCATTTCATTTTGAATCACTGTTCCATTTTGTTATGTCAAACTGTTTCACTGTTTCAATGCATTTCAATGTTTCATCCATAGGCTATAATGGGGAATCATGAAAATGCCTAAATAGTTGTAATTTATTGCCTTATTCAGATTAAAATTGCAGGGATGGTAGCCCTTTCTGAAGGCACAATGCCTCCCAAGTTTCAAGGAGATAAGTGAAGAGATTTCTGGGAAACTGCATCTCAAACTGTTTAAAGGAAAACTGACACCTGCCGGCAGCGGCAGCCTCCTCTCATCCGGCACATAGACCCAGGGACTAGGACCCCTAGAAGGGCTTTCAGGCAGTGCTGGACTCCTCCCAGGGGTGTGGGCCCCTGGATCTGCACAGCCAATGACAGGAGACTACCCTGCCGCCTGGGATTAGCACTGGGCATAGCCTGTGCCCAGCACTGAATAAGATTCATGCTGCTGCTGGTCCCAGACAACAGAGGCAGCTTCCTGTCATAGATTAATAAATTCTAGGGTTAGAAGGGACCTCAGTGAGCCATCTAGTCTAACCCCCTGCCCCTGGCAGGGAAGAAAAGGGTCACCAAATCAGGGATCATATGATCCCAGCCAGGTGCCTGTCCAGTCTCCTCTTGAAGAAGGAGTACCACCTCCCTTAGAAGCCTATTCCAGATTCTGGCAACCCTGACCATGAAGACCTTTTTTCTACTGTCCAGTCTAAACCTACTCTTCAGTAGCTTATGGCCATTGTTCTGTGTTGTTCCAGGGGGTGCCCTGGTAAACAGATTGTCACCTACTTCATGTTGCTCTCCCTTTCTGAATTTGTACGCCGCCACAAGGTCCCCTCTCAGCCTTCTCTTGGAGAGGCTGAAGAGGTTAAGGTCCCTTAGCCTTTCCTCATAGGGCCTTCCCTGCAGGCCTCCAATCAGAAGAATGGCTCTTCTTTGGCCGCTCGTCCTGTCATCTGGCACAGATCCAGGGGCCACAGCCTCATGGAGCTAAGCCCAGTGAAAGGAGGCGGGGAGAGCCAGAGCTGTACTCCCCTCTGTGCTGAGCTTCATGGGGCTGCAGAGTGGCTCAGAAAGCAGTCTGGCAGCAGGAGGCTGGGGGAGCCAGGGCTGCACTCTGCCTCCTGCTGCTGAGCTGACCTCCATAGGGCTCCACAGTCCTATGGAGTTCAGCCTGGCGGTGGGAGGTGGGGAGAGCCAAGACTGTACTCCAACTGGCTTCACCAGCCCCACATAGCTCAGCCCAGAGGCAGGAGGTGGATAGAGCCAGTCCCATGGAACTAAGCCCAGTGGCAGGAGGCGGGTAGAGCCAGGGCTGTTCTCCCTGCCAGGCTGAGGTCCATGGGGCTGCAGAGCCACTTGGAGCACAGCCCTGGCTCTCCCCTGCCTCCTGCCACCAGGCTGCTTTGAAACTTGAAACATTTTGAATCTTTCAAAACATTTCAAGTGCCCTCATTTCATTTCAAAGCTGTATTGAAGCTTTTTGTTTCATTTTGATTTCTCTGTTTTCAGCTTGAAACACATCAAAACAGCTTCAAAATGAAACATTGGGCAAAATTTCACACAGCCCTAGTGTTTACTATAGCTTCTTCTATCTGCTTACTCTATCTTCTATCTGTAATATATTGGAAAGGTGTATCCAATCCTTTCCAAAAAGAGAGACTAGCAAGAGACTCACTAGACACTGCAGCCAGCCAGTACCTTTCACACACTGTTGCTTCCAGACAGACAGCTCACAAAAGGCAGAGAAAAGGTTCACACAGAGCCTTATATTCTGTTTCTTCATCCCTCCTCCAGAGCACTGGGATTGGAAGGGACCTCAGGAATAGATTGTAGACATTGGTCAGCTACAGATGTCAATATCAGAGCAGTCCTTTCCCCACTTTCTCCCACCCCCTTCTGAGTTTCTGTTTCCCTGAAAGGCCGGTTCTAAAACATTCTGAAACATCCAAAATGTTTTGGATAGTTTCATTTTGGATATGTTTTGGAGCCTTCCATTTCATTTCAGATTCAGTGTTTTAGGCACTGAAATGAACTGAAACACTTCCAAAATGAAACAGCTGCCAAAATTTTGCACAGCTCTAATATAAACAAACTATGCTGATGGTAATTGCGTTTTGATTTTTTATAATTTGTGATGCTTCAGAGGAGCAATCTGGAGTGACCCACCTGCATATGTATCCCTTATGATACTTTTATGGAATACCAGGATATTTCTTTATTTACCTGGGTTATAAACAGAGTGAAAAGGCTGAAGTTCCAGGCTGTACAGAGCAAATGCCAGTCATGCTATTTATTTGGTATATTTTTTCACGTGGAATGACTTTTATAGTCCCCTTGTGTCAGTGCAATATTTTATAAAGCCATAGATCACTTTCATGATCCTGAATCATGTTTAGTAGTTTCTTACAAGTCAGTTAGTAACAGCTATAAAACCCTATCACTGAGAGTCCCCTTCATTTCACTCATTTGAAAGAATTACTAGCTCCTGATTATATTACAGAGTCTCTTAGGGTGGAATTCCATTACCCTTTGTGCACCTAAATGGTAGTTTTCCAGCAGGTTAAGTGACTTTTTTAGCACATACACACAGTTTGCCCATTGTATTGCCCATTCAGTATGGATACGTAAGTGTACAAACATATGCTGAGCATGTTCAGTAAGCTGTGCATTGGCTGGGTAGGTATGCTGCTATGCATGCTGTGGGCATGACTAAGTCATAACATTTTAGTTGGAAAAAACATATAAGTAGTAGCAACTATTAGACAGGAGGAAGTCCCTCACATGGTTTAGCCCTAAGAGTTGAGTGGTTAGGGCACTTACCTAGGAAGTAAGAAATCCAGGTGATGCCCCCACCTGCCCAACCCTGACAGGGTTTGAATATGTGTCTTCCCAACTGACTACTACAGTGTGCCAGCCACCATGACACATGGTAGGCACTAGCCAGTCTTTTCTTCAGTTCTCCTTTTGAAGCAGGTAGACTGGGCATGAGAGAGAGAGAGAGAAGGAGGGTATAGCTCAGTAAGATGGCTAATGTTCAGAAAAGGAAAAGGGCCTGGGAAGAATTTCTCCCATTGCTCTCCACCTATTTTATCCAATGGAAGATGCAATAGCTCAATTTCAAAGGGGATTATGGACAAAGCCCTAAAAATGCTTAAATTTTTACTGCTTAGGTATGTACTGTATTACCCAACTGCTGACTCATTAGGGCTAAAATTTGGGAGTGTCCTTCTGTTTTCGGTGGTGTGGTGTGCATGTGTGTGTGTTTGGGGGGGGGGGGGGT
>NW_017729026.1:23935619-23948623 GCF_001723915.1 Gavialis gangeticus
GGGGGGGGGGGGGGTTCATAGACCATACATTCATAGTTAGCCACTCAGCTAATGTGTAGCTTCATATGAGCACATACATTTCCAGGTCCATGCTACATGTAGTAGAGTTGCAAACTATTCATAAGCACCAAAAACACTACTGATGTGACTGGGTAAGTGCTATACAGGCTCACAAAGGCTAATAAAAGTTGCCCCTCAATTCTTACACTTTTATTTCTCCATAAATAAGGTGAGTAATGTTTTTAAGGGCCCTTCATATTCACATTTATATTTAGCATTGTTGTATCATCTTTGCATCTACATATTTGTAAGAGCAAATTGTTTGGGTTTTTATTCACTTTCACAAAGGGAAATTGAGAATTTAGCTCTGAAAAAATCACCATCCTGCTTCTTTCCCCAACACCCCCCATACTGTTTGCTTAGAATCATTTGTAATGAAATGCAGTACTTAATTTGATTGACAGAATTCAGTCATTATAAAGTTGGGAAAATAGTGCAGCAACATCATTTGTTAAACAATTCTCAATGAAAATATGTAAAATCAGTTGTATATCATATCATTGTATATGATAAATGTTGTCATATCTGTCTAGGAACATTTTAGGGGTAGAATCTGATATTGCTCAATTCTGATTTTTTCTATGCTGGTAGAATTCCATGATGCAACTCCCAGGACAGTAACTTTAGATTTACTTGCTTTGCATTTGATGAGAATCAGACTTTTTACTTTTTTAGGGAATGAGTTTTGCTGGGGGGGGCGGGGTTTAAGTCACAGAAAGCCAGTAGGAGTTGAATACTGTGCTATATATGTTTTCAAGTTAAGGAAACATTCAACTAAAATAGGTTTCACTTCAAAACAAGATAGGCCTAAGCCCCAGATTCAGCCTTTGGGTAGCCAATTGTGTGCTTATGTCAGCATTTGACTTTGCTGACACTTACTATCCAAGTGCTTTTGGCTAATTTTATCTTGGCTGCAAGTATAACCACCAACACTATACAAAGAAGACTGTTTTGGTTTGGGTGGAAAGAAGAGGCCGTTCCCTGACTAGGTAAGGCTGATAGGAGGAAGATTAGGTTTCAGTACAAGGGTGTGCCCTATATATTTCAGAAATGACCATTCAAAAAGCACCATGCCTAAATTATGATTACTAGCTAAACATATCCTAGTCCTTTCCAAAGGGAAATGTGGAATTTGGAAGAAGAGCTTATTTTGATTCCATGGGTCTTAAATATATTCCCAGACAAATGAATGGGAGCTCCTTGTTGAAGCTTGGAACAAGGTAAAATCCAACATTCCGCCTGGGCTGTTTAATCAGGTTTTGTTTTCTATGGCATTGATGAATAAGATGATATTTCATACATTTTGGCTTTGGTACAAGAACTGGAACTGTCTGCAGACATGTGGGCAGAACTTCTCTGTTCCTATGATTCTGTCTTAGTCAGCAATAAATCTTCAGGCTAACTGAAAAGTTGATTGTGAAAATGTGTTAAATACAAGGAGAAGTTACCTAATTAATGTTCTTTGTATAAATGAAAAATAACTGAAACTGCCTGAACTGGATACTGATGACATCCTCAACTAACATGATATAACATTTATTTCATTATAAAGATAATTAAAGAGCAAACAGAACTAAGACGTTGAGGACAAGGACTAAATTTATTGATCTTGTATAAAACTGAGTGTATCTCCAGTGTTAAAATCAATTATAGTCATCGTAGCAGAAATTCAACATAAATAACTACATATTTCAGGGGTTTCTAGCCTGCACACTACTGTGGCACTCTCCCATATCAACAGATTGCCAAGAGCAGTGGCAGTAGATTAGTTTACAACTGGAAACAGTAGATTGTTGCAGTCTCTTGCTTTCTCACTTCTGATCATTATTGTACCAATTCATCATTCAAAAGGAACCATCTATAGTTAATGTTCACAGTGGATAAGGCTATGAAAGGCTATTGATATTTTTTGACTTCCTCTTCACTGAATTCTTCTGACAGTATTTTCACTTTCCAGAATCTTCATAGTGCTATGAAATATTTTGGATGTGGTGTGGAACATTATCTTGCTCTATGTTTAGAAAAAGGATTGTTGTTTTTTTAAATTTAAAGCCAGAAGCAAAACTGGAGTGTTAAATATAAAAAGTCGGGTAATTCTTATGCTACCACATTGTCAGTGTCACACTAAAAGTGAATTTTAAAATTATTTCAGAACAGTTTCTAATAACCAAGCCAAAGATTAATTTTTCTTTCAGTAAGAATTTCTATGATCAGACCACCAAGTCCCAGCTCTTTTAATGTATAGATACACATACAACAGGAATCCTGATATTTTGAGGTGTCTTCTTCACTGAAGGGCTCTGCTGCCAGTTGTCAGACACAATAATTGGTGATAAGCAAAGATCAGTTGGAAAAGCATCCCAAAGTAATAGTGTTTAAAGTTTGTGTGAACTTTAAACACTATTACTTTCAACCCTCTGGACTCAATTAAACCATGCTAGAAAATTAGAAATCTTATTCTTTAGCACTTCAGTTTTCAATAAAAGTTATAAATCGGGGAGGGAGGGGGGGAAGATCCATATATATATGTTTAAAAGTGATAAAATGTCATTTTTTCCAGGAAAAGGAAACCCTGAAAAAGGAGGTTTGTTTTATTTTCTTCCCATAAACTTGTTCCTCTATCACAATAATATCCAGATTTCATCACTCAGAGCAAAACCTGGTAGCATCCAGATGTCAGCAATTTTTAGAGGGAAGACAAAATAGAAAAGAAAGGAGAAACAGAGCTGAATAATGAAATTACATAAGAGCATTAGCAGCAAGGCCGACACTCTACTAAAAGGGCTGAGATGTTAGTGACAATGTATAGCACTATTACTCTTGTCATCGCCACTTCTTTCCAGGTTGTATACTCGCTACTGGCCTATTTTAGTAGTTGCATAACTGCTTGATCTCTTTAGTAGCTTTCACATTTTCCTTTTCACTTTCCTGAAATCAAATATTTACTTACTTAACTCTGAAATAAATGGAGCAGAGTACTATTTTATATACAGTACTGTAGGTCTTTTTTATACAAAGAGCCTCAAAGCCTTCATTAAAATGACATACAGCTGAGCATTATAGTTGAACACACTCTACTAAAACAGCATGCTACTGAACATAGTAATCAATCTAAGATAATTGATTTAGTCATTCTTCTCAAAATCATCCTTGAGTAAAAGCCAAATTATACAGACGTGTTTAATCCAATGTCAAGAATGCTTCTAAGTGGATCCAAAGCTAATCTGGTATAACCATAAAACTCACAAGTTCCAGAGGATACAAGCTGAAACACTGGGATAATCAGAAATGCAGCTATGGAAGAACACAGCAAGTGTCCATAAACAAGAGATGAAAGAAGATGGCACAAGTAACATTCTTTGGCTGGGGTCCTACATAATACTGACATTAAATTACAGTGAAGGCCACAAAGCTTACTGTGTGTTACTGTGCTTTCAGGGAAAAACAGTCTCAAGTTTGAAAGACTGGCTAAAATCTTTACTCCCCACTGACCAGTGCTGGCTGGATTAGTCCTCAGGGTAATAGGATTGGAGTGATATGCAGTTGGAAATGACTATTCAGCTACTTCATGGCCAGACCTAGGGAAGCCAAGAAAGTGCAATCAGGCTTAAAATAAAGTAAATTTTGTAGAGCTGTCACTGATTTTGATGACTGTCTCTTCCCTTTTTAGGTTTTACTTCAATTTCACTAACTTGCATGAAGTGAATTTCCACAGATAAAGACAACATAGGGCTGTGGAGTAGTTGAGGCAAAACCCTACTTAAATGGTTCATCTGAGAAAGTGGAGGCTGTCATGGTGGGCTATTTGAAGTTCATTCCATATCCCAGTTTCCCATAGATGAAGATTTTTTCAGGACCATGGTTTTCAGTTAATACAGAGTAAGTATACTTTGAAGATGACAGTCCACTTTGATTTCAAGATCTTCCATCCATTCAGCTTAGCAGATCTCAATTCTTATCCAGAAACACGTGGGTTGGTACTCCAGCAACATTGTCATGTCTCTGCACCATTGTATATAATCCAATGATTTCTACTGGTGAGAAGTGGGCAGAGTTGCATAGCTGTATTGTCCAGAGGGTTTCATGGCCTCGGAGAGACAAATACAATTGGGCACACTGAGAAGTTTTTGGGTTGTTTGTTTTTTTTTTTTGATGGACTGACTGGTTAATATTACAGGTGACATCTCAGGATTTTACCCAAAGATACGGCCCAATTGTTCTTATGGATGGATGTTTGCCATTTAATTTAATGAGACATACAGGTGGATCTTATTTAGTGGGGTAGAGTATAGGTTTTTTTCATGTCAGTGATACTTTGATGCTATAGATCTGTATAACTTTTCACTTATTTAAATTCAGTAAAGCTTTTATTGTTTTATGTTTAAAACTTGGTACATTGTAAAATATGAGTTTTGGCTCATACCTACCAAAACTATCACATCATGACAATAACTTCAATTTAGAAAGGACAAACTAGTGTTTGTTTTGAATAACAGTCAAGCTACAAGCTAGCAGCAGTTTCTAAAGGTCCATTTAGAGCATTGTCTTCACTGTGGATAAAGAGGTGTTTAAAACTCAAGTTAGCTAACTCAAATGAATGAGCCCAGAGTAACCTCCTAGAGAAAAAAGGAACTTTGTCGTTTCCCTGAATTAGCATGCTGAATTACAGACTGTGGCAGAGCCCTGCTTCTTAATTTAATGTTAAAAATACAAACTACCTTGTACTCATAAGGAGTTTACCTTAAGCTATGTCAACTCAAGAAAACATTTTTTCTTAGCAAAGCCATGCTGAAAGTACAAGCCTACTATACCTAGAGATAATAGTTTATCATTTTTCCAAAGAGGAAGAGTGCTGCATTTCCATGGTTGTTGACTAAAGCTTTTATAGGTTAAGCAGCACACAAAGAATTTTTCTTTATCAAAGTTCCTCCCAATACAATAGGAGTGCAAAATTATATAGAGAAAAATCATTTTTATTATAACAAGTCATCCTAAGACATAAGGTAGGTTTAACTGAAGATTTAAGTGTTTTATAATCCTTTTGTCTTCATTCAAAGTCAGCCTTCCACTTCAGTACTGGAAATCTTATTACTCCATGTTTCTGCAGCAAATCCCAGTGGATTTCAATGTTTAGAGGTTTTCATCCCTTTCAGATACTATATCTGTTCTTAAATCAAATGCTATGTACTGTGTGTGAACACCATCATCATGGGTGACTGGTGCCTCCCGAGTCTGGGGGAGCACCAGATGGCTGACCAGGAGGGGGCAGGGATTCTCCATCAGCTGATCACTGAGCCCAGTACCACCAGCAGCAAAACCAGAATTGCACTTCTGCAGGCACTTCCGGTTTCATGTCTGGTGCTTCCAGGAGGTGCACAGCCAATCTCAGGGGGTACACGTGCACCCGCATGCACCTCCCATGTGTCGCCAATGACCATCAGAGAAAGTCAAACAATTCTCTGCAAAGTTCTGTGCATGTGCTGGGAAGTACAGAATGCTTGCAAAATTAAATGTCCAAGTTTTTACATATGTGTGTTGATAGGATGTTCTTTTTCTAAGAAGCAGTATTTTAAAGTCCATCTTGGCCTCCCTTATTGGTAGATTTTAAATTCACAGGTGTCCACTAGATCACCTATTCTGATTTCCTTTAGAAATTTCCTCAGACAAATGAATTTCATTCATCATCTCCTGTATTAAGCCTAATGTTTTGTGTCTGACTAAAGCATTTCTCTCCAGAAATACAGTTGGTCCCTATTTGAACAAATTTAAGGAGAGGGAGAATGTCCTTCACATTCTTCTTGACAGAGTTCTCTGATAACCTAAACTGATATTTTAGAAGGTAAAAGTGACACTCTTGACTAATATTTTCAGGTAGCAGGGTTAATGTGTTGTTGTAAACATGATGGTCCTGGAAATATATGAGAAACAAGGTGTTCTTTATATCTTTTATTGGACCAATTGTATAGTTGGAGAAGATGTTAACCAAGCTTTCTGGCACATAGTGTCCTTCTTCAGATCTGAGCTGAAAAAGACTGGTAGAAGTATTTCTGTGTTTAGCCAAAAAGCTAGGGCATTTCCTTGGAAAACAGGAGCTCTGAGTAAGGTCTCTAACAACCTGTCTGCTAAGCAAAAGATTAGTGATACCACAACCCACATTTCCATATTGTCTCAAAAAATTTTTTTTTAAGAATGAGCCAGTGGGCATGCCTACATGTTAGCATGCTTTACTTAATGCACATTAAAGCTAGTACCTCTTGGCATGTATACAGGTACGTTTGTCTGCTCTGATGCACCAGAAATCCAGCACATTGGAGCAGACTCAATTAATCAAGTCTGCAGCGCACGAGCTGATGCGCCTGGTGGTGCATCATATGCACTTTTATAAATAATGAAATGTATGTCAGCATGCAGAAAATGGTAGTGGTGCACTTTTGAACCAAAACACCTTTGATGTATTTTAGTTCAAAAGAACACCACCGCCATTTTCTCAGTGCTGATGCACATTTCACTATTTATACAAATGTATGCACCGCAGCTCTGGGTGCTTTTAAAAGTGCCCAGCTATCCAGCACATTGATGCATACAAATGCCCTCCATTGTGAGGTACTAAGAAAATGTGTGTTAGCCTGTCTTAACGCGCATTAACTAAAGAGCCTACACACAAGTGCAAAGACTGCTCTGACATCCTATGACCTCAGCTGACTTCCTGCCCTTTGGGGGGGGCTAGACTCAGTGATCTTCCGAGGTCCCTTCCAGCCCTAATGTCTATGAAATCTATGAAATCAATGACATGCTGTGATTATAGTGCCTCAGGCTGGAGCCTGGAAATTACCATGGTCCTGCAGCCTCTCGTGTCTCATGTATCAGCATCCCTGCACTTCAAAATGGCAGTGGGGTCACTTTAGTTCAAGCACCTCTGCTGCCATTTTGAAGCACATGGATGCTGATACATGAGATGCTGTGGTGCCTTAATTAGAACAATTCTCAGAGACACTCTAATTAAAGTAAAAGCCCATGGTTTTTAAGTGACACTTAATGTACATTAGCCTATTCTAATGCGCATTAACTAAACATTACCGTTTTTTAAGTGATACTTAATGTGCATTAAAATAGGCTAATGAACATTAAAAAGCACATATAGATGTGCAAGTTGCCTGTACACGGAAGCTCTACATACCCAACAGGGGGTTTCAGACTGTGCATCCCAGTCTCATGCCAGTAAGTCTGGAGACCAGTAATTAAAAGTATGTCTATATTGCTTCCCTAGAGCTCCTGGGTGCTACTTTAAAAAATATTCACCTATCCATCTCTGCTTTGCTTGCATCAAATCTTGAAATGAGGCAGAGAAACAGACTTGAGGCAGCTCCTCTTTTGCTACTCTTAAGCACCCTTGAGGTAGAAAGCTAAAGAGTGCCAGTGGGAGATAACCTTAGAAAACCAGTGGGAGTGAACCTGTCTTCACCACTTTATTTACATGTTTGTTAAAGGTGGTATGGGAACAGGTGGGTAGGCTGTGTTTCAGGAAAACATTTCTGGGAGTACTGGCAAAGTAGTATAGACATACCAGCTCTATAAAACTTCTATCCTTTTCAGTATTTCCTTTAAGTATCCTCACACTCGCAGCACTGCATTTTGGAAACTTGAGCTGAAAGACTAATATTTATGTATGGAAATGTTCACTATCATCATGTACAAGTCCATTTTGGATTCTGGCCCCTAATTCTTATTTGGTTTCACCATGGGAAGATCTACAATTTTGAAAAGAGGGTGCAGATGGTGAGGTACATCATCACCAGGGATCCTGTTTTTCTCTGGCAAAAAAGTCCCCAATTTTTGGTTTAAAAAAAATTAACTTAAAAATATATAATGAAACACCACTATACATATATACATACATACATACATACATACATATGTATAGTGGTGTTTCATTTTATTCCTGGAAAAATATGAGTTCAGGGTTACTTTTTTAAAACCGAAAATTGGGGATTTTTTTTTTGTCAGAGAAAACCAGGATCCCTGATCATCACATATAAAACACACATTTTTCTCTGATTAAAAATAAACTAGAAGCCTTAGTAATATACCAGGGGCCCAGGACTATAGTATATAACTTCACTGGAATGAGTTAAAAACAATCTACATGGCTGTAAAATAGGACCTTTCTTACCAGGAGCAGCTAACAGACATCAGAATAGCAGAACAAAGAATAGCTTGATTGGTAGAACATCAATACCATTAAAAAGAGCAGAGGACTGATAACACCTGTGGAATGAAGAGTTTAGAAGGGATCAAGTACATGATAATGAGCCATGAAGTTAATTGACTCCCTCTGCACTGCTTGACTAGAAATACTGATGCCACTGCCAGGCAGTTGGTTTTAAACTTTGGGTGGACCAGGAATCAAAGGGAGGTTTAAGTGCACCAATGTACATTGCCCACCTCCTCTCCTCCCTGGATCTGTCCCTGGGTTTGAATTGAGTGCTTAACTTTCTGAGGTGAATTTGAAAAATCTAAAGATTAACCCCTGATATTGCAGTGGGGAGAAAAAAAATCAGTCTATGACAGAAGTGACAAAATTATTCTTCTTTGAAGCTGAACCAGAACCCTTTGCATTTTTAGTCTGTATATAAAATGGATGAAGAACGGTGGGAATGTTTCCGTCCTATTAGGAGCAAGGGTCAAGGCTAAAACCTAGGCCCTGCATTATTTCTGAGTAGCAACCATGTCACTATGCCACACATCCCCTTAGCTGTGCACTTCCTCCTGCCCCACATAACTCCCTCTTTTGACTGCATAGCAGGTCAGCTTCAAACCTGTACTTAAGTGCCCAAAACACTACTTACACAACTAGAAAACTACCATTTAGGGAACTGAACTATGGACCTAAATGTACACTGAGAATATCTAACAGTTCAGGTCCCTCTAAACTGTGGCACTGCCCTTTATTTTATCCTGCTTCTGAGAAAGCTTAGGCAGATAGTAGGCCAGTCTGGATTACTGCTCAGCATGTTGCATAATAGTGAAGCTTAGGTTCATAAGGAACTTTCTAGGCCAAAATGGAGCCACCTAACGAATTCAGGTTCCCAAGCAATTTTGCAGCTATTGGATGGGGTCACCTTAGATCACTGACACCCAGATGCCTAAATTCGGAGTCCTGTTTAGGCTTAAAAGTTGATTTCCATGTTACCCTAGGTGTCTTTCAGGGTGCATCTACGTGTGCATTAATGTGCCATTGCTACTGTGCATTGTTTAGTACTTCTACTAAGAGAACCTAACTAAATATATAGTAGCCAGCATGACTACACAATAGCAAAGGTGCACAGTCTTTTTGTGGTGCTTAGTGAACATTAAAATAATTCTACTGTATATTAGTGCATTAGCACAGCTTTTACCATGATGGGATAATGCACAGTAGAATGTGTCTACTGCTCATTAAGCGTCTCATGTAGACATGCCCACTAGTGCCTAAATACAAAATTTATATCCTGAGAACTCCCACTCTGTAGTAGATTCAAAGCAGCCCTCCATAACTTCTGTGAAATAAGCAGGACCCCATTTCAAACCCTAACTTATTATAGTGCTTAACTGCTTAAAGGCCTGGGAAAGCAAGGCAGCAGCCACCAGAGAAGAATCTATACTTATCTGCTCACTGGACCCTGATCTTATCTCCTGTCTCCTAGCACCACCCTTCAAAGGTTGTCACAGCACCCCAATGTACTGCAGCCAACTGGTTGAGAATCACTAGCCTTCTAGTTGCTATCCTAGAACAGCTGTATATTGCAATTACTCTATACAAGTCCTCCCTACCCTCACTTTAGTGCTTTAGACTTCGAGGTGAGTTGTTTTTTAAGTCTTCTATGCCTGAATACATAGTAAGGCAGTGGAAGGGAAAGAAAGGGGCAGCACGATTAAAGCTTAATTACTAAGAGATATGTTCAGTATCTTCTGTAGTAATTAGGGCTGGATTTCGGTGTGTTCTCAGCTTAGCCTTGACTTGTGAGCCCCTCCAGTGGAAAGGTGATAGGAAATAGTTAAATAAAATTTTTGTCTGAAAATGCTAATTTTTTCATTTCAAAGTATCTTGTCTGAAACGTCTTTCTAACTATGATGATGGTTAAGCGTTAAGGTTACTGCAGAGGTTATAGATCCTTAGTCATTGAAAGTTAAGTGCAGGTTGGACAAATGTTTGTCTGGGATGGTTTAGATAGAGATGACCCTGCCTTGAACAGGGGATTGGATTAAATTACCTTTTAAGTTCCAGCCCTATCGTTCTATGATTCTATCTTGGTTTCAACAGTGTTTCAGTGGGTGCATCTACACGTGCTACTAATGTAAGCAATAAACTCCCGCACAGTTCATACCCGAGTTTATTGCTCATGGGCACCATGTTTGCATGTGCTCCTGAGATCACAGCATGCTGATCCAGGTCAGAGCAGCCCTGGCTGGCAGCAGGCCAAGGGGGTTAGCCTATCAGCCTAGGGCTGCTCTGATCCAGCTCAATGTGCTGTGGAGGAGCAGGGTAGGGCATGAGGGTGTTTCAGTGTGGGGCTAGCTGGCAGGCAGCCACACTCTACATACACACACACAGAGCACCCCCATAAACTCTATACACACCCCTCCATACCCTGCCACTCCTCCACACTCCCCTACAATATTCAGGACCTCACTTTGAGCTATTATGCAATTACCTTTATATACACCACACAAACATACACAAATCAGGGCAAACATTTTTTTAAATAAAATGAAAATATGTTATTGTTAATATTTGATTTTTAGTATACAGTTTGTTTTTTCTGGTTCCAAGATGACAAACCCCCTTCCCAAAAGGAGTACTTCTGGGGGCAAGGGGAGGGACTTCCAGGGACAAAGGTCAGGAGTTAGGGGACGGGACATCCGGTCCCAAGATGGTGACACTGAGGGACCCCCCCACTAGCTACCTTCCACCAGATTGACACAGATCCATTTATTAGTACTCTCTGGATCTGACCCTACAGCCAGTTTCCAACCCATCTGACTTAAATTGTTGAGCCCATAGTCCCCTAGTTTTACCTTGAGAGCCTCATGTGACACCAAGTCAAAGGCCTTCCTAAAGTCCAAGTAAATGATGCTGACCTCATCTCCTTTCTCCAGGTGGTGATGAACCCTGTCATAGAAGGAGATGAAGTTAGTCAGACATGACCTACCTGCAACAAAACCATGCTGGCTGTTGTTCAGAATTTTCCCTTCTACTATCTCTTTGCATATGGACTCCTTGAGAATTTTTTTGGAGGATTTTT
This sequence comes from Gavialis gangeticus, assembly GCF_001723915.1. Classification (NCBI taxonomy): domain Eukaryota; kingdom Metazoa; phylum Chordata; order Crocodylia; family Gavialidae; genus Gavialis; species Gavialis gangeticus. Next base: position 23,946,962 of record NW_017729026.1, read on the forward strand.
CCTGGGATTGAGATCAGGCTGATTGGCCTGTACTTCCCTGGGTCCTCTCTTTTCCCTTTCTTGAAGATGGGCACAACACTGGCCCTCTTCCAGTCTTCTGGGACCTCTCCTGAGCACCACAAATTCTCAAAAAGTTTCACCAGTGGTCCTGCGATGACTTCAGCTAGTTGGTTCAGCACTCGTGGATGAAGTTCATCCAGTCCTTATGACTTATAGATATCCAGCCTCTCTAGCTATTTTTTCACCAGCTCTACATTGACTCTTGGTAGGTGATCATCCATATTGTGACTATTCTGTGTCATATTTGCATTCAGCAGGCTATCAGTCTTAGACTGGTGGAAAACAGATGTGAAGTACTCATTCAGGAGTTCAGTTTTCTCATTGTTTTTTTGATAATCAGATGTCCAGATGCATTGAACAGTGGTCCCACATTTCCACTTGTTTTCCTCCTGTTATTTACATACCTATAGAAGGGCTTCTTATTGTCCTTGATTTCAGTTGCTAACCTGAATTCAATCACCACCTTTGCTTGTCTAATCTGCCTCCTATATATGTGGACCAATCTTATGTAGTTGTCTATGGGGCCTGTTCCTATCTTCCATCATTGGTAAGCCTCCCTTTTATTTTTTAGAAGATCTGCGACTTCCCTATTGAGCCAAGATGGTCTCCCAGATCCTGTGCCACTTTTTTTGCTTTCAGGTATGGACAACTTCTGTGCACCCAGGGTCACATCCTTGTGGAACGACCACTATTCATCCACACTCTTTCCCTGCGGTCTATGATGCTGTAGGACATTACTCACTAAAGTCCTTAGCTTATTGAAGTCAGCTTTTCTGAAGTCAAGAATTTGTACCTTACTGACAGATTTCCCCGGCCCTATGACAAACAATGAAAGTGATAATGTCATGGTCACTGTTGCCTAGGTTACCCTGTATGGTCAGATCACTCACCAGGTCATCCCCCTTGGCTAAAAACTAAATCCAGGAGTGCAGTTCCTTTGGTCGGCCTGTATACTTCCTGAGACAGGTTGAGCTCATCGATACAAGTCAGGAATATATGTGACTGGTCCGATCTGGCTGAGTGTTCTTCCCAGGAGGTGTCTAGGTAGTTAAAATAGTCCATGATGACTATATCACATGCTCTCATAGTCTCTTCCAGTTCTCTGGAAAATTCCAGATCGAGCTCCTCATCTTGATTCAGAGGTCTCTAATATATTCCTACAGTTAGGTCCCTTTCACTGTGTCCCCTCCCCTGTATCTTGACCCAGAGGGTCTCAAGTCACCTTTCCTTAGTACCAGTTTCAGCTTCCAAGGAGGTGTACTGCTCCTTTACATATAGAGCTAAACCTCCACCATCTTTCTCTATGTGACCCCTTCTATGCAGGGTGTAGCTCTCTATAGCTATGGTCCAAGAATGGGTAGAGTGCCACCAGATTTCTGTTATCCCTATGATATCATAGTCCCTGCTGGAAAGCAGGAGGGTCAGTTCCTCCTGTTTCCTCCCCCTTCCTGCAGCCCTCAACAGCTCACCAAAACTAGTTAAGTGGTCCACCAGCTGAAATAATTGCCTGGCTCCAGCCTACATGTACGCTGGCAACACTCACAAGTACAGCCCAGCCTATGCCGACGAGTGGAACATATACACAGGTAAGCAACAGGGGCC
>NW_017729026.1:23948659-23951214 GCF_001723915.1 Gavialis gangeticus
GCTCAGGTCCCTTCCGTCCCTAGAAACTATGAAACTATTAGAGCACAATAAATTAATTACCACCGCTGCTATTGGGAGCAGTATTATCCTACAGCAGAGTCATTTATTCCACTGAAATGCATGTGTAGATAATGACAATGGCTGGCTGGGGCACAAGGGTGCTAAAATGGAGAGGCTGCTTTCCTCCTAGTCCTGCACTGTAGCACCCTTATGCCCCGGCTAGCCCCTCCGCCTCCTGATGTCAGCACTTGGATCCCTTGGCTGATCCCCCAGACCTCCTGCCAGCCCAGGGCTGCTCTACCTTAGCTCAATGTGCTGCAGTCCCAGACTCACATGTATATGCTGTTCCCAGAAGCAGTGGACTCCAGTATAAACTGCACTGGAATTTGTTTCATCATATTAATAGCACATGTAGATGTTCCCAGGGGGCACGTCCAGATGAGTTGGGACATGTGTTTCCCTGGGAACATGTAGCAGTGGCACACTTTGTGCCACTGCTACTTGTGCCAGGGGAACGCCTGTGCCACGCGCAGTCTGGTGCATGGCAGATTACCCCAGGTGGGGTAGGGGAGGCTGGGGCCAGAAACTGTGCTGGCCCCAGCAACCTTATCTTGTGTTCTGGGGGTCACTGGGAGCTGCAGCTGTGCCACACCTGCAGCAGGAAGCCTGGCTGGCAGCCAGAGTATGGCTCCAGCCAACCAGGTTCCAGATTTGGGCAGCACGCACTGCTTCTGATAGGGACCACCCACTTTTTTTGGTGTGGGCTTCTCTCAGTATCAAACCCCCACCCTCCCACACTACAAAGTAGCAGCACTGGAAATGCCTGTGTGTGTGGTATGTGGCGCTGCAGACAGGTCTGTGGCACCACATACTGCATGTACATGCTCATCTGGATGCACCCAAGGAGACTGAAAGGGCATTTGCTAAATCTTCAAATACAAAAACAGTTATAGGAAATAAGATGGTAATCAATTGCTCTTTGCATCCACAGGGTACAGGGCAGGAAATCGCAGGCTTAAATTGCCAGAAGGGAAATTCTGGTTGGCTTCTGGAAAGACCTCTCTCACTATGAGGGTGTTTAAGGACTACAGCAGATTACCCAGAGAGGTTAAGGAAGTTTCTGAGTGCAAATCAGACAGATATTTATGATGGTTTAGAAAAAGGAGACAGAGAAAACTTTTGTTTCTTCTGTTCCTTTACGTTCCTTTACTTTGACACTTTGGGGAGGCTGGGAAACGGAGAGTGACAGGGAGTGTCCTTTGGGTTTAGGAGGACAATGAGCAGGAGTTTTCAGAGCCAAAAGTTCAACCCTTATCCCTTGATCACCCTCAAGTATTTGTCAAGGGGCACCTTACCTTGAGCCAGTTTGTTTTTCCTACTTGTTTTTCCAATAGCCTCATATTAAAAGTAAGACAAATTGTTTATATCATTAAATCTTATAATAACTGGGCCAGATGCATTATTCATATATTAGTATCATCTTCACAATATTTGAATTTTATCTTAAATTCTCATCTTAAGATAGATGATTACATGAAAGGATCAGTTATACTGATGAGTTTCTATCCATCATAGTTACAATTAAAAAAAGCTTTGAAATGTGTACCAAGTGCACCTTAAAGGCAAAGAAACCAGAAGGCAAATAAACATTCTCAGGTAAAAAAAAGATCAACCAAACACCCTAAAATACTCACTTGTTTTTCATAACTTTAGAGGCCTGACTCATGGTGTTTGAATGCTTGAGGTTGGCAATAACAAAAATAATTTGCAGGGAAGACTGCAAGAAGAGCATCTGTGTATTTTTCTCTCTGATCTAATTTATTTTTTAAATAGTTAAAATTATGTATGTGAAAGAAGTTTAAAAAAATCACAATCCTTGTTTGTATAAAATATGTAGAACTAAATGTAAATAAGATAGAGTTTGAAAATGATCATAGTATTTAATATTAATCTTATCTTCGAATATTCTAGATAAACTGATTGATAGTAGTTCTGACTTAGTAGTTAAAAACCCATCCTGTATCTCTCTCCAGTGAAATATATTTTGTGGGTTTTTTTTAAATATTATCTCTTGGAAACTTTTATTATTAATGAGAGGGGGAAAAAAACCTATTTTTGGGGGGGATAAAGAAATGGATGATTACTGACATTTACATATTAGAACCAAATTCTTCCAAACCATGTTGTTATTATTAGAATATTACTTTTGTGAAGCTTTTGGTTCTTTTATACCCTTTAATTACCCTATATTTAATAAAAAAACTATTTTCATGATTACATCATCTGAGGGGAAAAAGCAATATAAATACAGGCATGCCTATGCAAACTGTAAATAGCCTTCAGACTCATAAGTAGGGATCCTGGTTTTCTCTGTTTAAAAATCCAAAATTCTATGATAAAAAAATCAAAATGATCTGATTTAAAAACCCTTTATCCATGATTTTGCATGATTAAAACGAAATGTCATTATATATATATATGCATGTAGGTATCAGGTGAAGACAATCCTTTATTGCTATATTTAAAATTTTAAAGCAATTTGGAAGCCTACCAGT
>NW_017729026.1:23951225-23952404 GCF_001723915.1 Gavialis gangeticus
TTCTAAATACCTATATATTTTGGCATTTGATTTTGGTTTCCTGAGAGAAAATCAGAGCTCCCCCTGCCACCTTTGCTCACCAGGATGCAGGTCCAGCTGTGTCTGTCCCACTTGCTGCTTTGTGGTGCTGAGCAGCCCTGATATGCCAGTGTCCTGCCTCTGACCATGTCATTGCCCCTCATTTCTGCCCCACAGTCCCCCACCCCCTGAGCCCTGCTGGTACCCTTCACTCCAGACTCACTGCACCTATGCCCTGGCCCCCAGTGTGTGAGGAAGGGCATGAGTGTGTGGGGAATGGGTTGGGTGTATTGGGAGGAGGGGTGTGGGCATAGGTGACGCACAGAGGGACAGAGGTGAATAGGGACTGCAATGCATCACCTATGCCCCCCCCACCCCTGTCTTCGCCACCATAGACTTACCTGCAGGGAGCTGGAGGAGCTGCTCTCCAGCCCACTGCTTGGCTGCCATGTGCATATGTGTGTAAACATGCACATAGTGCCCCTCTAGAACCCTGCCAGTCTGCCAGAGGAAACCCACAGTTTCTGGGGGGGGGGGAGGAGGGGTTCCTTTAAAAGACAACATGCATTTTGCCACATTTTTCCATGGCAAACAGAAAACCTGGATCCCTCTTCATAAGTTATTAGCAGACCCTTTGCTTTAAATAAAAAGGGAGAGAGAGAGAGAGAGAAAAGGAAGAAAGCAAGAAAGCAAGAAAGACTGAAGAGTGCACACAGCTGAACACTTGGGAAAAATACAACTCATACTTAACATCCAGCCACTGCCAGAAACATCTAGTATAAATCTATCAAAGTTAAGAACAGTGTTTTTTCCTTTGGAGATCACCCAAACTAAACTATGGCCAATCAAACCAGACAAACTGGACAAACAAGCAATATAAATTATCCATTACATTTTATGTTTTTTAACTACAAACATCTGACTGTAGCATTTAAATTAAATTAAATATTGTATATAGACTCTGAGGGTGTGTCTAGATGAGTGTGCATGTGCTCCCATTTGCCATGCTGCAAATTTGCAACAAGGATGGTTTGGGGTTTTTTTTTGTTTTTGGGGTTTTTTTTAATGCAGTAAAAAAGTGATGCACTGTATGTGGCGGGAGCATGCGCTGCCAGACTCAGAGCCTGGCTGTCCAGAGAGACACTCTGGCTGCTGGCCAGG
>NW_017729026.1:23957404-23959526 GCF_001723915.1 Gavialis gangeticus
TTTTTTTTGTTTTTGGGGTTTTTTTTAATGCAGTAAAAAAGTGATGCACTGTATGTGGCGGGAGCATGCGCTGCCAGACTCAGAGCCTGGCTGTCCAGAGAGACACTCTGGCTGCTGGCCAGGCTCCCTGTTGCTGGATCATCACCACTGCTACCCTGAGAAGCCCCCAGGACCCCAGGGCAGGCTGCTGGAGCCAGCATAAGTGCTGGCCCCAGGCTCTATTTCCCACCCAGAGTATTTTTCCCTGTGCTAACCCCAAATGCAGGGGTGTGTTCTGGGGCAAAAAGCAAGAGCATGAATTCATGCTGCTGCTTGTTTCCCTGCAGCAAATACACACCCCTGCTCATGGGGACATAGACTTAGAAGCAAACCTAATAAGACTTATTTCTGAAAATAAGAGTCCCTAAGATCAAGACATCCTTCAGTTGACAAAGTAGCATTTCACTGAATGAATTCAAATTAAATAGTAGACATGAAAGAAAAGGTTAATAGTATTCTGTCTGTTAAATGCAATGAACAAAAAATGAAATTTGTATGTCCTTTCTTGACTAGTTACCATGTATTAAAAAGTCTGAAAGTTAGCTTAAAGCTACACCTGTGCCTTAATTTCTGTCAGAGATAATAGGTCAGACCCTTAGATGTAAGCTTTCATGGCTTTCCTCAGTGAGTGTATTCTCTTGACTTATACCAGCTCAGGAGCCATACCATGATATTAATGTCCACTTTGTTTTTGGTGGTGTACTCTATAGATAAATAAAAAATGGCATGATTATAACATTACAAAAGAATGTAAAGTGAGCATTTGTAAGAAATTTTGATAGTGAATTTTATTTCCCTGTTAAAATGCTCACCTAAGCATATATTACTTCCTAATATCAATTTAATAGAATTAGTGTAGATTTATTTCTGATTCACAAAATGAAGAGCCCCTCTAGACCTTCAGGTAAAGGCATGATAAAATCTAATGCCAATCTCCCGGCTGTGGCAGCACATGGTGCACCCCTGCAGCTGGGATCCCAGTTAGTTGACAAGGCTCCAAGCCACGGGGGTATAGCTATCCTACATGTGCAAATTAAAACTGGATAGAAACAAGCTATAAAGGTAGTACATATTTTCCAGCTCTAACTTTATAGCTGGTTGGACCTTTTTATAGTGTGACAGTTAATTTGCATATGTAGCTAGTCTAAGTTAGTTGCACAATTAACCCAGTAATTGCATAATACATGTAACATGTTGAGGGAGCCTAAGTGCAAACAAAATTTACCTCATACTATTTAAAGCATGCTTTCATGTTTATACAGACCCATCTCAAACTTTTAATACCTGAGAGAACAATTCTCTGTTAAAGATTCAAACACTGCCTTACAATTGATGGTGGTGGTGATTTCTCTACTTCTCTATAGAACAGAAGTGAAAAACAATATATTAAAAAGAATCCTCAAACCAAAGCTCTCAAGTTTATGGTAATAACTTGTTTCTTATAATGCTAACAGTATTAGGTATTTATAACAAGGTACACCTCCAAGGGTGGCAGTGGTGCCCTTTATGTCTGACCTATCCCATCTCACCTAGTTTCACCAGGTCTCCCCAAGCTACCACCTAACCTTGTCTGCCATACCTTGATGGAATGTTATTATAAAATTAGTCAAACTGTTCCTTAGAACCAGGATTAATCCTTAGGTGCCTCTATTTATTCTGGGGCCACTCTGTCTCTCCACTTTAGGCTGATAGCCTCTCAGTAGACCCAGCCCTGCTGTTGTCCAGGCCCAAACCCCACTCTTATAGGGAACCTGTGCTACAGTGTACCAGTTATAGCCTTCTGAGGCTAATCATGCCTTAAAAGCATCAGTAATGGTCTCTGGCCTCCTCCTTAGCTATTGCCACTTGATTTATGACCCAGATACCTTGCTCTGGGTGAACCCAAACTCTCAGATTGACCATGACCTCTCCATTTGATAACAGGCAAATGTAATTGATACATAGTTGTAGCAGATAAGAATAATGCAAAGAGTTCTATATCTATCAGCCTCAGGGTTCACAGAGTCAAGGTACATCTGGCCAGTATACAAGCTTAACTCTGAGGTTCTCTCTTGAATATCAGATTTCAACAGCCTGGAGGTCA
>NW_017729026.1:23964526-23972343 GCF_001723915.1 Gavialis gangeticus
GGTGAGATGGGCTGGTGATATGCCCTCTGTCCATGGTGGCCTCAGGTTCCCCTCTCAGGGACGCTTTGGTGCTCTGAAATCCCTCCTTTTGTATCCTTTCTCCCCCTGTGATGACTCTTCATCTCTGGGCATTGTTGACTGGTTTCTCTGTGGTTGTCATACTGTCCATATTCTATCCTGTCAGCATATTCCTTTGTTTTACAAACCTATCACATGCACACATCCTAATTTGGGCTTTTACTGGTTTCTCCTAATTTGGTCTGTTCCCCAAAACCAGAAATCCCGAGGGCTCTGCAACTGGGCACTACGACCTGGCCAATGCAGCTAAGTCTCTTATCTCATGTTATGGAACAGTGTACATGTTATCAACTTCCAGCCTGTGTGTCTGCTTACTGCTTGCCTGTGTCAGACACAGTGGGCTTTGATGGAAACTGTGTTACAAACAGGCTTTTAGAAATCAATTAACCCTTGCCATAGCCCCAGACCATTATTCTGATGCAATGTCTACTTTACCTACAAGCCAGTTCCCAAAGGAAACCTCTAAATAGCATTTTCTAGACATAATTAGCCATACTCGTGCCTCACAGGTATTACTCAGTCTTCATTATTTGAGACTTTCTGCTCAGATACTCATTTCTGTGCACTCAAGCTCCAGCCCCTCTGTCCAGGCTTCAGCTCCCTCAACCTTTGCCCACCTTCTCTGGATGCAGCCTTCAGCCTTAGCCCACTGGCACTGGCTTCATCTCCTTAGCCTCAGCCCACTCTATACCCCAGGGCTCCAGCTGCAAAGTGTGCAGCTTACCATTATATGGCCTCCAAACCATCTCTTATAGCCACTCCCAAGCCACTAGTAGTTACATTCTGAACTAAAAACTCTAACCCTCATGGGTCAATAGGGAGAAACCAAAAGTATATTCTGTGGTTGAACTGAAATAACTCTCAGCAAAATCTTTAACCCATCCAGGTGCACTCACCAACTGAGAGAGAGACTTTTCTACCCCCATGAGAACAGCCCCTTTTGCTCCAGGCCAGACCTAACTCACTCTTCAAGAGAGTTCCTTCATCCAAGATACTGTGGGCTAGAGTGTATCCTCCTACCCTGCTGGTCAGCTGATCCCTAAGTAACAGCTCTGGCACAGGGGGTTTAAGTTTTCCCTTTATAGCCTTGTTCACTTCTGGTTATCTTTGCCAGAGGCAGGCCCACACCTGGGATCAGTGTCTTCCCTATCAGCCTTTGCAACAACTAGCAGTCTGGAATCATAGACTCACAGTTTCAGACAGAAGTAGGGCTAGAAATTACCTCCATAAGTTATCTAATCCATCCCCTGGTCTAAGGCAAGATCATCCCTATCCAAATTTGTTGCCTAAACTCTTCATAACACTACCATCAACTGACATAACATAAAGCATAACACCCTAAATTACCACAGATAAATCAGAGGGAGACCACAGTAGCCAATGTCCTGCTTCTGAAAAGGCTGTTAATATATGCTCAAGAGATCTTATATGTAGGGCCAGGTATGTAGCAGCACTCCCCCAGTCCAAGCTCTTGCCTTCTTGGCCATAAATGTTTGGCTCTTGAAGGGACTGCATTATTTTCTCCTGCCCTTTAACCCTTTCTCAGTACAAGGGCCTGGTTCTTCTGTTATAGTACTGTATTCACCCCTATCAAATTAGAAGCCAAAAAAAGTTTAACACATTTTCTATGTTACCCTCAAAAAATATTTTCGTGAGTGTTGAGCAAATAGTTCACTAGCTGTTTTTTATTTAATTTAGTTTCCACTTTTCCCTGAAAATGTGTGAGCATATAGCAATTATCTTTAAAATACTGATATGCAGGGATCCAGGTTTTCTCTGATAAAAAGATCCCAATTTTTGATTTTCAAAAAGTAACCCAAAATCCACATTTTTCCATGATTAAGATGAAACACCCTATCTATATCTATATGTATCACATATATATATATAAGCAGTTTTCCATTTTATTCATGTGAAAAATGTGGATTTGGGGTTACTTTTTTAAAATAAAAAATTGGGGATTTTTTTTTTTTATCAGAGAAAACCAGGATTCCTGTGATATGAATACTATGCATGGCTATTACGTTCCCTCAGCACTGCTGGGTATCATGTACAGACAGCGTGGATTGGAAGACAGATTTTCTGTTTCACTGAAAATACCAAAATTTGAATTCTGAATTGGAACAAAAATATAAAAATTCAGAATGAAACAAATTGCCTAAAATATTTTTTCAGTAATTTCAGAAAGATCTTAACCAATAAATTGAACAAATCCAAAATGAACATTGGCCACCAATGTGGGGACACAGTCAGGAAGGCTAACTGCACCTTGGCATGCATCCACAGATGCATCACAAGCAGGTCCAAGGAGGTGATCCTCCCCCTCTACGCGACATTGGTCAGGCCACAGTTAGAGTATTGTGTCCAGTTCTGGGCACCGCACTTCAGGAGGGATGTGGACAGCATTGAGAGGGTCCAGAGGAGAGCCGTTCACATGATCAGGGGGCAGTAGGGCAGGCCTTACGAGTGGAGGCCATGGGACCTGAACCTGTTCAGCCTCCGCAAGAGAAGGCTGAGAGGGGACCTGGTGGCTATCTACAAACTGGCCAAAGGAGAGCAGCAGGCTATGGGAGAGTCCTTGTTCCCCCTAACGCTACCGGGAGTAACAAGGAATAACAGCCATAAATTGACCAGGATTAGATTCAGGCTAGACATCAGGAGGCACTATTTCACTGTCAGGGGGGCTAGGATCTGGAACCAACTTCCAAGGGAAGTGGTGTTCACTCCTACCTTGGGGGTCTTCAAAAGAAGGCTAGATAATTACTTAGCTGGGGTTGTTTGACCCCAGCATTCTTTCCTGCCCATGGCAGGGAGTTGGACTTGATGATCTGCTCAGGTCCCTTCTGACCCTACCAACTATGAAACTATGAAATTCATTTTGATAAGATCAGAACATTTCATTTTACCTTTATACCTTTGATTATTGTGTTTTATGGTATATTGTATTATGTTATTTATTAGGTAAAAGTCAAAACAAAAATGCTTCTCAAGCCTTATTAAAATTTGGCCAAATTAAATCAAAATATTTGTATCATGTCCCATTGAGAATTTTGAAGAAATTGGTATATTCCCAAGAAATGGTCCAATTTCACCAGATCAATTTTTTCCTAAATGCCCCCTGTTCTGACAGAGCATTTTATTTTATTTTATTTTTTATCATTTCTATATGATGTGGAAGTTAATTTTGTTTTCCTCAAATACAACCTTGCCAGTACCAATTAAGTACTTGGTGGTCCCCAAAAGTGAGCCCAGTAGGAATATGGAGATGGCTATGATAGATTTATTTTAAAATTTACAAATAAATATTTCCAGGGAAGGAAAAAAAAATCATTATTCAGCAAGCTCTCCTCGCGAGTCAGAAATGAAGTTCATTGAATAGCATATAGTACTGGCCTATTCTACAAAGACTTATCCCCCTAAATAACTAACTTTGCTCATATTAGAAGTTACACGGAAGACAATAACCTTGTTCCTGGGTCAAGTAATGCCTGCATTGTACAGCTGCAATGATACAAAACAACTCTAAACAAAGTGGCTTCAGCTTCAGGAACTTCATCAACAGAAGGGACATCCTTAAGTGGTAAACAGTTATAATCCCACCTGTGGCCAGCTCAGGAATATAATGATGGAAAAGGAGGCACTGTGATATATTTATTCACATTTGCTCCCAGACTACTGCGAGTTACATATAGGAGGCTGGCCTCCCATTCTCCATTGCTATGTATGGGTCAGCTCCTAAAGTGAGGTAGTTCAAAATGTATCTTGTGGCCGGCCAGTAGGTGGTGCTCCTGCGCTGAGCCACCCACCTCAGTGCGTCCAACCACCTTCCAGGCTCCGAGTGCCTCCTTGAGAGCACCTCACGTCTGGCCGATCCCCTTACTGGAGCACACCCATTAGCCTGGGGGTAGAGATACCAACACCCAGGGACGGGCTTGGTTCTGGTACAGTGTCCCCTGGGAAACACAGGCCTAGTAGCCCTCAAGGGTACTCGACTCACTTCAAGAACTTAGGGTGCTTCCCATAGTTGGAAGCATAAGTAGTAGTCTCCCTTAATCAGCCAAGCCAAAGCTAGACCCACTCCCAATCTAGACCCACTCCCAATAAGTCTCCCACGCTAGGTACAAAGGAGAACTTTATTGGTTACAAGGAGTAGGGTTGGAATAAGGTACAGAGTTGAGTAGTATCAAAGAAATCCCATAGAGCAAACAGGGTGGCTGGGATAGCTTTTGATCACGCATCTGAGTTAATGCAAGCTATATATCTAGTTAGATCTCAGGTAGCTTACTCACAAGTATCCAGAGGCAGGTGGAGATTCCCTCTGGAGGCAGGCAGTTCCTTGATCATGAGTTTTGAGAGACAGAGTGTTTCAGATGGTCCAGCTCTTCTCTGTCTCTGAGTTTTCCTCATAGCTGCTGCCCCCTCCTCCTGGGCAGTCCTTAACTTATATAGCCCTTATGACCTCATTTACCTGGTCCAATGGAGGCCAGCACCTGTTGGCTGTCAGCCAACCAATTTGAAATGCACCACTGGTTGCTGGGAAGACTGGCAGTCTCTAGCCCACCAGGGAGCCCAAGCCCCTCACCCAGGTATGTGATGCCAGTCATGTAGGCAGAGGGAGCAGGTTTCCCCCCTCCCTCAGGAAAGTATCCAGCTCAGGTTACCTAAAGAGATAGGGTAAGGTGTGTACTCTCTGCAGGGCCCATCCTAACCAAATTGTCACAGAGCAGAGTTTTTGGGGAGAAACAGAGGTGGCCTTCTGCCACATACCTTTCCTTCCCTTCCTTAGGATTTATTGGCTATACAACTGAAAATAGGCCCAGTGCAATTCTTAGAAGGCAGGAAGGTCAAATTTATCAACAGTCATTGAAGAAGCTGGGCATGTCTTTAATACACTTCACTTAGTGATGAGAGCAAACAAAATCAATATTTTCTGTAGCATGTGTCCTGTTACACCTTCTCAATAGAGGAGGTATATTTTGCACCAAATTTGTCCTTCTTAAAGCTCAAGTCTTTTCTTCCCATCTCTCCTCTCTTGTTTCATCCCTTTTGTTTGCCACATGTTTCTATTATGATGTGGCCACATTTATTTATAGATTCAGTAAATATAATATATTTGATAAAGTGTCTGTGGCTGCATTTGTATTCATATTTGAGTATAAAATATGCTTTTCATGGAAAGAAAATGTCTGAGTGATTTATTCCTGCTGTTGGTTTATAACATAGTGAGGGCCTGTAGTGTTGTTTTTCTGAAGTACACAGCCACATTGTTAATATTAGCATGAGTGCACTCAAATATGAGGAAACTGTAACATTGACATGCAATGTATTGTCTTAACAAAAAGCCATTAAATAGGTCATTAAACACATAGTAACAATGAAAGACACATATTCCCTTATATGACATCATGCAGAAAGATTAATTTCTTTTGGAACACTAGTAATGCCCTCGGGGGTGCTTATCAACAGTTTTCAGCAGAGGAAATGGTCAGTTTTTGTTGCAAAACAAACAAACATCACCTATTTTCACAGCCCTGACCTAAGATCCCTTCCACTGTATCTTACTGTGTTTTTAATCCGTCTTATTAGGCCCAGCAGCAGGTGTGAGGCAACTGAAAACAATGTAAAACTGAATTGTTTCTTTCACTTCCATGTGAACTGCTGCAATTTGCATTCTTGGAGAGCCACTAGCTGAGGTCAACTGTACTGTCATGTTAGCAGGCTGTTTGCCGTTGCAGAAATTTGCCAAGGTCACTCAAATTCTAAACTACTGCAGTATATGCACAACTTTTAAAAAATGTAAAATGTCTTAGTTCATTAAACAGGATATTTTAAAGTTAAACTTTTACAACACTGTTGCTGGGAAGCATGAAGGTAGGGCTGCTAAAATATTCAGTACAGCCCATCTTGCAGAGACGTAAAAAACATCCCACATTCACAAAGTTAAGCAGTATAAGATATGCCTGACAAAAGCAGGACACATTTTAAGCTCTGCAAGTACTCCAGCTACACATTATATCAATTTTCAAAAGACTGCAAACTCTTTAAAAACAAAGGATTCTTTGTGCTGAAAAGCAAGAATTCAGCAAATCTGATCCCAGGAACTGTTGGCTCTGTTCGTTGCACATTCCAGAGTCCATATGTAAGCACACACACTGCCTGGGATGTATATAATTAGAGGTATTACGTAGATACATAGTAAAAGTTTCCTGGGTTACGTTACTTTAATGTCTTCAGTTGGAGAAGTTTCTCAAACAGTTTATTGCTAGACCCAAGAAGACTTGTGAAGCATGAAACTGAAAAATGTTGAGCCCTGGAAAGGGCTGCACGTGAAATGAGACTTTACCTCTGGAGACTGGCAGGTCAAAGAGAAGGGTGAGAATAAAAAATACAAGATGCATGATGATACACACAACCAAACACACACACACACACACCTTTTGAGGAATGATGTGTTAAATAAAGTAAATTTTCTATCCTTCTAGCTCTAAGCTCAAAGCCTCCCTCCTTTTTAAAATCATCTTTAATTCTACCATCTACATGACATTCTGATCCTGTTTCTCATAAAATGCAGTTTGGGCAGTCCTCCTGGGGACTGTTTGGGCCTCATGGAAAACATGCAAGGGATCTATTATTGGACTAGAAGAATTTGTCAGAATGGGTGGGTAGGCAAGTGCACAGATGCTCAGTGACCTCATAGATAAAGATGTCAATGCATTGCTGTAACTACTTCACTAGTACAGAAAAGAACTATTGGAGCACAAAAAGGTATTTATGCACCTAAACTTTAAGTAGTGTTTTTCTAGTACAGGGATAGAAAAGGAAACAGCAATGTAGTTCCAGGTTCATTCAGATTTTCAGTCATTTGCTCATCACTTTATAAGCCATTCAGCCAATGGTGAATATAGTAACTGTTCTCTGTGCTCTGCTTTGTAATGTTCACTTTTTTGCCTGTGGCTTTTCAATAAGCTAGGTTCTGCAACACTATATTTTAAATGTAGTCCAGATGATCATCCACTGCAGGCTGATAACTAAAGATCCATTAAAACACAATTTTTTGTCCAGTTGGTTCTTTTCCATTAATAAGGCTCTATAATCCCCTAGTAACAAAGTATAATTTATTGTTATAGGCTATTTCTAGAAATCCAAATAATTCCCCATTCAGCTGGAGCTAACGTATATTTTACTATGGATTATGACCCCATAATAAATAAGAGAAAACGGTAGTATTTTAACAAGAATTAACAGTTTTCATAGGTTTCCTTTTATTTCCAGAATCACTTTGTGAATGAATTTCTCTGACATTATACTTAAGTGGTAGTACCACGTACCTCACATACATTAGCTCAGAAGCCCAGCTTACAGAATCTAGATTTTTTTCCATAGGAATTAATACAGTGAGGCTCCCCACCCCAGCTGCCTCGTGCTAACTTAATATTGTTCATCTATCATAACTGCAGAAGTTTTTGTAAGGGTTTTAAGTCCTGTCTGTCTTGGATAGTGATGTTCTTCAACTAGTTTTCTGGATTCTATTCAAAGTATAAAAATATCTCCATTCCATCTTTTGTGAACCCACATGAACTTACCTTCACAACATCCAGGTATTTTCTTCTACAGATGGGGAAAAAACATCTGTTATACACAAAACATAGTTTCATAGTTGGTAGGGTCGGAAGGGACCTGAGCGGATCATCAAGTCCGACCCCCTGCCATAGGCAAGAAAAAGTACTGGGGTCAAACAA
>NW_017729026.1:23972494-23974329 GCF_001723915.1 Gavialis gangeticus
GATTGCAGCCTATTCCTCCTTTCTAGCATGCCTACTTCTCCCCACATCTTAGTGTCATCTGCAAATTTGAACAGGGTACTTTTTATGCCCCGTCCAAGTCGCTGATGATGTTGACCAGTGCAGGCCTGAGGACCGAGCCCTGTGGAACCCCACTGCCCACATCCCTCCAGGTCGAAAATGACCCATCCACCACCACTCTCTGGGTGCGGCCCTCCAGCCAGTTGGCGACCCAGTTGACTGTGTAGGCATCAATGCTACAGTCACCTAGTTTTTTAATGAGATTGGGGTGGGAGACAGTGTGAAGGGCCTTGCTGGAGTCCAAAAAGACTACATCCACCGCAACACCTGCATCCAATGCTTTTGTGATCTGATCATAGAAGGCAATCAGGTTGGTCTGACAGGACCTGCCCCTTATGAAACCATGCCGGTTGCCCTTGAGCATCATCTGTGCTGCTGGCCCATCACAGATGTGCTTCTAGATAATCTTCTCAAAGAGTTTCCCCAGGATTGAAGTAAGACTAATGGGCCTACCCGGGTCCTCCCTCTTCCCTTTTTTAAAGATGGGGACAATGTTGGCCTTCTTCCAGTCATCTGGCACCTGGCCAGAGCACCACAAGTGCTCATAAAGCTGTGCCAGGGGTCCTGCAATAACCCCTACCAATTACCTCAACACCCTGGGGTGGAGAGCATCTGGACCTGCTGATTTGAATACATCCAGCCCCTCCAGAAGCTCTCTAACCTGGTCGTCCCCAACCTTAGGCCTGGCAGTGTTTCTTCTGAGTCCATCTGGGACCTTGGTCAAGGATTCCCAGTCCCTGCACAAGAAAATGGAGGCAAAGAATTTGTTAAAGAGGTCTGCTTTCTCCTCTGGTGCAACCACCAGATTGCCAAGCATATCCTGCAGGGGCCCCACATTACTCAGTGCCTTCTTCATTCTCCCTATATATTATTTAAAAAAGGACTTTTTATTATCTTTGATCCTTGATGCTAGCCCTAGCTCCGTATCTGCCTTAGCTTTTCTAACAGCCCCCCTACAGACCCGAGCTTTATAAGCTTTTCATATATAGAATTTAATTATTGGGGAGTCATCTGATATTCAGGGTCATCAAGTCATTCAGGTAAATGCAGTACATTAAATAAAGAGATATTATAATAATATCTCTAATATTATCACTCAGTTTTAATAATGGTGCATGTAAACTGTGGGAAGTATCTCTCCATATCTCTCACAGGCTTTCTGGCTCTTGACAAAGGACAAAATTTACAGTTAAAAACTAGTGAGAAAGAAGAAAACAAACCAATTCAAGAAACAATACATAGTGGCTGTTCCCTGGCATCTCTGGAAGAAAACAGAGCCTTCCATAAATTGTTGTTGAATCATGTGACAGTCAGATTTCTATCTAATGGCCATATAAAAATTAATTAGATAAATGGAGGGTTTAAAGAGATTTTCTTTCCCACTTTGCAAATTCCATTCAGGGCCAAGGATATTTGCCATTCCTGAAGTGTGTCACAAGGTGAAAGGCAAGGAAGTCAGTGAAAGGGAAAGGCTGCACTATTTGGAATAATCGTGCAACTTGTTTATTTCCTAAGTCTTCTTTGGGTCAGAGGGAATAATTTTTGATAGTCTGAAATTTTCTGATGAAACAACTAAATCAAAACATCAAAACAAAAGTATCTTTTTCTTGAAATATTTCAGGTTTGAAAAGTATTTTGGCCAATATGAGGCAAGCTTCCCAAGGAAAGTCTTGAGTCCTGGATGGTATGCACTGGGGTCAGGGAACCTGGAGGCTGCAGTCTGCGCTGAAGCCAGGGACCCTAGGAGAACTCCCCCC
>NW_017729026.1:23974642-23983435 GCF_001723915.1 Gavialis gangeticus
ACCCCACAGTTGCTGGTCTTAGGAGTGAAGCTGACAAACTGTTGGTTTCACGGAACAGCTGCAAGGTTCCAGGAGCTTCTGTCTTGCAAAGACATTTTTAAAATCTTGGTTTCAGTCCAGAGTGAGCCAAAAACTAACTTAGTGTCTCCCCACCCCCTACAAAAAAAATCATTTAACTGGAAATCTTTCTTTTTAATTAGATCTACACCCTTCCTCAAAGGTGTAAATGAACACTACTCTGCTTGATGCTGTCTGCTTTAAAACCTAAAATACTTCATCTATCACCAGCTACCTTTAACATGACTTAGCATCTGGAAACAAGAAGGACGAGCACTATGTCACCAGCAGGTTTGTGTATACCACCAGCAACAACTCTATGGGCCCATGTTTGGCAACTGTGGGCACCTATACATATGCCCAACACCTGCTCTGACAAATTTGAATTTGAACACATCGGAGAAGACTAATTAGCACACTCCAGAAGCCTTGGCATCATATGTATTCAGTGTCCCTGTGCTTCGAAATGGTGGTGGAGGCACTTTAACCAAAGTTAAAGTCCCCCCAACTCCATTTTGAAGCATGGGGTATACACTCTAGTTAAAGTGTCCCCCTCTCACCCCAGAGCACATATAAAGGTACTCTACTATTCCAGAGGAAATGTGAAGTAAAGCTAGCACTCAGAGGTACCCTTAGACTATGGCAAACTTCACAGAAATAATGCCCTATCAATCAGTCAGTAAAATTATAAAGTTTCTTGTTGACATACAACAGCTGCTGGATCACTAGAGCTCTCAGGAATTCTACGTCTCAACAGAATCTCAAATCCAAAATAAGGGTATATACCTGATGTGCAGTTAATTTACTTTGCTCTCTGGGAACAGTTTTTGTTGTATTATTAAGTCTGGTTTAGTGCTATCCTATGAAGATGTATGAAACAGTTCTGTATAACTTCTGCATAATACCCATTTATTATAACATTTCCTCACTTACATTTTTTTCCTTTGATTTTTAGTAAGAGAATTGACTTATATTGTTGACTGGAATTGAAAAAACTCCAGATGATCTGGATACTCTATAGTGTAACTTACAGTTCATTTTTTTACATCATTGTCTAATGAGTTTCTGGAAATGGTGTGTGGCTGCTATACTGTGTAAGCATTTGGTTAATAAAATTAATGAAAGGTAACATAATGATATTTATTGCACATTATGGGAACCCTTGATGAAAAGTCTCCCATTTGTCAGACTATCTGGAAAGTTCATAATATTTAAGTATCCATTTCACTGAGCCAGAGCTGGACAGCCTTCCAAGGAATATAACAAGCCAGCCATATGCAGGAATGGAGATTAATAGAAAACTGCTAAAAATTTAGCATATAATACTATGTTTCTCAATGTATCTTTTTCAGAACGAAGACGGTCTTGAGTTTATACTTTAAAATATTTTTAGATTATATAATCATACAAAGTTTCCAGAAGTAAGGATTAGACATGGAGGCCAGGTATAGAAGTTACACTTATTGCACAGTAGGGTCACAGAAAGTGCTCTACAGCTGTAACTGAGTAGACAGTCAGGGCATATAGAGTGCTGTAAAAATGGTGGATCCTGTTCTAACATGACCCTGGATGGATGTGGTGTCAGACTTCAGCACTGTAGATTAGAGTGCTTGTGACAGCACATCCTTTGGGTGCCTGTCACTTTAAGGGCTGGAATAGGCAGTCTGCAGGTGTCTGATTAAGGCAGCCATTTTCAAAGTTTGGGAAGCCAGGCTGCAGTTGGCAGTGAGCAGTCAAGGAAGCAACACCAGGCTGAGCTGCTCCTGGAACACCTTGGGGTAAGGGTAAGGCTATTGGGAAGGAGGAGACCTTATGGTCCGGGACATGACCTGAAACTGCACCCTGCCAGGATAGGGAGGCCTGGTGGTCACTCAGATACCAGGACTGAGAACCTCCCTGGTGTAAGGCAGGTCAGGGCACCTAAACCCCAGCCCCCACCTTTGGGTGGGTTACAGTTGAGTGTAGTGGGGGCCAGGCCTGCTTAATAAAAGCACCCGAGCTCTGGACTCTGGAGGTGGGCCAGGAATGCTCGAAGAGGCACACCTGAATTCAAGGATTGTAAGACCTCGGACCCTGTGTAGAGGGTAGAGTGCGGGCCAGGCAAGCTTAATGAGAGAAGCACCTGAGCCTGTAGGGGTGGAAGACCCTGGGCCCCAGTGTAGGGATGGAGTAGGAGCCAGAGAGAGTAGTGTAGTGGTCTGGTGAGGGGCCAGGGGCAAAATAAGTCCATAGTTGAATACTCATACACTCAGCCCCATTCAGGTGAGGGTCGTGGGAGAGGCCCAAAAGACTGCACCAGGGCTGACTGAAGGGTGAATAGCAAAACCAGATGGCACTCCAGAGCCACTCGAAGGGAGCAGGACAGTACAATAGAGGGTGGGTGAGAGATAGTGGAGTGCAAGAGGCCCCCAGTGAGGTGGGGAGGGGGTGGCGTGGTACACAAGGGCAGTATGTAAATACCCAATTGTGTGCCTAGTTTAACACAGCCTTGAGCAAAACGCCATCACATAGTGTGACATCTGCAAAGCATGGAACACGTGTAAGGGGAAGTCAGAGTGTGTATGTACCACCTGTATTACAACTGGGCATGCAAAGGGAAGCCTCCCAACTTATTAACATTGTAAGTACTTAACAGCAAACCATGGCAGGCAAGTAGG
Organism: Gavialis gangeticus; assembly: GCF_001723915.1. Lineage (NCBI taxonomy): Eukaryota > Metazoa > Chordata > Crocodylia > Gavialidae > Gavialis > Gavialis gangeticus. Next base: position 23,977,357 of record NW_017729026.1, read on the forward strand.
CAGGTGGGTTTCCCATAGACAGCAGGCGGACTGATGTGAGCATCAGGCCTTGGCAGCTTGCCCCTGTCACAGTGCTACAACAAATATCTGTACCACATTCCATCGCCACTCATAGTAGGCTGCATTCCACCAACATCCCATGAAACATGGGTTCCCACCCTTTTTATTCTGAGAACAGACAAACTGAACTGGAAGTGACTACAGACTGGCAAACCAGGGACCAGAAGTGACTGTGGACTGGCAAACTGTAGACCAGCAGTGACTGGCATACTGTGGGCAGGCAGCCAACCCTTTTTTATACTGAGTTGGCTGCTGGTCCACAGCATGCCAGTCACTTCCACTCTGCAGTTTGCCACTCAGTGGTTTGCCACTCTGCGGTAACTTTTAGTCTGGCAGCCAGCCCTCCTGTGGACCAGCAGCCAACCCTTCATGGCCTGGCACCGTACCATGGCCCGTAGGTTGGGAACCCCTGCTATGGAACATCTCAGCACCCTGCCCAACCCTACTTCTCAGGGTGGTGCTCAACCAGAGCTCTTGTGGTCTATCCAAGCACCAAGCTGGCCCTACTTCTGGGCTGTCACTCACAAAAGCCATTGAAGCCCCTGTTTCCAACCCCAACCACTCTGTCCTTGTTCCCTCTGGCCAGCTATGAGCCACTGTCTGGTATTATTGCTCAGTGTGTGAATTCTACTCCATCTGGGCATTTGTAAAGATTGCAGCTCTTGATTAAGTGCTATGCTGTCTACTGGACATAGTATTCACATAAGGGGTTGTCCAAGATGTTTATCTTACACAGTGCTGTTTTGAAGCATCCGTATCCAGATCTCAGTCTGTCCATCTTGATCTCATGCTTGTCTGTCAAGGTTGTGACCAACAGAAGACTCATTTGGTGTTGATATAAAATGCTGTAGAAATAGATTTCTGACTGGATTACTCTAAATGATCATTTCATTTCCATTCATCCCACCCCTTACCTAAACTTAGTGCAACTCAAAGCCACAGTATCCAGCCTGCCAGGCTGTCCACAGGCCCAGAAACATGTCAGCTTGGGAGCCATTAGAGTCTGTCTTCTTATGTCACTTGTCCAATACCTGAGAGTGCAGAGAATTCATTTGTGATATACAAGTTGTGTTACCTGTTAGGAGTTTCTCAGAACTGTTAAGTATAGTATCAAGCTTTTTAATGCAACAAGTATACATACAGGAATACATTAATTTGCTGGGGCATATGCACTTTGCATACACAAAGTTCTGTACACTTTGGAGTTGGCATCCCATGTCATGCAGGCTAAACACCTTAAGGCAGCTACCTGTGCAGAGACTTTACTGCTGACCTTCTGAATGTGATGTTTATAGGTGAGGGAACAACTTAAAGTGACACCTTAGTAACCTGGGGTATGCTCATGGGGAAGGCTGTGGTTGGCTACTCTGATATTCAGTGTTCTCTTGGCTCAACGATTAACCAGGTGGAAGACTTATGATACTGATTTATCAATGCTCCTCACCGACCTCAAGCCTCTCAAACAACTTTCCCACTCCTTAACCCCTGTGCCACCAGCTTGGAAAGAAGCAGGGTTGGTACCCCTTACTGTTGTTAAGGGCTTCTCAGTCTGTGTGACATTAAGTGGATCCATAAATCTGGGTAAATGATAACTGACCACACCATCCCTCAAAGTTACATTGCTTTCCTGAGAGAGGCCAGAATGCTTACCTGGATTCACCTGACATACACCTTAACCCAAACAGAGCCCAATATACACTAAAAGCTTTTTTCAAGTCCCGCAGCCAAGGTGTAACCAACAGGAGAAACTGCACATGCTCACTGGTGATCCTCCAGACACTGTTTGGCACAGCAGTAATGAATGTGCACCACTGCAGGTGAGGCACAACAGGAAATGGGAATCTCCCCACTCCCCTCGTCCCTCTCCTCCTGGAGAACCACAAGAGATCACCCCTCTGGGCCCTGATGCTTGGGTTTACCAGCCTGTCTGGCTCCTACAACAGGGAGAGGGAATGCAGACATGCAGGTTTTCCCAGCTGGGAGGTGGAACACAGGTATTCTGAGCTGTTGTTAGTGCCAGGTCAAAAGGAGCTGCACAGTTTCTGGCCCTGAGTGGGGGGAAGGGTCCAGATAGTGGACTCACCACAGGTCCCTCAGTGTCTCCCTTCTCTGTTGGTTCCTCAATTGTTCACAAGAGGCCTGGTCATGGAGCCTGAGATGTTGGATCCAGGATGGTCACCTGGACACCTGTAGAGTGCCAGCGACATGTGCATAGCAGCACCAGTGACATGAGGGCCAAAGAGTCCCATTGATTGGGGGCTTGGAATGCGCAAGTTGGTGACTGCTTGCACCCATGGTGCCACAGCACTTGAACAAGCTGCCTAGGCACAGAAGCACACTGCAAAGGTCCAAAATGAGATCTATATATGGCCCGCCAGTCTCTGAGGGACACTGCAGGTGCCGCTATGGAGCTGAGAGAGTTGCAGTGTCAAGATAAGGAGTTTATGCACAAAGACTCAATTTCTGCAATAAAACTCTAAACAGGACTTTACACTGGGAAGTGTCAGGTAACTTTTATAATAAAATACTGCCAGCTCTGCCTAATAGGAATGTTTTCATGTAATTGGTCATTGCTAACTCCCATAGGTTTTGTGGAAGAAAGTATTTAGTGGAGTCACTGAATTATGTTAAATTCACATAATGAAGCTGAAGGTTAATTATTCCTGCAAAGAATGTTCAGGATTTTATCTTACAAAATGGGAATAATTATTATATTAGTCTTTTTCCTTTCTTCTCTTTTGCCCCTTTTTCCCCACAAAATGAGTGAAATGATCTTTTGTAAAACAGAAGGGAAGATAGTCCCAAAAGTGTAGTCTATATAATCAGTATTGTTCCATGCTATAATTGTATCCTTTGATTGTACGTGCTGCATTCCTTAATGAATTGTGCTGGTGAAATATGGAAACCTTTGGGAATTCTACAGCTCTATTTGGATTTGATCATTTGTTTGTTAACTGTGTTGGATCACAAGATTGTACATGAAATGTTTTATCCTGTACTCATTCATTTTATTTTGCTAGGTGATCTGGTTTATGAATATCAGTCAGTGATGGGCAAATTTGATTGCATGTGTTTGTATTTATTGTGTTTTAGCATGCCTGAAATAACTTGAATAGACCAGTTATCTCAGCACTTCTTCACTAAGCTATATAGACAATGTTTATCTACCTTGCTGTGGCTCTCTCAAGTTGTAAGGCATCTATTAAGACAATATCACTTCTAAAATTCCAGAGTTTACAATATATGTTCCTTTAAAATCAGATTTGCCTCATGTATAGGGAGAATTAGACAGTGAAAATATCACCTCTGGAGCTACAGTGCTATTAGGGAAAATTTGTATGACAGGATAAGTGCAACAAGTAGGTGCTTAACAACTGTGGATTCAGAAAGGGAAAGGTAGTAATTTAGCTTTATTCCCTCCAGAGAGAGGGAAGTAATTGAGTAATAGTTGGCAACCTTTAAGTCAGTAGGCCAGATTGATCGAGTTCAGGTCAGAGATGGGCTGGAAGGTGATTGGGTGGGCAATAAGACCAGAGTGCTACTGCTACTTTTTCCACATCTAGCACACAGAAAGCACCAACAGTTGTGTCTTATTGTATTTTCCTTGTACTGTCTTTTTAAGGCCAAAACCCTCCTATTCAGCACTGCAGGGTTCAGTTTGCTTGTGGCAGTTTTGCAGCACTGGGGACTCTATTTTCTCTGCCATGAGGAGCCACAGGCATTCTTGGTTCCTCCCTCTCCACAGGACTGGAGTGAGTTAAGTCAGAGGCAGAGCAAGTTCTGCATACCTATACTGAGGGCAATTGTTAAGATCCACCCTGGATATGATTCCAGAGAATGATTATAATAAATAACTGTAGTTCAACACAGGACTGTCCAGAGGGTTGTTGCTGAACATACCACCAACTGCTGCTGCTTTTCTCTGTGCCTGCTGCTGCTGCTGCTTCTCCCTGCACCTGTTAGGGATAAAGGCATGGGCAGTCTTGCCTAGAGAGTAGGCACCTGAAGCATGAGTGCGATCCAAGTTGGTTTGCCAGGAATTGGGGGTATAGAGGGATTTCTTGCCAGAACTGGAACCCTGAGCTGTAGCTGAAGTCAAGACCAGCCGGGGTCAGAAGCTGGAGACAGGGGACACCAATAGCTAACCAGGCTCAGAACCTGAAGCTAGAGCCAGAGGTCAAACCAGAATCAAGAGCAGGAAACCAGTCAGAAGATGCCAAAGGTCCTAGCAGAGTCAGAAGCTGGAGTCAAAACCAGAGAACCAGCAGGGAAATGCAAAGACGATCAGGAGCATACACTTTCACCTCTATGCAGACAAGGATGCTGCTGACTGGGCCTGGCTTTTAAGGGCTGGAGTGGGTCAGGTCTTTCCTGGGGCTTCATGGGATTGGCTGTCCTGATTGCCTCACTGAGCCCAGCTGGGACCAGGGTGCTTATGACAGGTGGCACATGTTCAGAGGATGAATTGCCTCGATCTTATTGGGACCAGCTGTGTCCATGGTTCATTGCAGTGCCATCATGAGGAAGGCGCCTGCTATTTCTCCTCTCATCTACCCTGCTGCTTCTCCCTGTGCTGGCACGGGGAAGGTGACTGTTGCCAAAACTCCCTGCTTCCCAGTGGCACCAAAGCCCCATGTCTGTGAGCCAGAACAAAAGGTTTCATTACACCTGATTTAAAGGAATGCACTCATTAGGAGCAACAAATTAGAAAGTAATCACTATTAGGAATCAGTATTGCTCAAATAGTTTAAATTAAACTAGACAAAGTATTGAAGAATATACAGCACTAATGATACTTCACTGTCAAGATGATACACATGTTTACCTACTACACTTTATCTATGTTGGCTTTTTTAAAGGCCAGTGAGTGATTTGCAAATTGGTATAAACTGAGGAGGAACTCCATTGACTTCAGCAAAGTTAATGCCAATGAATGCAATGCAATTCAGATTAGACTCTGAAGCACTAATTTTATGAATAGAGAATCACAATCTTAAACTACTGTATGCAAACAATTGCACATTCTGTTTAACTAGGCTTATTATCTACGTTTTCTGAGATAGAGATAGGTCATCAAAGTTTGTGCCAGCCATAATTTCTGAATTTTTAAAGTATTTTTGGCAATATTCTCTGGCAGGATTTAAGTAAAAAAGTTGGATCATTTTCAGTGCATTTGTAATAAATAATAATAAGGCAGAAGGTTTATTTTTTGTGTTCAGTTCTATTAGCATAGGCAACAATTGCAGCCTAGATTTTTTCTGTTAAATTATTTTCCCAAGCCCTTGTTGGCCATCATGAGGAAGCACTCTTACTATAGTGTCAGGATTTAGCCCTGGCTAAGGCTACATGCTTGGTGGCCTAGTGCCTGCCTGGACTGGACTGTTGGTCTCACATTCACTTCCCTTAAACTCATTGCGGATAGGCCCAACTCCCTCCTGCCATGTCTTGGTATTTTGGTAATGTTATCAATCAGGAGATGTTAGTCTTTACCACAACTGCCCAATGGCAATGTGGATAGAGATTTTTTCTGGGGCTCCAGCCTGCCCTATACCCTGTCCTAGCACCACCCAAATGTTATGCCACCAATTATGCCTGTAGGTCATGGTGAGTAATCTGGTCTTTTTCTTTCTTCTCTTGATATAGGTTGGCGAGCTGCTCAACAGAAAATCTCAACCAAACAACAGAAGAGGACTACCAGACTTTCCTCTCAGTCTCAGGTAAGTCTCATAGGTTGTCCCTATTGGGTCTTATGCACCACTGCTCTCTTGGTGGGGCACTCCCTCTAACAATTTAAAGGAAATAGAATAACCCCCTCCCCCTGTCTGGGTTTTCGCCCCTCTGAGCTTGTTGCTTCTCAACTTTCAACTGGTTGCTCCCTTGCTGGGTCATCTCACCCTGGCCAGGGCCTTTATTGACCCTCCACTCAGGTCACGTGTCCTGCCCTTCTCCCATGCTTAGCCACGGCCCATGGCTCACTGCAGTTCCCCTTTTACAGTTGTTGGGTTTGAGGTCCTGCCTG
>NW_017729026.1:23988435-23997795 GCF_001723915.1 Gavialis gangeticus
GGCCCATGGCTCACTGCAGTTCCCCTTTTACAGTTGTTGGGTTTGAGTTCCTGCCTGTCTGGCTGCCTCTCTCTGCTGACCCACTCATGACTCTGGCAAAAAAAACAACCAAACAAACAAAAAAGAAACTGCTGGCACATTAACTGGAGTGCAGCCACTTTTCCCACAGCTGGCTCACCTCTGGTGGAGCTTCCCACCACTTGCACCACTTCTCCCCATGGTGTCTTCATAGCCAGCACCTCTAGGCTCAATATTGCTCAGCTGAGTTCTCCTGCCAGCCTGAAGCCAGCTATCTGAGGCTCAAAGGCTCCCTCCCTATGTCTCGGGCCTCAAGACACTTCCCTCCTCTTCCCAGCTCCACATCTCTCCCCTCACCTCTTCTGGTGTGAGCTTCTTGTTTCCACAACTCCAGTACCAGTCTAGTCAGATGAAGAAGCTGCTCTGGAACTGTGGATCCCATAGCATCCTCCTCACTTTTTGCACTGCTATCTCTTGCCTGGCTGGCTCATCTTCCCCTGCAGTGAGTTTTATCACATTTTCCTGTTCTCCTTTACATATAGCATCACTAAAAATAATACTTGTAGATTATTTTTCAATTTTTTAGGTAACTCAGAAGGAAAATATATAGGGTCTTATTGCAAAATTCGAGTTTAGAAATCATGGCACTGGGCAGCATATAAAATAAATTAACCCTAAAATAAAAACATATCCTACATTTGCAGAATACCTTTCATAATCAAAGGATTCCAACAATTTTTCCCCTATTTATAAGATATTCCTGAATTATTTAACCTACCACAGAAGAATAGCTAATTCTAGGCTGAAACACCATAAGTATTTATAATATGTATTGTATAATAGTTTAGGAATGTGAACCTATAGGGCACCACCCTTAAACATGAATTTGTTGGATAGGAGCCTAACAGTCTGATTCAAATCCTATTAATTTCAGTCTGATTTTTTCCATTGATTCATTGTGCTTTGAATCAGGCATTAATGCCATGCTCAACAGGGCCAGGTACAGACATTACACTTTTACCAGGATAAGTGATCAGAAACCAGTCTATACCCATAACAGAACAGAAGTTCAGCACACAAAACTGATCGATACTTATAACAGAACAGACTGATTTAAAAATGGCAGAAACCCAGCTAAGATTTGCTCCCCCAATCAAAAGGTGAATGTGTGTTTTATTCTGTACCCATTTAAACTATACCACTTACAGAAACCATGAATCTTAGATCAATTTCAATTTGCACTTTTTGAATGTCTGTACCTAGCCCAAAAGTTCACACATGCTTAGCTTTTCTCCCGTGAACATTATGCACATGTTGTGAACGATTCTGTGTATATTCCCTCCCTTCTCAAACAGAAGCTCTTTATCCATATAATATTCTTCTCTCTATAAAAACTGTAACTCACAATAGCATTTTTCCAAATCACTACTCTTTTCCTAACTGCTTCACTCCCAGACTCCACATTTATCTATAGTTGTCTCCATTCCTTAAGATCTCTTTGTATGAGTGCTCCTTTGGAAATAAGCTCAGTTTCCCCATGAGACAGTGCAGTCATGCATGCTTTCTGTTAACACTGTATTCTACAGGCACATACCATTTTTTCCTCCTTTTGAAAATTGGGCTTTCAGTATTCATGATTTCAAATGTCAAATCATGAAACTAAAATGGAATTAGAGACTCCTGCTTCTCCTCTCCTTTGCTTCCTTACAATAAAATTCTAAATCAGTAGGAAGCAGTTTTCATTTGTATAACAATCATAATAGCAGATTGTAGGACAAAAGAGAAAACAAATTAATGGATTGTCTGTTGTATGTGGTGTCTGAAGAAGCATAAATGTCCTTCTTTATCATCTATTTATGCAAAATACCAGCTTCTCTTAAGTGAACTATAAAATTTTATGTGCCTGGATAAAAGAACAACAAAATAAAGCTGTATGCTTCTTCAGGAACAGCTTTCTGCTTAAGGAAGAACCTCCTGTTGTCCAAAACCCTGTGAAGAATTTCATCTGCTTCTGAAATTTATTGCTAGAGATATTAGCCTAGATTTCCCTGCAATTGAAAAATGCTGCGTAGGCAGATTCGGTGTAGGAGTGTAAGCTGTGCCTTCCTTTATAGTTGAAACCAGATTGAAAGAGGAAAGGAACATTTCTTCCTGTGGACCCATTCTGCCCCCTTGGCAGGAAGTTCTTTGCAGCTGCGCTTCTGGCCACCTGTGACAGCAATGTTCAATAGCTGGATATCCTGTTGTACAACTCTGCTTCTGAGCTGTCCAGGATGATTATTTGGAAAGTAAATTGTGACTTTCCAGGGTTTTGAGTATGCCAAGATCAGGTATAAAAAAGTCCATTGGAACTCTCCAAATCCCAGATCTTTTGGCACTTTGTTAATATGTCATTTGGTATCCAAGAAGGGGGTGTGTATGTGTATGAGAGAGAGGGAGAGGGAGACAGAGAAGAGCTAATAATATTTTTACTGACGCTATGGTTCAGACACTCAGCTGGCAAGAATCAGCAGAGCAATACACACCAGCTGAGAATCTGCCAGTATAGGGGGATAAACAAAGAGCATATTAGAACTAGTCATAACATTTCAAATTTTGAAATGTCTTGATGAAAAGTAAGGACATTTTTAAAAACATTTGAGGGAGGGAAAAAACACATTTTTTACTAACTGCATTTCTTTGGGCACAAAGGCTAAAGTTAGGTTATGAAATTCTTTGCTGTAGAGACTTTTGGAACAGAAGAGGTGATAGGATTTTAAAGGAATTCTAGATAGCTTTAGAAGCAATAATCATATTTGCATATGTTGTTCTGCAGATGAACTAAAACACCGATACTACATAAGAAGAGATGAGATACAAGTTGGGGTTTACCTGGTTTGTTAGAGTGGAACAGGAAGAAATGTTTTTACCTTGGCATTGCATATTTGTCTAAAGGCATTATGGGGTTTTGTAGCTTTCTTGCTTGTCTTGCCACTAACACAACCAAGTGACTGGGTTGCATTTGGTATGTTATGCCTTGATAAGTTAAATAAACCATAGCACTCTTAAAAAAAAAAGTTAAGAGTGAACGGATAGGAAAGGTGCTCAGGCCTGGATTTACCTTGTATGTGAGAGCCTTACAAAAATAGTAGGAGAATACTGTACAAAAAATGAGCTGGAATTTTTTGGAGGAGTCTGAGGTAAGTATACACATTCCTTAAGCTTGAATTTCAACAAGCCTTGGGTATCTAACTCCCTTAGATCTCTTCGAAACCTGCATCCTCTCAATGTGAACCCATAAACAGAAAATATGTGGACTGTTTATAGCTCCTTTTTTTTTAACTCAGTGGAAAGATATGGAATGTGTACAGTTATCTGGAGTTCTAGAAATTGTTAAGTTCTATTAAATGTCTGCCTTCTTATAAATTAATAAAAGTGGAGCTAATGTATAGATAAAATTGTATGTTTCCTTGTCTGTAGTCATACTTATGTAGAAGAGGGTTGTACTAAAGTTCACTGAATCTGGTGAGTGTTATTGTCACTCCTCAATTAGGGTAATGATAGATAGCTTCTGGAGCTCTTAACCTCTGGATTGGCTACATGTTAACACCTTTTAAGTGGCTGAAAACATTCATATTTGGCTTAAAGTTATGCATGCTAGGGCAGGGTGTCTCTAATCTGCCTAATTTTGCTTCTGTTCCATTAAGGTGTGGCCACATCCCACAGCTGTTTCACTCAGGTTGAAGTCCTTCAGCATCCAGAATTTAGTGGCCCATCCTGAGTGAGTGGGGACACTGGGGCACATCAGAGCTGAGCACAGTGTTTTGCCCCCTGGGCACATTGGAAGATTAAGTGCTGCAGCTCTGGACTGCCCAGTGGCAGGGGTGCCTCTCACATTGCTTGGATTGGCTCAGCTCCTGCCAGCAGTGGTGCATTGGGGTGACCACTGGAGAAAAAAAAAGAAAAAAAGAAAAAATATTCAGGACCTTCCAGAGCTCACTTCCTTTCCCCTTCCCTCTGCCCCTCCCCCCGCCACTGCTTCCACCTTTGACTCCTGAGCTCCAATGGACCCAATTATTCTTTCTCTGGTGCTCAGGTGGTGTATGGCTGGCCAGCGGGCAGCACAGCTGGCAGTGGCACAGGGGTGGCAAGATCCAGAAGAGCCCAATCCTTTTTTCTCTGGAGCCTGCTCTCCCCCCACCCCCCCATGCCATCCCTGCCCAGGCTACCAGCTAGCCACAAGTTGCCTCAACTCTGGAGAAAAAAAAAGAATCAGGCCCCTTGGAGCTCAAGCAGTGCCCAGCTGGTTGGCAGCTTAGCTAGTGGTAGCACAGGGAGTGAGTTTCAGCAAGAACAGACAGCCCCAGGGAAGCTGCTTCCCCGGGTCTCTCTGGTTTCACTGCCACTGACACAGCAGCTCCACACTGAAAGCCTAAGCCTGGCAACCCTGTTGTCAGTACAGTGCCACAGCAGCTGAATGAGACCAACAAGACTGAGAGAAGAAGCGTGGTCTCATAGCTGTGGCAGCTCCACACTGAGAGCAGAGCTGCCAGGGCTTAAGCCCAAGAGACCCACTCTCAGTGCAGAGCCATTGTGTCAGTTTCAGCAAGACCAGAGAGCCCCAAGGAAGCTGCTGACAAGGCGGTGGGCTCATTCTCTGCCCAGCTGGAGAAGCAAGCTGGTCCTGCCCCTGCTCACCAAGCCTCCAGTGGCAAGCCTTATGGTGATCAGGAGAAGTCCCAGATGATTGAAAAAGGGCAAACATAGTGCCCATATTTAAGAAAGGGAAGGAGGAGGATCCAGAGAACCAAAGAGCAGTCAGCCTCACCTCAGACCCTGGAAAGATCATGGAGCAGATCCTCAAAGAATCCATTTCTAAGCACTTGGAGGAGAAAAAGGTAATAGGAACAGTGAGCATGGATTCAACAGGGGCAAGTCATACCTGACCAACCCAATTGCCTTCTATGATGAGGTGACTGGCTCTGTAGATGCTGGAAGATCAGTGGATTTGGTATACCTTGATTTTAGAAAGGCTTTTGATACCGTTTCCCACAACATTTGTGCAGGCAAGCTAAGAAAGTATGGGCTGGATGAATGGACTGTAAGGTGGATAAAAAACTGGCTGAAGTATCAGGCTCAGAGAATAGTAATCAATGGCTCAATGTATAGTTGACAGCTGGTATCAAGTGGAGTGCCACAAGGGTCAGTCCTGGGTCTTGTTTTGTTCAATGTCTTCATCAACGACCTTGAAGCTGGCATGGAGTGCACCCTTAGCAAGTCTGCAGATGACACCAAGCTGTGGGGAGTAGCAGATATGCTGGAAGGTAGGGCTAGGATTCAGAGTGACTTAGACAAATTGGAGGATTGGGCCAAAAAGAATCTCATGAGGTTCAACAAAGACAAGTGCAAAGTCCTGCACTTAGGACAAACAACCCCATGCACCGGTACAGGCTGGGGGCTGACTGGCTGGGCAGCAGCTCTGCAGAAAAGGACCTGGAGGTTACAGTGGACAATAAACCTGAATACGAACCAGCAGTGTGCTCTTGTTGCCAAGAAGGCTAACGGCATACTGAGCTGCACTGGTAGGTGTGCTACCAGTAGGTCAAGGGAAGTGATTCTTCCCCTCTATTCAGTATTGGTGAGAACAGATCTGGAGTACTGTGTTCAGTTTTGGGGCCCCCACTACAGAAAGGATGTGGACAAATTGCAGAGAGTCAAGAGGAGGGCAACAAAAATGGTGAGTGAGCTGCAGGACGTCACTTATGAGGAGAGGTTAAAGGAACTGGGCTTATTTAGTCTAGAGAAGAGAAGACTGAGAGGGAATTTAATAACAGCCATCAACTACCTGAAGCGGGGTTTGAAAAAGGATGGAGCTAGACTGTTCTCAGTGGTGGCAGATGACAGAACAAGGAGCAATGGTCTGAAGTTAGAGCAAGGGAAGTTTAGGTTAGATATTAGGAAGAATTTTCTCACTACGATGGTAGTACAACACTGGAACAGGTTACCCAGAGAGGTGGTGGAAACTCCATTCTTGGAGGTTTTCAAAACCCACCTAGACAAAGCTTTGGCTGGGATGATCTAGCTGGGGATGGTCCCCTACATGACCTCCTGAGGTCCTTTCCAACCCAAACTTTCTATAATTCTATGATTCTATGAATTCACAGCTGTGCAAGTGAAGGACTGTCAGAGCCGGTTTCCCAACTTAAGGTGCGACTGCTCCACTAAGCTGAACAACACTAAGCCAATTAACTTTTGTTCAGCTTACAGCATAAGGTATAACCAGGTTCTTAGAATACATGAAGCTCATTTATAGCTTTTATTGTTTTATAGCTGAAACAATAAAAGCCACCCCCCAAAAAACTCAGGCATGTGAAAGCGTGAACCATTCATGAAAATGTCTTTCTTAGAGAGTACTATAATAAAAAAAAGGGTTGGGAGACTGATTACTGGAATCCCTTGTTTATGTATGTAAGAAAGAAGAAGCAAAAATCACCACAGGAATGTATAAAGAGGACGTGTCCAAACGACCAGAGCTGTGCGGTATGTGGTGCAGCAAACATGTCTGGTCTGCAGCATCACATACTACACAGTCAGCTGTTCTCCATGCTGCAAGGGCATGCTGCCCTTGTGCGCACTGCTTTGTTTTTTTGGTTTTTTTCCCCCATGGGTTTTTCTTTACCCCTGGCTATCCAAGGGTCAAAAATAAATTAATTAATTTTAACAAAATAAAAACTCCAGAAAAAAACCCAAACAGACCAGCTCACAAACATTCAGCCATGCAGGCTGCCAAGTGGAGCTAGGCTACCTGGAGCCCCACTCTGGCTGCCAGCCAGGCTCTGCCAGGAAGGATCACCAGAACTGCATTCCCAGGAGGTCCCCAGAACCCTAGGTAAGGCTGCTTGGGCTAGCACAGTTCTGGCCCCAACCCTAGGGGCAGGAGGGGAGGCTATTTGCTACATGTGTGGCATGGGTATTCCCCAGGGACAAGCAGCTGTGGCACAAGGTGAGCCACTGCTACTTGTCCCCAGGGAACCAAATGTCCATGCCTATCTGGATGCAGCCAGAAGGGATGAAGAAACCCAAGACAAAACTAGAAAAGACTCAGGTTGTGTCACCCTGAGAAATAGTTGAGAGATTTGCTTGACTAAGGTGCTGGCTGAAAGAGGCTGCACCGGTAATAAAATAATTGATTTCCTGTTCTTATATCCTTCTGAATCCAGGAAATAGGAGTTTTCCCCCTTATTTTTAAGTAAATCAAAATGATACCAGACTCCATCACCAATATCTCATCCAAATACAAATAATTGCTTGGGTCAGAAAAATGGAATGATGACTTGTTTGAATAATTTGTCATCAAGAAGAAAACCCAAGCTACTACTAGTCTAAGAGAATAATCTCTTAAATCACATATGGGATGTTGTTAAATTCAAGCAGGTTTTGAGAAGTTCGAGTCTGATAAATCATCCTGTCAGACAATTTAATTATCCATGAGTGGCTAACAGTCCAGGTACAACTCCATGAGGCTCACTGACATTCTACCAAGATTATATTTTGCCATAGAACTAATAGCAAACATGAGAAGGGCTGATAGATATCACAGAAGTGACTCCAGTTAAGAATTAAAAATCAAATAAAAAAAATATATAGTGTGCAGTATTCCTACAGTTGTATTTGGTTCACGTACTGTAGTAAAGTAGAATGGGGTCTTATATTATGAAATAACTGCCCTCTCTCATAGAAGGATAAGTATCATTTTTATGTATGTTAAAATATTATTTATGAGGCATAAATATAATGCCTAGATTTTTTCCAGGTGAACAAACACTAAACTAGAATTTCTCAGCATTGAAGATATCCCGATGCTAATCTCATTGAGCACTGCTTTATTTTGTTTTGTTTTGGTTTGCAATAACTCATCTTTCTCACTATGACCATGTAAAAGGTCATATGTTTCCATAGCCTCCCTGTCAACTGTAGTTAAGAAGCAGTCTACTGAGTCCTATTTTGCTATCAAGCTTTCTCTTGGAGCAGAAGATGGCTTTCAAGTTGCAATAAGGGAAATTTAGGTTAGATATTAGGAAAAAAACCCTTCCTCACTAGGAGGGTACTAAATCCCTGGAACAGGTTACCCAGAGAGGCTGTGGAATCTCCATCCTTGGAGGTTTTTAAGATCTGGCTAAACAAAGCCTTGACTGGGGTGATGTAGTTGAGGATGGTCCTGCTTAGAACAGGGGGTTGAACTATGTGACTTCCTGAGGATTGGACTATGTGACCTTCCAACCCTAATTTTCTATGATTATTTTTTATTTTGTTAATAAAACTAAAGAATAAATCAGAAAATTAGCCATTTCTCAGGACAGTACTTTAATAGCTGACTTGGTCTCACAACTTCTCCTTCTCTTTTCTTTTTGACTAGTGATGGCCACTGCCAACTTTCTGATATGGCCATATATATTATGCAAACTAAGGGACAGAGCTGCAATCTGCTGCTTGCATGCCCCTGCCCAGGGCATATGGGCAGCAGATCACAGCTCTGCACAGCTCTGGATCACATTGTAACCACGACAAGATCCCAGCCCTGGAGCAGCTCTCCACCCAAATGCCAGCACTGCTGGGGGTGGTCTCCATGGAAAGCCTGACCCCATCCTGTCACAGTCTCACCACTCCTAGGGTCTCCATAGAAACCAGCCACAGTGATGCGACCAAGGGCTGCTGGGAAATGGAGTCCTCTACAAGTCAGATCCAGCCTGTGGGCTGGACTTTGCCCATCCCTGTGCTAGACCCTCATTCTCATTAACCACAAGTTAATATACAAGTATGTTCGGGTGGAATTCTATGGCCTGTCATAGGCTGGAAGGCAGCTTAAATGATGACAGTAGTCCTCTGTTGTTTTAAAATCTAAGGGGAAAGCTTCCATTTATGTCAATGAAGCCAAGATTCCCCAAGTGAAATTTAGGGATCCAAAGAAACAGAGCATTATAGTATACAATAAGCTGGCCTGGGAAAGGGTAAAAAGGAGGGAAGGCACGTGGTTGCTTCCAACTGGCAGGGAATGAGAACACTTCAAAAGCTCATTTATAATTAAATCTTCTGGGACTGTTTTCATCTGAGCAAGGTCTAACCGTCTGTGAAAAAGCTTACCCCCCTCTTGTTATACTTAATAGGAGCTACAAAAGACTCCTTAATACTACGACAGCAGCCTGTCCAGAGCTCCATTCAGACAAGTTTGCTGATGTACTCCAGTGCCAGAATATCACCCATAAGCCTCCTTAAAGCTCATCTTTAGTGTTTTCTCTTAAGTGCTTGTTTCTCCAACAAGTTTAAGTTGGCACTGGAGACCATCCAGGCAGGAAGACAACTGGA
>NW_017729026.1:24002795-24012006 GCF_001723915.1 Gavialis gangeticus
CTCAGTAAGGTGACTGTCCAGTCTCCTCTTGAAAACCACCAGGGTAGGTGACTGCACCACCTCTGGAGGAAGTTTATTCCACAGTCTGGACACCCTGACTGTGAAGGAGTTTGTCCTGGTATTAAGCCTGAAGCGGCCTTCCAGGAGTTTGTATCCCTTTGTCCTGGTCTTCCCCGGGGGTGCCCTAGTGAGTTCACTGAGCTCCTGATGCACTCCTCTGATATAGCAGTAAGCAACTATCAAATCTCCTCTCAATCTTCTCTTCTTTAGGCTACAAATCCCATGGCACTTTTAAGTGAATGTCTACCAGGGGGCCTACTGGCAAACTTCTAACTTTTGGCCCATCCTTTCTGGGACTTGCTGCTCATGCAGTACGTACATGCCTAGAATGGCTCCACATCTTCATCTTCATCTTCCCTCCATAGCCTTCCAAACATTTCAATGAACACATGGCCCTTTTTATTTGTGTATTGTTTTGGAGGCTCTGTCTGATAGCATGAATCCTCTATTATAATAATAATTGAAGTTTCAAGGATTGCTTTAATTACTTATTGGACCAAAAAACAGAGAGTTCCTTTTCTTGAAAAAAAAGAAAACATGGAAGAGAGCTCTCTCACAATATTACCAACATCCAGTGAACTGAGAATTAATTTGGGATGAGGTGGCACTTGATTTAAGGGGACACTTGAATAAGGAGTGTCCCCTATCCACCTAGCTATAGTTACTCTCTCATTTCCTTCTCTCTGCTGGAGCCCCCCACAGCATGAATAATGAAAAATGTATTGAGCCGGAAACTGATTCACCGAAATTACACCCTAGATCTGACAAATCTTCTCAGTGTTTTGAAACTAATCTCTTTCTGCAAAAAATGTCAATCTCAATGAATTAGCATAATGTGACAAAAATGCGTATTGCTAGAAAATTCCCAAATAGATCTAAGTATTAGGAACAGCTGGGATCCATGTGTACAGTAGGAGGTTAAAGAGGAAGGGCTATAGAAGTCCTTCAGTAAGTTTTAGTGTAACATGAGGCAACCAGGGTTTGCGGGTATCCTCTCCTTCCAGGAAATAATTTCTAGTAAGTGCCTCCCAAAAACTTCAAGCTAACCCACAGGGCTAGAAGAGTGGATAGGAGTCATTTGTTTTTGCGGAGTTGTGAGGAGGTGCAAAACTCATGTTGCAGCCCCCTGAACAATGCTAAGGTCAAAACTACTGGTGTTCAGAGAAAAAGAAGAATGTCTTCCTCCTCCCGTACTATAGAAAACATCCAGTACTTGTTTTTTATTGTTTCTTAGGAAGATAATGAACTTTTTTGATGCACCTTTTATTTACAGGGCAAATTTCACTGCCTTTACCAAAAAAATAGAAACTGGAGAGGGGAATCTTCCTGGGTATCAAATAAGATGTCCATGGTGCTTTCGATTTCTCAGGTGCCAGGTTTTTCCTCATCTTGTACTGACAATGTATTATAATGCAAGCATCATAACACCATGTCAGGAAATCACAGAGCCTTTCTTTACCTATTTGATGTAGTATCTCCCTCCCTCCCTCCCTCCCTTCTTTTCTTTCAGCTTTTTGGATTAACAAAGAAGGAACCAGGTATATTCTATCATATTAGTCCCTGTATGTGCCTCTTTGGTTTCTACAACAGTAAATTTAGCACCCCTATTCCCAGCTCCACATGGTGGTCTCTGGAATAATTTGTCTGATTTAAATAAATGGGTTGGGGTAATGACTGGGTTAGGGAGGGAATAAATTATAAGTGGGAAGAGGAAATCAGTAAAACTTCAGAAAAGCAGACTTTGACTCCCTCAGGGAACTGATGGGCAGAAACTAATGGGTCATTAACTTTGAAAACTCATGGTGAATGGGAGAGGCACCAGATGATTAGAAAAGGGCAAATATAGTGCCCATCTTTAAGAAAAGGAAGAAAGAGGATCCAGGGAACTACAGACCAGTCAGCCTCACTTCAGTCCCTGGAAAAACCAGACCGTGGCTCCTCAAGGAATTCATTTTTAAGCACCTGAGGAGAAAAAGGTGACTAGGAACAGTCAGCATGGATTCAACAAGGGCAACTCATACCTAGCCACCTTGATGGCCTTCTATAATGAGATGCCTGGCTATGTGGATGCAGAGAGAGTAATGGACATGATATACTTTGACTTTAGCAAAGCTGTTGATACGATGTCCCACAACATTCTTGCAAGTAAGCTAAGGAAATATGGGTTGAATGAACGAACTGTAAGGATTGATAGAAAACTGGCTGGATCATCAGGCTCAGAGGACAGAAATCAATGGCTCAAAGTCTAGTTGGGAGCTCATATCATATGGAGTGTCCCAGGGATCAATTCTGGGGCTGACTTGTTCAATATCTTCATTAATAATCTGGAATATGGGATTGAGTGCACCCTCAGCAAGTTTGCATTTCACACCAAACTGAGAGGTGTAGTAGATACACTGTAGGGTAGCACTAGGATTCAGAGAGATGGAAGGATTTAGACAAATGGTAGGACTGACCAAAAGACATTTCATGGAGTTCAGTAAGGACAAGTGCAAAGTCCTGCACTTAGGACAGAACAATCCCATGAACTGGTATAGGCTGGGGATTGACTGGCTAAGCAGCAGCTCTGCAGAAAAGGACCTGGGAATTAGAGTGGACAATAACCTGAATATAAGTCAACAATATGCCCTTGTTCTATAGAAGGCTAATGGCATACTGGGCTGTGTTTCAAGAAAATTGGGAGAAGTGATTCTTCCCCTTCAATAGCATTGGTGAGGCCACATCTGGAGCACTGTGTCCAATTCTGGGCTCCCTCACTACATAAAAGATGTGGGCAAGTTGGAGACAGTCCAGTAGAGGGCAACAAAAATGGTTAGATAGCTGAGGCATATGACTTAGAGGCTGAGGAAAATGGGCTTATTTAGTCTGGAGAAGAGAAGACTGGGGGGGAGAATTTAATAACAACATTCAAGTACCTGAAGGGGGGTTCCAAAGAGGATGGAGCTGGACCAGATGTGGGCAAAATATGGCCCACAGGCCAGATCTGACCCAATGAGGCCCCATGGTGGGTCCCTCAGTTTTGTTTGGCCCAAGTGCCATCCAGTCCAGAGCATTTCCTGCCACCCTCAGGAATTTCTAGGCAGCCCAGGTGGCAGTGGCTCCTTCTGGCTGTTACCGCCACTAGCCCTGGCCCCATGGAGACTGGCGGGCACCCAAGTTCACAGCCCTGTCCCACCCTGCACCATCTCTAGACCCACCCTCACCACAGCAGACCAGCCAGGACCTGTGTGCACAACCCCAGCCCTGGGCCACCCTGTGCCCGCTCCAAACACACCTACCCATAATAAGTGGCTACAGTGGCAATAGCAACAGCCAGGTAGAAACTGCTTCTAGGCACTGGGGGGAAAATGGTCACCTCTCCCTTACTGCTGTCGGGCCCGTCTTGGTGCAGTAGCCCAGACCCCACACCCAGGCTGCCCTGCAGTTCCTCTTCACTGCTGCTACTGCCCTGCTGGGCAACCTGGAGGTGGCACTGGTGACAGTCCTGATGACAATGGAGAAGACCTTCAGGGCAGCCTGGGTGCAGGCTCTAGGCAGCCACAAGAAGGGCCCAGAAGCAGGAAGGGGAGGTGGCTGCTTTTATCCCATGCCTAACAGGAGCTTCTGCCCAGCCCTCAACACAGCTGCCACTGCTCATTGTGGGTGGGCCAGGCTGGAGAATGCAGGGGGCAGGCAGGGGGCAGGATGGGGACTGCGCACATGGGTCCTGGCTGGTGTAGAGCTGGTCCACTCCTGCCAAGGCAAGTCTGGAGTGAGCTCAGAGTAGACCAGAGCCAGGGCTGTGCAATTTAGCTAAATTGTTTTCAGTGGCGGCAGATGGCAGAACAAGGAGTAATGGTCTCAAGTTGCAGCAAGGGAAGTTTAGGTTAAATTTTAGGAAGAATTTTCTTTCTAGGCGGGTACCCAGAGAGGTGGTGGAAGCTCCATCCTTGGAGGTTTTTAACACCCAGCTAGACAAAGCCTTGGCTGGGATGATCTAGTTGGGAATGGTCCTGCTTTGAGCTGGGGGTTGGACTAGGTCACCTTCTGAGGTTCCTTCCAATCCTAATTTTGTATGATTCCAAAACAGACTTTACATTATTCCTTAATATACATTCCATATTCACACATACCATGTACAGTGTTAATAAAGCATACATTGCAGAAACACAGTTACAAGCCACTTTCCAATCCTCCATACAAAACAGGCTTATGAAATGCCTATTTAATTTGTTTAATCTTAGAACATATTCTTACTTGGTTTCCCCAAAATAACTCCCCACTCTACACAAGCCTTCGGTACTCTCACTAATAAAAATAATAATTTTCTGTATTTTCTTCAAGCAAAACAATAAAAAATGCTGGCTGCAGCTTAGAAGTCAAAGTTTAACTCTGCCTGGCATAGGACTACAAAAGCTGGCTGCAAAGCATGACAAAGATATTTTTTTTACTATCTCAAACTTATACATGCTGTTATAACACTTTCACCCCAATAAGAAATCAATAATTTATAGGAAAAAATACATGCATTTCTGCTAACTACCAAATAATAGATGAAACTGGCAGATGAAAGTACAGTTTCAATAGCATCTCGAAGAAAGATACTGTGAATAAGCCAGGCATCAATTAAATCAGTTACATTGTCCTGAGAATATATTTTATTTTTATTGGAGTTGGAAGAATAGCTAAACAGGGAAAAATACATATCTCTGGGGGACAGTACATTAACTTGGTTGGACATCAGATAGCAGAGCAAGGTCAGGAGAATTTAGGAGTTATTCATATATTTGTCTCGTTTGTGATCATATTAGAATACTACAGGGAGGATCAGCAGAAAAAAATTGGGAGGGAGTCGGGGCCTCCCTGACTATTGATAGTTGTGTGCATTTGCAATTCATTAATTTTGATTCTGCACATTTGAGTGCTGAATCCTTTGTTCTGCTTTTTGTTCATTTCATAGGAGTCTCCAAATACCTAGAGGGTGATTATAAGGGGGTATAGATGGGCTTTTTTCAGTCCCTGTAGGGGACAATAAGCAATAGCCTCAAACTACAGAAGATGAAATTTAGCTTGCAGATTAGTAGAAATGTTCTGACTATGAGGCGAGTCTAGAGAAGTTCTGGAATCTCCATCCCTGGAAATTTTCAAGAGTAGGTTGAACAGACAGTTGGCTAGAATAGCTTAGGCATCTTGCATTGAGCAAGGGGGCTGGACTAGATGGCCTTGTAAGGTCCCTTCGAGCCCTACTTTCCTATGAGCCTATGATATTTGTTAAGTATTCAGATCTGCATGTTTGTGATGGGCAAACCTCAGTAGGCTCCAACCATTTAGATACTAATCCAAATTTACCTTAAGTTACCAATCACTCCAACAGGTCCTTTTTTGTTACAACCTAGTGAATCTTCAGCTCTGACCCTCAAGTGACCCCCCTCAACTGGCCTTGGCTCGCCTCATATTCTGATTTTAATTATATTAGGACATGTCTGCCTAGGGAACTTAGTGTATGGAAAGTTAAAGTTACAGCACGCTAGTTTTCTGCATTAACCCCTGTGTGGATACTGTTGAGGTATGTCTACACAACACAGTGTAAAGACTAATGGGCTACCTCTCAGTTTGCTCAGAGTATCTCAGGGCCTTGTTACAGGGTGATTTTGGGTGACTCCTGGATCTTTCAATCCCTGGATTGTCTGGACATTAATAACTCTAAGTGGTGTTAAGCTCTCATTATGCGGCTCAAATCCAGGGCAGAATTCTGTCTCATCCATACTACCGAGTTTTTGTTCAATTAAGGTATGGCCACCCCCCATAGATGTGCCACCTAAGTTGAAGTCCTCCAGTATCTTCAGACCCCTCACACCCCTGTCCATAGGGCAGGGATAGAAGCCTGTCCTGGCTCACTAGACCTCTAGTGGCAACCTACAGTTACAACACCCAGTCCTGCCCCTGATCACCAGGCCTCTAGCAGCAAGTCACAGCTGTGCAGGTGGGGGACAGTCAGAGAAGGTTTCTAAACTAAGGGTGTGACTGCTCCAAGCTAGCATTAACACTAACACTGATCAATATTTTTGCAGCTCACAGCACAAGGCCCTCAATCAGGTAAGTTAGGTCACTACTTAGAGCTCCATCCTGATGCAACTTTATTGGTGAGACAGTAGTGCAAACTAACAGTGCCTCAGTAGAAAGTAGATTACTCCACTCTCAAAGTGAAGTTAGTGACCTAACACTTACTGGGCCCCTCTTCTTACTTTGCCCAGTATGGGACTGCACAGTGTTATTAGGCTACTGTGTAGTTAGCGTCTCGTGTAGATGCATCCACTGAGTACAGTGTCCACAAAGTGAGGAGTAGCTCATGTGATATTAATTCATCCTAACTACTGGGCACATCTATACAAGAGGCTTAACTTCACATTAGCATAATTTGTACATACTTACTTCGCAGTAAACCTCCCTAATACCAAGTAAATTTGCTACCTGCAAATGCAAGTAGCAAATTTACTTGGCATTAGTAACAGGGTCTATAGTGCTCATGTAGATGCCTGAATGGGAGCAAATCTGCTCCCAGTCAGCCATCCACCAGAAGGGCAGGAGATAGGTCCCTGCCCCTGGGAGCAGCCTGCTGCTGGGGTGGGCTCCGCCACAGGATACCAAGTGGGGACTATGTCCCCCTGTCCCAGCAGCAGGGAGCTCCAAACCCCCTGCTCCAAGATTGCAATATCATGATCAGGCAGCGTGGGGCTGGGAGATAAGCATTTCCTGGCAGTGGCCCTGCAGTCATGAGCCAGAAATGGGAGTTCCCTACTGGTGGGAGCAGGGGAGCCTGTTCCCTGCCCAGCTTCATGGAGCTGAGGGTGGAATAGGCTGGAGAGTTTGTTCCTCGCCCAGCTCTATGCTCGCAGAGTTGGGCAGGAAACAAGCTCCCCATCCTCACCATCACCAGAGCTCAGGCTGGGAGATAAGCTCACAGCACCAGCTCATAGCACCAGCTCCACAACTGAGGGGCAGCTTCTGGGAGCTGCTTATCTCCCAGCCTGAGTTCTGGAGCTTGGGCTGGAAGATAAGCATCTTCCAGCAGTGATCCTGCAGTTGTGGAGAGGCGGCTGGGAGCTCCCTGCTGGTGAGGGCTGGGAAGCCTGTTCCCTGTCCAGGTCCAGGAGTGCAGAGCGGGGGGGGGGCAGGGGAGGAGGAAGCTCCCCAACTTGTTCCTCACCCCCATCTCCATGCTTACAGACCTGGGTGGGAATCAAGCTCCCCAACCCCTGCCCTGCATGCCTGGGTGGGGACAATGTTCCCCTGTCCCTGCAGCAGGGAGCTTCCAATCCCCAGTCTCTGATTTCAGAGAAGGAGCTGGGAGCTTGTTTCTAGCCCGTGCTCTGCACTCACAGAACTGGAACTAGGAACAGGCTGGGAACAAGCTCCCCAGCCCCCACTCCATGATCACGGAGCAGAGGCTGGGAGCTTCCTGCATGGGGACAGTTTTCTGCCCAGCCTGGAGCTGGTTGGGACCTTCCCCTTACCAGGATAATTCCCAGCCAGCCCCAGGCTCCATGGGGAAGCAAGTGCAGCCAGGAGGTGGCTGGGGACAGTTCCATTTTAGGAAGTGCCCAGCCAACTCCAGGCTGCACATGCAGACTTCACCGTGCAGCTAGGGCTGGCCACGAATTGTTGCGGTCAATGGCAGGTCCCAGCCCCATGACTCAATTTGGTGATCAAGGCACGGAGTTTGGAAAAAGATGTAGGGGTAGGGTAGGTCCCAGCCCCCTGCCCCGATCTGCCAATGGGGCAGCTAGCAGTGAGATGGCTGCTAGCTGCCCCACTAGGGGATCTGGACCAGGGGCTGGGACCTGTCCTTTCCCCTGCAGTTCTTTCCAAGCCCCATGCCGCTGATCAGGGAGCCAGGGCCAAGAGCTCCCTGCTGCCAGGGTAGGGAGATATTGTCTCCATCCCAGCATACCCTGGGGACCAGGAGACAGCTCTCTCCTGGCCCAGTGCTCCCTGCCAGCCCCTGGGCTAGCACCCTAAACCCCACATGTGTAGATACATACCCCAAAATCCTTACTGTTCAGTAGCTTATTGCACAATAAATGTAGGCTGAAGTAAATACATGTGTAGAAGTTCCAAATGGGCGTGTCCACATGAGATGCTATGTCACCGAAGCAACCTGCTATGTTGATGTAGCATCAGCGAGCACAAACCATAATGCTGCAGCTATGTTGGTGGAGCAACACACTCCCTCACTATAGCGTGTTACTACAGCCACACAGCAGCTTAAAATAACCATTCTCTGCTTGCACGGCGCTGTATGGACTGTTACTGTGTTGTCATTTACTACTTGCAAAAGGAAGTACTAAATGATGACAGTGACAACAGCACCATCGAACACATGTAGATGCACCCATTGTGTACTAACCTCCCTGTGTAAAGAGGTCCTCTATCAGCACAAAGATGGCAGGATCCTCAGGGAAGGCACAAATGATTTCAAAGCCTGCATCTATTGCTCTGCATTATTTTAATTTTGCTCTTAAGGTCCAATCCAGCAATATACTTAAGTTTCTTCTCTAATTTTAAAGATTTGTATCCTATAACTTCTCTGTTTTAAAGAATGTGTCATCCTGTAGCAAAACCCCCACTTTTTCTTTTTTTATTTATTTTAACATGCATTCCCTCCCCTTCCCCAACCATTTCTGACTTTTTATCTCCCTCTCTATTCCCTATAGATGAGTATAAGTAAGCTAAAATGTAGGAGAAGCTTTAACATTTTATTTTAGGTAGTAGTTTTATTTTTCTCTTCCCTCTTTGCAAATAAGTTCCCTGCTATTTTGATATCAATACCCACTGTTTTATAAGTGATAATTATTATGTTTGTACTGCTTTTATATTGTGTGATTACTGTTTTAGGCCTATATATGAAAGTTAGCATAAGTCATGTCAAGTTTCCATTTTGTATGTCAAGCCTCCATCTTGTGTCCTCTGCTTGGGCATCCCCTGTGTTGCAACTGTATGATTCATGTACCTCTCCCATGTAAACTGGCTCCCGGATGAATAAGTGTGATTGGGAATGATTGAAATACAATGGTAGCAGGCCTCTACTGAATGGCCTGTAATGACCAGGCCATCACCTCACACTGATTCATCCAGGACCCACAGACCTCACCCAGGAACAGAGACAAGAACC
>NW_017729026.1:24012143-24014046 GCF_001723915.1 Gavialis gangeticus
CAATAACTTCATGGGGCTGTGTAGTGTGTTTTCTGTTTAATAAAACTGTTATTTGGACCCCTAAGTTGGGTTTTGCTTTACTATGGTTTGACCCTGCTCCAATCTCTGCTCCTCACCCCTCTAACTTCTGTCTCATTTCTCCCCCTCCTGCTTCTGGCTCACTGCCACCTCCAAAACAAGTCCTGAGCTCCTCTCTGCCTCCAACTCCCCTGTTTTTGCCACTGTCTTATCCCCACTGCCTTTTCCCAGAGAAGTTAGGCAAATGGATCATGTCCCCACATGCAGACGTATGCAGTTTGTGGTCCCAAAAACTTCAGGCATAGACAAATTTCCAGAGCAGAGACAAAATTAGCCACTGGGATTTCCCAGTAGCAAAAAAACTCCCCAAAAACACCAAACAGAAAAAAGGCAGTTCAACACATGCTACAAGAGCATGTATTAGAACAAGCAGGGCCTTTGTCCTTCAAGGAGCTGCTTTGACTGCTGGCTGGAGTGTCTCCACTCTTCCATTTGTACCCTGGCTTTTCTAGCATGCTGGCAGCTGGGAGGAACTGATCAAGGGCAGTTTGCCCAAAGCAGGACATGGTGTCCCACAACAAAGTGCACGTGCAGGATTGTGCTCTGTGGCACAAAGTAGCTGCACAAATTAGTGCTGCTGCTATATGTGCCACAACTGGCACATGCCCCTGCACATCTGAACATGGCCATGGTGTTTACTACAGAAGACACTGGGGAATTTCCCGTGCCAGATAAATGCTTTCTAGTAGATGGACTTGAAGAATTGGACCCCACTGAAGTTACAACAGGATATTTTAAACCAATTTGAAAAATTACATAACTAATATGTCACTGGGACTGGATGGCATTCTTCTGAGAGTTCTGAAGGACCTCAAAGATGAAATTACAGAAGTGCTGGCAATAGTACATAACAAATCATTACAAATGGCCTTTGTGCCACAGACAGGGTGTCAACATAGCATCCATCCTCAAAACAGGGCTCCAGAGGTGATCCTGGGAACTACAGATCAGTGAGTCTCAGTTCCATTCCTGGCAATTTAGTAGAATCTCTAACAAAGATTAAATTAGCAGTCACATAGACAAATATCTGCTCGGGAAGAGCCAACATGGTTTTTGTAAAGGAAAATCCTGCCTCACCAATCTGCTGGCGTTCCTTTAAGGTGTCAACAAGCACCTGGGCAATAGGGACATAATATTTTTGAACTTTCAAAAAGCATTCAATATGGTGACTTGCCAAAGACTTTTTAAAAAAACTGGGCTGCCATGGGACTGGAAGGAAGGTTCTTTTGTGAACTTAAAACTGGTTAAAAGATGAGAAGCAAAGGGTAGGACTATATGGTCACTTCCCAGGAGGGAGGGAGGTCAAAAGTGGGGTCCAGTAGGGATCTGTGCTGGGCCCAATTTGTTCAAAATTTTCATCAATGACCTGGAAATGAGGATGAACAGTAAAATTGCAAAGTTTGCAGATAACACCAAATTATCCCAAGTAGCCAAGGTGATTGTCTCTAAGCTGATGGAGAGAAGCTGCAGAAATATTTCACCAATCTAAGTGAGTAGACAAAACATTTTCAGATTAACTTTATGTCAAGAAGTGCAAGGTAATGCAGCTCAGGAAAGAGACGTTGGGGTCACTGTAGATAGTTCTTTAAAAACATCAGCTGTATGTGACCTTGTGACCCAAAAAGCCAATAAAATTCTGGGCATCATTAAGAACAGATTTGAATGTGAAACAGGGCACATGATCATACCATTATACAAATTCCTGGTGCACCCACATCTTGAATACCATATGCAGTTCTGATCCCCACATCTCATAGTTTCATAGTTTCATAGTTTCTAGGGTCAGAAGGGACCTGAGCAGATCATCTAGTCCGACCCCCTGCCA
>NW_017729026.1:24019046-24029350 GCF_001723915.1 Gavialis gangeticus
TCAAAAGCCTTCCTGAAGTCTAGGAAAACTATATCCACTGCCACCCCTGCATCCAATGATTTAGTGACCTGGTCGTAAAAGGCCACCAGGTTGGTCTGACAGGACCTGCCGCTGATGAACCCATGCTGGTTGCCCCTGAGCATGCCGTTCCCTGCTGGCCCCTCCTGGATGCATGCCAGAATAATTTTCTCGAACAGCTTGCCCAGGATCGAGGTAAGGCTGACTGGCCTGTAGTTCCCCAAGTCCTCTTTCCTCCCCTTTTTGAAGATGGGAACCATGTTGGCCCTCTTCCAGTCCTCCGGCACCTCTCCAGAGCACCACGAGTGTTCATAAAGCCGCGCCAGGGGACTTGCAATGATCTCAAAAAGAAGGTAGAACTAGAACTAGAAAAGGTACATAAACAGGCAACAAAAATGATCAGGGTCTTAGAGCAGTTGTCATACCAGGAAAGACTAAGTTCATAGGACCATTAAGAAGGCAAGACAGAGAAAGTAGCTCAGTGAGATAGACACTGCCTTGGAAGGGTTGGCATTCTGGCTCCAAAGCATCTGATGCTGTCCCCTGCTGCAATATATCTATTTTAGCCAATGACTGTATTGCAGGGGGGGAAAAAATGAGAGAAAATTAGTCCTGTCTCACTCAGGGTAAAGTGCCCAGGGTTAGCTTTCACTTATTGTAGACCTGCATGACACTTACCAAGGAGCAGCTAACACAGTGGGCACGTCTACATAGGCTTTACTGTGCATTAGACTAATCTAATGTGCAATAAAGCATCAGCATATACATGTGCAGGATTTATTGTGCAGTAAATTAAGATAATGTGACATTTTCTAGTACTAACAAATACAGGTACTAGATTAACAGTGCATTAGCTACTGTGCAGTAAAGCATGTGTAGATGATGACTGGGAGCATTTGCTCCCTGTCAGCCTATGCAGCAGAAGGCCACGGGGTGGGCACAAGACCTGTCTGTAGGTCCAGTGTGGAGTTCAAAATCACAGCCTGACTCAGTAGCACTAGCTTGAGGCAATGCCCTGTGGCCAAGTGGCAGCAGGGCCCTGACCTCTCCATTTACTTTGCCTCCTGAGACCCAGAAGTCATACAACTTGTCAAAAGTTACTCAGCAGATCAACAGCCAAACTGAGCAGCTACATCCCATTTTAGTATGCAAATACCTAGGCCACTTGCTATTCAGTGGATGCCTCTACACATGTGCCTGGGACTGCAGCAATTTGAGCTGGTGTAAAGCTCCCCAAGCTAGCAGGTGGAATAGGGGATTCCCTGACTCTGAGTGGTGGTCTCAGGTGATGGAGGGGCTGGCGATCTGCCTGACTGGATGGGCAGTTTGAATCTGGCAGTCACCATCGACACGTGTTTAAGCACACTTGATGACTCTGCCAGAAGATAGTATTGTGTCCAGCAATACTATCTTATGGTGAAGTTAATTAATTTGCTGCACCCTAATACCAGTGCATGTGTAGAGTGTGATACTTTACTGTGGAGCTAATTAGTCTACAGTAAAGCACACATGTTGATGCATTCAGTAGGAGAGCTTCCAGTAAAACAGTTTGGCAGTGTAGGGGTTAAAGTCATAGCTCAACCTACAGAAGAACATTTGGAATAACTTGCTAAAAGTACCACAGTAAGATGAAAATATTTTTCTTTACATTGGCTTTTATCGGTCTAATCAAGTCAAAAACAAACATACCAACTGGATTTCAGTTGTCATTGCACAAGACCCTAAAGAAATAAAATATGCATTTACTTAGACCTTCTGCATCGCTAAGGTGTTGGTGTAGAAGTTGGATTTCAAATTGTTTATGTAGTAGACAAATGCTCAGTTAGATAGAACCTATATTTAATTTTCATTTTAAGTAGATGTTTTGGCTGAAAAATTACCTTTTTTTTGTCCAATTGAAAACTTTAATTTCTTTTTAAAATTTCACATCTCTTTGAGGATAAACCTCAAGCTGAATTTTTTATTTTTTATTAAAAGATTGGACAATTTATACACTAACTTTTTGGAAAACTTTTTTCCAAATGTATAGCACAGACTTCCATTTCTGTTTGTGTAGCTAAGTAGTAGTTATCTGGCTGCAAACATGGTATTGAAAGTGTTAGGTAGTGGAAGAGGAAACAAGCCCTCCCATATTTTGGCCTCAGTAGCTAAGAGCTGGTTGGTAAGGGCACTTGCCCAGGAAGTTAGAGACCTGGTTTCTAGCCCCTACCCTAACCCAGAACCTGGGACTCCCACTTCCTGGCCAACTGGCCGAATCACTCAGCTACTGAGGTTAAAGATTGGAGAGTCCTCATCTTACACTTTTCCCCAGATCTACTCATGTACATAGCTACATGTGTGCATGGTCAAGGCATAACCCTACTGTTCAAACTCAGGATGCATGTACACATTTACTTTGTCCACAGTGTTGGGGTAAACACCAAAAAAGCTGAAGTATGCAAGTAGAAAACTGCCATTTAGGCAGACAGAGAAAGAAACAGCACTCATCCCTTTATATGACATACTTTCTGATCAGCCCTAACTTCAACCATTACTTTTATAACAACTTTTCTTGTATGCAGATGCATAAAAAGCTTTTGTTTAATAAATAGAAGCAATAAGCGTGGCGTTAGTTAAAATGGATGGTGAGCTGACCCAGTACTGTTCTTGGAATGGAAGTATAAAAGCAGTAGGAAGAGATCTTCCCCCTTAAGAGAAAAGTAGGTCACATCCTCTTTAAGCTCTTCCTGATTTCTCGATTCAGACATTCCATCAATGACAAGCATGTTGTAAAACTACCATCTACTAGTTTGAGAGACTTATACTTCGGTAGCATTCAATATCATACCAAATCACAATAAGTTGTTGGTAAGAAACAAGTTTGAAATAAATTTGAAATCCTTGTTTAAAACATTTAGTAAAGCAGAATACCCTGGTGTTCCTTCTTGTACACGAACAATTCCTTTTTTACTGAATTTCAAGCAATTAAATCTCAATAAATCCACTACAGGCTGCTCTTGAGTCAGAGGGCTTGAAGATTTTCTTTTATTTGTAAGGTGATGATCCTCTATATCAGCTAGAAGGACAAAAGAAAAAATGCCACCACACTGGCTCAAGCAAACACTCCCAAGATTGAAGGCATGTTTATACAGCACCAACTATATTGGATAGGACATGCCATAAGGATGCCTGACAATGAGCTTCCAAAACAGGTCCTATACTCACAACTTGCCAATGGTCACCATTTTGGAGGTGAAGAAAGAAGAGATTCAAGGACACCTTGAAGCAATCTGAAGAAATGTGATATTAACATTAATACCTGGGAGGCTTGAGCAGTGAATTGTCCCCAGTGGCACTGTGAAGTACAAAAAAGCATTGACTATTCTGAGTAAACTTGCCTCACTATGGAGATGAATAGGTGAGAGAGGCAAAGGGAAAGAGTTGTGACCTAATGTCACCAGAATCTACTCTTTCCTTCTGGACCTGTATTATATATCTTCAGTCAAACATGCAGATCTTGGATTGGCCTTTTTAGTCATCTCTGGACTCACTAATGAGTTCCCTATCTACTGAAAGACCGTCATCCTCATATCGAGGGATTGCTGCCACTGAAGCTCGTGATTAAGTATAAGAAGGAATACGCCCTACCTGCTTCTCACAGCTTTGCATACTGTCAATTTACTTGTAATTTCATCCCATTTTATAGGAAATAACTGAGGCCAAGTCCACACTACACCATTGTGCCAGCACACAGTTGTCTTGGTTAGGTATGGGAAGGATCCCCGCCCCTACACACACACACACACACGTACATCACTAATTGCCATTACTAGGCTGACAACTCCTGCTGCATAGACACAACTTAGACGTACAAGTAAGTCCTTTGCCAGCAGAAATTGTTTCATTCTAGGAGATGGTTTAATTATACCTATATTAAAAAAACACTTTTGAATGCTTATAAACTGGATCTCTATCAGGGGGCCATGCCTATGTATCCATAACAGGAAAAAAAAAACAACTTGAATGTGAGAGCCAGAGACATCATAATGTTTCATTATAACTTTTTAGAATATAAGTTCTCATTAAAGATGAAGGCCATTACTTTGGCCTATGAAAATGATATATAGGAATGACAGACATGTTGGTCATAGCAGGGTCCATCAGTCAAAACACTTCCAAATGTGGATAGAATTCTATGACCTGGAATTCCATGATGAAACACAACATGATTCCACCTATTCAGTAGCCATACACAAAAATAACCAGGCGTTATTTAGTCTTTATTAGACCAAACAAATAAAAACTATGGCTTAATCCAGCCACGTTCAATAGAACAAAGTATTAATCCTCGTTTCTTCTGAGCCCTAGCCCTCTCCCTAGAGCTTCTTTCTCTTCTGCTGGTTGCTAGAATTGCCTCTTTTTTTTTTAGTGTACTGGAGAATAAACTTAGTGCAGCTATGCCAGCCATGCTGCAATACACATCCCTGCAGTAATGGCCAGGCAGCTGTGGCCTTTTCTCTAAGAAGGCTAATTCTTTGACCACAAACCTTGGAATGGTGTGTAAAGACCACATCATGGAGAAAAATGCCAGCTACATGTGATTGCTGGGAAAATCAGCCTAGAAAGCAAATAAAGACTACAAGGTCTAAAGATAGTTTCTTTAAATACAATGAAGATTGCTAATGTTTTCATACAAAAATAGAAGAGAATAGCCTAGAGTGCTTGTGGAGGGGGAGGAAGGAGAGACTATGCCCTTATTGTCCTTTGAATAAAAAGAATTCTAAAGTGAGCATCAGCGGTGATTATTGCTTGAAGAATTCTTTCTTTCCATTTTGGATCTGATCTGCAGCACTGCATTTTTTTTCCTTTCTCTTCATTTTACATGGACCCAAAAAACTAAGTACTGAGCACATTTTATAACTGAAAAACAAAAGAGGTACGTGTGTGTGTTCCACGTGTATGAAAACTGACTGAGACATTCTTCTCAAATTCTTTCTGCAAAATTCCCTGTACCTTTAGACAATACCACAGACCCTTTTATAAACCACAGTGTACACTGGAGAGTGAAACTTTATATACAGTTAAGATGAAGCTCTTGTTCAGGTTTGGACAGCTGTTATTCTGAAACAATGTTTTGGCTCAGATTTAAAATATGACTCTATTTCCTTTTTAGGATATTAGCAGGAAACAATGTGAATGTGTCAGATACACCTGGGAGGCTTATCAGCTAGAAGAACTCTCATCCCCTTCCCCAGTGCAGCTCAGGCTATATAGAGGAGAAAGAGAGGGAACTGCATTT
This sequence comes from Gavialis gangeticus, assembly GCF_001723915.1. Classification (NCBI taxonomy): domain Eukaryota; kingdom Metazoa; phylum Chordata; order Crocodylia; family Gavialidae; genus Gavialis; species Gavialis gangeticus. The sequence continues at coordinate 24,024,343 of NW_017729026.1, forward strand.
GATTCAAGGTGTCAGGCATGTGGAAGATAGCTCCTGAGACTCTGTTTGCTGACTGAATGAAAGTATGTATTCCACAAACGTTAACAAAGAGGGGACCCAAACTGTACACCTACGATTTGCTTTTGTGCATGTTATTATAGGAGAAAAATGATATAATGGGGGTGGGGGAGTGGGGATTTGTAAGCCTGGGTTTTGGTCTAATAACATTGTTATTTGTCAAATTTATCAAGAGTTACTCCAGGGGTGCATCCCCGTGAGCTGCACATGCATTTCCCAGGGGATAAGCAGCAGCAACACATAGTTGGCTGCTGCTACTTGTCCCTGGGGAATGCTCCCGTGAGCATGCTGTAGTGCGCAGCAAGTTGCCTCAGGTGGGGTAGGGGAGACTGAGACCAGCACCTGGGCTGGCCCCAGCAGCCTTACCTGGTGTTTTAGGGGCCTCCCAGGGCTCATGGGGATGTGGCCCAGGAGTTCAGAAGAGAAGTAATGTTAAGTGTCTGAAATGTAAATTAAGGTAGCAGTTTTTCAGACTAGAAAATCAAAGATTTGACTAGAAAATCAAAGATTATGAGATACAGCATGCCAGACCTCAGAAGTGTAGGCATTTTTTGTAGGGATTAAAATAAGATGTTTAAGTACTGATACCAGTTAGGATTCACTAACAGCCAAAAAACATTGACAATACCTATGACACAATTGTCAGCAAAAAGTGACGGAGCTAAAATTCCCAGTGCCTTAAACTTTTCAAGGCACTTAAAAAAAAGTCCTGGAACCCTTCAGCTAAAGCATGAGCTTAAGCCCTGATCCTTTTGGGATTGGTTCATCACTACTAAGTATAGCTAAATCTGTCATGGCTGCATTAATATTCAGGTGAGCTATTTGTAGTCTATCCACGAACCCTTGATCTAGTCATGGTTAACACAGTCTCATGAGCTCTCAAGCAAATAAAGCTGTGTGTGTCACTTTCAAATCCTCTGCTTTTGTGGTTAATGTATAAAATCTGGAAATACAGGCCCATATTTGAAGGGTCATATATTTACATGCCCAACCAACTCAAAAATTAATGGAGGAAGGCAATAAACACATTCCTTAACACTTCTACTACAGTCTGAGACAGAGTTTTTAGATTTACCTATATTATTGAAATCCTGTTCTCTATTTAATTAAGATAATAAGGAACTGATTTATTTTAAATTGAAATAGGGTGCTATCGATCTGAAATAAGCCTTGTACACATCAGAGAATTGCACTTACATTATTTTCTAATATGGTGTTGTTAAATCAGTCCTCAAATACTATGTAGACTCTTCCTCTACAGTTAGCCATTCACTATCCAAACTGGTTGTAATGGTATTGATCTCCTCACTGAAGAAAGAACTTACTGAAAAGGTGTGACCTTTCTTCCAATGGTCACAACATATATCTTGAAGGGGGAAAAAAAAGTAGGTGGAAAGAGGGTACATACACGATGTTAAAGACAAGTAGATTTACAAAGAAATATCTGACCACTGAAAAGTTCTGGTTCCTTCAAGTGCTTGGTATGACTGAGTATTTTTTCTTTAGTCCCCCCACCCCACCTTCCCTCACCCCCTTACTACATTGGAATCCAAATGCACAGGGCATCAAATTTCAAAATGGATCATATACCCATGAAAGTTTGTTAATATTCTGGAAATATTGTTCCTACTGAACCGAAAATCTTATTTCCCTTAAGTTATACAGTCTTTCAGATATCTCATGTGCAGAACAGAGCAGTGAATGATGTGGCAAGTCAATATAACAGAAATTTGACTTATTAGCAGTCACCTACATGAAGGAAACAGGGATGAATTTAGAGAACAATATTAACTATCAACTTTACTTATATTCCTTCCTTGTGAAGTTGTCAAAGCAATATAGCCACATTATGTCCACTGCACTCTCCACACTCTTTAGCATGGAGAAGCAGCTTAGGAAAGAAAAGGAAAATAGTCAGTAGGAAGTAGGAGAAGGACTGGAGGGTTGTTTTATTCTTCATGGTCCAGGAAAAGTCTGAGGGGCAAGAGTTTTTTGTGATATCCTTTACTGGACCAACTATATAGTTGCAAAAACTGTTGAACAAGCTTTCAGGCATCCTATGTCCTTCAAGTCTGAAGGAGAAGCAAAGGCAGGCTGAGTTAAATATCAGAGAAAAGACTGCATGTAAATGCAAACAGTCTACTAGGGGTCTGTGAAATTGGAGCAGAGAGGTGTGAACAGGAACCTCTTCAAGTAGTGCAATAGGCTAGGCAATCAGCGAGAGGTGGCAGGAGTAAAGGGTACGTATCTGATGAAGTGCTCTTCACCCCAATAAAGCTTGTGCTCTCTCTCTCTATATATATATATTATTTAGTTAAGTTATAAAGTTGTGTATCTACCCTGTCTTCTGCCTGAGATATATATCTACCATGCCTTTTAGGAAAAATGGCGGCATGGCAAAAAGTAGATCTACTATACTTATCCTCTGCTAGTATAAAATAAGACAGGCTAAGCTTAATATCAGAGAAAGACTGCAAGCAAATGCAAACAATCTACTAGGAGGAATGGGACTTTAGAGGGGCTTGAACTCACACCAAGGCCTGGAAGTGCAACTTTATCTAGGTTCCCATCTCCAAGTAGACCTAAGATAAAATGGAGAAATGATCTCCATATAGATTACAATAGTAGCAGAGCCACTGTTAGTCATTTAAATAGAGTCAAAGCCATGTCCTTCTTGAACTTAATGCAATATTAACTAGTAGGTAATGCAATCAGAAATAATAACTGTCAGGGAACAGAAAATAAAGTGGAAGCTGTAGCTCAAAATTTAAGTTTGTTGGTAAAGGGGTTTATTCATTTTAAGGTATTGTTGCCTTAGTATTTCTAGTTCAAAATTATTTTCTTATTTTAATAAATTTCATGCTGTGCTTACAAGTCTGGTGAATCTGAACATTATTTCTGTTGTTGCTCATGAGATGGAGACATTTAATAGCTTTTGTACTCATAGCACACAAACACCTTATATTTGCATGTTTTAAAGTCTAATTCTCACTTACCATTGGAACCATTTGCATTCTTCAAATGGCATAAAGATATCTGATAACTAATTATAAGTTACATTTCTTGAAATGAAAATTAGCTTGTAAAGGAATATGTCAGGCTTCACATACTACCTCAGGCAAGCTGACCCCCTATGAAACAATTTGCAAGACTGGGGCCTACATATGAAAAAACACCTATGTGTTTGAAGATATAGCTTTGGATGGAATTACAACATTTGAACATGTATAATAATATTCTACATGCAACAACCCTAAGAAAATTGTCTCTGAGATTTTTTGGAACATGAAATCATGGGCTATGTTAGAAGTTTTAGAGAAAGAAGTACAGACAGTACAAGGTTTAATCTCCCTTCAAAAACATGTTGTCATTAATAGTCCTGGATTTTCTTGATCGTTATATATAACCAACTTCCATTTACTACAAGGTCCACAGTTTATTTTTGCTGTATATGTTATAGGAGTACAAGTAAATAAATAATGTTTTCCTTGATGTAACTTAGCAATCTGACCTACTCTTATTATATTTTATCCTCTTCAATAAAGAGAGGGAGGAAAATATGTCCCGCCTTTTTCCATTTGCTATTAGTTAGGTAAATATATTATTATCTCTACTTCAAAAGGGGAGAAGAACTATAGTAGCAATTATCTGAGGTCTTCTTAGAAGGAAAATGATAGAAACAATCTTAAAGCTGAAAAGCTTTCTTAAAGATAGTCTAGCCACTGAGGGAATGTGGCAGAAATTCACTACTGAGGCCCCTCCAGGGCATCCCTCTGTGGTCATCTCAAGATCTTGGTCTCCAGCACACTTAGCAGCAGCTGCTGGGGATGACCTCAGGGCAGCTTCACCAACATATTACTGGATTTGGAGGATGTGAGCAGAAGCAAGTGGGTTAGGAATGCTCAGGGCCATCCTGGCACAAAAACATACCTTAACATACAAGGCAGCAGTGTGATGCTGGGTGTGGTAATGTGGTCTAGTGGTTTGAGCAGTCAGCAGGAAGCAAGCTAAGAACTCAGTGGAATTTAATCACATCTACCTCACTATTCATTTTCCTGAAATAGTTTTAACTATAGCTGGTTCAAATATTTTCAATGAAACAAAATTTTATACTATTTAGTTGAGCTTGAAACAACTGATGTTTGATGAAACTTAAAAATGTCTTTGAGATGAAAGGCAGCACCAAGAGGTAAAATGTTTTCTTTCACAAAAGGCTATAATGAAAGCTCTTATATAACATGGAGACTCTTCTCCCCCCCAAAACTTTACTATGATATGAGTGCACATAGCATGAGTTTTCCTACTTGAACATGCAGATACTTGTATTTAAGTGCATTTAATATGTTAAACGTTCATGTGATAAGATCTTTAGTCTCTTTCTGGCCCCACAGTTTCAACAAGAAAGGTAATGAAGGGGTCCTCTCTTGACTCTCCAAGAACCCAGTGGTCAGGGCAATCTCCTAGGAAATTGGTGATGGGGGGTTGAGCCCTCCCTGAGGTAAGAAGGGTCTATCACTTCCTGGGTGGTGTATGTTGGGCATCCTACTACACCTGGCTTTATTCAATAATGATTGTGGGGTACCATACCTTGCCTAAAGTGAAAGGGAGTTAGATGCAATTCTGTATTAAAGTCATAGTCATATGCATTAAAAAAATTAGTCAGCATTGAAGGCAGGGGCAGCAGTCAGAAACCAGACCTGGGTTCTTTGGGTTCAGGACTATTACTCTTCATTTGTACAAAGCTCCAGTATCTGGAGCCTTGAGACAAAACTATGATACATGCAATAATAATTGTTCAGTTAACTTCATAGTTTCATAGTTTCTAGGGTCAGAAGGGACCTGAGCAGATCATCTAGTCCGACCCCCTGCCATGGCAGGAAGAGCACTGGGGTCAAATGACCCCAATAAGGTGGTCATCCAACCTCCTCTTAAAAACCCCCAGGGTGGGAGC
>NW_017729026.1:24029918-24044587 GCF_001723915.1 Gavialis gangeticus
GGGACCCCACTTCCCACGTCCTTCCAGGTCGAGAAGGACCCATCCAGTACCACCCTCTGGGTGTGACTCTCTAGCCAGTTGGCGACCCATTGGACTGTATGGGTGTCTACGCCACAGTCCCCCAGCTTCCTAATGAGAATGGGGTGAGAGACAGTATCAAAAGCCTTCCTGAAGTCTAGGAAAACTATATCCACTGCCACCCCTGCATCCAATGTTTTAGTGACCTGGTCGTAAAAGGTCGTAACTTAATAAACTGAAGCTGTAACTTAATACATCTCAACTCTTAACATTTGTAAATGTACATCTTATTTCACTGGCATGCTACAGAAATAAAGCTAGAAACAAAACTTTCCTTTTAAAAATTAAAAGTACTATAAAGATATAATATGTGTCAACACATAAATCTTTTTCAGTAAGAAGATCAGTGTCTCCAGACAGGAGTAGTGATATGTACTCAAATCCTTATCCAAAAGTAATAAAAACAGAAAATACCTTTAAATTATTTAAATGTCTGCTTCAGGGTAATAGAGTTTTTGTGTTACACTGTTTCTGCAGTGACATCTTACAGCAATATGATGGGAGTAATTAGTATCAAAAGATCAAGAGGTTCTCCAGTCCTATGCCACAGATAAAACAATATGTAAATGTAATATCATTTAAATAAATTTAACAATGGCCACACTGTGAAGCACATGCATAAGACACAGAGTTTCTGCTTCACATAGCTGCAAATGCATAATGCAGAACAGATCTTATAAATGAATGGTGCCTGCATGACTTTGTGATTTGAAATATTCAATATCCTTTATGATCATATTTAGGCACAAATATTATGTATACAAGCTTTAACAGGAGTTATTTTACAGGGAAAGTAACTACTGTTTTATGGAATGCATCCTGACTTGGTGAACAGAAATACTTTTATTTAACAGATCTATGTTTTCATTGGGTTGCTTCTGTAGGTTTCCCTGCAGAGGCTGATTGACCTTGGTTTTAACATGGGTACACAAAAATTGATCGGGATAACAGAAGGATTCTCCCCGACTTAGCTCAACATGCAACAACCAGTATTGAAAATAGGAATGACTCCTTCCTTTCAGTGCTAGAACCTCAATTCAGCATGAAGGGCAGTGGCGATGTGCAGCTGTGTCTCCTGACTGACTGAGAATTAATTATGTCTCCTGACTGACTGAGAATTGCATGTCTGGTTAGCTATTGTTATCCTTTCTTCCCAGTCCTGTCTTGCTTTTTAGCCTCATCTGCCTGTTAAATTTTGTCTTTTAGATGGTAAGCTATTTGGGGCAGAGACCGTCACCTTCAATATATATTTATTTACCCAGTCCCTAACATAAGCTGGGAGCTATACAAGTGAGGCTCTAGATATCACCAGCACTTAAAGATTTAAATAGATAAATATACCTGTTCTCTCCATGCTGATCTAGAAGGATCCTGATGAAAGTATAAATATTTCTACAGTTTTATATATATATGTATGTGTGTATATATATATGTATGTATGTATGTGTGTATATAATTATATGTATGTATGTATGTATGTATGAATAGGTTAAATTTTCAAAAGCACTCAGCAGTGGCCTAACTGCCCCAATTGAAGTTAAGAGTGAAACTCTCATTAATGTCCATGGGAGGAACCTTAAGTCTACAGTGAGTTCCTTTTAAAAATACCACATTATCTTATCATATATTCATAATCCACAAAGAGGTAGAGTTAAGGTTGTGTTGGCAAACATAACTTTGGGCATATCACTGGCACATCCTAGCTAGGTCATGCACAAATATTCCAGTTCTGCTTGTGAACTTCAAAACCAGAAATATGCCCATGAAGCAAGTCCATATTTCTGAAACTGAGATCATACATCTATTTGCTTCTGAGATCTTCCCTTCTGACCTGCTTGAGAGCAACCACTGCCAATATACCAGATTTACCATAATAACAAATGAAGCTTTAAGTTAAATAACTCTTGCTAGTTTGCAAATTCTTCAAAATTAAATCAAATACAAACATTATGGACATGACATACAAGTCCTTTTTAGTGAAAACAAATGGAAAAGAATTGTACCTATTTTTTGTTGGGTGTGATTTATGCAGCTAACTTTTCCCACTGAGTGTCTGTGTGTTTGAGAATTCTTAGTCAATGTCAATGGTCTTCCAACAAATTGAACCTGAAGCTTCAAGACCATGGGGAATTTGTTTTAAGGTTTTATCAGTTTTAAGTCCTCTGAAATAAAATAAAAACTACTGCATAAGCAACTGAAGGAAGGCAGAGTGTTGCAATGCAGAGAACTGCACGAATGTGATCACCTGCCAGCCTAAATCTTAAATTAGACTTGTTTATATTCACTGTAAGCTTTCTTACATGTATATGTGCTTACAAATAAAGAAGCCCTGCACTGTCCAGGTTTATATATTGCAGGGCAGGTTTCAGGGGAAAATCCTGTGTAAACCGCATCTAGGCAAAGTTTAAAGAAAGATGCCTTTGCTTGTGCTTTCTCTTACAAGTAAGTCAGTTTACCTTCTGGGTAAAATGTAAATGGATTTTGAAAAACAGCCAATGCTTATTTGTGGGGATTTGTATTGGAGAAGCACTGGCTGAATTCTTTCAACAAATGCTGAATAATTTGGAAATACTTTTTTGGTTAATTTCTAAAGCAGTGAGTTCTTGATCCAAGAGCTTTGAATGCTGCAAAATGAGCAACACTGCCTTCCTTCAGTTGCTTATGCAGCAGTTTTTATTTTCTTTCAGAGGACTTAATACTGATAAAACCTCAAAGCAAACTCCCCATGGTCTTGAAGCTTCAGATTCAATTTGTTGAGATGACCACTGACTTTGACTAAGAATGCTCAATCACACAGACCCTCAGTGAGCACATCTACACATGCAATTAATGCACATGAATAAACTCCAGGGCTTATTACTCTGGAGTTTTTTGCTTCTGGGCATGCTGTTTGAATCTGCACCCAGGAACAATTAACCCTGGAGCAATAAGCTCCACAGTTTTGAAAAATTTTGAAATGTAATTTTAAGCCCAGAGCTGTTCCCCCTGGCTCAGCGTGCTGTGGGGTGGCTGAGTGGGGCACGAGCGTGCTTCAGTGTCGGGCTGGCAGGCAGTCCCTGAACTGAAGCACTCCCATGCTCCACGGCAGGGGGTGCATCTACATGTGTGCTGCTGGAGAGTATTTTTACTCAGCAGCAAGATAGTACTCATATCCTGTGCTTGTATTTTCAAGTACTATTCTGCTGTGGAGTTAATTAATTTACTTCAACTTGATAGGGGTACACATGTAGATGCACGACATTTACTGTGCAGCTAATCAGTGAAGTGTGCAGTAAACATCTTGTGTGGATGCACCCAGTATCAGTAAGCTGAGGGAAGTGTGGTCCTTTTTCATCCAGAAATTCAAAACTTTCTTTCCTCAAAGGAATAAAGTATTTCAGCCTGGCACTTATGCTTATCTATCTTATTACTGCAAAATATATGACATTTCCAAATGCAACTTAGGTCTTCTAAAAAGACCTCAAACTGTCAGTGACTGAAGCGTCTACATTTGAGAATTGCACACACTTCGCAACAACCCCCATTATATAATACAGACTGATTATTCAAGCAACAATATCTTCTTGAAGCATAATGCAGTGGTAATGAATTATGTCCACACCATGTTCTTCAATAATTTTCTGGTTTACTAGTGCTGCTGCTCCAATTTTAGAAAGAAAGATAATTTCCTGTCACAATTTTTTTCAACAGAATATTCTTCTTTTGAAAAAATCAGATTTTTTTTAAATCAAAATACTCAGTGGGAAGTACTTGATGAACCCAGGAAGGTTTACAATAATTGAATGTGTGGTTTCAGTACAGTTCCAGATCATTAACCCTTATATCACTTGAGCTAGCAGTCTACAGTCACATATATTTCTTGCAGAAACCTGCCTTAGTTTCTGTTTTTTGTGTCCATTTGTCTGTCTCCTTTACAGTATTTTTGACAGATTGTTTGGAAAACTAGGCTTCCAGGTTCCTAGTTTTAGCTCACCTGATGGTCTGCTATACTCTTAACAGCTCATCTGAGAAGGTGCTGTCCAGCTGATGTCTCCATGTCTTCCAGATGTCCTAAGAGCCCAAAGTGCAGATATAATTTTGAGAACAACTTTTTTATAGAAGCCTCATTAGAAAAACAAAACGAAGATTTTAAAAAAATCCCAATTTGACAAGTATTTTTTCCTTCAAATTCCAGAGTTTTCATTAATCAGATTCAATTTCCTGGCTAGTTCTAGTTCCTACTCTGTGAATGTTGAGAACTGTTGTTTTTCCATGATTTCATTATTGAAGATGGAAAAGTACTTACTTGAGATGAGTACTTAAATGCTGATGGATGCCTATACACACAGATGCTGAGCTTTTTTTGAATTTACAGGAACTGAGAATCCTCAGCATCTGACAGAAATGGCTTATCTTCTCACAGCATGGACTGCTAATCCCAAGAGACAGCAATCATATTCTCAAAGTCAGTGCAGACTTTGCGAGTGCTTTATGGTTGCTTTCATGCTTAAAATCAACAAATTATGATATTATGTTAGTCTACCTGGTTCATAATAAAAAACATATTGTCCAAAGGCAATAAATCCTACATGCATAATTAATACTGAAAAAATCATTTCCTTGTATGTTTTATTAAACTTCAAGGTGCAATGGAATCTATAGATTCAATATGTTTTTAATCCATGTTTTTAAAGAACCATTTTATTGAAAAGGAGATCTAGTAAATACGTTAGAAGACATTAACATGTCTGAGGAAAAAAATATTTTACTTAATTTTCCTGGGTCCCTGGCAGATATTAGAGTACTGACATGATGGGGATTTAAAGAATTTGTGTCCCATCCCAAACTTTCCACATGCTGCCATGCCAATCATGCAGTATTATTTCCACCTGATGAATCATTTGTTTATTAATTAATATAAAATGAGTGTATGGTTCCAGTGCTATTCCTATGCAAAAACCACAGCGTCTGGACCTCTGTCCTCTTGTAGTGCTCCCACAGTGTCTCTAATGGTTCCACTAAGTATCCTCAGAAGATCACCCTCATTTCACCTTCCGCTTTTAATGAGGATTCATTCCACTCAGCTCCATCCTCTGTCTCTTTCTCTTCTGTTTGTTTACAACTTATTTTGAGTAAGGTCATTCACAAACACTAATCCAATTGTCACCTCTATATGAATGACTCACTAGTTTTACCTGTCTGCTCCAGACCCATCCTCTTCTGTCCAAACCAGTACCCTAACCACAAGATCATTGGGCTAAAACAAGGGAAAATCTCCAGCCCCAGAGGTGTTGTTTGCAGGTTTTGTGCCCTAGACAAAATCCTCTGCATCATGGGGAGACAGAGCTGAGTGCTGGTGAGTGTGGGGAGGGCAGATGGCCAGATTCAGCTGCCCTCGGGATACAAAGATCTCAGTTGCTGTTACTTTGCCCAGTAGGCATCCTACTGTGGTGTAACCCTCCCAGCTGCTACTGCACAACCATCCTTCTGCTGGGCCAAAGACACCCCAGGAAAGGGCCACTATTTCAGTACCTCTTTCAGTACTGCACATTTAGTGTGTGGAAGTATAACTCTTCAGACTCTCCTGCTCTCCTGAGTTAAAAGAGACTAAAGTTTACTAGATATCTATGAGCACTAAGTAAGCTAACAAACCCTAAACATAAATCAACACAGAACTTCTTAAGCTAAAATTCAGTCTCATATGGTTGACTTGTTAGGATTTTGTAGGAATATTTTACTAAGTATTGCCTGTTACTGAAAAGGCCTGAGACATCGGTGCAACTCTTGGTCTCTCCTGCTCTTTTTCCGTGGCACTGCAGTTTTTGAGACCTTCAAGTTCTTTCGTACTAAAGATCAAAAGCTTGTTAAAGATGTTAACGGGTGAGTTGTGGTTTGTGGTGCATGTATGGAGCAGAGGTAGAGGGAAGGTTTCTGAGGAGCCTTGTGGATTTAACATCTATTACACAACTCCCTGTGACTTCAAACTGAATGGCCCAGGTGATCCTTCCAGTCCTATGATAAGACCTGTACACAACTCCTTGAGAAGTTGTCAGACTCATATATTTTGGCCTTTATTTATCAAGAAATTTTGCAAAGTGAAAATATCCCATTAACCAGTCTTGACTGAGTACATGCTGGTAGCATAAATCCTTCCACATTGCTGAGAAGCAGGGTAAATTAGCCTGAGTGGGACACTGCTAACTGACTGCTTCTGGTATTCCTGGTAGCTTATTTATAATTAACTTGGTTCTGTCTACATGACACTGAAATGTGTTCTGGATACATGCCAAAAACAGTGCTACATTCTCAGCTATGTGAACAAACTAAATGTTCTTTATATATATGGGTGTGCACAGAGTAGTGCAACCTAGTCATGAAGGATTTCTTCAGTTTGGGCCTTCAATTCTTCCTTAGCTTTTATATCTGATATTTAGCCTTTTGTCATTTTAGAATCTTGGACTCTACAGCTTGTTTGATTTCCTATGTTCCTAACAAGTCTCTCATGGCAAATGTAACAGGAAAGTACAAGTGCTCTTTTTCATCTTCATCACCTACATGTTATTGTCAATATGAGATGTGGTACAATGGGGGATTTTCAAGGGTTTGTGCATTTGCACAGGTTTAAATTTAAGTGAAAAAAATCTGATATTTGAGCAAGCTAAAACACATTTGATTTCATTGGGTATGACTGGCTTTCCTGCATTCCTACTTTTCAAGATTAGGAGATCTGTTTGCCATAAAAACATATAAATGTTATAACTATACGTGACAGTAATGTCTTACAACATATTGCCGTCTGGAATACCAATCTGGCTAAACCCCTTAAGGGTTTGACTTACATTTTCTGCATAACCTTATCATAGCAAAATCAGAGCAGAAATGAACTGGACTTGAATCAATCAGTAAGATAAAATTTCATCATTAGCATAACAAACAACTCCCATTAAAACCTGGCAGGTGGCAGATATTGAATAATAAGTATTAAATTTTGGCAAAGTGAGTCTGCCAAGTAATTGCCAGATCTGTGGGGCCTCCAAAGTCAAAACACAAAATGTGCTAAAACAGTAATTAAATAATAAAAAGAACCTATGTTACTGAAGTACTATTACTGGCAGCTTAAGATACACTCGTACACATCCACACATACAAAGGACAGTTAGCACTGTTAATTTCACAGCAAAAACATAGTTTTCTGACGTGCACAGTACAAAAAATTCCAGTCTAATGAGACCAATTCTTAATTTTGTGCATAACTAACAGGCGGCAATAAAATATACTACATATATTGCAATGGGAATGTGGAAGCAGTTTATTTAACATATTTATTCTAATATTCTTACAGGTATCAGAAATATTGGTTATCTCAGACATCTCTAAACTGCTCAGTGAGTTCGAAGTACAATCCCGAATCCAGATCCATTGCATTGTATGGTATATATCTAGTAACGTGTTTGTTTGTTTTGTAAAAGTAATGGAACATTAATTTTGTTATTAACACTACAAGGGTCAAAACCTTTCAGGGGACTCTAACATTCCTTTTCATGGAATTCAACATTTTCTACAATACATCTCCAGAAAAGAAGCTCTGTACTATGATGCCCATGAAAGCTGTCAACTTTTTAAGATTGTCTCTAGGCCAAGTTTTCACACAAGTTCTACCCAAGGCAGCTATTTTGCATTCTGGGTTTTGACTGTGGAGTATAATAAATATTTATTCTTGTTATGGTCAAGGAACCACATCATTCAAAGAGAAGGCAAGGCCTTTCTCCTCTGCCTTCAAAGTTTTACATTTGGAGGCATGAGCCCAAAGGCCTATCTGAATACACTGACAGAATAATATCCAGAAAGCAGAGCTGTCTGATGATGGATAGGTGGCCCCTCCCTACGCTACCACAGGTCATCATGGTTCCAAGACAGAAAAGGTGGAATGAGAGAGTGGAGTCCAAATGGCAGAATCTCAAAGTTAAAGATGATGGGTCTGGCATAAGAAGTTCTTGTTTCCTGTGAAACAACTATAAGAGAGGTTGTTTATTCTTTATTGCCACTGTCCAAGATTTCATGAAGTCAGAATAGACAGTTCTATTCTGTAAAACATCTATGATGTAAGGCACCTTATGCAGAAAGACTCAACCACCAATAACGTTTAACTTCTACAAGGGATGAAGAATTCTAACATTTAGGAAGTTTTCAAGTGAGCCTAAGGCAAGTCCCAAACTCTTACTTAATTACAGTGGGATTTAGACATCTGACTCATTCTGAATCCTTTGATAATCTCAGCCTGATTAAATAAATGTTTTCGACGAATGCTGGATTTGCACTTTGAAATCAATCTTCGGTTATGATGATAACAGCAGTGCTCAGATGATCAGTAGTCCATCTAATGGTGGGCACTAGATAAAATAATAGAACAATTCGGTCTCTGCCCGGAGGATCTAAACTAAGGTACCAGTTGATAACTAGAGTTAGCCTTGTACAAATCTGTAACATGTGGTACCTGTTACATTTTGAAAAAAACATGGATTTTCCTCTCAAGTTCAGTCTCATAATTATATTTCTCCAGTGGTTTATTTTGTGCCCTTGAGTTGAACTGTTATTAATTTAATCTTTTTCTATCCCCCTCTGACTGAGGTTTTTAGAAGGAAAACAATGGTTTGAATATCTCCTTTAAAAGCACAGACAAATGCCCAGAGGTTAAGGGAGCCATTAAAAAAATGAGCCAAATTTAAAACAAGTTGAGAAAACAAACTGATATATTGTAAGATGTACTTAATGGTGTGGAAGTCATGTGGGTCTTTCCAGATATAGGGGTAGCTGCTTACTTAGGATTATAGCATGCTGCTTGTCAGCATACAGCTTTTTAAAAATCTATTTATGCTTGTTAGGTTAATTAGATCACTGGTCTTCAAACTTCAAACTTTTTTGATCAGTAAAAAAAATTTGAGCATGCACCCCAATATTTATTTATTTATTTATAAATTATATACATGTTCTACTTGCGTACCATACATGACACGTGACCGTCTGACATATGGACCAAGTGAGGGCACCAGTGTCCATCCATATATTAAATATTAGTAAAGCTTAATTTCTTTCTTATTTTTTTAGATAAAAAATAAATATAAATAGAAGTTCTAATATTTTCTTCCTTCACCCCAATGGATCGTCTTGCGTACCTCCTGGGGTGCGCGCACCTCACTTTGGAGACCACTGGATTAAATAAGTGAATATGAATATTGCATGTAGGTGTATACTTGAGCTTAAGCACAGGAGCAAGGCTATTGCCTATGGCAATAAGTTATTTTTATGCTTCAAGTTGAGAATGTCCTTTTAGTGTTTTGATGAAATACTAAAGAGCATTGGTATTTGGTAAGGCATTGAAGCACTAAAGTATGTCTGAGAATTGCACTGTGATTCAGCAAAATAGTTAAATATGTTCTTAAATACATTTCTAAGTATTACTGACATTAAATTAATGGCACTATTTGTACTATAAGTAGGGTGATCATATATCCCAGATTAGTCGGGACAGTCCTGGATTTGTCCAGCTCTCCCAGCATCCCCGCTGGTTGGTGTAAACTGAGGCAAAAGTCTTGGATTTGACTGATGCTGGGCTGGCTCCTGCTGAGCACTGGCTGAAGGCAAGGGGCAGATTGACTGGGGTGGGGTAGGCCAGGGGACCGGGACCGGGCTTTGGCTCGGAAAGCTGCACAGCAAAAATTGGGATGGCTACCTGCTATCAGTAGCCTCATGCCCTGATGCTGCAGCCAGTGCAGAGGCCCAGGCAGCATGTGGCAGCCCCGGGAGCTGGGTGGTAGTATGGGGGATGGCCTTCTCCCAGCCAGATACAGCCTCTGCATGTCAGGGATGGATCCTGGCCATGTGCCTCTGTGCTGTCCTGCCTTGCCCTGCTATCAGGGCTCCTGGGGGCCATGGGTTTGTGTGTGTGTGTGTGTGCACGTTCGTGTGTGTGCATGCATGGTTGGGGTGGGTGCATATGTGTGCCTGCATATGTGTGCATGTGGGGTCAGGGAGTGTGTGTGTATGGGGTTAGGGGTGTGTGTGCATGCGTTTTGTTGAGGTTGGAGGGCATGTGTGTATATGTGCTGGCAGCTCCCCATCCCTCACTCTGTCCTGGACTCCCTTAACTATAACTGTGGTCACTCTAACTATAAATATCAGCAGTTTAACCAAAATCTGTTTCTAAAACTGATGTATTGAAATTGTTGTGTGGATACTCTCGAATTGATTTAAACCCGGGTCATATTGATTTTTCCTATGGCCCATGTCAGCAAAGTATTTCAACTCATGCCTATTTTAAACATGTGAGTAGTGACATTGAAACACTTTAATTAAATCAGTGCAACTTCTAATATAGATCAATTCAATTGGCTGCCATGGGAGTTGTGAATGCTCAGCCAATATCAAAATTAGGACCTGTAAAGCTTGATCCAAATTTCAGTCAAATAAGCAAAAAGAATCTCTTAGACTTCATTGGGATTTGCATAAAAGCAATATTTAGATAGCTAACCATGGATTTAAGTACTGTTGTTTTAAAAATTTGCTTCAAATTTTTCTGGTTTCACCAGAGGGATTTTCTTATCTCCTGTCATATTTTAGAAACCCTTGAGTTTCTGTCCCATGGCAATCATTGGTCAGTTTTCAAGATGGAATTTTATTGCAAAGCCTGACATCTTTCAGGAAATACCAATACTACTTATTATCTTGCATTTCCTTTCCTCTTACTGCTGAGTATTTCTAAAATAGTTCAAATGTAAAGAAAAAAGAAAAAAAGCTATAAATATTTTCACATCTAATCAACCTTCTCTGATTGACTTCAATTCCAGTTGTGTGTGGAGGTGTGATAAAATAAATCCAGTGAAACTGAATGTTAAGAATTATCTCATTTAAAACACAAGCATATAACTGCACTCCAATTGTTAAGTCTCTAAACACATGAGGTTTTTTGTTTTTTTCAGGTAGTGGCATAATATGATGTTTTTGATGTTGCAACACTAGATGTCATCCCATCATGGTACAACATGGTAAAGCAATATTAGAGCTCTTGTCACACAAAGGATGAGTGAATAATTCACAGTGAATAATTTGTTCACTAAATTTTGCCTCCTTTTCAGTCCATGAAATATTCACAAAGAAATTACAACCTATTCATGATTAGAAACTATTTCCATGTTTCTTCACATTTTGTTTCCTCTTTGAATGTTTGGAATATTTGTGAGGTTCTCAATTTCATAGCATGTAGTTGTTTAATTATCATGTCTCATGTTTAATCAAAATTTAAAATTCCAGTGAAATGTTTCTCAATTTCAAGTTTACAAATGTCCAGTCCAGTCATTTCTAATGGTAATTTATTTAATTTCTATACATAGTTAAAAAAATTAACAGTGCTTATCAGTTTTCCTTTAAAATAGTTCTTTGCTCAATATTGCAAAAAATTTTTTGTTGAGAAGTAATTACCCTGTACATTCCTTAGTGATCAAATCAAGAAACTGATAGCAACCATTACCTTTACATACCAAATGTTGTATGTATTGACTTAGTATGAACAACAAGTATAGCCAATTAGTCTGTTTCAAAAGACTACCAAATTTGCTTCATTTCAAGCTGCTCATGTTTGTTAGAGAAATATTTACTTAAGGACTTATCAAAAGCATTACAACAATGGTCAAAGTGCAGTCGTGGTATAAGTCGCTGAAGTTCCACTGACTTTATTGGGAATGGTTTTACACCAGAGCTGCACTGGGCCTTCTATGCTGTTACTATGCTGTATTTAAATGCTTTCTCTTAAAGTATACAGATCAGTGTTGCAAGACCCATATTGTACATTACATATAATTTCTTTGGAGCTGCTACTTAGATACATTCAAGAAATGGTCTACATCTTTTCTAAACCCTTGAAAGACTAATTAGTGCAGTGATTCTGAACTAGGATACCATGGAAGATCCTTTTAAAGGTGTTATGCAATATTAAAGCTGCTAGGTGTACAAGTACCTATACATTATTCGCAAGATAAGCCCAGATATTTGAAATAAGAATCCACAGTGTCAAAACCATTTGAAGTGCACACATGATTCACAAGATAAAATACAGGGATTTCAAATAGGAATCCATAGGAATTCAAATAGGAATCAATATTCAGACCGGTTGTGACCTTTCTGAATTCTTTGCAAGAGAACAATTGCTCTATTATTATTTCTGGGGTCAAAAAAAGAGGGAGAGTTAAGAGATGGCATTTTGCAAGGGTTGCCTCATGTCCCACTAAGGGTACCTTGAGTCTAATGAGTTGTGCTTTGCATCCAAAAGTGGTTGACATATCTCATTAGTGATATTGTGACTGATATCTTTAGAAACCTGATCTGTATCAGGTGTTTGAGCACGGCAAACTGGTTGTCTATTTTTACCAGTACTGACGGGGGCCGGGCTTTTTTTCACTCTAGAACAGACTAATAATAATTACTATTTTAAAATTATTCTAACTTGCAGTTCCACTTACGCTACTTAGAAGACATAAAAAGTCACACAGTCATCACAGCCAGTGTTATTCCCCACTATCCTGGTACCTCAATTGCCCCAGACCCAAAAAACAAAAAAAAAAGAAGAGGAAACTAAAAGCACAAAGAACAGCAGGCATGCACAACACAGAGCTGCTAAATCAAAATACTTAAGGGCATTCAAAAATTATAAGTCAGCTTCAAAATATATAATATTACTTTAAACACTGCAGGATTTGTAAATATGATGATAAATATTGGGTGGTTATTTGTCTTCTGATTTTTGAATGTTTAGGGTTAATGATCGCAAGATTTTCTCAAAAACTATAAGAACTAAAAATGTAGAAGATTCCCCCTCTGTGTGCTTCACTTTTTTTTCATTTTAAATAAATAATTACACCAGAATTTTATCCAATGAGCTTTTAAGCTAAAATATATAGACACTGTTGGAAGCAGGCACCAGAACTTAGAAATAATCTTTTCCAACTGTTTTCCCTTGTAGTTGGTGTTAAGATTCATACTATCTCTTGTCTTCTCTCCTTCTAGGTCCATAACACAGGACTCTTTAATGGCTCAGTTTCAGAGGGATGGTGTTAATCTCCATCATCTTTGTTCATAGCTTTGTGGTTTGGACACTGATGAAAGGTAGGTAATACGGATTCATATCTCATCTAGCTGAAGTGGGTTTAGAACTCTAATTCTTGGGTTAAGTGTCTTACCCTCTGGCCTACGCAGAAAAGTTGGCATTACTCTCAGGTTTGATGTTCTTGCTGTTTTGTAACTAAAGATATGGGAACTTTTGCAATACTTAAGCATATTTTCCAATGGGATAGGATTACAACAGAGCATAGGTGGAGTTAGATGCCTCAGTGGCTACATTTGATCATTTCTGAGCAAGTGTATTAGGCCAAATTTTGGCACCTAAGGCAGGAATTAGCAAATATTCAGAGCAGATTGCTCCTGCTCATGACCCAAATGTCACCGCAGGCCACTGATGCCCACCCCCCTGCCCCCCAGCCATTGCTTCTCTGCATAGCACCAAAGATGCCTACTGCTGCCTCTGCAAAGCACCACTGGCTCTGCCTCACAGGACATGTGTGCCACACACTGTTAATTTTCATCCCGAACAGTTATGGGGAGAAGCACTAGAGGAGAGGAATTTGATGGTGATGACAAGGAATTTACAGAATTTTGGCTGTTGTTCAGGATGAAATAGGATTCCACAGTGAACTTGGATGCTTAAAAGCAGTAAATTGCCACTGAAAAGACTTTTAAGTGAGAATAGGATATAAGCTTTTGTTTCTCAATTTGTATTCCTTTGAAAGGGTTTCTGTGAGCAACATCTTTTATTGGACCAACTGCATGGTTGGCCTAGACCTAGACAAGACTTCCAATGCAATGTGTTCTTCTTAGGTCTTGAAACCTGCACTGCACTTGAAAGCTTATCTATATTTATCTCAGCTGTGCAGTTGGTCCAATAAAAGACATCACCCACAGCAATCCTTGCCTCTTATATACTTCCTGGACCACATTCATTCAACAGCGGATGCATTTACATGTGATGCTACATCACCATAGTGATGACCTACATTGCTGGAGCTCGTTACTACAGTGACATAATGTCTACAAAAACCTGTGCGCTTATGCCTATTCTACTTTTCATAGAATCATAGAAGTAGGGTTGGAAGGGACCTTATAGATCAAGTCCGAACCCCTGCTGGGCAGGAGAAAAAACTGGGCTCAAATGATCCCAGCTAAGTAGGCACCAAGCCTCCTCTTAAAGACCCCCAGGGTAGGAGCCAGCACCCCTTCCCTTGGAAGTTGGTTACAGATCCTAGCCACCCTAACTGTGAAGTAGTTCTTATGGATGTCTAATCTAAATCTACTCTCCAACAACTTGTGGCCGTTATTCCTTGTTATGCCGGGGGTGCTAGGGGTAACAAGGTCTCTCCCAAACCCTTCTGGTCCCCCTTAGTGAGGTTCTTCTCTTGTGAAGGCTGAACAGGTTCAGGTCCTGCAGTCTTTCATTGTAGGGTCTGCCCTGTAGTCCCCGGATCATGCGGGTGGCCCTCCTCTGGACCCTCTCAATGTTGTCCACATCT
>NW_017729026.1:24049587-24054975 GCF_001723915.1 Gavialis gangeticus
GTGTCAAAGGCCTTGCTGAAGTCCAGAAAGACTACATCCACAGCAACACCTGCATCCAAGGCTTTTGTGACCTGATCATAAAAGGCAATCAGGTTGGTCTGACATGACCTGCCCCTAATGAAATCATGCTGGTTGCCCTTGAGCATCATGTCTGATGCCAGCCCATCGCAGAATTAATTATGAACTATTCTTTTATTTTAAATTAAATATTTTTATGTTTACTTGCATATAATCAGAATGTCTTCTGACTATTTTCTCTTTGATAAACACTTTATTTCCTTGATTCTCCCCCATACTTCTTGTTAATGCTTATTTTGCATTTTAAAAATAAATGTTATAAAGAAATTATCATCATGCTTTTATTTTTATGTTTTTATTTATATTTTATGACTCTTCTGTTAACAGTCCAGAGGGCTGAAAATAAATTGCTGGCTAAAAATACTGATTTTTTTTTGCAAATAGTTTCAAGACAACTTTGGTAGATGAACATAGATTTTTATGATGGATGAAGTGAGTATCATTCAAGTCAGATAAAGAATGTATTTGAACAAACATTACCTAACCTCTAACAAAATAACCATAGATCTTACTCAGAATCTTCCTTTTGGTATTTAATTTCATGGTCAGACAATTGAAAAATTGAAGAGTTGTCCAAGACAAGCAGATTTTGCTGATTAAAGGGATATGCAGTATATCATTTATCTTCTCCAGTCCTGTGTTTTCTTAAAATTACACTAACATTCCTAAGCCAGTGCAACATGATTTCATTTAGTAGAACTGCAGCTGTAGGGAGCTATTCCCCAGAGTTTATACCTCTCTAGTTATGTTCACATTAGCTAACGACCTTGTTACCAGTCACCTTTTTGGCTGAAATCAGTCTGAGTGGAGTCTGGTGTTTATTGCTGTTGACTGCTCTAGTCTGATGATCTCTCAGGCTGGATTGTTCTAGTGGGATTGACACAAGCAAGGGCAGTCACCTTGGAAAAGACTCAAATAGTAGAGGCTGAATTTATTGAGTTGGATTCTAGGATGCATTATTGTGACCTCATATTGGATAAATGTAGAGATTCAATGAGACTTTTCAGATAAGCTTAAAACAGAGTAGAAACAAGGTCAAGAGCCAATAATCTTTTATTTTAAAGAAATACTATAACAATAAAGTCTTTTATATGGCTTCTTTCATCCACAACTCTTAGAATACTGCACTTCAAAAAACAGTCGCTAGATCTTGCAGCCACCAGTTGAGGTACACTATATATTTGAGATTATTATACTTTTTTATAGTTGGATAAATTGGAACTCAGAAGAGTTCAATGCTTCCTTTGAACAAAGTTCTATACTGAGGCAAAGGGTTAGGTGAGACTACAGTTGACTGAATAACCTGGGACAAATACTACATTCTGTTATTTTGTTTGTAAGTAATCCATAAATTGATTTGACTTTTTTGAAAATTTGTTATTGGAAATTATCTGATGGAAATATTTATGCACACATGAATTATTGGAGAAAAAATTCCAACTGTTGTTTAACATAGTTACTATTCTCCTGCTGTTCATTCACCTAAAATCACACAGTTTCATTTACTTTTCACAGTCACTCTTGGGAGCAATAACTGTTCCTAGGAATGGCCATGGAAAACAAATTTAATCAATACAAAACTGGCACTTTTTATTACCAGGTCCAAATGGAAATCTTAAATCTTATTCATAATACTGCATATTAGACAGAACTATATCTCTTTTATGAAGATCTGGGAATGAGTCCATTTTGGTGCTGCCAGGAAGTTAACAGCGCAGTTTAAACTTATCAGCCTTGGCCATATTCCACAATCGCAATGATGATTTTTAAATACCAGCAGTTTAAGCTTTCTTTCTGTTTGTGAATTTGGATAGATTTTTCCAGAGCTGAATGATTTTCAATCAAAGTTTTGAATCTCTATGTGATTGAAGAGAAAAAAATCTGCATCACGATCCTGCAATAGGATATGTCTGGGGGCAAACATTTGGCAGATAATTATGACTACTACTTTGGATAGAGACTAATGAGATGTACATATGCAAAATGGGACACAGAAGAAAGGAATCAAAACAGCGACCATCCTCATAGAAGCATATGAAATCAGCATAAGAAATTTACCCTTGTTGTAAACCCAAAGAGGTTATCTCAGTTTCTGTATATCATTCATTGCTAAGAATACAACAGATGACCTTTAAATGTGCTGCTATGACTGTTATAAGCTGATGCTAGTGTTGCATGTATAGACCTAACCCTCTAGGAGTTTCCTTTCTGATTACATTTCATGCACTGTTTCAGCTCTACAGCTATTATTTTAGTCAAGCAGAAACATCCTGTTGTCACATATTTAACTATTTCTGTGTTGCTGGGCTGAAAAACTATAAGATAATTTTGTTACTTATTTTACCTGTATTTCTACAGGACATTTAGCACATGACAAATGTAGAGCACATAATTGAATTGCATTAATTATTGTTGTTTGCATCATGAAATTTAGCACATGGAAAATGTAGAGAATGTAAATGAATTGCATACATTGTTGTTGTCGTCACTGTTGTTGTTAATCATTTCATAAGTACCTTCTGATGGGTCTTTGGTCCATCACTTTCAGAGAACTGAATCCATTTCTGCCTACAGTGACCACCTTTTCAAAATTTAAAGGCAGGACACATGCTCACTTCCCAATCCAGCCGCATGGCCAGAACAGAGATAAGTGGGGTGGGGGCAGATATGGGCTCCCTGCCAAGCTACCCTTCTCCCGGGAGCCCTGCACTTTGTCACATGCCCCCTGCTCACCCGGCAGCAGTGGGAGGCACAGCAATAGGCAGGGGGCATTTCGCCATGGTGGCACAGCTCATATCCACTCCCTCCCTGCACACAAATCCAGGAGCATGTGCCCTGCCACATCACCCCCCTGGGGGTGTACAAGCAGAGGTGGGTAGCCATCCTCCCCTGCCTCCCCTGGATGAGCTGCCCATGGCTCTGTCCCACTCCCCATCCCAGCCCTGGGGCTCCATGTACCACCCAGGCTAGGCAGTGTCCCTAGCCCTAGTCCCTGTTCCACTCCCTCCCTCATGTGGAGGCCTCAATATGCCACCCCCAAGCCCTCTTCATCCCCCATAGACATACCTACAGGGAGCTGCTCTCCACACTGGCCGTCTCTTTGCCAGCCATGGGCATGTGTGCAGGTGCACACGTGCATGTTGTGCCCCCTGCATCTCACTCTTGGCAGCCCCAAGCAGCCCCTTGAAGGCTGAAATGCTGCCAGCCTCCAATGGGAAACCCAGATCCCTGCATCATGCTGTGAACCCAAGAGAAATGTTATCCCAGAGTCATGCAGCCCAGGACCGGGACTTGATGGCCCATTCTGGGACTGTCCTGCTCAATTAGAGATGGGTGGTCACCTTAATCTCCACCAAGAGAGAAGCACAAGGGGGCTTACATTAATAAGAGCCATAAAACCTGTCTGGGAAGGAATGTCATTATTGGCCTCAGGAGAGAACTCAAGAGTTGTTTCACCTGATTGATGTGTCAGACAGCAGCTTAAAAGCATTTGGGTTCCTGAAATGTGGGTACCAGGGAGAAAAGGATAAAAAATGTTTTTAAACCTCAATGTTGTAATCTTTCATTAAATTTCAAAAATAGATTATAATAGCCAATACCTTTTCTTATAAGAGAAAATATTTCATTGTGAATAAATATTTTTCAAATATTTTTCAGTTTTGCATTTAAAGCTGGCCAAAAAGGAACAATAATATCAGCAAAAAATTGGAAGAAAAAAGTTCTCTGATCCATTTTTCATCAAAATTTCAGATATCAGTAATGACTGTCATGGAAACCTCAGTTTTTTTCCAATGTATTCTATTGCTCACATTGCTAACATATGACATACTGCAATCTTGTTCCTGTTACTTTCAGCTTCTATTTGTTACATTTATTATTTTATCTTGTCATAATTTAAAGTGTAATCTCCACAGGATTTGTATGATTTTATAGAGTTTGGAAATGGAAAGCCAATACAATCTTTGAATGACTACAGTACATGCAGTAAATAATAATATATGTGACATACAAGGCCATTTTGTTTCTTCTAGTCACATTTACTACTATCTGTCCTTTTCAAGCACAAGAGCAGCACTAGAGATTGAAGAAATATTGCTATATTAATCAATTAGAGTGAAATAAAGAATAAAATGGCATAATAATAGAATTATACAGGCACTACAAATCAAATTTCTGTCCGAATTCTAAGGTTAAGCATGGGGGAGAAATAGAATAACTATTTTGCGATTGCTAATCTTGTTTCCAAGGTTTGTAACAGCCTTTAAAAATCCACAGTAGCAAAAAAGAAAAAAAAAGAAAAGAGAAAGAAAAACCCTTCAAATAGCAATGGCTAAGAATGGAATTATAAAGAACAGGCATATAATAGTACCAACTGATAGGTGCCATGGGGACATTCTCCAAGATCTGATAGGCCGCCTCCATAACTTAGGCGTACTAATTTTCTTCTAAATCTACAGAAAAGCTATTATTGAAGAGATTACTGATTTTACAACTACAGCTTGCCAAGTAGCTCAGGGCTACTTGTTCTCAGGAGCTTCTGGGGCCCAGCCAATTGGTACCTGGAGACACTACCTCTTGTGCCAGCTGGCCTGCTAAGCAGCCCTGAGAGTTCCCTGCACCCTCTACCCACTGCAGCAGTTTGGCAGTGGGGGTTGCCTCTCTGGGCCAGCTGCCAGTGGGCTCTGGCTACAGAATTGGCCTTTGCCATGTATGCCCCCTGCCTGGCCATCTGGGCAGCTATCACCTGAAAGATGCTCCTGGTGTGGTGGCCTGCTTTGGACTGTCAAAGCATGTCCTCCTGGCTTCAGTTGGCCTGGACATCAGCCACAGTCAGCTGGGTCCAGCTCTGAGCAGGCAGGGTCCTACCACAGGCATCCCTAGCAGGAATTCTGGTGTTCCCTATTTGAAAACTGAAAAATCCCTGATAAAAAAATCCCAAAGTCACTGTGTAAAATACCCCAAAATGCATGTTCTTCCACAATTAAAACAAAAGACCACTATATATAGAGAGAGAGAGAGAATGAGAGACAGCGATCAGTTGGGCAATGTTTTGTTGATATATCTACAATGTTAAAGCAATGTGGAAGCCTACCAGTCTCTCTGTTATAATAACAAATGTTTCATGAATTCATGAATACATGAATATATGTTTTTCTGCAGGGGCTACAGCCAGGTTACATCTCCCCACAGGGGCTACTTCCCCTGCAGGGCCCACATGCCCTGCTCCAATTCTGCTTGCTCTCCCAGCCCCCTGGATTGCTGCCCCACCTAGCCCCATCCCCCACTGGCTTCTGCAGCCCCCCCAATGAC
>NW_017729026.1:24055666-24057281 GCF_001723915.1 Gavialis gangeticus
TATCCAGGGGTCTAATTTTGCCCCCACGCTGCAAATTTGAAGTATGGGGAACATTTTCTCATTCTTGCACATGCCTCTTGCAGCATCTCAAAGGGGCTTGAGACACTGCAAGAGGCACGTGTGGGCTCATCTGGATGCACCCTAAGTGTCCACCTGATCTAAACCTTAAGATGAAAAGCCACTAACTCATACAGTGACTTCAGTTCACAAGACGATGAAATAACAACAAGAACAATAATAATTTGCCTGTTAGGGTCTAATCTAATGACTTCTGGTGACATTAGTAAAACTTTCATTAATTGTCATAAGAATTACTCTATAGTTGTATTCCCCATAGATCTTAACACACTTTACAAAGCTAAGGTGCAATGTCTAAAAATTCCTTCTAGAGTTGGCATGGCCCCCACCCCACTGTACATTAATGGAAATGATTTCTCCCTTAGTTCAGACTGCTGGTTTAGCAATGCAAATTGCACTGTTCTTTGCCACACAGGGCAGCTATACTATGGGGAAAATGAGAATGAAGAGGCCAGGTGGTGTTTGCCAGGGAAGGGCAATTTTGCTTAAAGCATGTGTCATCAACATTCACCCCTGAGTAGAATTCCTCATTAGACTACTCCTCATTAGAGTGGAATGTGAACACAAAAGGGACACAACGCAAGTAAAGTAATGAAGACATATGTGCCGATTCTCTGTTCTCCCCAATGTTTGCAGTACAAAATTCTAAACATGTATATCTACCATACTAGTGGCGGCACAGGAGGAATATTTAAATGATGTATCTAACAATGCAAAGGTATGAAATACTTTCAGCCCAAAAGTATTTGTATTAGCTTTTATTTACAGTTTTGATGGAATTTTGTGCCCATATGACCAGACACTCAGGTTAAGGACAGACATTCAAAAAGCCTGAGCCTCAGTTTATTCAATCTATGCATATTAGTCTAACCTGGCTAGGCTGAACTAGTTTGTATCCATACAGACAACACCTCTGTACTGAAGAAATGCAGCCACATACCTGCAGTGGCTCAGGCTAGAAGCCGGACGGAGCTAGAGCAGCCCTCCCTACCCTTCTACTAGTGCTGAGCTGAGGAGGAAGGGGTGTGGCCAGGCCTCAACAGGTTCTGCTCAGGAAGGTGTCCCCACCCCACACTGTTGATAACAGATCATTTAGTTACACATCAGGGATTTACACAGGGAGTTGTTAGTGTTTAGCAGCCCGTCAAACAAAAGAAAAGCCTCTCTAATTAGTTCAAGCTCTTAAACAACTTTTTCCAAGGAAGGAACAGAGGGACATTACCAGCTAGTTTCATAGTTTCATAGTTTCTAGGGTTGGAAGGGACCTGAGTGGATCATCTAATCTGACCCCCTGCCATGGCAGGAAGGAGTACTGGGGTCAAACGACCCCAGCAAGGTGTACATCTAACCTCCTCTTAAAGACCCCCAGGGTAGAAGCTAGCACCACTTCTCTTGGAAGTTGGTTCCAGATCCTAGCCACCCTGACCGTGAAGTAGTGCCTCCTGATATCTAGCCTAAATCTACCCTCTGTCAGCTTGTGACCGTTATTCCTGGTCACTCCTGGCAGTGCTCGGGGGAACAGGGACTTCCCCAGTGC
>NW_017729026.1:24062281-24066864 GCF_001723915.1 Gavialis gangeticus
TTAGCTACCTATTGATTAGCTCCAAAAAGCCCTAAGTCAACACTGTCCTGTCTGCCTTTGTCCCTTCTCCCACAGCATAGACCATAGCCAGCATGTGGTATGCTAGCTAATGCTGAGAGGTGTCTGTGTAAGGCAGAGGGGAGAGGGGAATCCCTGCTAGAGCAGGGAGTGAGGGGGATGGTAGGGGATGAACAGGAGGGAGCCACGCCGCTGTACCTGCAGTCTCTGTTGGAGCTCAAGCCAGGGAGCAGAGGGTTAATTGGTTTCTAAGACACTCAGGTCTCACACACAGAGTTTTTCCCAGCTCTGGAAGCAGACAGGCTGTCTAACATGACAAGGCCAATGGATAGATACTTAGAATTGAGAGGGCATGCCATAACCTGAGATCACAGCCTTCAAGGCAGACAGGTTGTCTAACAGAACAAGGGCAACAAGGACACAGAGTCTGGGAACAGAGGGAGTATATACCATACTTTCCATAACACAAGATTTTTGTGGAGGAATAGACCAAACTCTTAGAAGGCCTGGAAGCCTACATGGATGTGTGATCACAGAAAGATAACCAACCAGAGATAACCACAGATGAACAGTCATCAGAAGTCATCAAGAGGGAAGGAGAATACAAAAGAGATACTTGAGATTAACAAAGGGTTCCACCTTGGGTCCCTCCTTCTTCTCCTTTTGGTCCCTCCCTTTCTCATCCCTCCTTGTCCCTTCCTTTGTCCTGTCCCTCCCCATCCTTCTCTATGATAGGGTCCCTGAGACCACCATGGACAGACTGTACACCAGCAGCCCATCTCATACACCCCACGGGGGGTGGGGGATGAGGCTCAATGTCCCACCTCCATATTGATGACATCTGAAACCTAAGAAAGAGAGCCTCAGAGTGGAGACTGCATCTTGGCCAGATGTACTCTGACTCTGATGACAACCTAGGATTCGTTCAATATATGGAATTGTTTGATTGTCTGTATTGCTTTTTTCTGTTATCACTCTGTATCAATAAAAGTGTCTGTTATTGAATGGAAAGGTCATGGTCAGTCTGAGGGTGAGTCCCTGTGTGCATCCACCTTCCCCTTCCCGGAAAAAGGTATCTGGATCCTAAATCCAGAGACAACAACTACATTCAATCAGGTTTATCTCAAACTGATTTCAGCCATTTTCACACTGGTTTATATGCACTGAACATCTATTCTGGTACAGGTTTAAACCAGTTTCTTATCACTTAAACCAGTTTATGTGTAATGTCTGTCCGTAGCCTCAGAAAGCTCTGACATGAACTTGGTACACAGAGGTGGGGGAAAGCAATATTATTTTGCCTAGGCCATACCAAAAATTTGATACTGTTTTAGACATTTGGAACAACCTTATTTCCCAAATCATCAAATTCCTACAGCACAGAAGGTGTATGTGCATATTCTTTGAAAAAAGGCTTATTTTTGCACTTTGAAGGTAGCTGCCAAAAAGAATTTGCTAGGTAAATTACCTTACTCAGTGACTCATCTTGACATTTTTTAAAATTATTATTATATTATTATGCTACAATTGTGCCCAAAGGAGTCAAACAGGCTTGGCATTATATGCCAATAAGGGTGTTTTTTTTCCTAGATACTTCTATAGAATCTAAGTACATCACAGACATTAATGAATTTGCCCTCAAAAAAGCCCTGGAAAATAAAGCAGTCCTTTCTTCCTTTCAGTCAGACAAGAGACTGAGGTATAAAAGGTCAGATCCTATTAAATGTCTCAGAAGGTTCTGCTTACACAGTGTAAAATGAAAAATTAAGGCACCTTGCCCCTGGAGGATGATCCTAATGTGGTCCACTGGGCAACTAAGATTCACAGGGACAAAAATAAATCAAGGAAGGAGGAATCTGACCTTGTCACTGAGTGAAAGAACTTTCCCCTTGCATCAGTGAGTCCTAAACCCTGGTCCTTAATGCCAGGATCCAGGATTCCTCTCTCAGCAGAATGCCAAAATGATTAGGCAATAGAGGCACCCTTCCTCTTGCTAGCTATCCTGCTGGTCTCATAAATCTTGCTTTCTTGGCTACCTAGTGGCTTGCTTACTTTACCTACCCAACATCATTATGAAAGATGGAGGGAGCCCTGTGCCAGCACTACCTGTGCTGGAGGGCCTGAGAGGGCCTGGGGCATGAATCTAGAGTAGCTTTAGAGGCAAACACTGGAACAATTCAGCAGACCTGAATGAGCAGGGTGTAGGTAAGGCATACCCAGCCCCATTCTCCCTAGATCTAACTGCTGACATGATATAGACAAGCCCAGAATGGTTTTGCAATTCCACTGTGTTCCTACTGATAATCTCATTCAGGGCCATGACAAAAATCCAATAAAGCAAATACCATGCTTGTATTTTATTGTACCCACAAAAACACCAATTCCTGAAATACATTGTTTTTAAAGTATGTACAGAGAATCCATATGGATACATATTTTCCTGAATTGTCTATCCCTATAAAATACAAATTCACACTTTTATCTAAATGAAACATTTTCATGTTCATTATTCATGCTTTTTCATACAATATCTGCATTCCACTCTTATTTTTGAGTGATGAGCATTAAAGGCCTATTTAAGACATCTCATCCGTCTCTTTGACAATACAAGTCTATTCCCTGCATTACATTTTGCAGCAGTGTATCAGTTGTAATAAATACTGTGACTAAGCTAAGAACTGAATTCAAAACTCTCAAGTCCTGGTCTAGTGACAAAAGGCTTTATTCTAATTAGAAATGTACACACTGGAACAGAATTGGGAATGTGGAATTAATCCAATTTTGGCACTTATGCATGGCATGCAGTTACACTCCACATGTGCTGTGTAGTGTGGAAGCATGTGCACAGCTACTAGTGAGCTGTCATCTGACCAAGAAGATAAGCAGCTCAGAGGTGCAACTAGTAGGGTTTATGGACTAGGCAAACCCTGCTGAGAGGCAGGGGAAAGAGTGGAGGACAGGACATGCTGGTGAGAGTAGATAATGAGAACAGGAGGGAAGAGATCTTACCTGCTCCAGGGAGGGACTCAAAAAAGTTTCCATTTGATCTGCCGTGGTGTGGTCTTCCCATCCTGGTTGTTGCTTTTACAGAGGCAGTG
Source organism: Gavialis gangeticus (assembly GCF_001723915.1). NCBI lineage: Eukaryota > Metazoa > Chordata > Crocodylia > Gavialidae > Gavialis > Gavialis gangeticus. Next base: position 24,065,398 of record NW_017729026.1, read on the forward strand.
TGGTGTCTGAACACCTGGGACTGCTTCTGGGAGATGGACTCCCCAGAGAGCCACAATTCTGGTACCCACACTGAGTCAGCACCCAGGGCTGGTACTCTACTCACTAATGCCCAGTTTCGCTGATACAACTAGATATGTTCATACCCTAGTTTAACCCTGGTACTTGACCAAAAGCCTTGACTAGGGGAAGGGGCCTTGAACGCTAGAGGAGGAAGAAGTGAACCCTCCTATATTTCAGCTCAATAGCTCAATACCCTGGCTAAGAAACAGCAAACCCTCATGAACAAGAGCTTTGAACCTACATTTCCTTTGACTCCTAAGAACACTGCAATAGACTAGGTATTTTTAAGAGCTATTTTTAGCCCTCCTTTGAAGCTGGTCCCCTTAAGGAGCAAATTATGTGGGACCAAAAGGTAGAGAACAAGAGGGTATGTAGCTCAAAGAGTGAATAGCTGACCTGAACAGATGAGTTTCTGGCTTCTAGACTGAACCCTTGCTTCCAAGGAGGTCAGAAATTTCCTCACTGATCTTGATCTAATTTTATCCAATGACTATTTCATAGATTTCATAGGCATTAGGGATAGAAGGGACTTTGAAGATCATCAAGTTCAGCCCCCTGCCCCAGAGAGGTCAGAGTATCCCAGCAAGATAAGCATCCAAACATTTATTGCCTGAGTCCAGAGTAGGTGCCTGCACCACTTCTGGAGGGAGTCTATTCCAGGCCTTGGGGGCTCGGACAGTAAAGAAGTATTTCCTTATGTCCAGCCTAAAATGGTCATGGAGGAGTTTATGACTGTTGGGTGTGGTCGTCCCTTGGGGTGTTCTGCTGAATGGACGTTCCCCCGGATCCTGATGCATACCTCTTATGTACTTATAGGCAGCCACCAGGTCACCCCTGAGCCTGCACTTTTCCAGGCTGAAGAGTCCCATGGCTCTCAGCCTCTCATCATAAGACCTATTCTCTTCCCCTCTGATCATGCATATGGCTCTCCTCTGGACTCTCTCAAGCATCTCAACATCCTTCTTGAATTGTGGAGCCCAGAACTGAATGCAGTACTCCAGCTGCGGCCTCACCAAGGCCAAGTATAGAGGGAGGATGACATCCTGAGATTTACTTGAGAATCATCTATGGATGCAAGCCAGAGTTTTGTTTGCTTTACCAGCTGCGACATCACATTAGTGGTTCATGTTCATTTTGTGGTCAGTCGTGACCCCCAAGTTTCTTTCAGCTGTGGTGCTAGCAAGCATAGCACAAACGAGCTTATAAGTGTGCTGCAGGTTATTTTTCCAAGATGGAGTACCTTGCATTTTTCAGTATTGAATGTCATGAGGTTGATATCCACCCTCTTACTAAGCTTATCCAAGTCTGCCTGGATCACTAGCCTATCCTCAGGTGTGGACACTGTGTCCCAAAATTTAGTGTCATCGGGGGACGATGCCACTCCATGCAAGACAGAGACTGGGAGG
>NW_017729026.1:24067417-24071186 GCF_001723915.1 Gavialis gangeticus
GGCTATGACACCTGCCAGCTCCTTGTGTACTCTAGGGTGTAATCTGTCAGGACCAGCTGACTTGAAGATGTCCAGCCTCTCAAGGTGTTCCTTTACAAGGTCTACACCAATGCTGGGTATAAATACACCCTCACATTGGTCGTTCCACATCATGGTAGGCAGGGTGGTCCCTTTGGGCTGATGAAAGACCAATGCAAAGTACCCATTAAGCAGGTTGGCTTTTTCCTGGATGTTGGTTATCAGTTGTCCCATTTGGTTCAGCAGGGGTCCAGTATTACCCTTGCTTTTTTCTGACTCCCTACATATCTAAAAAAGGACTTTTTATTATCCTTGATATGTTAAACCAGATGGAGTTCTATTGAATGCAAGGTGCACTGACTCAGCTTTAGACTGGCCATAGTGACATCTATCTAGACATAACCCAAGTTGAAAAAATTAATCCATGTCAGTATTTCTTCCATAGCTGCAAAATACCCTTTCTGCATCTTACATGTAATAGTCAGTAAACAGACAGTAGTGAGAAAGCTTCTGCCCAAATGGGAACCACTTTCAGAACTTAGGGCTCCCTCTCCATTAAGGACCATCTCACAGTACCTCTGCCCTGTTCTTTTCCAAGTTCCACATATCTTCTCCACTTGGCTGCCCAGTGGACCACCTTCAGCAAGAAGTGCAGAGTGGAATATAGGAGAAAGTATTTTGGTTCTACCTAATATATGTAAAGCTGCAGCTTTGAAACTGGGCCTTGGCCTAGCTGGCACAACTACCCATCTTGGCCTGCTACCCTATGGCTGATGCCCTGGATTGGTCAAAGCCAGCATGAAGCCTTTAGCAGGGCTTAATCCTCTGTCCATTCCCTGTCACTGGAGTGTCTGGCTAGAGTCAACTTTCCACATATAAGTCCCTGAATAAGAAGAGAGCATATCTGAGCAACAGGACTTTATTTGACCAAAATTACTCAACTGCTGCCTCTGGCTTGCTCCTAGACTCCACTCTTGGCTTGATCTCCAAATTCCTGACTCGGCTCATTGGTAACATCACTCTCTGTCTACTTCTCTAGTACCCTTAACTCAGCATGCTTTCAGACTCTACTCTGGCTGACATCCCAGATTCTTGACCTAGTTTGTCTCTTGGATTGTCACCCATCCTGACATAGGTCTGTGCCTCAATCACAGTTGGTTTTATGACCTAGTCCTGATACCTTGTTTTGGCAGACCCACACCCTCAGACCTACCACAACTTTTTCCATTAGATAATATGCAAATTTTATTGATACACAGTGAGAGCAAATAAAAGTAATGCAAGAAAAGCAAACAAAATACGCCCCCTAATCCTACTTATCTACCAGTCTCAAGGATTCATAAGGAGAATGGTGTGCCTGGCCAGTACACAAACACCACCTTGTGGTTTGTGCTTGAATGTCAGATGACAGCAGTCTTGGAGGTCGAGGGCCTCCAAGGGGTACATGAGATAAGCTGGTGGTGTGCCCTCTGCTCATGGTGGCCTCAGGTTCTGCCCCTCCACCACCACCACTGCTCTGAAAATCCTTACTTTTGTAATCTTTCTCCCCTGATGACTTTTCATTTCTGGGTACCATTGATTGGTCTTTCTGTGGTAGTCATACTGTCTACATTCAGTCCTGTCACCATAATTCTTTGTTTCCACAGATGTTTCACATGCATACATCTTAATTTGGTCATTTAGCAGTGTCTTAATTTGGGCATCTCTGGCCTCTTACATTGGACAGTCCACCAAAGGTGGAAATCCCAGGGGCTTTGAAGCTGGTTACTGTGATCTAATGCCAAGTTTTCAAGTCCCTTATCTTTTGTTATGGGTTTTCAAGAAACTCTGTCTTCCTTGTTTTCAGATACAGTATCTGCTAAAAGGCTGAGAACATGAAACTTTGTCACAAAAAGAAGTTTAGAAAGCAATAAACCCATGCCATTCCCCGGAACCATTGCTGTACTGCAGTATCTACTTTACCTACAAGCCAGTTCCTAAAAGCAAATATCTAAATATCAGTTTCTAGTCATCAACCCCCAACTGGCCCCAGACCTGGCAACGTACATCCTAATGTGACAGTCTCAGGAAGAAAGCTGGGATAAGTGATACAAGTTAAAGCCTTTTCTGAGTAAGAAGAGCTGTAGAAAAACTGTAAACGTTCTCTAAACTGTTATGCACCTCGCCAGTGATCCTATTATACCATTAAGCATATATACCTACTGTGGACCATTCAAAAGATGTTCAAAAAGAGAAACATAGCATGTAAAAAAGTTTTAAGATCTGTGTACATGCTGACAATGACAATTACATGATTACATTTACATCTGTAAATTATACTTAGATTAAAAAAAGGGAAATAGGCCTTCACCCCAAAATATCACAAAACCATAGAACCATAGAAAATTAGGGTTGGAAGGGACCTCAGGAGTTCATCTAACCCAGCCCCCCTCTGAAAAGCATGGCCATCCCCAACTACATTATTCCATTCAGGGTTTCATGAAGCCAAGTCTTAAAAACCTCCAAGGATGGAGATTCTACAACCTCTCTGGGTAACCTGTTTCAATGCTTCACCACCCTCCTAGTGAGAATTTTTTTCCTAATATGAACCCTAAACCTCACTTGCTACAACTTGAGACCACTAATACTTGTTCTGTCATCTGTCACCACTGAGAAAAGTCTAGCTCCATCCTCTTTGGAATAACTCTTGAGGTAGATAAAGGCTGCTCTCAAATCCCAGCTCACTTCCCTCAGCCTCTCCTCATGTGCCTCAGCCCCCAAATAATATTCATTGCTCTCCATTGGACTTCTCCACATTCTTTCTATAGTGGGGGGCCCAAAACCAGACATAGTGCTCCATATGCAGACTAACCAGGGCTGAATAGAAGGGAATAATTACTTCACTTGATCTGCTAATATTGCTCCTACTAATGCAGTCCAATATGCTGTTAGCCTTCTTGGTGACAAGGCACATGGCTGACTAATATCCATCTTATTGCCACTGTAACCCCCAGATCCTTTTCTTCAGAGCTGCAGATTAGCCAGTCAGCCCCCAGGCTGTAGTGGTGCATGAGATTCTTTCATTCTCAATGCAGGACTTTGCAATTGTCCTTGTTGAATCTCATGAGATTTCTTTTGGCCCAATTCTCCAATTTGTCTAGGTCACTCTGAATCCTAGCCCTACTAGCCAGCAGATCTACTACTCCCCACAATTTGGTGTTATCATCAAACTTGCTGAAGGAGAAATCCATCCCACCTTTCAGATTGTTAAAGAAGATATTGAATAAAACTGGCCCCAAAACTGACCCCTGCGGCTGTCCACTTGATAGTGGCTGCCAGCTAGATATTTAGCTATTGATTACTACCCATTGAGCCTGAACATCCATTTAGTTTTCTTTCCACTTCACAGTTGATTCATCCAACCCATAGTTCCTCAGCTTGCTTGCAAGAATGATGTGGGAGACAGTATCAAAAACCTTGCTAAAGTCAAGGTATATTACATCTACTGCTTTTCCCAGAGCCAGTTTTCTCATCATAGAAGGCAATCAGGTTAGTCAGACATGACTTGCCCTCAGTGAATCCGTGCTGACTGTTCCTAATTACCTTCTCCTCCTCCTCCAAATGCTTAGAAATGGATTCTCTGAGTGCCTGCTTCATGATTTTTCATAGTTTCATATTTTGTAGGATTGGAAGGAACCTGAGCAGATCATCAAGTCCAACCCCCTACCTTGGTAGGAAAAAGTACTGGGGTCAAATGACCCCAGCAAGGTGT
>NW_017729026.1:24075011-24077009 GCF_001723915.1 Gavialis gangeticus
CAGGACAGGTGTGGGGGTCCCCAATCCCTGCCCCCCTGGCCTTGCTGGGCATCCCCTGCAAGATCCTGAACTCAAGTCATCTCATGGGCCCTGCTGCCCATCTTGCCATCCACTTCTACATCCCCCATGAATTCTTCCCTGTTCGTGAACAGCAGATCAAAAAGAACACATCCCCTAATTGAGCTGAAGATTGCAAAAAAAATAAATTCATATCATATCATATCTGAACATGGGATTAAAAAAATGCATTAAGTAATGAGTGACATTTATCTGTCCAGTCAGCAGCTGTAATACTATGCAAGTTGTACTAACAATACCATACTAGCTATACTATAGTTCTATTTTCACAACTGGACAGCTGTTTAACTGTATAGCAATAATGCCATTGATTTGTATCAAGGTTTCTGAGATACTAATGACACCAAATTAGGTATCCATACACAGTTGTTTGTCTATTTCAGGGGTAGGCAAAATATGGCCTGTAGGCCACATCTGGCCTGCCAGGCATTTTCATCTAGCCTGCAGACACCCAGCAATGAATTGTACCTGCCCAACTCTTCTTCCTATGAAGGAGGGAGCAAGATTCCCATGTATACACACACCACCCAACATACCCTACTGTTTCTTCCTTCTACCTGTGTGCTCCTATCTTTGTACCTAGCTTCTGGACAGGGCTGCTGCTGTTGCATTTGCCCTGGAGGGGTGGGGGACCTGCTTGGCTTCCCCAGCATCCTGCTTGCTCTGGGAAGCAGATAGGAAAGCAGTGGGCGCAGGGGCAGGCCAGGAAGTGAAATCTAAGTGGGAGCAGGGAGCTGGGGCTGGCAGCAGTATGGAGGAAGGGAGTCCTGCCCCCTATTTCCCTGCAGAGTCCTGGGACCTTAGCAGCATGGGGGGGGGGGAGGAAGGCATCTGGCTCCAGCACAGGGCTGCCCCCAGTGTCACATGAGTACAGCAGCTGCTTGTGTGCCACACAGAGGCCCTGTGGTAGAGGCAGACCAGGCAGGCTGTAATCTTCACCCCCATGTGCAGTGCTGTCCAGATCAGTGCGCTGAATGCCCACACTTGTATAGAGCACAAGTGCCCTGAGTGCCCCCTCCTGCTGCCGCTGCCAGCAGTGGGGACAGTGCACCATGTGGGGGAGTTTGTGTAGGGGCTCATACCCCCACCCTCCCTCACACCCCACAAACCTCACACACCCATCCCCACACCTCACAACCCCTCACATATACACCCCAACATACACTATACCCCCACACACAGCCACACCTCCTCACAACCTCCCACCGCACCGTACACATACACACCCCACCATACACACCCCCATATATCACCACACACACACACACTCACCACCATACACACACCACACCCACCACACACACAGACACATATATCCCACACCTTACCACACACACACACATGCACACACACGTGGGGCCGCACTGTTCAACATCTTCATCAGTGACTTGGACAAGGGGGTAAAAAGCACCCTGTTCAAATTTGCTGATGACACTAAGATGTGGGGGGATGTGGGCACACTAGAAGGGAGGAATAGGCTCCAATCAGACCTAGACAGGCTACAGGGGTGGGCGGATGAGAATAGGATGGGATTCAACATGGACAAGTACAAAGTGATGCACCTGGGAAGAAACAACCGGCACCATACCTACAGGCTTGGGAACTCCCTTCTTGTCAGTACAGAGGCGAAAAAGGATCTTGGAGTCATCATTGACTCCAAGATGAACATGGGCCGGCAGTGTGGGGATGCAGCCAGGAAGGCCAACCGTACCTTGTCATGCATCCACAGATGCATCTCAAGCAGGTCCAAGGAGGTGATACTCCCCCTCTATGCGGCACTGGTCAGGCTGCAGCTGGAGTACTGCGTCCCGTTCTGGGTGCTGCACTTCAAGAGGGATGTGGACAACATGGGGAGGGTCCAGAGGAGGGCCACTTGCATGATGAGGGGCAGCAGGGCAGGCCCTAGGAGGAGAGGTTCCG
>NW_017729026.1:24082009-24090796 GCF_001723915.1 Gavialis gangeticus
TTACACCCCACGATACACACACACACACGCACACACACACACACACCATTGCCCCACTGTAACCCCCCCCCACACACAAACACACAATATACAAGAGTAAGACTTTATTTTTGAGTTATTATGCAATTCTGTCTACATAGTAGGTGTTTGACTTTTAGTGTATGATTTAATTTTTTTTTTTTCTGGTTCAAAGATAGCAACCCTCCCTTCCCAAAAGTAGTACTTCTGGGGGGAAAAGGGAGGGACTTCCAGAAGCAAAGGTCAGGGGTTAGGGAGTGGGACTTGTGGTTCCAATATGGCTACAAGGGGGTGGGGTACCTGTCAAGGGGTGGGGATACCCATGCAGCCTTCAACAGTTTACCAAAACTCATTAATCAGCCCTCCAGCCAAGATAATTGCCCACCTCTGGTCTATCTGTTTGCTAGGCAATCCTAATGAGCAGTTACTGAACCCTTTTGAGAACTGAAATGGTTTAGCAGCCCCTAGCATAGCTTATGATGTCATATTAGCTCCTGATGTGATCATTCACCAGGGTTAAACTCTCTTATTTTCAGTAAATCTATTACATAGGAATCTATAAAGAATATCAATATATTATAGATCGAAACATCTACTAGCATAAATTGGCATAACTTGCTTGAAGCCCATATAATTTTGTTGATCTTTAGTACTTGAGACCTGGCCCAGTATTTTGAAGGGCAGACAATGCATTCTTCTTTTATCCATCTCTGAAATTTAAAAAAAGGCAAAGTTAAAAAAAACCAGCAGCAGTGCAATCCTTAACTTACAACAGAAGGGAACTCACAGGGCAGGGTGTGGGGGTGTGTTTTGCCTTATTCTTAGTTTACCCTTTGTCCTTATGCCCTGGTAGATTATGGCAAGGGCGTTTAAAATGCACTGGGCTGGTGGGAGATTTTAATATTTTCAGACATAAAATCATTAATCTTGCAAAAAGTCAAAAGCTGAAGGGAAATTAGCAGTTAAAAAAACATGTAGTGGTGTCTATGTGAGAGAAACTACTGGGCATTTGCTCTTCCACCCTGTCAGTTTGATTGTTCATCAACTGTCTGAGAGTTTGCACTGATGCAGGAAAGGGACTTGGAAAAAGCCTAGAAAGGAAAGTGAGTAAGTGCTGCTTCAGTTATAGGCCAGCCCTGCAAATGCACAGGGAAGCCAGCAATCCAAAAATGGGTTCCCTATTAAATATATATTTATCAGGGAACTCATTTTTGGAATGCTGGCTTTCCTGTACATTTTTAGTACTGGTCTGTACCCAGGCAATATTGTTCATGTTCTTATTACAGTACTGTAAGATAGACTGTATGGGAATGCTTTGTGTGTTTTACACCCCCTTTAAATGTTACAGGTATTGCACAGTTAGCTATTTAATTGTGCAATTAACTGAAACCAGCTACACAGGCAAAGTACCTATCACACCATAGAAAAGGTCCAACCAGCTATAAGTCAGAATTAAAAAATGTGTACTAACTTTATAGCTGGTTGCTACCCAGCTTTAGTTTGCATGTTTAGTCTCCTCTGGCTGGAAGCCCTGTCAACTGACTGGGCTCCCATCCACAGGGCTACACCTGCTTAGATACAGCTGGAAGTCCTGACACCGAGGGGACTCTCAGACTTGGCAGCTGCCAACTCTGAGTCCTGACAGCGCTTTACTGGTGCCAGGGTCCAGAGTCCCACAGCTATAGATGCTGGGTCCTGGCAGTACACCTCCTGGCACCAGGACCCAGCTAAGTTCCAGTAGCGGGGCAGGGGGGGGCATGGCTGGTATCTCAGCCTTGAGGGTACATGGAGCCTGGGGACTTCATATGTTCCTGAGTTTGGAAGACTGTGGCAGCCACAATCTCCCAGACTTGGGGGCTTCGTGCACCACGGGTGAAGGGGGAGCCCTGAGCTGGCAATAAGGCACAATGGGATCTAATGTGCCACTATTGTGCCTCTTACCATGAACATGTGGATTGTGCATTAGATCCCATTTTACCTTTACCAGGATACATGCACCAGTCCTGGAACAGAGGTGCTCAGTGTGCAGGGATACTGCATGCAAGGACTGTACCACCATAGCCTGGTGCTCAGAAAGCAATTGTATCAAGAATTAACATAAGGTTGTAATTAAACACTCCAGTTGCTTTCACAGCTCCCTCTACCTAAAACTTGAATAACCAAATCCAACCATAGAGAGAACTGGATATTTCTTCCCATGCTCAGGAGGAAAAAAAAACTTGAACAATTATATATAGTGATACCATCTTCAACAAATGCATTTATTTTATTAATTTTTTATTTCCTTTTTTTCTTTTTTTTCTTTTTTCTTTTTCTTTTTTCTTTTTTCTGAGTCACAAGCAATAGGTTACCTATAGGTATGGGAAGTAGTAATGGGTGAGGTAAGGGGAAAAGGATAAACAAACAGGTAGTTTTACATCTGTAATATGTCCTGGGCCAGTTTCTGTTCCACCTATTAGATGTCTAAATTGACTTAGGTACCCAAGTGCAATTCTATTACACTTTGCAGTTAACTGAACTTAGCATCTGGTAGAGAAGGGCATATCTAGATCACTCTTTGGAATTTAGGTACCTAATTTCCATATAAGTCATTATAAGGTGTTTACATAATCAGACTTTTTACCGTCTTGAACTTTCCCTGAGCCTGATGAAGGGCATGTGACCCTGAAAGCCTGCAGAAAAAAAAATATTTTATTTCTAATAAAAGGTATCATCTCTGAACCAAGAGTTCCAGTTTTTTAAATTTCTTTTTGTCTCAGACCAACACAGCTACCAAATATACCCCTGAAACATGGAAGATACCAAATTTTAGTTCATTTTGGATTATAAATTTCATTGCTGAACAACAAGAAAGATTTCTATACCTCTCTGCCTGTCTGCCATCTGACACCAACAAGGAAGGAATCCTGCTTGATCTGCACAGCAAGGAGCACCTCACAGAGACACTCTCATGGATTCAGAGCAACAGATTTCCAGCTTCAGCTTCCTCTGTGAAGTTTATTTTCTACATATGGGGACTTTTTACCATCTTGAACTTTCCCTGAGCCTGATAAAGGGCTTGTAAGCCTGAAAGCTTGCTGGAAAAAAAATATGTATTTTGCAATTTCTCAGTTGATTTAATAAAAGGTATCATCTCTGAACCAAGAGTTTTAGATTTTTGCATTACATAATCATACTGTAATTCTCTTTATTTGATCTTGCTCCCTAAACAGTTTTGTGTAGCCTCTTGTACATAAAATATTTTCTCTATAAGCGTGAGTATTCTGTCAGCTCTAAGAATGAAGCCACTGCTGAAAATGAGTTTTCAGTGGTCCATTCAACTGGAACTAGGAATGGTTAAACTGTTAGGCCATGTGCAGATGAAATGAGAGGCGTGTGTGCAGGACACTTTAAAGCAGGCTAAATGCTTTTGCGCTGCTTTAATAGAGTTGGTGTTTGCATGCCTTGGAGGCATATTGCATATTCATTTCAGCTGCTGTAGGAAATTTGGTGGTGTAAGGCACCTTATATGACTTGGGACACAGCAAACTGAAACTCCTTCAAGGAGGTTTAGTTTGCTGCCCCTATAGCTGCGGAGTGAAAGACCAGGCTCTGTGCAGCTCCACGACTCTATAGGAACCCCTGCAGGCTATCTGGCAGCATCCTAGGAAGGTAGGCTCCACCCAAGAAAAGCAGTGAGTCTGATCTCTGTCCCCCCCATCCCCCGCCTCCAGAGCCTGCCTGCCTGAATATGCTGTGTGGGGGCCTGGTGCTTCCCTCCGCTGCTGCAGTGCTCCCCAGGACCACCTGAGCGGGGTGCCTGCAGGCAGGTACCACCTGGGGGGACACCACTGATGCAGAAGGAAGCACCAGGCTCCCCCGTAGCCCAGGGACCACTCCGCCTGCTTGCAGCTCACCCTTCCCCACCGGAGAGACAGGTAAGTCAGCGGGGTGTGTGCATGACACAGGGGTTTAATCAGCCCTAAATTGAAGCAGTGTTTTTTAAAACCCACCACTTCAATTTAGGGCCCCCATTTCATGTACACACTCCCCTAAAGTTAGGCTAGACAAAAATATTTTGAACCCACTGTATTAAGTAAGAACAGACTGTATCTGTCAAGAGGAGGCTGGACAGATATTTGGCTGGAGTGATATGATCCCGGCACCTGTTCCTGCCCAGGGCAGGGGGTTGGACCCGATGATCTGTTTAGGTCCCTTCCGACCCTAAGTACTATGATACTATGAGGATTTCTTTCAAAGTACTCAAAAATTTAATCAACTACACTAATATTAAAACCAGTTCTATATTAGTTTTCCCTATGTAGAGGCATAAGAATTTAATTGTGTAATGTTCCAATGGAGTAAAAGATGACCGTGCCATTTAGTGACAAATTTATAATTCAACTTGGATAGGTCAAAGAAGAATGCAACATGGCTGTTTTTTGTAATGATATAGAGTTAAGCTAAATTGGTATTGAAAAACAATATAATGTTAAAACTATCTTTGAAGTGAACTAAAGGAAATATGTCACACCAAAATAGGGATAACAAAAAGGATAAAATAAGCCATAATTCTATATGTCTTCCCTTCAAAACCAAAAGTTGCCCTTATTTTGGTTATCTTTCTGGAAAAACAAAACATGATGTTTGAGGTGTTGCTAAAACCAAAACATAGCTGCTTGAGTTTTCTCTGTCCGGTTTTCCTAGTAACCTTCTAAATGTAATTCTTCCTGGCACCTCGTGCTGTGTTCCAGGACATGTAAAAGGTTTATTTTTCAGATGTATTGATTTAGTGGCCTTTTCCTTGTGTAAATTCTAAATTTAGTTTATTAAATTTAAGTGGCAAATGGTCAAATATTATATCATTAATTTTAATGAGACAACACAAATTACCAAAGTGAAAGTACTGAACTAAATATGATTTACTGCTATTGTAAGACATTTGAAATCTAGGTCATTGTAAACTCAAGACAATGAATAAACTTTCTTCTAAGCAACTATAGACTGAACTCTGTAAGGAAATTTAAATTCTTTCAAACATAGGAATAGTTTGGCTGGGGAAAACATTTTCATGGCAAAATCAAAATTATATGCACCTCCATTTAACAAGTATCGTAAACCTCATATTGGTGTTATGATTTTTGCTTACTAAACTAGAAATTGTATTGATAGAGGGACAGAGCATTTCCTGGGTGATAAGACAGACGAGACCAAATTTGGGTAACTTCTGTTGTAAAACGTGCTAAATTTCTATGGTTAAATTTCTATATCCTTTATGCTATGAGTGGAAACACTTATCTTCTCACACACTTACCTTGGTCGTATATGGATTTGATAGAGAAGGCTATGCCAGAATGGTGAAAGAGCAGAAGGAAAATTTAGTTTCATCAATGCGTCCTGGGTATTAATGTGTAAATTCATCGTCACCTATTGGATAAACTCTTAAATTTGGACCAGTCAACTCTGTTGTACATGTTTGCTACTCTCACTTTTTGACACAACAACAACAATATGTTAAAGAGAATTCTTTGGCCTGTGCTGTACAGAATTTTGGACAAGGTAACCACGGTGTTTGCTAAAGTTCCTCATAGTGACGCAACTATGGAAATTAACTGAAATAAAGTCTTTCTATTAGGGGTAGTATTGAGGAGGGTCAAACAATTCCTTAAAGATAAAGTATTTGATTATGAGTCATTTTTAAAATTTATTTGCAAAAAAATTATTTTTTTTTTTTAACAAACATATTAATGATCCAGAATTACCTATGACTAATTCTAATCATACTTAGCTATAGGTCCCTCTCTGCTTAGCACCTAAACAATCTAGATCATGCCTGTGCAGCACTTGTGTTCTCCTCATTGACTGTACAGGTATCACAAACCCATAATATTTTGAGGTGTTTGTGGAATGTCATGCATGTTTTCTTGACTCATTTTTACTGATCTGGCATGTGAGGTCTCTGTGAATATAGAGAATTAAGTTGTGTTTACCTTTATCTTATGTTTTTATGACTTGTAGTACTGGACATAAATGTATATCTATATGTTATAGTGCGGTGAGGTTTGCATAACATGATAATGATTTTTTAGGTGTTACCCCCTACGCAATGAATTTCACACCTGGGAGAGGATCAAAACTGAGAAAGCTGAGAGAAATAATTGCTGATAATTAGCATCTGACATGAGTATGTTTAATAGCCAGTAAAGCAGGCCCTTGAGATTGTGGTCTGAGGCACCTGAACCAGCCCCTTCCAGACAATGATGAATTTACATTTTAAATGTAAGGTAAATAACACCTGGCTATACAAGCTATTCAGAGAAAGGGTATTTTTTTCCACAGGGAGGATATATAAGATATTACATTAATAATCTTCATGTCTGAAAGGATGTAAATTTTCTCCTGATCATAATTAGCTCTGAAAATACTCCTGGTTTGGTAAACAGGTACAAAATTTGTGGGGGGAGGCAAGGTAGTTATTAGGGGTGTGTGAAGCGGGCTGTATTCGATTCGAATTTGACCCAGTTCAGGGGACAGTGATTCAATTCATTGATTCAGATCACTGTCCCAATTCAATTTGGCCGAATCTGAATCTGGAGATTAAATGCTGATTTGCAGAATCAGCGATTTGGCCATAGACACAGCTTTAAATGTTTTTTCTCCATACCTTGAGGTACCAGGCATGGTTCATGAATGCTGAGATGGTGCGGTGGATGGAGCATCCCACAGGAACATGGCGGGCTTTGGTCTGGTGGGCCTTGGGGCCATTGACCACCTTGGTCCAAGCCCCTGGCTGGACAGTGTGGGAGATCCTCAAGTCCTCCCTTGTCCTGGAAGATGAGCTCGCCACTCCTGGAGCCCAACTGAGGCTTTTTTTCCATTGGCGGTTCCTTTTAAACTACGTGCATACACAGTGAGCCCACCACCGGCACCGCACTGATCCCGGGCAAGGTGGGGCCCTACCCAGGTTTTAGGGGGCCGGTGAGTGCCCTCTCCCCCTCTTCTCTCTCCCTGGGGGGCTGGGCGAAGTAGGAGCCGGGGCGGGGTGATACCCTCCTAGGCTCCTCAGCTGCCTCCCTGCAGCTGAACTAAGCTAGTCCCCTCCCACCACAGGCCCCACCTACCTCCAGCTGTGCAGGGGGTTGGCAGGGGGTGCTCCACAGCTGCTGGGGGTCACTGGGGGGCTTTGGGGTGTGACAGGCTTGCACTCGTGTGTCTCTCACTGCTCCCAGAGCCCAACTGGTTTAAGATAAACCTGGATGGATGTAGTATCAGACATAATAGATTTAGGTTAAATCTATTGATTTTTTGTCCCAGATCTCCTCCAGATTCAGCTCAGATTTAACTCATAGTCAGCCAGCATCTCAAGAAGCTTTGCACTCTCCCTGCAAACCCTGTCTTACAAGGTGGACAGGCTAGCCTTGGCCCAAGCTGTCTGCTCCAGCCAAGCATGGAAGTATGCTCTAGTACCTCCTGGCTTCTGGCCACTGCAGGCATGTAGCTGAATTTCCTGAATGAAAAGTGAATGTCTGTTCATTTGCTTATTGGTTCAATCTACACAGTTTAGACTAATTTGTGAAGATTGAATTGATTTGGTCTTATGCTTTTTCTCTGTTTGTTCTTAGCAGCTGTGTTTAGAGATGATGAAATGGAAGCAGAGAAATTGTAATCATTGATATGCTTGGTAGTACATCTTCATAACAATAATGGTTGATTAAGAAGTGAGGAATGACAGTATACCTATCTCAGAGGTGATGCAAAATTATTATTATTCATTCCTAAGTTCTTTTAACTGATAAAAGACCTAATTCAAAGCTCACTTTGAAACATTTACATTGGCGTGCAACCTGTACAAACTTTTCCTTTATTTCTGTGTAGTTGGCCATCTGAAAATGCAACAAATTCCCTATTCCCAAGGATATTTTCATACCACTTCCTTTGGTATAGATTCTGGTGTCCTGGTCTTCTCCTCATGTTGTATCTGTTTTACATTATACTACTATATTGTACCACACACAAACTGAGGACAGTGCAGTTTCTTCTGAGGTACAATGGTATGAGGAAATACAAAATTGGGATCCCGTGTGCTTACAGCTACCTCTTTGTGAGCGTGTTAATGATAACACATAGATAGATCAGGAACTTCAATACCAATCCTTTTTGCTTCTAGCATTAATTTGCTTTCATCTCTCTTCCTCCACAGGAACAAAAATGTTTTTAAGACTCTCATTAGCCAGATAGTTTCTAGAGAAGCTCTAACT
Source organism: Gavialis gangeticus (assembly GCF_001723915.1). NCBI lineage: Eukaryota > Metazoa > Chordata > Crocodylia > Gavialidae > Gavialis > Gavialis gangeticus. The sequence goes on from NW_017729026.1 coordinate 24,090,265, forward strand.
AATCTTGAAAAGGCAAAGGCATGCAGTAAGGCAGCGGCCCTAGATTTTAAGAGGGCAAACTTCAACGAGCTAAGGAGGATAGTTGGAGAAGCACTGAGGTCCCGGAGGGGAGGGGAGGGGCAACAGGTGTCCAAGGAGAGTGGTTGCTCCTCAAGGAGACGATCCTCCAAGCCCAAAGGAAGGTAATCCCAATGAGGATCAAAGAGAGCAGGAGAGCACACAAGCCTCCATGGCTCACCAAAAGCATCCGGGAATGTCTCCTTGCTAAAAAGGAAGCTTACACCCATTGGAAAGAAGGGGTCATCACCAGGGAGGGCTATTCTGCAGTTGCTCGGGGATGTAGGGGGGTAGTTAGGAAGGCCAAGGCAGAGATGGAACTGGGACTAGCTTCCCAGATTAAGGACAATAAGAAGTCCTTTTTTAAATACATAGGGGGTAAGAAGAAGGTCCCGGGTAATGTGGGGCCCTTGCAGGACATGTTGGGAAACTTGGTCGTCACACCAGACAACAAAGCTAACATGTTTTACGATTT
>NW_017729026.1:24091296-24104162 GCF_001723915.1 Gavialis gangeticus
CGGACTAGATGATCTGCTAAGGTCCCTTCCGACCCTAGAAGCTATGAAACTATGAAAGCTCTTCTATTTATGTCTGGTTGGTTAGGTGATGTCTCCAAAACATTTTTTTCATCATCATGTTGCACCTTCCTGTGTTGTGCCATGTTCAATGTCTCCAGTTTTTTGTAGCTTACAAAATCCACTCCACCACATTGGCTACATTGTTTTCATTCTTTCTCTATATATTTTATGATTTTTGTTCCATTTTATGTTGCAGAATCAGTGGCAGTAGGGGGGGGCCCTGAAAGATCATGTAATATATCCACAAATCTGTATTTTTCTTTTAAACTAGCATATTGACAAGCTATTCACCAGACACTATGAATGTTTGCTATCCAGCTTTTTTTCAGTATGTTTCTGTACCACCAGAATTCAAAGGCTTTATGCCATCTCTCAGGGTCCTTCTTTGGAAGCAAGCAGTCAGACCCATAAATGAGTGAGTCCAATGCACAGACCACGTAGGATGCTCTAGTAGTCTTGATCTTAAAATTTAGTTTCATCTTGCAGCAGCATAACATTCTCCTGAGATTATTAAATTCACATTTCATCTGCTGAATTCTGGCTCTGAGATCAGTATGGTATGAACCATCCCTTGTTATGAAAGTTTCCAAATATCTGAAGTAGTTCATTTCCTCTACTGGTATACCATCTACATTTATTGGACATGCTGCATTGTGTACCTTGCTCAATTGTATACTATTGATCCTCATTCCAAATTATTTGCTGGCCTCATTCACTACATTGATCACATGTTGCAGCTATTTTCAGATGGTTCTATGCATGCCAAGTAATCAGCATACCTGATTAAAGTCCTGAACAACTTAATATCTTAAGTTTAAGAGGATGGTGAACCCTCCATTAGTTGACAGGGCATTTGTTTCACACTTAATTTATGTTTGTCTAAACATAGTTGGAGGTTGCAGCATATTGAACTCTGTATATGTGAACCTTAATCACTATTTCAGTGAAACGGCAATCCTTGTGAACTCTCAAAGTGCTTTCTTGCAATAAGTGAAATTATCCAACCTTCTAATATGCAGAGTGTGCAAATTCTCACAAGCTTACTTCAGACACACTGTATCACAGGGTAAGAAGTAGAAAGAATAAGGAAATCATGAATTATTTCCATAAAGCTGGAAAACGTATTTCAAAAGTAGTACTGTGACCCATTTGCCAATGATCAAAACAGCTTACTTGGGAAATACATTTTGGCTATAGTACTTGAAAAGATCAGTCTTTAGCGTTGTAAAGTCACACATCTTTTGTCCCCCTTGTAGCTGTCAGACCTGCTTTTCCAAGGCAGGAAGAATGGAGTTTCTTTCAGGAACTGTACTTGAGTGGTTTCATGTAGAAGCCTATGTGAAATATATTTTATAGGTTGTTTGCTAATGTTGCCTCAACTTCTCCTAGGTTTCATGCCAGGGGTTTATCTGGAGACTAACACTGGATGAATTTTAGTCTGAGCATTCAATCCTTGAATGTGGATGGCCAAATCATTAACACCTTCTGTAGTTTGATTGTAAGATGTTCATTCAAGTTGAAATAACACACAAGCTTACTAACTTCTAGTCATATTCAATTCCATGGCCTGGACTCTAGTCTTATTCTTACTCTTCACTGGATGGATAAATAGATTAATATGAGCCATAACTGTAATTCTTTAGTCATCTCTAACAAGACATATTTGTAGTATAAAACTAATACTCAGCAGTAGGCACTGTGTAGATTAAAATTAATAAATCTGATACTTACATTGTATCTGTATCTCTTGGAATGGGAAACATTGGCAAATGGGTAGAAAGTAATACTTGGAACTGTAACTCTTGCATAAATAATATTAAAAGAGACCAGACTTACATATCCCTACTCCGTCTTTTACACCTAATTCTCTACTTCAAAGGAGTTAGCTGAATAAGATTTTTTTCTCAACCCATCTCTCTTCTGGAGATAAAATTGCTTCAAAATATATTGTTCTTTGGTGAAAATAAATAGCAATGTTTACAGATATGCATGGTAAAACTTGCACAAATAATCTTTAGCTCCATAGTTATCTTTATAATTAAGCATTGGTATTGTTAGAGAGAACTTAGCTTAATCCTTATCTTGCTGTTCCAGATTTCACAGCTTTGAAGAAAATCTTTTCAGACTTTTTCAATCGACCCATTTTTTGGTGTCACTTAAGTAGTGCTGGAGTAATCAAGGACCATGTTTAAACTGACTAAAGGAATGACCAGAATCTTCTTAAGACAGGACTGATCCAGAAATATCATTTGCTTGACTGTATAGGACGTTATCAGATGGATCGACTTTTTCCATGGGTAGCCATGCAATCTGCATAAACCAGGGAGGATAAGCAAAAGCTTTGAGTGTAGAGGGGATAAAGAGAATGTCTCCTACCAACATCTTACCCTGTAGATAGGAATTGACAGTCAATGCAGATTTCATTGCACAAGTGAACGTGCTTTCTGCACAAAATGCCTGTAATCAAGGAGCTGACACTTTTTGCATCAGCTGAGGTTTCTGTATTGTAAATACAGTAATTTTATGTAAAAAGCATAAGGGTACTTTTTTGATTCAATAGAAAAACACACATTCTACACTTCTCATATAAAAGGTTAACACCTACTAACTGAGAACAGATGAAAAAGCACTGTACTGCTCTCTAGCATGCAGAAAATGTGTCTATCAAGCAGTTATATTTGTCGGTCTGCTCTGCTATAAAATGAAAAGCCTGAATCATCTGGCTGCTTTGACATCAGAAGAGGGATCAACACAACTTGTGCTTAAGAAACACAGCAGGACTAGAAACCTCAGGAAAATAAAGTCTCTTGGCTTCAAGCTGTAAAGGAAGGGTAAGTTAAGTTGCACGTGAGTCATGAAGTAGTACATCTTGTTTTTTTGTGATGACACCAAGTATACCATCAGAAGATCAGTCTCATATAATATAAAGATGTTCTCAGGATGGGATCCATTTGCTTCTATTTCCAAGGAAACAGAAGTAGAAACTTTGACCCTCAGAGAAAAATAAAGTACAAAATTACTTATTCATGACTAAAGTTAGGCAAAAAACTAAAAAAAAAAAAAAAAAAAAAGGAAAAAAATACTGAATTAGCTGAAGGAAGATAAGCTGGAGAATCTCATCTCTGTTTCCATGAAACCATGTTATCTTAAGTCCAAGGAGTAAAACACTGCAAAATATATCAGTAAAATAACAACAGACGGTTTTAACCATGTTAATATGAAATCAAATAGCAAATATACTTTTGCATGCAACTCAAAGCACAAATATATTTATAAATGGCTGTTTTTAGAGCAACTTATTTGACATCTAAAATTTTAAATTTTATTTGTTGTAACATAAAACATTTCAGGTAATACAGAAGTTGAGGATTAGTGACTACTACACCATTTATCTAGAACTGCTCATGTAATACAGGATAGTTCTCATAATAATACATTTTAAAAAGCCTATAATGGCAATCATAGTCTATAAGACAAAATTAATGGCAAGCTAAAGGGCAATGTGAAGCCTGGATGCCTTTTATAGTAAGGTTCCTGTTTAAAAGATAGCTTGTTCATGTAATAACTGTAGTAGTAAAGAAAGAAAGGTGAAAAAAATAAATTAGGTTATTCGGAATATATTTTAATTTACAAGTTTATAAGGAATATAATATTACTAGTATTAATATTATATTTTAATAAGCTATTAGTACACCATTATAATAAGCTACGTACGTTTATTAGGAAAGTGTTTTAAACAATACGGGAATGCCTGCCTAGAAAACATAAGAGACTGGAAAAAAAGAAATACTATGGAAGATGTAAATTATAAACAGAAGGAAAGATTATGGCATTTGGAGTTTTGTAAAAAGAACCTGTGTATTTGAATGGACTTCCAATGGTACTGTCTCTGATGAAGAAAAAATGGATTGTGTGTTTAAAGCATCCTTAACTTCTACCAAGGTCAGTGACAGTCAACACGCAGTACCTTTCAGGATCAAACTCCTAATCTCCAGGAACAATGATGGAAGACACACCACAGCAGATTGTAATAGGACCCCTACCCCATTGCTCAGGAGGGGGGGAGGAGGCAGAAGAAGGGTGCCTTTAAGAAGACTGGTTTTGCATATTAGATGCAAGGGGCGGAGCTTAGATGCCACATTAACCAGTGTCTGTTGCCAGAAGTAACAAAGCAAAGGAGCTCGCAAGGGGACCACAGTGAAGTAGAGTCTAGGAACTGAACTCAGCAGGACTAGGACAGCTGTGTTGCCTTGGGTGCCACGGGAGAACATTGCTGCAAGAAAAGCAAGGGGTGCCAAGATTGAAGGGTCCTTTTGTTTGGGGAAAAAAAGTATTGCTTATTTTTGGAATGAGGCTGCTTGGGATCCACAGAAATGGGGCTACTGAGTGGAACCCCCCTAATCATTGAGAAGCAAAACAGGTTGCTCCAATGGTGTGAGACTTTGCCAGGTCACCACCAGGTTCTGGAACCCTGTGGGGGCTGTCGCCAGGCTCTGGAAGCTGTGAGGCCATTGCACAGCTGGCTATTGCTTGGCCCAAAGACTTTGAAAAACCAAGATCCCTAGCTGGTTGGAAAGTGTCCTCTGAAAATAGATGGAGGAAGGGGGAAACCAATGTTCACATAAGTGTCTACTTGTGTGATGGTGGGGCTGGGGGGTAAGGGGGGAAGTATTCCTCATATTAATTACCATCTGTTCCCACCTCAAGTATAGAGCAAGGTTACTACCAGGCACACCAGGGTAAGTGGAGGACCACCACATGCTAGGGTATTTATATGGGGAGGACTGTGCATGACTGTGACAGGATGCATGCACTTGTTGCTAGTAAATCTTGTGCCTAAACTGCTGTACCTAGTATTACTGGGATGGGACTGGTTGAGCTTCCATGATCTGGTGACAAAGACTCTGAGAGAGAGAGAGAGAATGATAACACCCACTGCATGATGAGGCACTTCCCCAGGCCCAGACAGAAGGCTAAGCAAGATGTTGAGGTCATGGTAGGGGAGGATGTGCCTAAAGATGAGGGGACCTGATATGAATGTTGGTGAAGCCATGGGGTGAAGTCAGTTATGGGTGGGACAGGTATCGGAATAAAGTTTACACTGGATCTATGAAAGGAACATCACACAGTGTAACAAAGAAGTCTGGCAAACATGTACCTGAGATTAGAGGTAGGGAGTAGACTATTATATTGGGTGGACAAGGGACCTGTAGAGAAGAAGGAAGTTGCATGATTACTAGCCTCAAAAAGGTATCACTGGGCATTGCTGGGGGTGGCTCATGAGCTCCCTATGGGGAGGCAACACAGCCATCAAGGCAGTATTGTCACAGAAGGAGGTGGGGCATAAGTTCCTGGTGGCTTACATTAATAGCAAGTTACACCCTGTAAGCAAACATATACTGTGATAGAGAAGGAATGTTGGCAGTAAAGTGAGTGGTAGAAACCTTGCAGAACTATTTACTGGGAAGAAAGTTCACAGAGGTTAATGAATATGCAACCTTAAAGGGGCTCCACCACAAGAAGGTGGACAGCCTGCTATTGAGATGATGATACCTGAGCCTACAACTATATAATTTTGTGTTAGATCATCAGCTAGGAAGCAGCAAAGTAATGCAAATTTTTCCAGAAAGAGCAAGGAGGAGGACCCACAGAAATCAAAGTCCAACCGTACTTTGGATTAAAAAGGAAAAGGATATGTAACAGGGCCCTTGTTACTAAGAAGGGGGAGGCAGAAGATGGGTGTGATGCATTTAAGTGGATTCTGGTTTTTCATACTAGCTTCAAGTGGCTAAGTCTAGTTGCCATAGTAGAAAGGGTATGGAAGCAGAGGAGGTTTATTGCCAGATGCAATAGGTTGGGGGGAAAAGGAGTTCCTGAGGACATTGGAACAAAGTGGAGTCTGGGAACTGAACCCAGAAGGACTGGGACAACTGTGCTGCCTGGGGGCTGAGGGAGAATATTTCTGCAAGAATGGTGAGGGGTGCCAAGGTGGCAGGTTCCTTTTGTTTAGGGGTAGAAAGCATGCTTCTGTGGGGTTTGGAGTTTGGGGGGTTTTTTTGGAATAAAGCTGTTGAAAATCACCAGAAATGGGATGACTAAGTGGGTTTTGTTCTATGTGGGTGGCTGCCAGGGCCCAGAACCCTGTTGGGCCCACTGCCAGATGCCAGGATTCTGAGTGATCCATTTCCCAGTTCCACAATTCAGCCAGACTATTGCCCACCAGAGACTCTGTGGACTCAGTGGGAACACTGAGGAAACCTCATCCGAACTGTAAGAATGGGTAGTTGTAGTGGAGAACAGCTGGTGAGGGATATGAAAGATATTTGAGGATAAGCCTAGAGGGGTAGCAAGGAGTTCAGTCCAAAGAATTAAGGATGAATATCTGCAATGGAGTGGGCCACTCAGTTACCCAATGAGGAGTCTGAGAAGGCTTCAGGCCCTGCAAGCCCTAAACAGAAGCTTGCACATATGAGAGAGCACAAGGGAGAGAAATCAGGATTCCCTCAGCAGGAAGTGAGGGACAGATTCATAACCCAACCACCTGAAGGCAGTCTCCCAAATCTATCATTTTCAACAGCAAGTCATGGCAGGCAAGGTAAGAGAGTGGACTAAGGTGCCAGAGAAAGAGAAGCAAGCTCCCAAGATCCCCAGTCAGCCTGAAAGACTCCAAGGCTTGCTACAGTCATTTATAACCTTTTACATGCAGTCTTTGTTTTAGCACACATACAGAATACCTTTTTAAGTCTACATATAAGATCACATACCTGAACTTTGTGTGACAATACACAATGTCACTGCAAGTAGGAAACCTCTTAAATCCAAGCTATATTCTGTAAAGAACTGTAAGGTGTTCTGATCTGTGGTCAGATCTTCTGACTAATGCAGCCAGACTTGTTTTAGGGTGACATGGCTCAAAAACATTTTACTTATTCAAGAGTTCTGACCTATCAAAAGTTCAAGGAGTGAGTTGGCTATACTTCTTACACTGTCTTTCTGTCTTGTTCACATAAGGAAGTCCAGGCAAAATATAATTCATAGGAAGCTTGAGGTGAAAAGCAAACAGCAACACAATCAAGATAAACTAAGAATATTTACATAAATTAGAATAAAGTATTTTGCAGACATGGCTGCAGACAACAAAGTGCTATCTTTAAATCAGCAGTAGGCATTTGAATTTTGTAAAGGTTCACAAATCTTCTTTAGGAGGCTCCTGTGAACTTTTCTGCAATACCTGGATATACACAAGCTGTCAGGAAACCATGTCCATGATCTAATTCAGAGGTGGCCAACCTGTAGCATAAGTGCTCCAAGTGGCATGGGTAGCCTCTGTGTGTGGCATGTGGCAGACTGGGGAGGGAACAGGCAGCACAGGAGCAGATAGGCTAGGGAGCAGAAAGCAAAGCAGCAGATCATGAAAGGAGCCATGGGCAGGAAGCAGAAAACAGAGCAACAGGTCAAACAAAGGAAGGGGATTAGAATGGCTCTTGAGGATGATACAGAGCTAATTTGTGACATTCCTGCCAAAAAAACTGGCAGTCTATTGGGTGACCTAATCTGGTGAGTGAAATTACACAAAGCAAGACAAGTATAGTAAACAATACGATGCACAGTTTTGTCCTTAACTAGTCTAAGCCATCCAATAAGGTTAGGAGGCTCAGCCTTCAGACAAAGGGAAAGTTTTGGTCTAGCTTTTTAATCCAGCTGTAAAATTAAGGCAAATCATATTTTTTCCAGTTCTCTGTCTGATTCTGGCAAGCCTAGTATATTATTATCTTATGTAATTCTCCTAGTTCTTGGAACTGCCTCATTATCATTTTATCATTTATATATTTCATTAATGCCAAAATATAGAAGGAAAATTTCTGTCTCCAAGTTCAGTGTTCCATTGTTTCATTACCACTGTTTTGGTCTGAAATATACATATGTGCCTGGGAAATCTGAGGTCAGATGTATCTTAATTTATTGTTATTTCTGCTCTATAGATTACTCTTTGCCAGCTTTTTCCTAAATTCTAATGGATTTTGCAAGACCCTCTGTAAGTTACTTAAATCAGTTTACATAATTTAGTAAAACCATCAGTGTGGTCATCAACCATGAACTAGTAGAGCAAATGGTATTATAATGAATGACCTCATGCTTACACTTTCATGCTTGACCTCACTTCACTTTAAGGGAATTGTAAATTTTTAAATATTTCAGAAAAGGCAAAAAAAGACGTGACTAGTTGTGAGGCAAATAGTAATATAAATAACAAAAAATTGCAAAATCTAGAACTTGGTGAGTGGAATAATCTTGGAAACTTGAGTTACTTTCTTCAAATATATGAGCAGCACTGCAAAATTAACCAGCCTTTTCTTTTAATACTGCCATATAACCTGGGAATAAGAAAGCACAATGAAATGAAATGCTAAGTTAGAGTAGAAACATAAAAGTACTTATGTAGACAGTGTATGTTCAGGCTTTGTAATTTGCTGTTAACGTGATTATGAAATCATCCATATGGATATTTCATTTCTTGATTACAAATTTGAGGCTACACAACCCAAGAGTACAAAAATATACAAGTATAATTTATAAGCATTTTACTTCTTTGCCAGTAGCATATAGACCCAGATTCATGTGGCAGGCTTGTCGGCCATTGCCCAGCATGCTGGGCTCAGAGAAGCTTGATTCTGATTGGTGGGCTGTTCCCACCAATCGGGTAACACTTGGGGAGGGGCTGGTGCATCCCTACACAGGGCAAGGTGAAGAGTCCGAACCTGGTTGTAGACTGGCTCCACTTCGCCCTGATTGGTCCCTTTACAATCTGCAGGCAGAGCCTCCGGAGGAGATAAAAGAACATTGTGCCTGACAAGGGATGGAGAAGAGAGTGGGGCTAAGAGCTGGGGAAGAGCAGCCCAGGAGGCAGATGCTGTTGCCTTGAAGAGCCCCTGAAGATGACTATTGCTGGACAGGAGCAGCAGACAGCTTCAGCCCCAGTTGGCGCATAGTATGGCGCATAGAGCTAGACCCTGGGAGCTGTGTGAGGTAGCTTGGGTCTCCATCCTTAGCGGTGTATGCAGCAGTGTACAGAGCTCAGACTCTGAGCTGAATGAGGCAGCTCAGGTCTGTAACCCCCAGCATGCGGCCGGAACCTCAATGTACACAGTGGGGCATGGAGCCTCAGACCCTGGGAGCTGCATGAGGCAGCTTGGGTCTGCAACCTGCAGAGTGAGGCCAGGAACTTGGAGCTGGCAGCGCAGCATGGCACAGTTCAGCGGGAACCCAACCCTGGGAACTCCTCAAGGCAGCTTGGGTCCACCTTTTCCTGGCATGCGGCCAGAACTAATGTGCATGCTTGGTGCACAGCTGGTCCCAGATAGGTACGTGGGCCTCGGAGCTGCAGAAGGCGGCCTGAGCCCCCAACCATGAGCAGCAGAGAGAGCCCTCAGCATGGGTTACTGGTGTCTTCTGGCTCTGGGGGGGCACCAGCGCCTGAATGCCAACTGGGGGGGGGGTCTCCAGCAGCCAATCGCTGACCTCAGAAGCACCGGCAACAAATCAGAAGAGCCGCTGGCACTTCTCAGGGGAGCACCAGCTGGCATTCCCCAATCCCCAGGCAGTGAGGACCAGTTTCCCTGTAGCCCCCCACATGTCACCTATGACCCTCAGTGCCCAAAGTGGGGCACAGAGCTGCAAGGGGATTGGAGGCCCTGAAGGAGCCAGAGGCCTGCATCTGTATCAGCTGAAAGAAACCCCAGCTGAGGTGACAAGGACCCCACATTGCCCACTGTGAGTTATCAAGAAAAGAGGTCCCACAGGGGAGGAAACCCCTGGAAGGGGTTCTAGCAGAGGGCCCTGTGGGGAAAGGGTCCCCAGCAAGCCCCTGAGGGGCTGAGAGGTTCTGGGGCCCCTTCCTTCTCCTTTTTTGGAGCAGTGCCAAGGCTCCTAGCATCAAAGTGGAGTCTCCAGTACTCACAGTGACGATGATACACTGAAGGGTATGCAGGCATCTCATATTTCGTACGTTGTGCCTTATGTTTTCTTATTTTTAATGTGAGTTGTTGTTTAACTGTTGTATATTGCATATATTTACCTGTGTTGTTGAATCCCTTGTTGATACCCGCCCCCCGTGGTTTACCACTATTTATTTGCTGTTCACCTGTATTTACTTGTTAGTTATTTGGATTTACCTATGCTTATCTGTTTCAGATCAGTTACTTACCTGTGATAGGTTTGAGGCCATTGGTGGTGGTATAATTTCCTAGTCGCCAATTATAGAATATAGCCTTTTATGTAAAGTGTATATGTTGGAGACTTTTTAATTCTACGTATAAGCTCACATACCTGAACTTTGTGTGACAGTGAGCAATGTCACTGCAAGTAGGGAACCCCTTAAATATGGGCTATAGTCTGTAAAGAACTGTAAGGTGCTCTGTTCTGTGGTGATGAGCACAGTAAAAAATACTTGGATGGAACAGAAAAAAGAGTTGGCTCTGATATGGGGTTTTAGCATATAAAGAGCACAAGCTCCAAGTAAAGTATCAGTTTTTGGTCACTGTCAAGATATCAGACTAGAGAAATTATTGTGGCCTCCTTTACTTGCTTTGTATTTATAACTCAACAAAAAAAATATCTGAGGGGTCTTTGATACAACAGACCCTTTTCTGCATTTCCACATACATTAGGGTTGTTAACAAATTATACCTCGTATGCTACTAAAGCAGTGACAGAGAGAGCTGAAGCTTGAAAACACAAGGCCACAAAAGCCTTGTTACCACCACAAAGTATCTGAAGACTCTTCCACTATTGCACTGGGGTTACACAGGACAAGAACATTTTTACATAAGTAGTCCTATGGTTAACACCAACACATTAAACACCATATAAAATATATTGTTCTGCAAGTGTAAACAAGAGGTTGTAAAAACAGCTTTACACCACTGGCAAGGTCACAGCTCCTATATGTTCTTCCAGTCCTTGAAGGTCCTGAGGATGCAGAATGTGCCCTTTCAAGGATTTGTCAAGGCTAAGCATTTCTACTCTTAACCAGAGGCTGGGAGAAGCAGTGTGAATCTGATGATGCTTCTCTTTCATACCAGATTATAGAGACACCAAGGATTGTTGCAAGCCATGTACTCCCCTTGTACACCAACCAGTTCAGTACTGCTATAATTTTAATGAGGCAATTAGCAAGAAAATATCCTTGCAAAAGTACACCTTCCCTCCAAAGCCTTTATAATAATAAAATTCAGTTCCATCTCTTTAATACATGAACAAACAAAGCTTCCTTCCATTTCTAACGTCTTTTTTCAAACCAATCCTAGGCTGTGTGTGATGGAGTGGTGTTGTTAGGCAACACCGCTAAGCATGCCACTCACTGAAGTAATCAACTACAATAAAACTATATTTTTGTTGGATTCATATTTCTTATCTATTGCTGCACATCAACTGAGAACTAGAGATAACAGAAGCCCCCTATTAACAAAAATGTTGTGTGCTTGCAAATGCACTCATCATTTAGATGAAAATATCCTCCTTACCTTGGTTGTTACAATGTGCATATCTAGCCACCAGGGCCTGCTTCCAGGTATTTGAAAAACTACCATATTTTAAAAGCAAAATGTAAAATTGCTGTCCAAATCTTAGATTTCAGCTTAATGCTAAGTATCCAGCACATCTCATTTCCTCTCTGAAAAGGAACAAAATGCTGTTTTGCTATATGTCAGCTATGCCCTATTTTACTGTCATTCTTAGCCAGCATTCTTAGGCTACATTTATTTCCACTGATCTGGAGCTTCTTGCACTGTGCAAACTTATTTGGAAGTTCGTGGAACTTGCTTCTGCTTCAGGCTGATCTGCACGTACTAAACAATTAGGCAGCTCAAAACAAGTCCTTCTCTGTCTTTTTTTTCCCCCTTAATTTCTTGCTATACTTGGGCAGCAATAATCTTCATGGGGTGGATAAGGCATTAGCATATTCTCTTCAGTCCATGTTTCTCACTGAGTCTCTCTGATAAAGCAGCAATGCTACTGGAGGTTGCATCACAGAGACCAACTGGCAGCTTTGGGAATGGTGTCTAGAGGAGGGCTCTGGTTTCCTCAACAATGACCCACACATCACGACAAGAGACATGCTCGGATGGGATTGGCTCCACCTTTCCCCTAAAGGTAAGCATGTGTTTTCTTCTAGGTTGGCGGATCTCCTCTGGCGAGCTTTAAACTAGGCTCATTGGGGGAAGGGGAACACGAGGGCGGAGGAAGCCTTGGACTGCCAAACCAAGCAACACCCACAAGTACAGCCCAGCCTAGAATGACGAGTGGAACATATACACAGGTAAGCAACAGGGGCCAGGGTAATGCTGAAAGTAGGGGGCCAGTGCACACATCCTCAGGAGGCCTCAAATGCCTCTACACAAATGCTCGTAGTATGGGAAACAAGCAGGAGGAACTTACCCTCCAGCTAGCTGACACCAACCCAGAAATAGTGGGGCTCACATAAATGTGGTGGGACCCAACGCATGACTGGGCAATGAATATAAAGGGCTATAGACTGTACAGGAGGGATAGGACAGGGAGGAAAGGTGGGGGTGTGGCGCTCTACATTAAGAAGGAATACACATCCTTGTCAAATAGCAAAGAATCAGAGGAGGGGCACTCTGAAGTGCTCTGGGTTAGAATACAAGGCAGTCAAGGGGAAAGGGACTTAATGGTGGGGCTGTACTACAGACCACCCAACCAACGGAAGGAGCTAGACCAGCAATTCTTAAGTCAGCTCACAGAGGTAGTTAGGTCAAAGGACGTGGTCATCATGGGTGATCTGAACT
>NW_017729026.1:24109162-24109810 GCF_001723915.1 Gavialis gangeticus
CCTCAGGGATGGAGGGGGGCAGTCAGGAAGGCCAAGGCGGAAATAGAACTGGAACTAGCTTCCCGGATCAAGGACAACAAGAAGTCTGTTTTTAAATACATAGGGGGCAACAAGAAGGTTCCAGGTAACGTGGGGCCCTTACAAGACATGCTAGGAAAATTGGTCGTCACACCAGACGACAAAGCCAACATATTTAACGATTACCTTGCCTCCATTTTCCTGAGCAGGGGCCGGAACAGCCACCCCCCCTCTGGGCCCCCCTTAGACCCCAGAGAAGGCACACCTAGGCCAAGGGCTAGTGAGGAACTAGTTAGGGAACTTCGGAGGGACTGGATGTATTCAAATCAGCTGGTCCAGATGATCTTCACCCCAGAGTGCTGAGGGAATTAGTTAAGGTCATTGCGGGACCCCTGGCATGGCCTTACGAGCACTCGTGGTGCTCTGCTGTGGTGCCAGAGGACTGGAAGAGGGCCAATGTGGTTCCTATTTTCAAAAAGGGGAGGAAGGAAGAGCCAGGAAACTATAGGCCAGTTAGTCTTACCTCAATTCGGGGCAAGCTTTTTGAGAGAATTATCCTGGCACATATCCATGAGGAGCCAGCAGGGGAGATTATGCTTAGGGGCAACCAACACAGGTTCATTACAGGCA
>NW_017729026.1:24110154-24112360 GCF_001723915.1 Gavialis gangeticus
GGATGAGAATAGGATGGGATTCAACACTGACAAGTGCAAGGTGCTACACCTGGGGAGGAAGAACAAGCAGCATACCTACAGGCTGGGGGACTCACTTCTTGTCAGTACAGAGGCAGAAAAGGATCTTGGAGTCATCATTGATGCCAAAATGTACATGGGCGAGCAGTGTGGGGATGCAGTCAGGAAGGCCAACTGCACCTTGTCATGCATCCACAGATGCATCTCAAGCAGATCCAAGGAGGTGATACTCCCCCTCTATGTGACATTGGTCAGGCTGCAGCTGGAGTACTGCACCCAGTTCTGGGCGCCACACTTCAAGAGGGATGTGACAACATGGAGAGGGTCCAGAGGAGCACCACTCTCATGATCAGAGGGCAGCAGGGCAGGCCTTATGAGGAGAGGCTACGGGACCTGAACCTGTTCAGTCTCCATAAGGGAAGGCTGAGGGGGGATCTAGTGGCCTGTTACAAACTAGTCAGAAGCAACCAGCAGGCTTTGGGGGAGTCCCTGTTCCCCCGAGCACTACCAGGAGTGACCAGGAATAATGGTCACAAGCTGGCAAAGGGTAGATTCAGACTAGACATCAGGAGGCACTACTTCACTGTCAGGGCAGCTAGGATCTGGAACCAACTTCCAAGAGAAGTGGTGCTGGCCCCTACCCTGGGGGTCTTAAAGAGGAGTCTAGATGTACACCTTGCTGGGGTTGTTTGACCCCAGTACTCTTTCCTGCCATGACAGGGGGTCGGACTTGATGATGTGCTCAGGGCCCTTCCAACCCTACAAACTATGAAACTTTGGTGCTAGTGATTTTATTTTGTTTATTCACAGCTTTAGACAAAGGTAAAAAATTAGCCTTCAGATCTATTTTTCTTTACATCACAGGGAAAAGGAAAGCTACAAGAAAAGGAGAAAGCATTCACATAATGATCAAAGCATTGGTGTAGGTCTGCTTTTTATGTTAGGTAATGCTCATATTAAGAAAGGCCAGCTTGTATTTAATGATCATATTATTTTAATTCAAGCATCCTTGGGTTATGGGCTCTCCCTATGTATCTTTAAAGGATGGTGTTATCTATGTCTTGGACTATATGTTTTGGACTATGTTGTGAACTATATGAACACTAAATAAATGGACACAAGAAGATAAATCTTGACCTATCCCTCTATGGGCAACCTAGATACTGCATTTAAGAAATTAAGATTCAGGGCAGAATCCTATTTCACTTTATGTATCCAAATCATAATTACCAAACTGCCTAACTGCCATTTTTGGCACCTATACACAGTTTGCAATTCTACTCCAAGTGCAATGTAGATGCATAAGTGCCCACACACCTATTGAGCCTGCACAGCAAACTAGGAGCTAGCTAGGCAAGTACACAGCTCTCTACCTATATAGGCTGAGCAAGCATAAATTACATTTTACATAGCAAAAGCCTATGGCTAGTGTATGTTAGACAGAGGAGGATGACCCTTCTACAGTTTAGTCCACTGATGCTCAACCTTTTGGCCCTGTGGGCCAGATGAGTGATGCGGGGTCAGTTGCAGGCCAGATTGGGCCTTGGGGTTTGGTACTTCCTCCTCCCACATGCCAGGTTTGAGTCTCAGGATATTGGCACTGCCCTCTCCTGGACTCCCCCTTCCCCCACTGGGACTGGGCTCAGAAGCCACTTTCCCCTTCAGGTTCACCTCTGCGCCCCCCCAGTTACTTGTGGCTGCCTGTGCTGTCTGTCCCAGGGGAGCAGGCAGAGAAGGGTTAATCTGCCTGCCTAGCTCCCACCACTGCCACTGTCAGGCTGCTCTTCTCTGAGACCAGCAGTGGTAGCAACCAAGCAGGCAGGTTAACCCCTCCCTGCCTACTCCCCTGGGACAGATGGCACAGGCAGTCACAAGCAAGTGGGAGAGTCAGAATGTGGGGGGCGGGGGTCAGTGAGCAAGGATCTGGAGTGCTGTGGAGGGTGTTACCTCTCAGCTCCATGTTCTTGGGGAACCTCGGCACAGGACAAAGCCTATCTGACTCACAAAAGATCCCCTTCCCACCCCCCCCATACACAAAACTGATTAAGATGCAGTGGGAGACATACCTAAAGCCCTCCAGATAAGGGAGCAACTGCCCTAGGTCTCATTTGCATCCAAGATGGAACCAGATGACCATTCATTTACATGGGAGATGGAGAACAGAACGTCTGAAGCAAAGACCACAGTG
>NW_017729026.1:24117360-24120778 GCF_001723915.1 Gavialis gangeticus
TTTAGTCAATGGCTACACCTTAGTGTAACATGAGCTGGGTAACATGAATCTGAGATAATCCTGTCCTGGAGTGGTGTAGCTTTGAGCTGCCTACCAATCCAAGTGTTAAGAGCTTCAGAAGCTACTCAAAATTACCTTGGAACAAGGCCCTGAGTCTCAAAAAAAAGCAGCAAGGAGGAAAGAAACTCATCCATCTTCTGCATTAACAGCTTTTCAAGGACTGGAGCAGGATGGAATAGGATCATACTTAGGTAACTAAGTTCACTTAAATGCCTAATGGATGGAATAAAATAAGGCCCTGAAGACAGAATCCTATTTCACTTCATACATCCAAAATAGGGAAAGTATGATTAATTAATATTTGTTGTCAGAACAGCACTAAGCCTTCATGCTGGCAGGGATGTATAAAGAGATACATGGAACCTTCATAAATATTTATATTGTATCAAAAGAGTTAGTAAACAGCTTGAAATATCAGGAAGAGATGGCATAATCTCATGGAAATCACATATGTTAGATATGAAAAACATCTGTTTGGCTTCAGACAAGGACTCTCAAGCTTTATAAATCTGGAATCCAACCTACCTGACATTTCTGATTCTAACTGCAACCATACATTAAGATTTGGACAAGTGGGGTGCTGGTGGGGCTGCTTCTGAGAAAGCATGTAACAACATCTGTAATGAATACCCCCTGTAATAAGTTACAGAGGGTCATGGTTAACACAATAGAGGATAAGGGTATTGTTGGTATGATTTGCTGGTGCTGGGTTTAAGGCTAGTGAAAGTAGTGGCTACTAGTGAGGGGAATGGTGAGGTACTGTCTAGTGAACATAAATTAGGAGAAGCAATTAAGCCAGTTTCAATTTATACAATATTTGGCTACTGTACTTAAATAGCTTCTAATAGGACCAAATATGCCTAGTTGCAGCCATATATTTCTATACTACAAACAGCGACTAAAAATTGGACTGGGTTAAACTGCTTTCATTTAAACAACCTAGTAGCCACTGGATCGTGACAATCATGTAACCATTATGACCTGTACTGTATTTCAACAAAAGGTGGTTTTAAAGGAATGTAATTTTCCTTTAAAAGACAGAATTCTGGGTTTTCAAATTTCTCACTTGTAAGAAGTTTTTAATGGCAGCTCATTACTTGGGTTAATGATCTTGGACTTTGGTGACTTGGTGGGGAGTTGCCCATCCTAGAATCCTAGTCTTTGATTTGTAAAATCAAATATAAGCAGCATATACTATTCATAGAATCATAGAAAATTAGGGTTGGAGGAGACCTCAGGGCTACAGACAGTTACACATAAACAGGTATAAGTAATCAGAAACCAGTTCAAATCTGTAACACAATAGAAGGTCAGTGCACATAAACCACTTTCAAAATAGCGGAAACCAGTTTAAGATAAACCTGGATGGACGTTGTATCAGACTTAACTGATTTAGAGTAAATTGGTTTATTAAAATTCTGTCCTTTGGATTCAAGTTAGATCATAGTCCCTCAGCATCCCAAGATGCTTTGCACCTCCCCCAAAAACCACCCCTCACAGAGTGGTCAGGCTAGCCTTGGCCAAAGCTGTCTGCTCAAGCTAAGCAAGGATGGGTGCTCTAGCAGGGACAGGAGTGTCAAAACCTAAAGATACCTTCATTTCCTGAAAGCAAAAGACCATGTTCTGTCCTCTATACTGTTCAGGGTGCTAGGTAAGAAACCCCATCAATTACAGTGGAATACATCACATAATCATGTGCAGGACAGTGTAAAAGTATTGAATGTGGACTTTGGTGTCAGGATTGAAATCTTGCTATTTTGAATCCTCTTCACTAAAAATTGTCCTATTAATAATGGATTTAAGCATCATGAACAACTGTAAATAATTTTCATGCATGTCTACATTCCTTGAAGTGCATCCTCCCACATATGAAGGTGACTCTGTGTTGCTATCTATGTATTTGATGGCCAAATGTTTCCCTAAAATACATTATGCACCAGCTGAAACCAACAGAAGCAGCTAATGCATGTTTGATGACAAGCTATCAATATAAGAATGATTCTGAGAAACAGTGAGTTTCTATTTTTAGCTTTTAAATGTTTAACAAATTATCATCATGTTTAGTTCTGCAGCACTTCCAAACAGAGCTGGGAAAAAATACAATTTCCATCCTAGGGCAATATCCATTTACTTTGTGAATTGGGACAAAAGTTAAATATTTTTTTGTAGAACAAAGAGTTAAAAAATGATTGGAAGATGCCTGTAAGGTATTGTTGCAATTCAGCCACAGAAAGAGACTATGGTACATCAAGGAAAATGTAGTCCTTTTAATCCTGAAAGCAAAGACTATTAATGACCCAATTTAAAAAGATATATATATTGCTTTGATTTTCATGATGGAAAATCCTCCCATAATTGTTTTCTCATGGATTTTTTAAAGAAATATTTCATTCACTTTTTTTTTCTCACATTCCTACTTCTATGTTAAATGTGAAACTTTATGCAATTGGCTCCCTGAACCATCCACAACTGAAACAATTAGAAGTTCCTTTCCCCAGTTGAAACAATTAGAAGTTCCTTTCCCCAGTATCAACACAATTTACAGATTAATAATTAGCAAGACTATGTGTACTTTCAGATAACAGCCTAAATGTTTAGGAGCCAAATCTTCATCAGGTATAGTTTGGCATTTCTTTATTAACTTCATTAACTTGGCCTAGTTACACTATGTCCTGGTTGCACACAATTTGTTTGATATATGGTCTTCCGTTCTAGTACACCACTGTACCATCATACTGCAACTGTAAATAGAGATAGTCCCCTTGGGAACCTATACATGTGAGGGACACTGAATACACTTGACACTACAGGCACTTTAGAGCGGCTCTGTGAGAGCTGCTCTGAGCACATGTATAGACACCCCATGAGACCAAAAGTATTCTCTGCTAGAAAATTTCCAATGCCATCCTACCAATAATTTCCCAAGGGGCCTGGATGGATGGAAAAGGATTTAACCAGAGTCTTTTCATCCTGAATAATCCCATAATTCCTTCACAATCTCCTGAGATTGTCAGCAACTGGTGCAGGTTAGAACAGTCTGTAGTGTTCTCTAATGTATGTTGGACTGTTAGCTAACTGCTTAGTCAAGAGCAGACCCCCTTCTTTGGGTAACAGTAGGCACAGATATCTAGGTGGATTTAGGCAGATAAGGTTCTTTTGGTAAATCTGATATCTTTTATTAGACTAACTCAAATAGTTGGAAAAAATCTTCTAGTTAAAAAAAGGTAGGTGGATTTAGGCACCAGAGCAATTCACAATTATCATCCCAGATTACACATTTCATACATTTGTACTGATAATGTATTTATACAATCAGGTTCCACAAACCTCAGCAGTTTTAGAATTCCAAATAATTGTG
>NW_017729026.1:24125778-24135726 GCF_001723915.1 Gavialis gangeticus
TTTATACAACTCAATCTGCCAAGTAAAAACAACTGGTTTTAGTTCAGGGAGACAGCAGACTTACATGAACCCATTTCATGAAAACTGCTGCTCCTGAAGGATTTCTAATTCAACTGAAATCAAGACATTATAATATTAATTTTTAAAAAAGCCTGGTCTCATTAGATTTTTTCTCAGTTTTGAAAGTTTTCCTTGAAAACTTCACAGAAAATTCCAAGTAGAATCCATATTCTGGAGTACTTATCCAAAGTGACACTATTTAGAGATGGCTATCAATGCATATGATTGGTTTAATATGGTTCCTGTATTTTCCATACCATTAACATTAACACTCTATTTGAGCAGTTGATTGAATGTTCAAAGTCAGGCCTATATAGAGTCACAGAATCATAACAAATTATGGTTGGAAAGGACCTCAGGAGGTCACAGCACAACCCCCCCCAAATAGATTATTCCAGCCAGGGCTTTGTCGACACAGGAATTAAAAACCTCCAAGGATGGAGAGCCCACAAACTCCCTAGGTAACATGTTCCAGTGTTTCACCATCATCACAGTGTGAAAGTTTTCCCCAATGTCCAACCTAAACCTCCCTTGATGCAACTTGAGACCACTACTCCTTGTTCTATCATCTGCCACCACTGAGAACAGTCTGGCTCCATCCTGTTTGAAACCACCCTCCAGGTAGTTAAAGGCTGCAATCGAATCCCACCTCATTCTTTTCTTCTTGGTAACAAGGACACACTGTTGACTTATACCCATCTTATTGTCCATTGTGACCCCCAGGCCCTTTTCTGCAGTGCTGCTGCTTAGCCAGTTGGTCCCAAGCCTTTAGAGGTACATGGGATTGTTCCATCCTAAGTAAAGGACTTTGCACTTTTCCTTGTTAAACCTCATGAGATTTTTTTTTGGCCCAATCCTTCAATTTGTCTAGGTCACTCTAAATCCTAGCCCTACCCTCCAGAACATCTACCACAGCTTGCTGTCACCCATGAACTTGCTTAGGGTGCAATATCTGTAAAGCATTTTAGCTTGACATGAAATGTATACAGTGACTAATAAAGTAGGAATTAGCACAATATGCTAATCACCAATATTCAGCCAATATCCATGAAGTGACCTAAAAGTCTCAGAAAATACAACTTTGGAAGATACAGGGGCAGGGTTGGTTTTGTTTTGTTTTGTTTTGGGGGTAGGGATGGGGAGGAGAAAAGCTTCTACTTCATTAAAGTTTAAAGCTTCTAGGAGATCCCTAACTTGTATTAGTACAGACAACAGTTACTTAAATATTTCTATCTTGATTCAAGATGCTTCTTAAAATACCCTTTTAGGCAAAAATGAATTCTTACTCATGAAGCTAATTTTGGTAATTGATATCCTTCTGCTTTCAGAAATGAAAAAGGGGTGCTTTGGCTTTTTTAGCTTAATTCTTTCCCTGGTAAAGTATCTTATACACAATGGCATTT
The DNA here is from genome assembly GCF_001723915.1 of Gavialis gangeticus. Classification (NCBI taxonomy): domain Eukaryota; kingdom Metazoa; phylum Chordata; order Crocodylia; family Gavialidae; genus Gavialis; species Gavialis gangeticus. Next base: position 24,127,242 of record NW_017729026.1, read on the forward strand.
TGTTCCTACAAATAGCAAATTGAATACTGCAGTATGGAATAATGATGCCAGCAGCTGTATTGTGCCAGGATTTTGTTGTTGTTGTTGTTTATTGCTCAAGATTTACTGGCAATTAAGTCCATTTTTAAACTAGCTGAGCTTCGAAATGTCTAGTCTTGTAGTCTGTGGTACTTTGTGTTAGCTGTATGAGAATAGACCGAGGAAATTAGAAAATGTTGTGTGTGAACTGACAGCTATTTTTCTAATATGATCTCTGCCAGGTTTATAAAGCATGGCTTCTGTACACATACTGTTCTGTTATCATTTAGTTTTCTGAGGGAGGGAGGGAAATTGCAATAAAGCTCCCAAGAAAAAAAAGCAATTTGAAAAATGTGGTGACAATTAATAATAATAAAGTACTATTTAGACTATATTACTCTGAAAATTACAAATGAGAGACATGACATTCCCTGAGACCTGTACAGAGATTTGGAGATGGCCAAATCTGGCAATACTTTATTTGAAAGTAGGGCAAGTGCACTTGGACAAATTTATTCTTCAGCGCTTGACAGTGTGTGGAAAATGCTTTCAATGAGATTTATAAGATGGTATACAAACAAGAGAGAACACAAAAGAAGAGCACTATGAAAAAAAAGAACAGAGTGAGCATGTCTACATGAGATACTTACTGTGCATTAGCAGTAGCGTGGCTGTTAAAAACTATGCTAATAGCCTAGCGTGCTGTGCTTTTAGGCTAATATGCAGTAAGCATCACAAAATATCCATGTGCCGGCACTACTAGATGGTAATTCTAGTCACTACACATTTAGTTAGTAGTTTATTAAGCAAATGCTAAACTAAATGCACAGTATCTAAGGCATATTAATGAACTTGTAAATTCACCCAGTTAAATGAACACCACTATCAAGGGCACAAGTTCTTACAAACTTTTGTTATATTATTACAAATAAATGGTAGGTAGAGGTCAAGTAACCCAAGCGAGGTGACTGTCCTGTCTTCTTTTGAAGATTTCCAGGGTAGGTGAGTGCACCACCACAGGAGGGAGTTTATTCCACAGTCTGGACACCCTGACTGCAAAGGAGTTTTTCCTGGAACTGAGTCTGAAGTGGCCTTCCAGGACTTTATATCCATTGCTCCTGGTCTTCCCCAGGGGTGCCCTTCACCAAGTCCCCTCTAAGTCGCTACCAAGTCCCCTCTCAGCCTTCCCTTCTGTAGGCTGAAGAGGCCCAAGTACCTCAGCCTCTCCTCGTGTGGCTTGTCTTGCAAGTCCCAGATCATATGGGTGGCTCTTCTCTGGACCCTCTCAAGTTTTTCCATGTCCTTGTTGAAGTGCAGCGCCCAGAACTGGATGTAGTACTGTAGCCGCAGTCTCAACAGTGCAGAGTACAGTGCTAACTTCCTTAGTTTTGCATGAGATGCAAAGGTTAATGCATGCCAGCATGTTGTTTGCCCTGCTGGCCACAGCATCACATTGCCAGCTCATGTTCATGTAATGGTCAATCACTACCCCTAGGTCCCTTTCAGCCATGGTGCAAGTCAAATTGTCACCACTGAGCCTGTAGGTATGTTGAGGATTGTTCACCCGAGATGGAGCACCTTACACTTCTGAGTGTTGAATTTCATCTGGTTCTGTTCCGCCCAGCTCTCCAGTCTGTCCAGGCCTGCCTGTATCTGCAACCTATCTTCTGGCATGACCACACTACTCCATAACTTGGTGTGTTCTGAAAACTTGGCCAGCAAGCTTTTCATCCCCACTTCCAAATCATTGATAAAGATGTTGAAAAGCACCGGTCCAAGCATGGACTCCTGAGGGACACCACTGGCCACTTCTCACCAGGATGACACAGTTTATGAGAGCTCTCTGGGTCCTACCATGCAGTCAGTTTTCCACCTACTGAACTGTTGAGCAGTTAAGCCCACGATCTTCCAATTTTTCCACAAGAATATCGTGCAATACTAGATCAAAAGCCTTTTGGAAGTCTAGGTATATAATGTCAACCTTCTTTCCCATGTCCAGGTGGCAAGATACCTGGTCATAGAAGGATATGAGATTGGTAAGACAAGACCTACCCATGATGAAGCCATGCTGGCTGTCATTCAGAATCTTACTCTCAGTGAGCATATCATGCACAGATTCTTTACTACGTCTTTCCAGGTTTTTCCCTGGGGTGGATGTTAGGCTGATTGCCCTATAGTTGCCAGGGTCCTCACTTTTCCCCTTCTTGAAGATAGGAACAATGTTGGCCCTCTTCCAATCCTCAGGTTTCTCCCCTGTGTGCCACGATTTCTGAAAGAGTTTTGCCAGTGGTTCCACAATGACTTCAGCCAGCTCCATCAGCAATCTCAGGTGAAGTCCATCTGGTCCTGCTGACTTATAAATGTCTAGCTTTTCTAGTTGGCTTCACGCCATCTCAGCATCCATAATGGGAAGGCTATCATTTCCACTATTTGCTCTGTGATCCTTAGCTTGCTTGTCTTTTCCCTTGGTCTGGTGAAATACTGAAGCAGAGTTGGCATTCAGGAGTTCAGTTTTTTTCATAAAGAGAATGTAATCTGCTCTCTGTATGGCATCTTTCACAGAAATATTTTGTCAGAAAACAAATGCACTATGCTGATCCTGCTTAGTTCTAAGGAAAGTAAGCAAGGATCATCTACACTAGAAGTGAGCAAAATATTTACTGAGAAAAAACTTTTGAAAAAACTGTCTTTTTTCGAAGGGGAGGTGGGGGGTTCTTTCCACCTCTGGTCTTTGACTGGTCTTACTTGTATTTTACATTTGAACGCCTAAGCCTTTACATTTGAAAGCCTTCCCCAAACCCTTATACACTTGAAAAGTATTAACCCTCAATAAAAGGCATTTTTTATTAAAAGTATGCTCCTTTTTTACACCACTTAAACTCTTTGATTTTCCTAAATCAGTCAGTGGAAATTCTGAATGACTGTTCTGGAGACTAAGAAACAAAGAACCAGTTTTTTTTCAAAAGATTATCAAGTGTAAAAAATGCATAAAAATAAATAGGCAAAAATATACTTTTACCAATTTTCTATCTTGATTTTACACTATGTGCACTAAGGAATCAATAACTTCTAATGGTTCCAGCAGTCATTCCTGAGACTAGAATCAGAGCGCCATTTAAGACTTCATAAATGCTTTTTTCTTCTTATAGGAAATCATTTTTCCAACCTCTTCCATGGCAAAAATACACTACAAATTTGTGTAGTATTGTTTAACTAAATAGTCACAGATGCCTCTGAAAAATACTCTGCATCAAATGGGAAGATTGCCGTACAAATGCCAGCATCCTCACTGAAGCCCATGTTACCCACAGTGAGTCAGTGATCCTCAAGCACCAACTTCACTGGGCTGGACATTGTATGTGTATGTCTGACTCTCAAGTCCCAAAACAAGTGCTTTATTCCCCTCTTAGTTGTGGCCTGAGATCTCATGGTGGGTGGACAAAATGCTACAAGGTATGCTGAATGCATACCTCAAAAATGCAAATTGACATCAAGAACTGGGAAGATATGGCTTCTAACCAACTCTGATAGTACCACAACCTTACCAAGTGGCAGTCCATTTTGAGGTAAAGCATCTTGTCGTTGAAGCAAACAAGAGAGAGAAGAGGAAGGAAACAGAGAAGAATCCTGGTCTACAGCATACTCTCCCCTGCAGAAAGACCTGTAACTTCTGTAGATGGATCTATGGCTCAGGAATTCAACTCTTTAAGTCACCTCAAGACTCATCAATGAGCCATGATAGAGATTATCCTTGAATTGATTGATTGCTGATGACAAACCACAGATCAGATCATAATGTGCATCTACAATGAACTATGTCATTTGCAATACTTTACAGATATTTATGTTCCTAATATTAAATGTGACTTCAATTAACAGTTAATTAGTCACTATTTACTGTTCATAGAATCATTGATCACAGAAAGTAAGGATTGTAAGGGCCCTCAGAAGGTCATCTAGTCCAACCCCCTGCTCAAACCAGGACCATCCTGAACTAGATCATCCCAGTCAAAGCTTTATCTAGCCAAGTCTTGAAAACCTCCAAGGGTAGAGATTCCACAACCTCTCTGGGTAACCTGCTCCACTGCTTTACTATCTTTCCAGTGAGAAATCTCTTCCTAATATCTCACCTAAACTTCCCTTGCTTCAACTTGAGATGATTGCTCCTTGTTCTGTCATCTGCCACCACTGAGAATGGTCTAACTCTATCCTCTTTCAAACTCCCCTTCAGGTAGTTGAAGGCTGCTATTAAGTCCTTTCTCAGTCTCTTCTTCTTTAGCCTAAATAATTCCAGTTCCCTCAGTCTTTCCTCATAAATCATGTGCCTCAGCCCCCTCGCCATTTTTATCGCCCTCTGCTGGACATTCTCCAATTTGTCCAAATCCTTTCTGTCGTGGGGGGCCCAAAACTGAACACAGTACTCCAGATGTGGCCTCACCAGTACTGAATAGAGGAGAAGAATCACTTCCCTTGACCTACTGGCAATACACCTACCAATGCAGCCCAGTACTCCGTTAGCCTTCTTGGCAGTCAGGGCACACTGCTGGCTTATATTCAGTTTATTGTCCACTGTAACCCCCAGGTCCTTTTCTGCAGACCTGCTCCCTAGCCAGTCAGCCCCCAGCCTGTGCATGGGATTGTTCTGTTCTAAGTGTAAGGCTTTGCTCTTATCCTTGTTGAATCTAATGAGATTCCTTGTGACCCAATCCTCCAATTTGTAGAGGTCATTGAATCCTAGCCTTAACCTCTGGCATATCTACCTCTCCCCACACCTTGGTTTCATCTGTAAACTTGCTAAAGGTACACTCTATGCCACCTTCCAGGTTGTTGATGAAGACATTGAACAAATCCGGCCCCAGGACCAACCCCTGGGGCACTCCATTTCATATCTGCTGCCAACTAGACATTGAGCCATTGATTACAACACTCTGAGCCCAATGCTCCAGCCAGTTTTCTATCCACTTCACATCCCATCCATCCAGCCCATGCTTCCTTAGTCCGCCTGGAAGAATGTTGTGGGAGACCATATCAAAAGCCTTGCTAAAATCAAGGTACACCGTATCTAACAGTCTTCCCACATCCACAAGACCAGTCATCTCACCATAGAAGGCAATCAGGTATGTCTGGCATGACTTGCCACTGGTGAATTCATGCTGACTGTTCCTTATCACCTTTTCCCCTTCCAAGTGCTTTTGTCCTTTATTAATTTAGAAGACATTCATATACAATGAGACCTATACAAATATCTAGGTTGTACCCACTTTTCTGTTTGCTGAAGCTTTCTACAGGGAACAAGTATTCAGTCATAGTTTATTAATCCACTGTCTGAATTACAGCACTTCATTTCTAGGCTTACTGTTCTTACAGTTCTTCCAGTACGGTAGCCACTAGGCAAAATAAACAAACCAAAAAAATCCATTCAGCATTGTTCTACAAGCAACTAAACCACTGTCTCCTTCACCAGGCAATTCTCTGTAATAGATGTGTTTATCCCATTACCACAAAAGTAAATAAATTGATCAAAATGAACAAAATGAATCATCTGAGTCAGAGATCTTCCTGCGTTATATCTAGAAATTGGTGCAAAGCTTTTGATTATCTTATAAAGAAAAAAAGCAGGAGAAAGGCACAAATGGGGGACAAAGGTGGGGGAGAGGGAGGAGAAAGCAAGATGGGGCCAGAACAGGGCCCAGAGGAAACTGAAACTAGGGGAAATATAAAAGAACATTGGTGGCAAACCTGAAACAGAAACATCTCAGTAGCATTGGCTTTTCCATTTCAAATCTACATGAATCAGAAATACAAGGCTTTGTTTGAACCTTCCCTTAAAGACAAAACTAGTGAGAAATATTCAAAATATAATTTACAAAAGGATTTAAGTAGCATCAACAGATTTACTATGTAAACACAGAAGATCATCAAACAGAAATTATGATGATAAATGAATGACCTTTATTTAAAAAGTAACATGGTAAGCAGACATACACTTTTTATGAGGCCATCCACATCATCTCTAGAAACAGATTATCCAAGGATGATTTTTCAGCAGGTATGTGTAGATATAGAATGTGTTGGTCATGTTAATTCAAGAAATCAAATATTGTGTGATATACAGTCTTGAGATGTGTAAAATCTGAGGACAGGACTAGAACATATGAGCTCTAAAAATACATCCAAAATTGATTCTCTTATGCCTATCAGTAAAATTCACTGTGAATTGTGAACCATCCTTTCAAATCAACTCATGCTTTTGCAGCTGTTCTCCTTCCCCTTTTCAGGAATGTGAAGTCACACATTCATTTTGTTTTTGTTGATATGTTTGTTGATTTTGTTGATATGTTCTGTGACTTGCCATTTGTTTACAGAATTGCAGTGCTGTCAGTGTGTAGCAACAGTGAAAGCAGAAGTCACTAAGCAATCATAGGACTGAACTAGAGCAAATTGGTGTTTTCTGCAAGGTGAAATATCTGGGTTTGGCCACGTAAAGGCATTTACATTTCTATTAGGAGAATCGCCAGTCTCATGGTAGAAATAACAAGTGGAAAACAGTTCATTCAATTTCTCCTAGGGAAAACATGACCTTTTAGGACAAAGATCTTTCAGGTGTCAGCTTCCATTGCAAGAGAAAATATGTATGCTGTGTTACTGGTCTGGTCCAGGAGAGGAGGGGAACAGCAAGGCAATGCTCCCTGCCTCTTCCTTAGGCCAAGGAATGCCTGTTTTGAGGAATGGGCTGGGGCTTTGCCCTAATGCTTTTCTCCCCTCTTGAACTGATCCAGAAAGGAGAACAGCAGTCACTCCCCATCTCTTCTTCAAACTGGGGACTGCCAGGAATACAGCGGGGATGGCAATGGAGGGGCCAGGGACTGGGCTTGGGGAGGCTGTCCTCATGTGTTTGAAAAGTCTGAAGACTCGGAAGGCTCTCCCCAGGACTTGGTCTCCATGTTTCTGCAGACCAAGTTCCCCTCCTGGTCTATGGGAAAGGAGTGAAGTAGCAGGGAAAGGCACCACCCCCATTCCCCAGACCTGGGTGTTCCCAGTCTTGGAAAGTGCTGGGAGACTTTCTCTGCCAATCCACTCTCTCATCCCCACCCTCAGAATGGGAGGAGTGGACTAACTTTGCTCCCCACACCTTTCCTAAGCCCAGGTCTAGGGAAGACATGAAAAGAAGTGGAGAGAAGACTTCTGCAGGCTTAATGGCTGTACTACTCCCTCTCCCAGAAACTTTTCTAGTGATGAAATTTTCTCAAGATATCTTTACTATTAGAAATGCATGCCTGTTTCTGACCTCTAATAAATGAGAGTTTCAACATTTACTGCCGTCAAAGCAAAATTGATCGCAGGTTCAAGCAGTTGAAGAAGCCCCAGCAAGGAAGCCATTAGAGAATAGAGAGATCTCTGATATAATACATCTAATATATGTTAATAGTATAAAATAATTGGATCCCAAAGAGAAAATCAGATGCTCTTGTTCTTATAATTCCAATGTATTTTCTATGTGTTTTACACATATTCAGAGATGGGTTCAAGATATAAAATTCTGAGGTAGATCAGGATTCTGACAGTCCGAAATTTAATTTAAGAAGATATTATAGTCTACAAATACCTTTCTTATATTCTTCAGCAAAGACTTTGCTACATGCAGTTGTTGGAGACAGGATACTAGGCTAGAGAGACCTTTGTTTGACCAAGATTGGCAGTTCTGATGTTCATAGTATTTAAATTTATTCCTGTTCTTGTTCTTGCCCACTCAAATAATCTAGGGGCTAGATGCTTTTCCACCCTTAAGTAATTGAGTGGACTTAGGTATCTAAAAACAATCATCTTCCACCCTGCTTCACTCTTTAAAAAATAGCTGACATTTCCATATTTGTAATGAACCATTTTCTTAGCCTTAAGACTACTAAGTGATGAAAAGTAATGAGGAGAAAGAGGACCCATCCACCTTTTGCGTTAATTGTTTTTTCAGGCATTCTTGAAGGATGGAATAGGACTGCACAAGAGAACCTAAATCCAACTAATAACTGGAAGAGGTCCCAGATGTTTTCAGCTGATGCCTTTCTACCTGATAGTGACATTTTGTTTTTTAAGTCATTTGTATTTTATCATCTCATTAATATTTCAGAACACATTATTATGTACTATTGAAGACTGTGAAAGGCTTAGTAAAATATCATATTGTATTGTACTGTATTGTATTACATGCTTTATGCTTAAATAAATAAGTCTCCATACTTCTATTTTCTTTAGAAGTTCTCAGACAGCCCTAGCTCATTAATAGTACAGGATGATGTGTTCTGAAATATTAATGAGATGATAAAATACAAATGACTTAAAAAACAAAATGTCACTATCAGGTAGAAAGGCATCAGCTGAAAACATCTGGGACCTCTTCCAGTTATTAGTTGGATTTAGGTTCTCTTGTGCAGTCCTATTCCATCCTTCAAGAATGCCTGAAAAAACAATT
>NW_017729026.1:24140726-24160226 GCF_001723915.1 Gavialis gangeticus
TGATTTAGTACATGTCTGAAGCAATCGTTAATGGATCTCAGACATTTGGGGTGCCTGTAGACATGCAGGGAGGCTTCTCCTATGCACTTTAATTATAGTGCATTGGAGCAGACTCGATTAATAGAGTTTTCTAAAGCACGTTAATTAGTACAATCCAGCCAGCCTCCGGCTGTCTTATAGCAGTGTCCACGTGCTTCAAAATGGTGGTGGGGGCAATTTAACTACAGCTCACCTGATGAGTTCTAGTTCAAGTGCTCCTTCCGCCATTTTGAAGTGAGGGGACTATGATACCTGAGATGCTGGAGGCGCTTTAATAAGAGTGGTACTTGGACCCACTCTAATTCATATTCCTCCCCTCCCCACCCATGCAGCACATGTAAAAATACCTTTAGATTTGTAATATGCCCTGTAGGGAGTTTATTTTTGTTTGTTTCTTTTTGGGGGGAACAAACTACCAATATGTTGAGGACTGATATATCCACTTATAATATCAATATTTTAGTATGATTTTGTCCCAAAGATATAATCTTCTTTATGAGCAAATATATTTATGATTCCATTTTCAGATGGTTAGCTGCATGGTGCCCAACATAATTATTCAGAGGTATAAATTTTTCAGTACCATAAGTCACCAGCACAATTTCCATAAAATCTTTTAAGAAAATGTTAAAGAAATATTAAAGCTACATGATGAGGCAGTAAGAAATCTCAGGGAATGTTAAGTGAAGATTCCGTGCATAACGTCAGCTCTGATCACTCATGCATACATTATGACAGAGTCTAATTAAGTAATTAGATAATGCTTCTCAAATAATATATCCTGTAATTCTTTTCAACACTTTTATATACATCCTGTAATACAGCACGCTATTCTGTATGTGCCAAACAAACAAGTTATTTACTAAAGATGTTTCTTGGGATTCAGCTTATTTTAAACTCCAAAATGGATTCAAAATCATTGTTGTGTGAGAAAAGCACAGAAGAGTTCAGTCTAAATTGTTCAAAGGTATCATAAACTCATTCATTCCCTATTTGTACATCACAAAATTATTTTCATGAACAGATAGCAATTTTGAATCTTTACAAACATTGCTAGTTCAGTAACTGAGTGTCTGCAATTTTCTGTAAGGGATATTAATATTCTGTGTTCAGTGTGTTTCTTTCTGTTGTAGGCAAAATGGAGGTGTTTGTGACATTTTATAGTAAGTCACTGTAAATAGAAACAAACAGTTTGCATATTAGGAAAAAGTTAAAACAATATTCCATATCCTGGCATTTCTCTGTGTTTTAGGGTTTGAATTTTGGGGATAATCTTTTTAAAATGCATTTTTTTGTTTATTAAATCTGGAAAGATCCATTATGAATGCTTCCAAATGAAGCATAACACTATAATGATACTGACAAATATAGGAGTATAGAATTAAATTACAGCTCCTTTTCTCTCTACATAAGTTATTTGTTACAAACCTTCTCCTCAACATTGTAGAACAAGGTAATAAAATCACAGTCACAGAAAATCAGGGTTGGAAGGGATCTCAGGAGGTCATCTAGGTCACTCCCCTGCTCAAAGCAGGACCATCGCCAGTTATATCATCCTAGCCAGGGCTTTGTCATGCTGAGCCTTAAAAACACCCAAGCATGGAGATTCTACAACCTCTCCAGGTAAATGGTTCCAGTGCTTCACCATCCTCCTAGTGAGAAAGTTTTTCCTAGTATGTAACCTAAACTTCTCTTGCTGCAACTTGAGACCATTGCTCCTTGTTCTGTCATCTGCCACCACTGAGAACAGTCTAGCTCCATCAGCTTTGAAACCACCCTGCAGGTAGTTAAAGGCTGCTGTCAGATCCTCCCACAATCTTTTCTTCCCCACACTAAATAAACCCATTTCTCTCAGCCTCTTCTCAGAAGTCATGTGCCCCAACTCCCTAACCATTTTTGTTGCCCTCCACTGGACTCTCAAACATGTCCACATCTTTCTATAGTTGGGGGCCCAAAACTGGATACAGTACTCCAGATGTGGCCTCATCAGTTCAGAAGAGAGGGGAATGATTACACTCATCAGTGCAGAAGAGAGAGGAATGACAACACTCCTACTAATGCAGCCCAGTGTACCATTAGAAAGCAAGGACAACTGCTCCTGGGAGGCAGTAGCGTGGGGTGGTGGGTGGCAGAGCTCCATCCCCACCCACCTGCACATACCCCTTAGGCCCTTTCCAAGTACCCGCAGGCGGGGGTTATGCATACCCCTGGTTGTCTCTTCTTGGTAACAGGGACACACTGTTGACTCATGTTCAGCTTATTGTTCACTGTAACTACCAGGTCCTTTTCTGCAGGGCTACTGCTTATCCAGTTAGTCCCAAGCCTGTGGTGATGCATGGGATTCTTTCGTCCTACTGCAGGATTTTGCACTTGTCTTTGTTGAACCTCATAAGATTTCTTTTGGTCCAATCCTCTGATTTGTCTAGGTTACTCTGAATCCTATCTGCACCTTCCGGCATATTTACTACTCTCCCCAGCTTGGTGTCATCTGCAGATTTCCTTAATGTACAATCCATCCCATGTTCCAGATCATTAATGAAGATATTGAACAAAACTGACCCCAAGACCAACCCCTGGGGCACTCCACTTGCTACTGGATGTACAACTTAACTTTTCAAAGTGTACAACTGCAACTTTTCAAAGATTTGTATAGTTGTATTTATAAATGACCACAAAAATATGATTAAGCATTGTAGATCCGAAACAAACTTTCTGAGAACCCCTGAAGTCTAAGACAGGGGGTTTTCAACCTTTTTTAAGGAGTGTACCCCTTCTAGGCACACTTTTGGCAGAGTGGAGGAGGAGGGCCAGGGAGGGCAGTGGTTGGACACAAAGCGGGGGACTTTCAGGCAGCTATGGCACGGGGTGGGGGATGGTGAATTCCCCCCCCCCACCTCCACCCCCACATCCAGCTGGCCAGGTGGCACCTGTGCAGCCTGCAGAAGGGAGCCGTTGCCCTCGCCGCGCCCTGTCCCTGCTCCTGGGAGATGGCAGCAAGGGGTGGTGGGTGGTGGCACTCCATCCCTGCCCTCCTGTGCAGACCCCCTAGCACCTTTCCAAGTAGCCCCAGGCAGGGGTATGCAAACCCCTGGCTGACAACCCCTAGTCTAAGAGATAGGATATGGGTCTATTAGATCAGGGTTCTCTTTCTTGATCTTGCACAAGCTTCCTATATTGAACAAATCATTGGGTATATATTTTAGATGTGTTAATTAATTTCACTTTCTCCTTTTTTTTGTCTATTTTTAGATACACAGGCCCCTGACAGAGGAAAGAAGGCGCAATAGGATCTGATGCACAACTCCAACAATTACGCTTCTTGCCATGCCACGCATGCATGAGATCAAGCATGTGACTGTGGGATCAAGCATATTGCTGGTTCAGAGAGAAGTTGGTATCATGATCCCAGGTTCCCTCTGCATCAGCAATCTTAACTCCTTGGCTGGGAGTCCTGTCAGTAATTGGAGATCCCAGATGCAGGAGGGCATCCTGTGCTCCTGCAGCTGGAAGATCCATCAGCTGATAGGAGCTGCCAGCTGGGGGAGCTCACTATGCTCCCCCAGTTGGGACCCCTGATCAGCTGATCAGTACTCCCAGTCTCCAAGTTACAAGAGTGTGCTCCAAAGGCTGGGATCACTGGCCATATGTTCAATTAAAGGCATCATAGGAAGCAGCCACTAAGTTATTACACATAATTCATGTAGTAACTTTGCCACTTATTCCTGGTTTTATAACACTATTAATTGAATGAACTTGTAGCCAGGTCACTACTTAAGACATTATTAACCAGTAGTGTAATGAGTGTAATGAGTGTCAGGGTCCCTAGAAAAATAATTTCTATCCACTACCATCCCACTCCCATTCTTCCAGCTGACCAAAACCAGTTACAAATATGCCTTAATATGGAGCTGAGGGCTGAAACCACCCATTCCTAGTCTTAGCAGGTGAACTGAAGTGAAGGGGGTGTGACTGGGAGCATCCTTGACATTCCTTATCTGGTAGAATAGAACCATTACTGATGGGAGAATTTAGAGCATCTTTAACACTAAATCAAGCTGCCAAGAAAACCGGTGGTCAAAGGAAGAGAAAGGTAGCTTAGAGGCAAATCTTTTGCTGCTCCGATCTTCTTAGTTCCTGTAATAAGTACAGTTCAAATGGACCTAGACCTAAAAGGTGAACACCCCAGCTCCAGCTGAAATTAAGAGGATTTTCCAAATGCCATCATTTCTGGAAAATGGTATACTATATTTCTTAGGTTGGGCTCCAAAAAACTTGAAATAGCTGGAACAGTTTTAATAGGCCACAGAACAAAACTCCATGGGTAAATGGGTCTTTGAATGTTTTTGTTCCCTTATTTTATTGCTAGCAAAATCAAGTAATTTCTCATCTGGAACTATAAAAACAAAGAAATATTATTGTGAGCAGTTTTTAATGTCTAAAATTTGTCTGCAAATAATGTACCACCCTTGGGATCATTGCAGTACATTGCTTTTTCAATTCCTGGACAGGTGTGAGACAAAATAATATAATTAGTAGAAGAAAAACTAATTATTTTGTAAATAGCTTAAAATCCAATACTGTGAAAACAAAATATCGGTTCTGTAGTTTGCTTTAAAATACCTATTTATAGCAGTGTGCAATTATGGTGGAATGAAAGAGCAAGTCCAGAAAAAAAATGCTTGGAGATAGCATGGAGAAACAAACCAGGAAGAAGGAAACCAAAGCTGTAAGCTTCTGCTCTTGAATTGTTTCTGAGCCAGGTGGTGAGCAAGCTGACATCACATCTGTAAAAAAGTATCCTTTTCATTTCAGCTTTAGTGATTGATTGTTTCTACTAACTGCCCTAAAACTATCATTTTCAAATGGCTTAAAGAATGGAAGCTGTTTTGTATCTGTCTAAACCACTTGCAGGAAAATCCAGGTAACAACCTAGTAAGAAAAAGAAAGCTTTTCTGACATGTCATAAAATGCAGCAGTGAAATCAGATAGCCTATTACAGAGTTACTTTGCACCAATAAGAGATAATGGTCCTTTGTGAGGTGCTATAGGTTATATATTAGCTGTCTTCGGTTACATTACCAGACAAATGCTTCTCAAAATCCAATTTGATCTAATTATGCTTATAGATTCATAGATGCTAGGGTTGAAAGGGACCTCAGTGGATCATCGAGTCCAACCCCCTGCCCATGGCAGAAAAAAGTGTTGGGGTCATGTGACCCCAGCCAGGTGCTTGTCCAGTCTTCTGTTGAAGACCCCCAAGGTAGGGGAGAGCACCACCTCCCTTGGAAGCCTCTTCCAGATTCTTGCAAACCTAACCGTGAAGAAGTTCTTTCTGATCTCCAGCCTAAATCTACACTCTGTCAGCTTGTAGCCTTTGTTCCTGGTTATTCCAAGGGGTGCTCTGGTAAACAGAACATCTCCTATTCCCTGTTGCCCCCACCCCCTGGTGAATTTGTATACTGCCACAAGATTCCTTTCTCAGCCTTCTCTTGTGGAGGCTGAAAAGGTCCAGGTCCCTCAGCCTTTCCTTCCCTTAAGGCCTCTAACCATGTGAGTGACCCTCCTCTGGACCCTCTCAAGGTTGTCAACTTCCCTCTGCCGCGTAGAGGGGAAGCATCACCTCCCTGGATCCATTCGTGATATACCTACTAATGCATAACAAAGTGCAGTTAGTTCTACTAATTACTTTGTCACGCTGATGACACTTACTCATCTTGGAGTTGACAACGACTCCAAGATCTCTTTTCACCACTGTGCTGGTGAGAGGGTCATCCCCCAGCCTATAGGTTTGTTGGTGTTTCCCTCTTCCTAGGTGCAGAACTTTGCACTTGCCCTTGTTGAGCTGCATCCTATTGTTCTCTGCCTACTTCCTTAACCTGTCCAGGTCCACCTGCATTTGGTTTTGTCCCATTAGTGTATTTACTTTGTCCCATAGTTTCGTGACACCTGTGAATTTGGACAGAGAGCTTCTCACACCCTAATCCAGATCGCTGATAAAGATGTTGAACAGCAATGGCCCACAGACTGAGCCCTGGGGGATGCCACTGCCCACATCTTTCCAGGTCAATACTGACCCATCCACCACCACTCTCTGGGTATGACCCTTAAGCCAGTTTGCCACCCACATGACTCTGTAATTGTCTATGGTACAGCCATTCAAATTGTTTATGAGAATAAGATGGGATACCATGTTGAAAGCCTTCTTAAAGTCCATGTAGATGACATCTTCCTTGACTCCTGTGTCTAAGCATTTCATGACCTGGTCATAGAAAGAAACAAGGTTAGTCAGGCAGGATCTACCTGCTATGACCCCGTGCTGAGCCAGGTGGTGGGCAGGCTGACATCACCCAGGTATTATATTACCCACTGGACTCCTAGAAATGTGATCCATGATAATTTTTTTAAAGGGTTTCCCCAAGAATGGAGGTGAGACTAACCTGCCTATAGTTACCCAGATCCTCCTTCCTCCCCTTCTTGAAAATAGGGACAACACTGGCCTTTTTCCAGTTTTCTGGGACCTCACCTGTGCACCATGAGTGCTTAAGCAGGCATGCCAGTGGCTCTGCTATGCCACTGGCTAATTCTGAAGAGCTAACTATCAGCATATAAGCAAAAACTTGAAATTAGAGTTTTTCTGCATATCAAAAGAGAATTTGAATAAAGCACTATTAAATAGAAGGCAGGGTAAATTTGCACTTTATAGACTAACCAAAGTATGTTCTTTCTTCAGCTCACAGAAGATTGCAGTAATGAATATGTATATATTTACACTTTATAGACAGACAGATAGATCTATTAATCTACTTCAGTTAGTCTATAAGGTGCAAATATATATATAGCATAAGCTTTTGTGAACTGACTCTTACTTCATCAAATACTATGAAAGGACATGCATGCTATGTATAAGAAAGGAAGAGAAGTTTGAATATAATAGCAGAAGGGAAGGAGAGAGGTGAGAGGGGGAGGGGAGACAGCAGTTCTTAGAGAGGCAGATATTTAAGCAATAAACCCATAGGAACAAAAGAGTCACAAAAGCTAATCCAGGTAATGGGATAAGACTCCATGTGGCTCCCAGCTGCATTGCTGGACCGGGGAGCACGGGGCCACACCAGTACATGTGTGTGTCTGTGCATGTGTGTGTGTTTGTGTGTGTGCATGTGCACATGCATGCACATGTGCAGGCAGGGGCAGTGGTCTGTGTGTGTATGCAGGCAGGACAGTGTGTGTGTGTGTGTGTGCGTGTGTGTATGTCTTCATAAGGTGAGTCCCACACTCACACCCCACCATACACATGCACCCACACCCCTCTTGCACTGCCATACACCCACTCACACATCCCAGCCACCTTCCTCCACATACAGTCCCCCACAGTCCCCATACCCACCCACTCCCAACATACCCACACATCCCCACAAAACCTATATGCACCTCCCACAATATACAAGCATAAGACTTCATTTTAAGCCATTGTGCAATCAATTCTGTGTACACTACACAATCACATGGGAAAAAAATATTTTTTAATCAAATTAATTAATGTTTTAGAGGTTTGAGTTTGACAATATAATTTGGTATTTTTCTGGTTCCAAGATGGCAAAACCCCTTGCTGAAAGGAGTATTTCCAGGAGCAAGGGAAGGGACTTCAGGTGGCAAAATTCAGGGGTTAGGGGGCGGGACTTCCAAGTACAGGATGGTGACCAGAGGGTGTGGCACCTGTCAAGAGGTGAGGCTACCCAAGTGGCCCTCAACAGCTTGCAAAAACTAGGTAAGTGGCCTTCTGTCCAAAATAATTGCCCACCCCTGCCTTACACTATGAGCTACACAAATGTTTATGGGAGTTACTGCTAATTTCAGATTGAAGCAGTCACACATTCAGACTAGCAGGGTCCTGGAGGACTGAAAGATAAGAATTCCCCCCCACCACCACCATCTCCTATTATGGGGTTCTCCTATGCCCTCCAGAGCTTCCCCCCTACCCCTTGGGGCTTCCATATACCCCCTGCTTCCAGCCCCCTCCCCCCACACACACACATTTACATTTGGTTGCCTGCATTGTCTGTCCCAAGGAAGCAGGCAGGGAAGGGTTAAGCTACCTGCTCAGGTGCTGTTGCTGCTGCCAGGCTGCTGCTTTTCTCTGGGCAGAGCCTGGCCCAGGGAGCAGAAGTGGAGGCTGCCAAGCAGGCAGGTTAACTTGTCCCTGCCTGCTACCAAGGACAGACAGTGCAGGTAGTCACAAATATATGGGGATCTGGCATTCTGGGGAAAGCAGGCGGGGAGGGGGATGGGAGCAGTGGGTCAGATCCAGGCCAGTGGGGGAGGAAGAGAGAGAGGGGGAGCAGATGGGTTGTTTACATTAAGGTGTAGCCTAGAACAGCTACGTCTTAATGTAACTCAACCTAGGTAAAACACAGATCAGAGATAAGCCTGGCATGGGATGACATAACTTTGGGTGGCCTAATGAGTACTTAAAAGTAATTTTGGGTGTTAATGTGTGAACAATCCAGGGGTGAAGAGCTCCAGGAACCACCTAAAATTACCCAATAACAAAACCCTGATATATATAGGAAACACCCCACTGGGGGGTTCTAACTGCTGGCAGTGGCAATTTGTGGAACCCTGGGGCACCACCTAGACCTGTTCTTTTGGTTCCTTTGGGCTAATGAACCTCGGGATCTTGGTACAGGGATACCTTCGGTAACAGCACTCTGAAAGAACAGATAACTATTTACAATATTTATTATACTATACATATATAGATATGTATATATGTATATTCAGATATTTACATACATACATATATTCATAAATATATGTATACATCTATACATATTAGATAGATAGTAGATAGATCCCTATCTAGCTAGCTATCTACACACACACATACATATATGTATACACACACACACTCATACACATACATATATATCCCTCATCTGTTCTCACGAAATCATAACTGTTGCTGTTCTCGTGGGGTAACTTGTTACCCTGCAATTTGACATTGTTGGTCTCATGGGGTAACTTGTTTCTCCACCTGCATGAACAAAATGGAACCAGTGACAACAGTATAAATATACCAAAAACTATTTATTAAAAATACAGATTGTTTGAAAGAGTATTTATGATGATTTCAACTCAAAATATAATTTAACTAGAACTATGAGAAAATTTTAAACTTCTTTCAGAGTTTCAAAACATGAAGGAACTATTTGCTAAGTCTGCAGTTCACACTGTTTTCAAACTAACAATTACTTCCAAAAACATTTCCTGCTTTAACTAAATATTGCATTCCTCACAGAGCAGTAATGAGGTACTGTGGTGCACACAAGCAAACCACTTACAATCTTTGCATTGTTTCCAGGTTTTCCGGTCATCTGTCCTTGGACAAAAAGCACAATGTCCACTCATGCTTGCCCAAGGTTCTCCTGGGGTGTGTTGTTGCAATTTATAATTTGGGGCAGTCATACCAGACTTGATGGACCTAGATAGCTTATGTGTATCCATCATTCTTCATTTTATTTGTCCATTGATCAGCTGTTCTTCAAGCTCCTGCAAAAAAAAGCGCTGACTTCTTAAATGTGATCTTTGTTTTCAGTTTGCTTTGTGGCCTAGTCAAATGATGAGGCTGGCAATGGCAGCCACATCCAGCATATTGAAAAATTTTGTCATTGGCCACCTGTTAATTTTCCAACTGTAGGTGGTCATATGGACTAAGTGATCAAGGTTATCCACCCCACCCTTGTTTTTAGTGGAGTCATGGATGATATCTGGCTTTCTTTGCTCTCCACCCACTGACAGGTTATGGTGCATGCTTGACAGCAACAGCACAACTTTAGACTTCTTTGGGACATAGGAAACTAGGGTGAGTCCCCATCAAAAGCAAAAATGGATGAAAAAGTTTCCCTTCTTCCACTTTTCTTGCATTTTGTTTGGGATATCATCCTTGCTTTTCTGAATCTTATCCACATAGGACAAGTCCTGCTGTAGCAGTCTTTTGCCAGGTTGGCACTTGTGAAGAAATTGTTACTTGCAATATTCCTTCCTGTCTTGTACCAGGGATGAACCAATCTTTCAACTACCTGGCTACCAAGATTACCCTGGAATGCAGCTTCTGGTTGCTTGCCCAGGTAGATGTTTCCAGGCAGGGGGAATGATGTTGCTGCATCACAGCAACACCAACTTTTCAAGCCATATTTGGCAGGCTTGCTGGGCATATACTGTCTGAAACGACAGTGACCCCTGAATGCAATGAGCTGCTCATCAACCTTCAGGTATATTCCTGGAATATATCATTCCTTGAGCTGCTCCACAAATTGTGTCTAAATATCTATGAAGGTAGAAAGCTTGTCCACAGCTCTCCTTTCCTCACTTCATTTTGTTGTCAAATCTCAGGTAGTTGGTGATTTGATGGAATCGTTTTAAATTCATGGTGGCACAGAAGCAAGGACACCCGGTGCGTTGCTCCCAAAACTCCTCCAGTGCCTTGTGATCACCATAGTATAGACCACTCAGCAGCAGGAGGCCAATGTAGGCTTTCAGCTATGTTTTGTTCAGCTTTTTCCACTCCTTTCTATTTTCAGGATGGCTATCATTCCACACCTTGAATCTTCTTTCTGCCTCTCTGTTTGTTTCTCTTATGATAACACTCAGGATATCTTGTGAGAGAAACAGGTGGAACGTTTCCACCACTATGCCTTTATTACTTTCTCTTGTTGGCTCAGCACTTTCATGGACTATGTCCTTGGCCGTTCTCCAATGATGTAGACTTGTGGACTTGTAGCTGTGGACTTTTTTCCCACACTCTCATTCCTTCCTCTAAAGATGTTATTATCTGCAATGTTTTCTGGGGGTGGTGGCAGTGGTTCTGCTCAATGTCCTGCTGTGGCTTTCCTTGGTCTTCCACGGTGGCCTCAGGCTGGTTCTCTTCCCTTTCCCACTGGAAGTGTTGGCATCACTGCTGCTTGTGGCACCAACTCCTCCTCATCTGAGCTGGATGAAACTTCCATAGACACGTGGTCTTCTTGCTCTTGGGATAAGAATTCATCAATGGATGTGTTGCTGTCATCCCTGGTTACCAGTGCAAGACAGGCTTCAGCACTGAATATGTGCTGTCTTCTCATCCTGGACTGCAGAAAAAAAAGAAAAAATTGATTACTGCTGACTACATATACAGTAAAAGCTGTGTTATCTGGAACTTCATTAATTGGCATACTCTATTAACCGGCATGCCAGTCAATGCCGGTTGATGCGGCAAAAACGAAACCAGAAGTGGGTCTTCTGGTTTTGCCAAGTTCCACTTAAGGCCACAGCCTGGGGCAAAGCACCCTGTGCGGGAGCCCCCTCCCTGTCCCCTGGCACACTGACACCAGAGGAGGGGTGGGAAGAGTGGCACAGTCCCCTGGCACACTAGACACGATGGGAGGGGCATCTCAGGGAACCGGCATAGTTGGTTATCCAGCACCCCCCGTTCCCCATGGGTTCTGGATAACAGAGCTTTTGCTGTAAATAACAATCAAAGTCAAGCCAAGCCTGTTCACCTATGCTGTCACAGGAGCTATTCCACCTTGCCCTATGGCAGCGCAGGTAGCACCCTCTCCTGCTGGGCACAGAAGCCAGAGACCAGCATCCACCCTTTGCAGGCAAGCCAAATGTGGGTGGATGCTGCTTGGAAACCACACATGCAGGGGCTTATTGAGAGCAGGTAAAAGAGGCATGGGGGGTGTCAAGCCTTTACTATTGAAGGTGACTCCATAGTGTATGCTGTATTGCAGTATGATGTTGTTCTATTTCTTTTCTGCTGTCCCTTTGTTCCTTGTCCTCACTTCCAACAAAGGCAGGGAAACTAGCTTGTATTTTATGAAAGGGTCAGGTAAGACAGAGTTTTGCCATGAGAAAAGAGCAGAGGTGGATTTGGGTGTAACAAAGGGTTTGTTTTTTTTGGCAAAGGGCAGGGTATTTTGATGACCTTGCAGCCTGCAAACAAAGTGGTTAGCAAAAGGGATTACCACATCTTCTGCAAATGCAGAGTGGAGGATGGCCATCCATTAGCTACCATGGATACCTGAAATGGACATGAATGAGGTGTGAATGAATACTGAACTTTCAGATGCATCCATCCAAAGTAGCCAAAAAGGTCTAGGCATGTCATTTATACAGAAATTGCTCTGGTGTAACAAGTTACCCCAATACGTTAACATGGGTTTGGGATAAGTTGTTACCAGATATGGAAAAACACATTCACACCTGAGATAACATGTTACCCTGGGCAGTTTTTCATCCACAGAGAGAAAACCATTCATGTAAGCTGGCTGTTCTTTGGGGATATGGTGCACTGTGGTGCCAGTGACAATGTCTTAAAAAGAAAAAAAAAAAGGAATAATTGACTTTAAGTTACTGCACAAAATATGTGTCTGGGGTAGGAAATTACTCCATGGGAACATAAGGATATATATTATATATGTATATATATTCATATACATACACTGGTACCTATTCAAAGATTTAATTCATAACTCAATTAACCTCTGGAATAGTACTAATGAACTCAATGCTTATAAATATATATAACTTTGTAACAACATATATACACATATAGGTAGGTGATCACACCTGTGCTACAGCAACAGTAGGTCTATTCCCCATACAGTAAGGCAAACTTATGCGCATCCAAAACCCAAAAGAAACAAAACATGGACATCCCCTTTTTTGTAAAAAAAATGATACAGTCCTGGTAGGTCTGTCATAGACACACACAATAACATTCTTCCAGTTGACTACTGTTGTCTTGAAGTCACCTTAGTTCAAGCAAGCATGATCAGTCAAGCGTGAGTGCAATGGGAACTCCCTTGATGGCCCCAGGGCCCTACTCCTGACAATAGCTGGTGCCCTTGCTCAGCCTTCTGTAAAACATAAACAGTCTCTTCCCCATAACACCCATTTCTGCCCCTCAGACAGGGAAGGTGGGTCTACTTTTCTGGTTTCTCATTCCAATGGCCCTCTTTGACACTCAGGGTTATTAGGGCTTCTCTAGCTGTCCTTCCCCCCCACCCCCAGTTGTCCTCAGCTACAGTCTTGCTGCCTGAGGCTGGTCCCCCCTAAAGGTCCCCCACATGAGGGTCTACTCCAAGGGGAGAGGGCTATGCCCACTCACCAACTCCCAGCCCTGGGTGCTTCCCTTTAATCAGAACCAGAGCTTGCCTCTGAGCTCTGCTCACTTCCCTCACTCATGCGACAGGTGGCTCGGCTCCTACAGCCTCCCACCTTGCCACTCCAGCCCCCCCCAGTGAGATCCCTTCAGTCTCTCCACAGTGGTTTGTCCCTCCCTCAGCTCCCCAACTATCCCCAACAGACATCCTCCTGCACTAGAGCTCAGTGACCAAACCATCCTGGCTGCAAAAGTCTCAGGCTCTGTCAGGGACCCTGTTTCCAGGGCTTGACGGCAGAATTAGTGCAGACCTTTCACTCTGGTCGTCAGAGAAACAAAAATCTCCCAGGCTCAGCCTGGTTTCAGGTCACCATGGGACATCCCCTAGGGGTGAGAATCCCTTCTGTTACAGTCCATTCCATATATATACACATACTTTGGTTAGCCTACAAAGTGCAAATCAACCCTGCTTTTCACTTGACTTCAAACTAACCTGGCTAACAGCTCTCTGATTAAGAATAAGCTATAGAGAGGCTACAAAAGCTGGAAAGCAAGTATGACTACTATTTTAGGTTTTTGGTTTTGTTTTCAACACACTTGAGGCATGCCTGTATCCAGAATCTGTTCTTCTATGCTACATGAAATTCATAGATGCATTTTCAGATTCAATTGACTCTTTCCTAATTTTTTTCAGTATTCATTCCTTAGGAATGTGAAAGCCAAATCACCGAAGTGTTATTAGTTAGGTTAACTTGCCAAAATGTTTGTCTATTAAGGCTGTATACAACTGTAATATCCTGCCTGGGCATTCACCTAATGGTTGTAATATTTACTAATAATCAGGTACTTGTTTGGCTACTTGTTACCAAAGAGCTATTTGCTCCTGCCTGTGAAAAGCAATTTCATGAGTGAGAAGGTCTAAGGCCTATGAGTTTAGCATTGGTTCAAGAGTTGCATGGGGTACAAATGAAATGCAAGAAGTTCTTGTGAAATGAAGGGCATAATGGATAAAAAGACAGGCATACAGTTGGAATCTGACATTTGAAAAGTCTTAATTTGCCCCATTTTTCATGATTTAATTGGAAATAAATGCTGATTTCTCCAAAGCCTACCATGAGTAAGTCAGAACTATCTTATTTCTTTGTACATATTAATTTTACATAATTGATGAAGAGATAAAAACACAATGGGGTCATTCCTAAGACCAGAAAGAGTTAGAAATGTTCCATCACAATATTTTAATGATGTCTCTACAGGATCTTTTTCTTTTTTTTGTAGAAAAAATATCAAATTTGCCATTTTTTAAAATTTTTGATGAAGAAAATATGCATGAAATATTTTACGTCAGCCTGAATTAAAATATTTCAAAATCAAAATATTTATATAAATGTAAGATATTTTGACTTTCCATACTGAATAGAAATGAAAACTAATTATAAAATATTAGAATGACCAGCACAACCGGAATTCTGTCATGTGATTGGCTCTATGTAAAAATAAGCACTAACTATGCAATGATATTTCAGTAAACTTTACCTTTCATCACATCTTCAATTCCTCCCTACTTATATTTTTAGCACGAATTCCTGATAAGCATGAATTCTTGCAAGCATTTATGTCCATGTTAAACTTTATGTATACGTATAATGTAAAAATTGAATTCAATGAGACTACACACATATATGAAGTTAAACATACATGTGTTTTCTAGATTGGAACGTAGACCTAGTTTATTTCTATTTTCATCCAGTGACTCTCTAATGTAAAACACACGACTAGATCTGGGACCAGATCTTAGGACTACTTCCTCCTATGTAAGCACCTTGTTGAAGAGGGAGGATGAAAGGTGCTGCCTCCTCCAACAATTCCCCTCTTGAGAGTTATGGAGGTAACCTGGGAAGTGAGAGACATGAGTTTGAATGGTACTATAGTGAGGGGGTTCTAAAAGCCAGGTCTCCAATTTTCTGAGTGAACTCCCCAACCACCATTACACAAAAGGTGGGAAGAGTTACTATCACTACTGCCATAATGGGCACCTACACACATGCAGAGAGGCTACCCTGATGCACTGTAATTACAATATGTTGAAGCAGATTTCATTAACCAAGTCTGCTAGAGTATGGTAAGTACCACACTCCAGCAGACTCTAACATTACGTGTAACAGCATTCCCACACTGAAAAATGGTGGTGGGGTCACTTTAACTAAAGCTCATTAAACAATCTTTATTTAAAGCACCCCCACCACTTTTCAGCATGGGGATGTTGATACACGTGACACTCTGGGTACTTTAATTAGAGCAGCTTTCAGAGCCTCTCTCATTAAAGCTCCCCTCAACCCTACCTCCAAGAGCACATCTATAAATGCTCATTGTGACTATGGCTGAACAGAGCTCCCTAGTGTGCCACCCAGTTAAACTCCAAAGCTCCAGAGTGAACTGGAGTTCAGATGAATCTGGGTGCTCAGCATTTCCTACTGGATCATTCACCTTTAGGCATCTCTGCCTTGCCTTTCAGAAGCCCTATCTCTATCTATTAAGGGGAATAGATGAGACACATAATCCTATTTATTTTATTCACCCTACTGTAGGAAGAAATCTAATCTTTAGGAATGCTTGTGCCTAAATTGAAAATGCCTAACGACCCTTCTACACATGCAGGTAAAGGTGCGATGAAAACTAATGCATGAGCCACACAATCACACCTCCTGCCATTCCACATGTGTATGACAGGAAGCCTGATTTTAGAATCATGACTCAGACCCCATTATATCTTATTGCTGGTCAAGAAGCAAGTTTTCATGTCTGGGAGCCGTCTCAGCTGACAGGGCTCCCAGCTGTGGGGGTACCCCACACACCCACATAGCTGGAAGACTGAAACAGCTGGTCTCCCTGTCATGGTGGTGCATGGGGCACCACCCACAGCTGTGAGACCTTAGCAGATGCTGTCTCCCAGCCATGAAGGTGCATGGAGTGTGTCCTCCCACCCCCACTCTGCACCACAGCTGTGATTTCGGTCAGCTGGGGGCTCCCAGACTCAAAGGTGTACATGCCTTGCCCCCTCTCCCCCCAACCCCAGCTGGGAGCTCTGATCAGCTGATGGAGCTCCCAGCTGCAGGAGCCCCTGGATATACATTTAACTAATGGTGTGATAGGAAGCAGCTACAAAGATATTACATATATTTTCTGGAACAACTTTTTAGCTTATTCCTCTTTTTATTATTCAATCAATTGAACATTGGCCGGGTAACCACCCAACATGTGATTAATGGGTTAAATCATGCCTTAAGCGTAATGTGTAGATGTAGCCTGAGGAACCAGTCTGGTCTTTCTGTTAATCAATAGGACTAAGGTTAAGTGACTTGGAGAATTTTGTAAGTGTGCCTTTTTTTTTAATTAATGCTTTAAATTTCTTAGAGGACCCGAACATAACCCTCACCAGCTCTCCTCTAACTCTCTAGGCAGTCAGTAGAGAGAGAGATGTGGGGGCAGGAAGAAGAAAGCAAGTTGGAGGTTATGTGGCACAGTGATAGGATTGCCATTTGAGATGACCTATATTCTAGCCTGGACTCTTCTCCAAATGGGCAGACACTTCTCTACTGTTCCATGACTATGAAGTGCAAGATTTAGTGGCTCAGCTTCAAGTGGGAAACTAGAAAACACCAAACTTTGGACATAGTGGTTACAGTATAATGCTAAAAAGTCAGACAGTTGCATGTTCAAAGCTTGTCTGGATGATCCAGGCACCTGTCTGAGTTGTTCTCCTACCTCCTAGGAGTGCCTCTTAATTACAATAGATATTAAAACCTAAGAAGCCCTCTTGCTTTTTGTTGTGCCAGAATTTTGAGGCTGGTGCTCATATATGCACGTATGGCAATATATTTGCCTGACCAAAAGTCAGTCTACTCAACTTGCTCAGTAGTAGTGTACATACTTATACATCCACACTCAATGTGAAATAAGATTCAGATCATATACATAAATGAAAAAGTGAAAGCCAGCTAAGTGCCATTTATGCATGTAAAGTGAACTTAAGATTTGGTCCCATATCTCTTGTTTGTACAGAAGAGCAATTTAAAATTAAGAAAGATTTGCTAATTAATTTATTGGTTCTTTAAATAACTGCTGATTATCAACAAGCAGTACCTTTGTGAAGAAAATGAGAGAAACTTTTACCTGAAGACTTGGAAATTTTACAATGCATTTTGTCAATTTTATGGAGAAACTCTAAGGTTGGAATCATGATTTTCACTTGCCCATGATGCGAAGCAACTCTGTATGTTTTAATGAGACATTTACATTTTGTCTAATAAAAATTGCTTCCAAAGCAGTCTGAGACCACAGCCCACTTTTCATCATTCTCTGCACTGTTCCCAGGCTTTCCAGTAATATCATAAAGGAATGTGGGCTTCATTACGTTCTGTTAATAATAGGAACATGATCAATAAGCAGGTTCCAGAGTGTTTTGCTAGCTTTACATTTTTTTCCCCAATTAAACTAAGGCATATGTCTTCTTCATGAAGATCCTGGCCATCTATGTGCCAAATACAAGCTTTTTTCAAATCAGCTTTCTGTCTATGAAAATCCCTTGCTTTAAAACAATGGAAATAGTTTGGATTTTTTTTCACTCTCTCATATGGTATAACTTAAAAACAGCTGAAGGGATTTTTCTTAAACTTTCTTAAAAATAAATCCATCTTTTAGAGGCATACGAAGCATGGAAACTTTCAGTCCCCTGGGTGAATGTTTTGAAAAGTTTATTAGAATATGAAAAGTGGAGGTTGCAAGAATAAATGTTTTACAACATACAGGTCAGAGCCTGCAAAACTGAATAAACCTTACACATAGAAGTTGTCTTATTTATGCATCACAGGGAGAAACTGCCAACTGCTACAGTAAATATAATTTCCTGTGTTAGATCAGTGGTGCTCAAGCCTGTGGAACTGTCATGTGCTCTGTGGGGGTCCCCAAGGGTCTGAAAATTTGGCCATGGGGTAGAAATATTAGGATCCCACCTGTGGTGGTGGGAATGTAATGGTAGGATTAACTACCATGGCTCCCAGAGCCACAGAAATTAATGTTGCCACCACTCCTGCCGCCAAATTTCTAGACTCATGGAAAACCATATAGGTAGGGACCTACCAAATTTGGGGGGGGTCCCCCCCACCCCATTTCACGGTTTGATTGTGGTGCCAGGTGCCATATTTTCGGAGGAGTATGGAAGGCCTCCGGTTGGCCAAAGGCCCCTGGAAGTCCTGCCCCTCCTTGAATATTGTCAGATGGCCATCTGTCAGTCTTCAGGGAGGGGTGCAACTTCTGGGGTCCCTTAGCCAGTCAGAGGCATGGGGCAGGGGTGATTGCTGTGCTCTGCCATTAAACTCTCTCCCTCCTCTCCCTCACCTCTCCTACCATGCTTCAAGATGCCAGGGCTTTCTGCCATTTTCTATTTTTAAAGCTCTCTCTTCTCTTCCTCCTCCCCCTCCCCCTCCCCACCCCTGGATCATTGTCAACTTTGTATTTTTTTGTGGTCCCCACACTTTCTTGTGGGCCACCCAAATTAGCAGTTTCCATGAAAATCTCAAAATTGTGAATTCAGTAGATCCCTGCCCATAGGCCAGGTGATGTGGCCTCATGCACTAAGATTGTGCTGGTGCACATGGTTGGTCCACAGCAGGGTCCAGAACTTGGGGTTGGCCCAGTGCTTGGGGCCAAGCCAAACCACTGGATCATATCTATGGACTGATCCCATTCTGGATCAGGCCTTCAGATTGACCCTGCCTGTAGGATCCAGCCTACAGACTGGCCCCACACTACTCATCCAGCCCATAGGACCAGGTAGGTTAAGCACCACTATATTACATCATTTTAACCTATTTTTTAACTTAAATTTAACAAAATTGGCAGTTAAACCAGCTTAGACATGCTTGTCATGAAGAGGAGTGTTTAGGTATTTGGGTGATGAACTAAACAAAAGATGAAAAAAATGAAAGATGAGCAAACCACTTGGTTAAAGTAGGGCTGTCCAAATGGTGACCCAAGAGCCACATTCAACCCATGAGGGGTTAAATTGTTGCCCCCAAGGCCTGGCCACTGGCAGCTGGAGTCACCAGGTTCCCCACCCCTCCTCTGGCATGTGCTTTCTGTGTCTGCCCCAAAACAGAGGGAGCTGAGTGTGAGGCTGGGACACAAGGGCGCATGATGCAGCAATCTGATGAGGATGCCCACAAAGGCACACAGTGCAGTGGGTGGGGGGGCAGATTAACCAGTAGTGGTGCTGGGAGGGAGCTACAGTGAAATTTGGGGTGGCTGCAGCCCCCTCTGTA
>NW_017729026.1:24160278-24173245 GCF_001723915.1 Gavialis gangeticus
CCACAAAGGCACACAGTGCAGTGGGTGGGGGGGCAACCATGTGAAGTCACCAGGAGGCATGCATGTGGCACTTGGCCCTACAAGTGAAGCCTATGGGGCATGTGGCCCCTGGCCACTTGGAAGATGGATTGCCTTGGGTTAAAGAAAAAGAAAGTTAAATGCATTTGCATTGAAAAAAGAAAACATTCAGTAGCCTTCATTGCAGAACACTAAGCAGCAGCAGCTTATAAGTGGAGAAATAGGAGAAAAGTATAGATCTCTAAAGGCACAAAAGCTATGTCATGTTCATGTAAAATGTATTTACTAGGGCAGTAGAAGTAAAAGTCAGCAAGTCTAGTAGCTTCATTTCTTTCTACTCCATAGTCAAAGCCTAATCTTCACTATTAGATTGTGCTTTCCTCTGGCTGTTTACCCGTGCAGTTCCTGTTCTAGAACAATCTTTGTGATCATTTCTTACCTACCCCTGGGCTGTGCCTTAGTGACATGGCTGAACCTGATGATATTGGTCAAATTACGAATTTGTTTAATGAACTGAATTTTGTATGAGATGAGCCATCATTGCTGTAGGCGACGGCTTTGACTGATATTTGCCTCCTAGTCTAACCTGAACTGCTGTGTGTGAAGCACTGCACCAAAATAATAAAATGTAAGATACATAGTTAGTTTGCTTTTTTTAGTGCTCATCTAGTCAGTTTAGTTTGTATTGGTTTCTACATCTTAGGCAAGCTATAGAATGCCATTTCCATTTCCATACTATACCTAGAGATCTATCAAATCCATTTCTTTTTCCCATTTTTGGTTCTATCTATCAAATATACAAATCCAGGTAAGAAAACAAGCCACACTTTTAATATTCAATTATTTGCTGTAGCAGCAATACAGGAGACCCCTGTCATTTGCAGGGGATACATTCTAGAGATCCCTGTGAAAATATCTGCTAATACTGTACTGTGTCATCTGCGTTGACGCAGTACAGTAGCCCAAAGTTGTTTGGGCTTGTGGGAGATAATCCCATGCTGCTTCACAGTCTGAGGATGCCAGTTCCCCCATCAACTTCACATTATGTAGGCTGTGCCTCTTTTTAAATTTCTCGAACCACCGCTTACTTGCGGAGCGCAGTAACAAAGTGTCATCACGCTGCGCGGGGAGAGAGCGTGGGTTGGTGTGGTGCACCGCAAATATTTGAACCCACAAATTTTAAATCCGTGAATAGTGAGGATTTACTGTACTATAAAATTATATTTATTTAAATTATGCTTGCTTGATGTGGGTGGATGAGAAGTGTTGAAAAGGAGAGAGAGCCCTGATGCCATGCCCAGTGCCATTTCCAACAACATAGCAACACCAGTATATCAAAAAACATACATTTAACCAGTTATAGACTTGACACAATTAATTCTTCACCTGGAGCAGTGGAAGACATGGAAGTGGGAAAAAGGGGAGAGGGGAGTAAAGATAGTAACTTCTGATCTGCTCCAGGGGTATCATGACAATGTATGAATCTTTGGGAGGCAACATAATGACATGAGCGTGTCATCTTAAGGGGTTGCAAGTGAATATTAGGGATTTGTGATGCGCTGAACATTTTATTTCAAGTTAGAGAAAAGTGTCTCCCCTTTACATCTGCTACACCTTTTGCCATCAAGATCAGGTATTCTCTGTCAGCCTTTTTAGACAAACACATAAATAAATTACATGGGCTTTTGTAGCTGCATTTTTTATTCTTTCTTTTAAAGTAAATCTAAAGGGGCCCTGAGAATTTTTTACTTGGAATAAGAGGAAGCCAACCAGAAAAGACTGAGAAGGACTGATCTGGTCCAAGGTTAGCAACATAAAAACTAACCAGAGAGAAGGAGATAGAGAGACAAAGATCACTATATATATAGTGATCTCTGTCTCTATTTATTTATTTATTTATTTATTTCCCAGAGAGCCAATGTATCCAACTCCTATTGACTTCAGTCCATTGACTTACATAGTTACATAGTTACATAGTTTCTAGGGTCCGAAGGGACCTGAGAAGATGATCTAGTCCGACCCCCTGCCGTGGCAGGAAAGAGTACTGGGGTCAAACGACCCCAGCAAGGTGTTCATCTAACCTCTTCTTAAAAACCCCCAGGGTGGGAGCTTCATGAAAGCTGGAAGGTATACCGGTTCCTGAAAGAATTTTGAGAAGGCACTAGAAGTTAGTTTTTATACAAATGGCTTCAGAGTTAGCTGAAAGAGGTGGTTTGCCATATTAGGCTAAGTACAGATATTTAAAAAGCCCAAGGCAGAATAGATCTATTATGTGCTTTGCTTTAATTGGTGTAAATTAGATTAGTAGCAAACAGATCAGTAGCATTCACTCTTTGGGTGGTGGGGAGGGGGGCGTGCAGACTACCTGTTGTGGCTGAGGCCAGCAGGTTGAGGGTGCCCCTGCATGCCTCTCATCATCCCCTATAGGCTCCCTCGGCTGCTGGAAACTGCTGAGCTCAGCCAAGCACCCAGGCCATTCCTGATTGACTTCCAGGTATGGGCAAGCCATCCCCACTCACCCCGCCACGTTGTCTGTCAGCCACTGACAACTGTCAGCTGCAGGCAGGCAGTGCTGGGGGGGAAAGGGAGGTATATGTGTCCCTGCACAAACCCCCTCATGAAGCATCTCACAATGTACACATAGACCTGACACATGGAGCCTGATCTGGCTGCTAGGCGGAAGCAATCATTCCTCCCTCTGCACTGCCTGCCTGCAGGTGACAGATGCCTGTGGCTGACAGACAAAGTGGCAGGAGAAAGGAGGAATGCTTGCCTGTGCACAGCAGTCTGGTTGGACCCTGTGGTGCTGTGCCCATACTTGCGGGGGGCTTGGGGGGTCTCCAAGGTTCAGTGTCAGGTCTGTGTGTACATTTTGATGGCATTCAAGCAGGGACACAGATGCCTCCCTTCCTCCCCATGCTACCTGCCTGCGGCTGACATCTGGCGGGACGCAGGAGACAGGGCTTCAGAAAGGGTCCGTGCTGGAAAGGGTCTGTGCTGACTCAGCTCTGTAACAGCTCAAGGTCAGGGCCCACTGAATGCTTGGCCAAAGCTGCCAAGCAGGGGTTGAGTGCTAGTGAGCCTCCCTGTGAATGGGGCTTAGCAGAGGGCCACAAAGGGCCCTGGGATGCCAGTAGACAGCACCCTAACTTGAATCAACAGGGGAACGTATACTGAAGTTTGATACACTGATCTAAACTAAATAGATTAAGCTTGAGTACACTTTGATCCAGGTCTATCTTAGACCTTGTTCCACCATTTTAAAAACAGCCTATATATGCTGAACTTCCGTTCTGTTATGGGTTTAGACCATTTTTCAATCACTTAGACTGATAAAAGTGGCGTGTCTGTACCTGGCCTTAATCTGAAGTCAAGCAAAAGACAGAGCAGATTTACACCTTCTGCAAAGCAGAAGCTTAGAGATGGATGCATAAGCTTTCGTAACCAGAAACTTACTTCATTGGTTGCTATGAAGGGATTCTGATTTAGTTAGGCTATAAAGTGCAACTCTACCCTGCCTTCTGCTTGTGTGTTAGCTGCCATTGCAACATCTCTGTAAATAAATTTCTTAATTAAGAGTCTGTTTAATTTTGTAAGCATGGAGAATAATAAAAAATAGTTAATATCTATACCTTTATTTTTATCTCACAGGAGGAAAAAACAAGAAACGAGTGAAAGATTGTGGCATGGATTCATGCTTAAAACATTGGAACAACTGATAAATGTGTTTGCATACTCTGATCTGATCGAATGAGACTGCAGAAAAAATGTTTTAATTTTGGAGGGTTTTGTTTTTAATCCAAAGCCAAGACACAAAAGAAGAAACACATATTTACATTGTAGAGCTCAGAACTCTAGAATCACATGTAACTATGGATAAAATAAATTACTGTTTAGACAGGGTTCTTTGTGGGATACTTGAATCTAGCATTAGAAGACTACTGAAACAAACATATCTAACCCAGAGAAATGTCCCCAAATAGCAAGAACAGCTGAACTGCTGAGGGAAAAGGTCAAAACAAGAAGACAGAAATTTGATGCTTTATGGTCCAGTCTATATATTGCAGAAAGCAACACAAAAAAGCAGAAACAATACTATGGACATTGGTGCAAGTGGTTGAGGAAAAGAAAAAGAATCAAAAAACGAATTAATGTCCTGACATTACAGCTACCCCTGGAAATGAAATAAAAAGTAATATGCACAGTGCTTGATAACACAGAAACTTCCAGCAAAAAGTAGAGTGTCTAGATTGCAACTTTAAAAGATCCTAAAGCTAGTAATCCAATTACCATATTGGCAACTATGAATTTAGATCAATGAGTAATTTGATTACAACTGGATTATGGAGTCAGATGCAATATAATTCCAGCTACACTCATACACAGGGGATAAAGATATGCCTGAGCTGAGTCAGAGGCTATTTACTAGTAAGGTATGAATGCCCAACTGAGAGAATGCAAGGATAGTATAAAACAAAGATAGTGTAAAATGTGCTAAAAATATAGTGAACAACAAAAGAAGATGACTCTAGGGCCTTCTGGATTCCCAGCCCAACCCAGAAAAAGGAAATGAACAGAAATGTTCATTTCTAATGACAGGAACATTATGGCCACAGTAAATTAGTACTTAATTTTCTGGTAAACAGGCTTCAGCAAGGACTGAGATCAAGTGCATTTTGCAAAGTATTGCATCCCTGACGTGTTCTGCTTAGACAATGGGCCTCAATACACAGTAGTAGTGCCAAATGGGAATTGGAATACGAGAGTCCTTTTTCTGGGGTACTAATACATAATGATAAGCCAGAGTCAGCAACAAAAATAGTCAAGATATGTATGGCAAAGGCAAAACAGATCAGCAGGGATGTTGGATCAGTGCAGTCTATCGCTCCAGGGGCTAGCTAGTAGCCAGCACAGGAACTCACGGATTGGAGATCAAGATTCTTCCTCCCATGACAGGCAGTTTGCTGAATGCTGGCAGTTAGCAGACAGTACCTGGAAGCAGTTAAGAGAAGGCCAATCCAAGCAGACAGCAACAAAAGAGCCAAGGTCTTGAGGCAACTACACACAGATGGACAGGTCTGAGTCTAACCATCCAATAGCCATGCAAATAATGAGAAAGGGCCCAACCAAATGACACACAATGGTGTAACTTCTTCAGCACTGGTGGGGCGGAACTATATAGCTACCACATTTCATGGTGTGCAAGTCAACGCAGTGTACAAGTTGACCCCATTTTTCTGATCCAAAATGTTAGGATTTTCATAGATCTAGTGTATAAATCGACCTAACTATTTGGATCAGAAATATGCAGTTAACTTATACCAGCCCCTGCGTGCCCTGCTGTGGGGTTGGCAACTGGGGAGTAGACATGTGCCACAGTGCCATTTGTAGGGAGCAGGGCCAGGGCCAGTCTCAGCATTCGGCAGATGCAGCCCAGGCAGCACCACTCACAGGGGACAGGGCCGGGCTTGGTGCTTAGCAGGTGTATCCTAGGCAGCATCACTTGCAGGGGACGGGCATGGTAGCGACTGGCACAACCCAGGCAATGCCACTCACAGGGGATGGGGCTGGGCTCAGCACTTGGCTGGTGCAGCCCAGGCAGTGCCTCTCACAGGGGATGGGCCCAGGGTCAGTGTCTGGCTGAGTGGCATCTCCATGGTGACAGCAAGGCCCACAAACAGGGGCAGCACTGGGGTGTGAGTGGAGGGTCAAAAGTATTGATACAATGTATACATCGAGGTGGACATTTAAAGGTAAATATTTTGGCTTCAAACCTCAACGTATATACTGGGAAATATGGTACTTGGGGAAAAAGCATAGTAAAAATGATATTGGTGTTAGTTACACCGGTATAGATGTTATATGTCTGCCTATTTCAAGATAGCCATTTTGTTCAGTTTTTAGTGGGTATCTGCTCCTTCTCCACCTGGTAGCCAGGTGCCATAATAATGCCTACTGCAGCAACTAACCCAACTCCTGAACTGCAAATGTTAACATACTTTATATTGGTATATAATATTGAAGTAAAGTATATCCTATTTAGCCATGACTAAGAGGCAACAGCCCAAGCAGTAGCGGGATATGCTTAATATGAGGTAGCAACAGACTCTAGACAGTGTTCGTGTGTGTGGGGAGGGCTGGGGGGGGGCGTGTCAAAAGCAATGGCAATTTCAAAACTGAAACAGATGGGAGAAGAAGTGCTGATAATGAGCCTACACCCTTGACTGACCAAAGATAGAATAATGAAAAACCATGCGAGCAATATAGAAGCACAGAGGCCCAACAGAGTGATAAGCAACTGAATGAATGCAAGAACAGGGTGGAAACAGTCCCCACACTGCATAGGGACAACACAGAACTGAAGTGGGAGATAAACCAATCTTTGAACCAATGGGAGGATTATGGCCTTGTCTTCACTTCAGACTTATCATTTTAGTAAGTACCTAACTCTATACATAGGAAGGACCTTTCTGGCTTGAAGCAATGAAACCAAGTCTCAGAGGTTCTGAGAGTGGACTAATTAGCAGTGATTCTCAGTAATGCAAGTGTCATTTGACTATTCCATTTTTTCCTTAAAAAAAATCATTATTAGGAACAATATAAGGTCACTAATTTATAATGGCACTACCTCCATTACATACATTTAAAACATGATTCATAGATTTTAAAGGCCAGGCGGGCCCATTAAAATGATCTCATCTGACATCCTGCATAATGCAAGCTATATGTCCACACCAATGACCTGTGCTTCTTTCTTTTAAACTATGAGCATGCTGTAGCTTTAAAAGGATTCCAATAATGAGCACAAAACATGTCTACAGTTATTCATTTTTACATTTTTAAATTAAAATGGTGGTGAAAACATCAAACTTGGAAAAGAGGGAGAAGATTCTTATGCCATTTATAACAGACATTAAAGGTGTTAACTACCCTCTGTACACTGTGAGTAGCCTTCAGGCTTGATACAATTGCAGAAGTCATTTTATCATTAAACCAATTTGTATTTAAGTTTTCACAAGGATGTCTCTTGACAGGCAGGGTGTTTTATGTTTCCAGGTATCATATTTGACTGGGAGTTGAGTTCTTAAGTAGGAAAATTTCTTGTGTTGGCATGTTGTCATGTCCTGCATTTGAATTTCTATACAGCGGTTAAACTTAGGTATTGTGGGTTTATATGCCCCAAACCAATTCCACCTTTAGATGGGTAAGTAGTACTTGCAGTGCTAAGATTAGTTATTAAGTGGCATTGTGGGCCATTCACGCGGGGTGCTGACAGATGTTCAGGGCCCCTCTTTAACTCATGGCACTTTACAAAAAGCATTCAGTTAGAGCAACCCCTGAACTAACAGACATTCACCTGTTGGGTTGGGTTGGGAGGGCAGGAATCAAGCCTGCCTTGCACTGGCCTTCCTGGCCAGCAGGCAGGAGTGCTTCTGGCTATCTATGGTGGCACTGGTCACTGTGTGGGGGGTTATTTGTTTGTTTTCTTTTGACTAACATCTATAGGATTTTCCCAGTGCTATGCCACTTCCCAGATCACTACAGAGCTGTTCAGTGCTTCTATGCCTTGTAAGACAAGAAAGGCAAGTTATACAAGGGGGAGTGGAATCTAAAGGTTGCATAAATGGCCCAACATGCCACTTATCCATCTACGGGAGAACTTAATTTGTACCAAATATTGTGCCAAGTGGAACAAGACGCCATGTCATTTGTCTCTGGTTTGTTTTAATTTTTATTGACACTCCCAGATTTGTGTGTTGTACATATTCAGAAGAGCTCTTGAAGATCTAATTGAACTTTTTCTGAGAACCTTCTTACACTGAAATTCACTTAAGGTTCAGGCAGGACCAATTTTGTCTGGATCACATTACATTTCATTTTTGTTTGTTCTGTGCCCAACATATATTTTTTTTTGTTCTGGTCTTCTTCAAATTCCAGTATCATTAAATATGAAACCAGTTTGTTGGTATGCCTCAGAACTGCATTGCTTGTCATGTTCGATCTTGTTCATCTTGTTGCTTGCATATTCAAAAAAATTGTCATGATAACAAATGTCAGGCAATCCTGTCATGATCTGTGAGATTTGCTTTTGAAAAAAGGCTCTGATGTTGAGGATATGTGAAATGAAAGGCGGTTAAAACAACACCTTCCAGCTGGGGTGATTAATTCCATAAGAGTTATAGAAACTTTTGCAGGGGGGTTACCAGGAGTCTATTATGACTTGAAATAGTTCTGAAAATAGATCTCTGATAAAAGCTACAAGTATCGACTCAGCTTCTGGAATACATTTCTTTATATAAACTTTTATTAAATACTGAGAGGTCCGTGCAGAGATGAACTTTAGAAGTAGACTGAGTACTAGTAGGTCTGCACACCAGTTGGCACGAAGTTGTGGGGGAAGAAAAGAGACCAGCTTGATTGTATTAGAGTTTAGACTCCACTCACTAGAAAATTATTCCCATATCTTCCACTCTTTGTATTTTTCCATGACTTTCCACAGCAGCCGTGCATGTTCCTAGAGGAATAGAAATAGCTGATGAAAATAACTTTTTATTCTCAGTTAACTTTTCTATTCATGTGAAGTCTTCTTGTTCAGGCTTTTTACTATGAATGCTCTCAACTTCACAAGGCAAAAATACAATTGGTAGGAATTCCATCAGTCTCTCCCATCATAGATTACTACTTGATCAGCTTGACCTATTTTCTTTAGTGTCTGTATAACTAGACCATAAATACATAATGTAGACCCATTCCCAATTCTATATGTTTTTTTCACATGTTTTCCTTGTATTCCTTTTGGGGAATACTTCTACCAAGACCTGCTTCACTAGCTACCCCAACTGAAGTTGTAACCACTGTGCTATGCATGGGGGAAATTCCTTTAAAATGTTACATGTTTTATCAGTAACAATGACTATCAGGAAATGTGTAGGAACATTTCATCTAATGGGATAAACTGGACACAAGTCAGAATGTTTCAAATCTTTGAATCCAGTAGTTACAAATCACTAAATATCCAAAATTAGGCTTGTCATTTATCACTAGACCTGATTTTGGCAAATCTTGTGTATTTTCTTGGTCAGGTTTTTGTTTGTTCTCCTTTTCCTTTTGGCTCTCCCTACAAAAAAAATTGATTTTTTTTTTTCAGACAGAAGCAGATTTTGGGCATTTTTACATATGCTATGGGGCTTGGGGGGGAGGGGGTTAATTAAAGTGGCTTTCAAGAACCACTCTAATTAAAATGCCTGCAGTGTCTCATGTATTCAGCACCCCACATTTCAAAATGGTGGCAGGGGCACTTTAACTAAAGCTTGTTCAATGAGTTTTAGTTAAAATATCCCTACCACCACTCTGAAATTCAGGAATGCTGAATACATGAAATACTGTAGCATGCTGCAGCATTCTGATTAAAACACTCCAGCAGACTCAATCTAATCAAAATGCATTGGAACACATGTATAGGAGTCCTTTCTTTTTAAATTGTGCCATTCACTGCCTCTTTAATACAGAAACTAGTGCTGCAGATGTTTTTTGTTTGCTATGGAGATAGGTCCCTCGCTTCTTATTGTAGGTGTGCAACGAGTCCAAGGGATACAGCTGCACTGCTCCTTTTGTGTGTCCCATCCCATCCCCCACTCCCAGGTGGTTGGTTATAGGCATATATTTAAGGCATGTGTTTATTTATCTATTTAAACCCTTATTCAGGTTTTGTTTTTAGCCTGTGCTTGTGTTCCTGGCTTTCCAACCTTGCTGGCTCCTTCATGTAGGGATTCTTTTTTGCTGAAGTTTCTTACATAGTGACATCCTTCATCTGTCCTTAACTTCAAACTTTTCTCAATGAAAGGTGTTCTGGCAACACAGTTCTTTCAGAGAAAGCCACTGGGGCATTCCAGGATCCCCCGGTGTTTGGTGTCACAGGTCTTCCTCAGTTCATGCAGTGTAATGCTTGCATAGATGCCAAAAAGATTTGTTCTGATTATTCAGGGGGCAGAAGGGGAACACCAGCAGTGTGCACTTTCTCAGGCTGCATAACTTACATCTCTACATTCTCTAACCCTAGATAACTCTTAGGGCCTTGTTACATGGTGATTTTGGGTGGCTCCTGGAGTTCCTAACTCCTGGATTGTCTGCATATTAACACCTGAAACTAGTTTTAAGCACTCATAATTCAGCTCAAAGTTATGCCACTCCAGGGTTGAGTGCAAGATGCTTATCTTGCTGGGGTCCTCTGACCCCAGCTAACTTCCTGCACTTAGGGCAGGGGTCTGGACCTGGTGATCTCGTGAGGTCCTGTCCAGCCCCAATGTCTCTGAAATCTATTAAAATCTATGATTATCTCTGATCTGTCACCCAAATCATGTTACACTATGGCAGGGGTTCTCAAACTTTGTGCTACCATGACCCCAAGTGCTGGATGGTGGCAGTGGGGGCTGGGAAGCTCACACAGAGCAGCCGTTGCCACCATTCACCACTCAGTGCCCCGCACTGCCGCAGTACCCCCTAGGAAGTTTGTGGCCCCCTTTTAAGTTGTTTGCAACCCCTCATGGGGTCACAACCCACAGTTTGAGAACCCCTGCACTAAGGCATAACATGCTACACCTACACCTTAGCTACATCTTAGCTACACCTTAGTGAAAACACCTCACCTACCATCCTCCCCTGTAGGCCCAGTCTGGGCCCACTGCTCCCCTCCCCACCGCAGCACCCCAGATCCCCACTCACTGCCTCTCCACCTCCCCCCTGCCTCCTGCTTACTTGTGGCTGTCCATGCTGTCTGTCCCAGGGATCAGTCAGGGAAGGGTCATAAGCGGCGAAATAAAATAGTGTTGGGGTGCTGAGTAAAACTTAAACTCTAAATTCTATATTTCTTATGAAGTTAACAAGTAAAAGATTCTTGCTGTGCTACTTTTAGGTATGGGGGGCAGAGGGTGTGGGAGGCAGTGTAGGGTGGTGTGGGGCCTGCCATTTGCCTCACTAGCAGAGATCCTGGTGTTCCCTGTTTAAAAATTGCAAATTTTGTAATAAAAAACCCAAATTCTCTCATTAAAATATTCAAAATCTGAGTTCTTCCATGATTAAAATGAAACTTTGCTATATATAGAGAGATCAGTTGGGCAATGTTTTATTGATATATTTAAAATGTTAAAGCAATTTGGAAGCCTACCAGAGCTTCTATCATCATAATAAAATGCATTCTAAATATCTATAAACTTTGGTGTTTGCTTTTGGTTTCTTTTATCATAGAAAACATCAGAGCTGCTTATGCCCCCTTCGCGCACCAGGATGTGGTGCAATGAATAGCACTGATATGCTGGTGCCCTGCCCCTGCCCTTGCCCCTCACCCCCAACCCTCAGCCCCACCAGTGCCTCTCATTTCTGACCTACAGCACCTGCCTGCCTGCCACTCGCTCCCTCCTGGCAGCAGCTCTGTCCCAGACAGGAGTCCAGCTGAAGCTGGTCTACCCACTGCTTCGTGGCTCTAAGCCGGGGTGGGCAAAATATGGCCCATGGGCCAGATCTGACCCATGGCGGGTCTTTGTCTGGCCCACGGTATGGCCCTCAGTCCCACCTGGCCCAGGGACAGCCCAGCTGTGTCACATCCTGCCACCCCCTGGGCACACAGCAGGACTGGGGTTGCTCTGCAGCTGGACTATATTTCTAGGCAGCCCAGGTAGGGATGGCTCCTTCTGGATGCTGCTGCTGTGGTCACTGCCTGCTATACCAGCAGGGATCTGTGTTGCAAAGTTCTGACCCCACACACCCTGCACCTCCTCTGGGCTCAGACATCCAGGCTTTGCAGCAGTGGCATGGGACAAAAGCTGTTGTTCAGTGTGGAGGGAAAAACAGGACCCCCCCCACAACACCACAAGGTAGTTCCTGCTGCAGCTGCCCAGAGCCCTGTGTCTGCTCTGCACTGCCACTGATGCCTTGCTGGGCAGCTAAATGCAGGGCAGCCCAGCATGGCACAGGCCCTGGGCAGCTGCAGCAGGAACTGCCTGGCAGTGATGAGGGGGAGGGGCCGCTTTTCCCCCTGTGCTTTTATTGTCCCACACTACTGCTGCTGAACCTTGTCAGATGAGCCCAGAGCAGGCATCAGGCATACAGGGTCGGGGCACTCAGGGTCGGCAGCATGGGTCCCTGCTGGTACTGCAGGGCTGAGGCCAGTGCTGTGGCAGTCGGAAGAAGCCACCACCACCTGTGCCCCAGCCCTGCCTCTTGCCCAGGGAGCAGCAGGATGCACCATGGGTGGGTGAAACAAAGCATGCGTGGGGTGGAGGGCCGAGCAGAGCATGCCAGGTCACAACTGTGTCCAGGTTCCCACTCTCACATATATGATTATTAACACTCATATATGTGAGATCCCAGCAGAAGCAATTATGCTGAGGGAAAACCAGCATGGGTTCGTAGCAGGTAAATCATGCCTGACTAATCTAGTCTCTTTTTATGACCAGGTTACAAAGCACCTCGACACAGGAGTAGGGGTTGATATCATTTACTTAGACTTCAGGAAGGCCTTCGATACGGTATCCCACCCCATACTGGTGAACAAGTTAAGAGGCTGTGACTTGGATGATTACACAGTCTGATGGGTGGCAAATTGGCTACAGGGTCATATCCAGAGAGTGGTAGCAGATGGGTCAGTATCAACCTGGAAGGGAGTGGGTAGTGGGGTCCCATAGGGCTCGGCCCTTGGACTGATACTATTCAATGTCTTCATCAGTGACTTGGATGAGGGAGTGAAGTGTACTCTATCCAAGTTTGTGGATGATACAAAACTATGGGGAGAAGTGGACACACCGGAGGGCAGGGAACAACTACAGGCAGACCTGGACAGGTTGGACAAATGGGCAGAAAACAATAGAATGCAATTTAACAAGGAGAAATGCAAAGTGCTGCACCTAGGGAGGAAAAATGTCCAGTACACCTACTGCCTAGGAAATGACCTGCT
>NW_017729026.1:24174021-24175222 GCF_001723915.1 Gavialis gangeticus
ACACAACCCCACAATATACAAAGGTAATACCTCTATATACACCACACAAACAAACACAAATCAGGACAAAAATATATTTTTAATACATTTAAAATATGTTATTGCCAATGTTGGTTTTTAGTGTACACTTTGTTTTTTTTCTGGTTCTAAGATGGCAAACTGCATTCCCAAAAGGAGTACTTATGAGGCCAAGGGGAGGGACTTCTGGGATTTCTGGTGTCAAAGGTCAGGTGTTAGAGGGTCCCAAGATGGTGACCAGGGGGCGGGGCACCATTAAGCAGCTCTACACCTGAAATAATTGCCCACCCCTGTTCTGTGCAGTGCCAGCCCTTATTGTTCTGCTCCCTGCACCTATGCCCAGGCCCCAGAAATCCCCATGCTGTTCCTGGGAAGCCATCAACTTGGCTCAAAGACTGGGCTGGGCAAGTCCCTTCCCTTCTAGGCTAGGCTCCCCCTGCACAGGCTGCTCTAGGGGGACAGGGAGCTCTAAGTCTGGCTCTGGCGGTCTTTCCTACCCAGAGGACTCCCCAATCTCCGACTCTCATATTTTCATAGTTTCATAGTTTCTAGGGTCAGAAGGGACCTGAGCAGATCATCTAGTCTGACCCCCTGCCATGGCAGGAAGTAGTACTGGGGTCAAACGACCCCAGCAAGATGCTTATCTAACCTCCTCTTAAAAACCCCCAGGGTAGGAGCCTGTACCACTCCTCTTGGAAGTTGGTTCCAGATCCTAGCCACCCTGACCATGAAGAAGTGCCTCCTGATATCTAGCCTAAACCTACCCTCTGCCAGCTTGTGACCATTATTTCTGGTCACTCCTGGCAGTGCACGGGGGAATAGTGACTCC
This sequence comes from Gavialis gangeticus, assembly GCF_001723915.1. NCBI lineage: Eukaryota > Metazoa > Chordata > Crocodylia > Gavialidae > Gavialis > Gavialis gangeticus. Next base: position 24,174,869 of record NW_017729026.1, read on the forward strand.
CCCAATGCCTGCTGATCCCCCCTGACTAGTTTATAACAGGCCACAAGATCCCCCCTCAGTCTTCTCTTGTGGAGGCTGAACAGGTTCAGGTCCCATAGCCTCTCCTCATAGGGCCTGCCCTGCTGCCCCCTGATCATACAAGTGGCCCTCCTCTGGACCCTCTCCATGTTGTCCACATCCCTCTTGAAGTGCGGCGCCTAGAACTGGACGCAGTACTCCAACTGCGGCCTGACCAGTGCTGCATAGAGGGGGAGGATCACCTCTTTGGACCTGCTCAAGATGCATCTGTGGATGCATGATAAGGTACGGTTGGCCTTCCTGACTGCCTCCCCACACTGCCGGCCCATGTTCATC
>NW_017729026.1:24175960-24176465 GCF_001723915.1 Gavialis gangeticus
ACATCCCCCCACATCTTAGTGTCATCAGCAAATTTGAACAGGGTGCTTTTTACCCCCTCGTCCAAATCACTGATGAAGATGTTGAACAGTGCAGGCCCAAGGACTGAGCCCTGTGGAACCCCACTGCCCGCGTCCTTCCAGGTTGAGAAGGACCCATTCACTACCATCCTCTGGGTACAGCCCTCCAGCCAGCTTCTGACCTATTTGACTGTGTGGGTGTCGACACGCAGTCCCCAAGTTTCTTAATGAGAACGGGGTGAGAGACAGTGTCGAACGCCTTCCGGAAGTCCAGGAAGACTATGTCCACTGCTACCCCTGCATCTAATGATCTGGTGATCTGATCGTAAAAGGCCACCAGGTTGGTCTGACAGGACCTGACATTGATGAACCCGTGTTGGTTGCCCCTGCTGGCCCCTCCTGGATGTGTGCCAGAATAATTTTCTCGAACAGCTTGCCTAGGATTGAGGTAAGTCTAACTGGCCTATAGTTTCCTGAGTCCTCCTTC
>NW_017729026.1:24177266-24177777 GCF_001723915.1 Gavialis gangeticus
AGTGCCACGCCCCCACCTTTTCTTCCTATCCTGTCCCTCCTGTACAGCCTATAGCCCTTGACATTCACCGCCCAGTCATGTGTTGAATCCCACCACGTTTCCATGATCCCCACTATAGCTAACAAGAGGGTGAGTTCCTCCTGCTTGTTTCCCATACTACGAGTGTTTGTGTAGAGGCATTTGAGGCCTCCTGCGGATGTGCGTACTGACCCCCTAGTCCCAGTGTTGCCCTGGTCCCTATCGCTTACCTGTTCTTTCGTTTTGCTCGTTGGGCTGGGCTGGGCTGTAGCTGTGGGTGTTGTTTGGTCTGGCAGTCTGATGTTTCCTCTGCCCTCATCTTCCCCTTCCCCCAACGAGCCTAGTTTAAAGCCCACCGGAGGAGGTCCACCAACCTAGAAGAGAACACACACTTACCTTTAGGGGAAAGGTGGAGCCCATCCCATCCAAGCATGTCTCTCGTCATGATGTACCAGTCATGGCTGAGGAAGCCAAAGCCCACCTTGAAGCACCA
>NW_017729026.1:24182777-24183268 GCF_001723915.1 Gavialis gangeticus
TGTACCAGTCATGGCTGAGGAAGCCAAAGCCCACCTTGAAGCACCATTCTCATTTCTCACTCACGCACACAACCCTGCTACCACCCCAACCCATCCCCTCATCCCATCACACACCTCAAGTGGTACCTGGAACCAGAAGCCCTCCCCCGCAAGGCTAGGGCTGCATGTTGTAGCACTGGTGTGGGCACAGGGCAGGGCTGCAGTGTGGCAATTGCCCCTGCAGCCATGGCTCCCACCAGCAGGTCCTGTCCTATCTGGCAGCTGGGCATTCAGGGTGTGAGATTTGTTGGGGTGATGTGGGGTTTGTGAGGGAAGGGGCATAGGGTCTGGGTGTGGAATATGTGGGGGAGGTTTAGGGGTTTATGGGTGGGTGTAGAGGTGGGTGTAGGGTTTTTGGGGTTGAGGCTTGTGGGAGGATACGGGGCTTGTGCAGGGGCTTGGGGTGGTGTGGGGTTTGTGGGTGAGTATGTGCATTGGGGGATAGTGGGGAT
>NW_017729026.1:24183279-24191496 GCF_001723915.1 Gavialis gangeticus
CAGCTAGGGGCAGTTTGTGGGTATGGGGGGACTGTGGGGGTGGGGTGGTACTGCTTAGGAGGGTTGGATCCCCCAACTGCCCCCCACACTGCACACAGCCCCTGCCCCCACCCTTGCAGCAGCAACAGTGGCCATCAGAGTGCTTGTAGCCCACTGCAGGCACAGTCCCCTAGCAATGTGCAGCATCTCCTGAAACTGGGGGCTGCACATGGTGCAGGGCACTAGCCCAGCCTACTGGCACACTCTTTGACAGGACCAGGTCTCTCTTCCCGTCACACAGGGCTCCTGGCACTGCATGCAGAAGCCACGTGCTATCAGGTCAGGCTCAGTCCTGCCTGCATGGAGCCAGCCCAGCCCAATGGCATGTGGGGCACATGGAGGCAGGACCTGGCGCAGCCTGACTGGTGACAAACATGAACAAAATGAATGCATGTCCTGACTTTAGCTGCCCACTGTCTATTTTTACACATTCCACCTAGACTGATGTTCACAATTATTGGGTATATTGAATTTTTCTAGGATGTCTTCTATTATTAGAGTTTACAGAGACAGTAGAGATAAATATTATTAGCAATGAAGCTTGTGAGCTAAATTACTGAACGTCAGATCAAACATTCCTTCACTATGATGGATGACTTCCCTTTAGCTTTAAACTTCTGAGACTTGGGTTTTTATCTCAAGTTCACTTGAATCCACATTTGAGGGAGCCAAATCTATATTCAAGTTTGTGACAGTGCTATACTCATGTCAGGTTGTTCCCTTTATTCTTTTGCTGAAGCTACTTAAAGAGTCTGCAGAAGAAAATGAAAATATATCTATATAAATATAGATATATATTTATATTGATACATATACAATATTGATATACATATAGCGAGAGAGTGAGAGATTGATTGATTGATTGATTTCATTCTATAGTGACACTGTTACAAACATCTATTTTACTGCTTCTACTCATGCTATATACCTGTGGATAAGGAGGTTTTCTTCATTAATGAAATTGGTATGTTACCCAGATAGACAAGGACATCAGGGTTTGAGAACAAGACCAAAAATTACCCCACTTTGAAACGGCACTCTGTGATGAAGCAAAAGGAATCATAGTTTCATAGTTTTTTCCATGGGCTTTCTCTCTTACTTCTGAATATTTGCCATTTGGCTTCCCCCACATATTCAGTGACATTTATCTGACTTATTTTATCTACTCTTTGTCTTCAGAACGTACATGAAGGTTATACCTGCCTGTACTTCATTCATAAAGTTGTGGGGAGGCGGGTTGAGATATGAACAAATGTCTTTATCAGCCAAAATGGAAAAACCCCTACTATTCTTTTACTGTACGCACTTTAATATTGGGTCCAACATTCCTGAAAGTCCCCTGGGTCAAAAGGAAATTTCTATTATCCTCAAATTCATCCTCCTAAATCAGGCACTGTCATTTCTGAGCACATGCCAATGTTAAAATATTTTCCAAGTATACCTACATTTCACAACATCTCTGTTTTCATTCATTTTACTTGTTCTACAGTCTGTCAGTGAGAATTACCATGGATACTTGTACCTGGAAGGCATTATAATTAGACCATAACAGTCTTTTCTTTCCATCTCATCATTCACATCCATAGTGTAGCTCATAAAATTTAAACAAAGTAACATGCTAGTAGAAAGATTCAGATCCTTAGTTACTGGCCTGGTGATTTGGCTGTCATATAAGCATATTAGACAGCCTTATAGGATTAGCATTTAACACAACTGTAAGAAGATTAATTGCTGCTCTTTAACGCACTCGGAAGTGACGCAAAATCAATTATATCACTATGGTCAAGGGAAGATTGTGTGGTAACAGACAATACAAAAATCAACTGAACATAGTATTTTACCTTCCCATTCCATCTCTAGATACTTAGTATCATGGTCCTTGATTTCAAAGAACCTTCAGATATGGAGAGATGACCAAGAAATATGGAATAATACAGCTAACTTTTAGCAAGGACACATTTCTGGAATTCAAAGATGATAAACACAGAGGCTTTGTAAGACCACAGTGGTCTTTTCTATTTCATGGAGGACTATTGAAAAGTGGAGTAGATAATGAATAGAGGTCCAAATCCTTTATCTGATATGGTATTTATAATGTACTGAGTCTTGTAAAGCAGTTTTTTGTTTTTGCAATTAATCAACTATGATTCCATTTCTGGGCCTTTGATGATACCATCCTGGAAACTTTAGATGGATTTGAACTCATGGGAGTAAGGGTTAAAAAGTAAAATCTTTCAATCTATTTCTCATAGATCTCTCTTCCTCCTACCATTTTTTGAAGACACATAAATAGCTGATTTTGGATTAGAAGAGATGCTTGCCAAAGAAGCAGATGTTAGTCCTTTTTAATTTCTACAGAAATTATTGGTGTTGTGTTTATTAAATTCTTAACAGCTTCTCCATGGGGGAAGTGATTTTACTGTGGATATAATAACTTATCTTGGACTGTAACTGTGGGTCTGAAACAATAACCTAATTGTATCATATATGCTAAGTATAAAGTGCTTCCTACTATTCTTTAACAAATCTTATAAAACAGTTGATGTCTACAAAATAAAAATATAAAAATAATTTTATACTATTTTGTGTAAGAAATAGTTTAGGGGTTAAATCTCTGAAAACTGTAATGGACTTTTTAAGGATGATTAGTTTTTGTGGAGTGACAAAGCAAATTCATTCCATTTTGACCATTAAGCGTTAGTTCATTTAAAAAAAATGTCCAGCCACGGATACTCTAATCCAAATAAATCAAACCATTATGATGACTGTAATTTCAAAACTCTTATCATAGATGTGATATCTGTATCTCCAATAGGACTAGTGCATTAAAATATCAGTTCAGAACCATAGACTTTTGCCAGTAATTGGATTTGATAAACTAGTATTTTCTGGGGTCAGGAGTGATTTGTGTAATATCACGTGTCTTGGGATTTTGTATTTGACAATCGGCCCTGGATAGCCTGAAATAATTGTTGGCGGTTAGAATAGAATACCCCTTGATTGCAATGGGATCAGAATGGCCAGAAAGGTCAGCCATTTGCAGAAAACTTACACTGTTTTAAGGTTTAAATGTTATTTAAGCAGTGCTTAAATTTGTGCATGTTCTTTACAATTAATTTTGGCCTGACTTCACAGTGTAAACACAACAATATTTTTATTATACACATGTATTATTAAAAGCTGCTGTCCTTATGTAAATTAGTACAATAAAATGTAACCTCATTTGGGAAATTCACACAAGATCACATATTGCTCTATGTCTTGAGATTTGTTTTTCTTTTCTAGGCTCCATCTGTGCGTTACACTTAAGGTGTGATTAACCAGTTAATCAAGCCTTAAGTGGTCACCCAGCCACATATTCAATCAATTAATGGTGTGATAAAAAGAGGAATAAGTGACAAAGTTATTCCACAAAATATGTGTATTAACTTTGTAGCTGCTTCCTATCATGCCATCAATTGAACTTGTGGCCAGGGGCCACTGCAGCTGGGAGGCCCATAAGCTAAATGGAGCTCCCAGCTGGGGTGGGGGGCATGTGCACCCTTAAGCCTGGGAGACTGCAGCTGCTGCCATCTCTGAGCTGTAGGGGAGCACCGTATAACCCTGTGGCTGGGAGAACAGATACTGTGATCTCCCAACCACAGGGGTGCATGGCATATGGTGTGCCTCCATAGCTGGGAGACCTTAACATCTGCTTTCCCAGCCATGGAGGTAAATGGGGTGCCTCAACAGCTGGGAACTTGCAGTTGCAGGATCAGACTCCTCCTGCACTGTCAACAAGGTGTGATGGGATCTGATTCATAATCCCACAATCTGGCCAAGTTCACTGATGACACCAAACTTTGGGGTAAAGCGTCCAGACCTGAGGACAGGATGATGATCCAGGCTGACCTTGACAGACTCAGAAAATGGGTGGATGAATACCTGATGGCATTCAACACCGAAAAATGCAAGGTACTCCACCTTGGGAAGAAAAACCCACAGAATGCTTATAGATTTGGCAGCGCTATGCTTCCTAGGACCATGGCTGAAAGGAACTTGGAGGTTATGATTTACCACAAGATGAATACGAGCCACCAACATGATGCTGTAGCTAGAAAAGTGAGCAAAACTCTGGCTTGCATCCATAGATGCTTTTCTAGCAAATCCCAGGATGTCATCCTCCCACTGTACTCTGCCTGGGTGAGGCCACAGCTGGAGTACTGCATCCAATTCTAGATTCCACAATTTAAAAAGGATATGGAGAAGCTTGAGAGAGTCCAGAGGAGAGCCACATCAGGATCTGGGGAAACACCTGTTCACTAGAATGCCCCATGGGATGACAAGGTCAAACGGTCACGAACTTCTCCAAGACTGTTTCAGGTTGGATATAAGGAAGAACTTATTTACAGTCCAAGCCCCCAAGGCATGAAACAGACTGCCGCCTGAGGTGGTGCAAGCACCTAATCTTGACTCCTTTAAGAGTCAATTGGATGTTTATCTTGCTGGGATCCTGTGACTCCAGCTTACTTTCTGCCCCTGGGGCAAGGGGATAGATTTGATTATCTTCCAAGGTCCCTTCCAACCCTAATGTCTATGAATCTATGAATCTATTTCTGGTATGTCCTTGTCTGTGGAACCAGCGCCCATTGCAGGGACATATGGGCATGGATCATGTCTCTGCCCCAGACCCTGTCTCTACTCTGTCATCACCCTCTTAACCTGACCCTGCCCACCTGTCCCACTCCTGAACATCACTCCCAGCCTTCCCACAGCCCTATCCCATCCACCTGGCCAAGTGTACCCTGCCTATGGGGGTCCTGAACCAGTCTCCATGGGGACCCTGCCCACCTACCCACTCCATCTGGCACCTCCAGTAATGGGTGTGGGGCAGATGGCATCAGGGTCAGATAGGATCATTTGCCCTGCCTCCCCCTCCTGCCTGCCACAGTGGACCAGGTCAGCTCTCTCCCAGCCCACAACATCTCACCAAAGTTAAATACAGACAGTCAAAAAGCCAAAGGCTGAATCAATTCAATTTTTGCACGTTAGTCTAAGCTGTGCAGATTGAACCAATAAGCAAGTGAACAGATTCACTTTTGGTCCCAAAACACAGCCACATGCCTGCAGTGGCCCAGGCCAGAAGCTGAGGGGCACAAGACCATGACTCTGTGCTTGACTGAAGTAGACAGCTTGGGCCAAAGCTAGCCCACACACTCTACAAGGTTGGGGGTAGGGGGATTGCAGAAGAGATACAAACCCTCCAGGGATGCTAAAGGACTGTGAGTTAACTTGAATCTGAAAGGGATCTGGGACAGAAGTTCAATAAACCAATTTAACTTAAATCAGTTAAGTCTGATACTACATCCATCTCTTATCGTAAACAAGTTTGAGTCATTTTTAAAGCAGTATATGTGCACTAAACTTCTGTTGCATTACAGATTTGAACCAGTTTCTGATCACTTATACCAGTTTATGTATAATTTCTGTCCCTACCACAAAACTCCTTAAGTGGCCATCCAGCCCAAATAATTGCCCATTCCTGTTTTTACATGTGTGATCCAGTTAACAAACACACCATCAGTTCTGAATAAAGAATATCAATTACTAGCAGGATAATGTCCAGAAACCACATACAGGAAACCCACGGTATTCACGGGTTCAGCATTCACGGTTTCAAATGTTTGTGAATGCTGAACCCGCATTTTAAATACACTTTAAACACTTACCAGAGCTCCCCAGGAGCTCCATGCTTGCTGCTTCTGGGCTCCTGCTGCCACCTCTGGGCTCCCACCATCACCACCAGAGCCGTGTGCCCCCTTTCCCCCCATCCCCAGTAAATGATGTCAGGCACACATCTACACCTGCAGGAAAGAAGGAGCACATTTGGTGCCAATCTGCTCCCACTTCTTGGGGCCCCTTCCACCACTGTGGGGAGATCCAGGCTTTGGCTACAGCTGCCAGCAGCTGGCAGTCCTCTTCAAAACCCAGCCCCACTTGTTGCTCTCTGGTGCCACTTCACTGGCCAGTTACAGCATACCCTGTGCAGGGACAATATGTGGCAGCACTCTCCTCACTGTCTCTGCCTCCCCATGCCACGACTGTTCCAGCCCCTGCCCCTGGCAGTGACATCCTGTGCCCTGCCCTCCTGCTAGCCACTACACTGGCACTGGTGGCCTGCCACACCAACCCACAGCTGGCTTACCCCTCCCAGCTCCCCCAAACACAGCAACCACCTGCCCACCCGCTGTGCTCCATCCCATGGCCACTGCTGTGTACCTGCCACCTCCACCCCATCTGCCTGGCCAGACCCCATCAGGGACACTGACAAAAGGCTCCAGGATGTCAGTGCTAGGGCTACTGTTGCCCTCATGGGCCTCTAGCCCCGCCACCTCTGGGCCCACTTGTAGCAAACCCCCAAGTTTTTCTTTTTTTTATTATTTTAAAATACATTCCTTCCCCTTCCCTTTTGACTTTTTTATCTGCCTTCTCTATCCCTTATAAGTGATTGCAAGTAGTACTAGATAAGCTAAGTTCTTGTATGCTATTATTATAATAAGCCCCTTTTAAAATTGTAAATAGTGTTCTGTTATGTTTGTATTGATTTTTACTGTTTTACATTGTATTATATTGTATTCCTATAATTTTTGCATTGATTTTTATTGTTTCATAGTAATATTGTATGGTTTAGGCCTGTGTCTGTAAAGTTAACCAAAGTAATGTCAAGTTTTCACTTTGTAATGTCAAGCCTCCATCTTGTGTCTCCTGCCCTATACAATATGCTGCAACTGTGACTCATACCTACCCCTCCTATGTAAATTACTTCCTGAATGAATGGGAATAAATGAGGGTGCTTGAGGTATAATGGTAGCAGGCCTCTACTGAATGACCAGTAATGACCAGACCATCAACTCAACAACCTTACCATTGCCTTGCATTGACTCACCCAGGAACCACAGACCTCACCCAAGAACAGAGACAAAACCCAGCATTTGAAAGATAAAGAACCTACAGGAACCCAACATTTGGAAGACAAAGACCGTACAGAAACCAGCACCTGGACACCTGGATCTTCATGTATGCATCTGAGCAGGACTGGCCCTTGCCTGGGCATGTCCTTTCCCTAGGAGACACATGTAGCTCACCCCTATAAAAGGGGTGTGACCTCCTTGGGATGCCCTCTCCATCTGGACCAGCACTATGCCACACTACCTATCCAGCTAGAGGCTCTGCCAGTGACCCCCTCTGGACAACACCTTGCTGGAGAAGACCTCGACTGGCCATCAAGGATCAACTCACAGCTCAGGATAAGTAGCTATCACCAACCTTCCTTCCCCAAGCAAAGGACCTGGATTCTGTCCCTAAACACCATGACTTCAATCCCTCCACCAAGCCTTTTTCTCTCCTGCTTTCATTGTGTGGGTGTGTATGTGAGTGTTTGTGTGTGTATGTGTGTGTGTGTAGGAACCAATATGTTTGTGGGGCTGTGTAGTGTGTTGTCTGTTTAATAAACCTGTTCTTTTGAAACCCCAAGTTGGGTTTTTGTTTTATTGACCACCTAACCCTCCTCCTTGATTTCCCAGCTTTCTCCCTTAGTTCTTTCTACCTCATTTTCAACCCTGATTTCCCAGTGTTCTGCCCCTCCTTTCAGCCCCAATCTCCCAGCTTTTTGTCTGTTTCCTGGCTGTCTCCTCCTTGCCACCAGGCTTTTTCCCTCACTTCCACCCCAGCACTAGGTGACCTTGAGTAACCCCGGGGCACATTAAACCTAAGTAACCCCAAGTCCCAATCACCTCAAGTAACCCCAGGGGCCACAGTGACCTTAAGTAACCCCAGCCCCAAGTGACGCCAAGTAACCCCAGGGCATATTGGCCCTGAGTAACCCCAAGCACCAAGTTACCCCAAATGCCCCCTAGTGTTAACACACAGCCACGAAAGTGCATATTTGTCTGTTTGTGTATGTGTACATATGTGTGTAAACTCATAGCGGTGTTTGTGTAATTTGTGTGTGTGTATATAATTTTGTATCATGCCCTCCTGTCTAACAGCACAATATTGGGATCCCAAGTGTTGATCTGGCATGTGTCAAATCAACACACTGGGCCAGCCAGTACTGGTGGCAGCACATTGTTCAGCACACCTGAAACAATGAGCAATGGCTAAAAGCCTTCTGCATAACTTGGGCCACCTTCTGGGAGC
>NW_017729026.1:24201660-24206936 GCF_001723915.1 Gavialis gangeticus
CAAGTGTTGATCTGGCATGTGTCAAATCAACACACTGGGCCAGCCAGTACTGGTGGCAGCACATTGTTCAGCACACCTGAAACAATGAGCAATGGCTAAAAGCCTTCTGCATAACTTGGGCCACCTTCTGGGAGCTCTTGGAGCAACTCGAGCTAAACCTGGAACAGTGGGACACTGGTATGCAGCCACCTCTCCCTGTGGATACCTGGCTGGCCATCACCTTCTCAAGCTGGCCATGCCCTCCAGTCTGTGCTTTGTTGGCCACTTGTTTGGTGTGGGCGGGGCCATTGCAAAGGAGGCCAACCTGCAGGTGTCCAGTGGCCTCCAGGATGTGCTGGGAGACACTGTGGTCCCCGTGCATGGCCCCCTGGTGTTGGTTCCATGCCCCCCGAGTGTATGAGGGCCCTGGACAGCTGCCTGAAGTGCCCAGCATAGAAAGCCGGCATGGGACTGGCAGCTGCACATCAGAGGAAATGCCCCACAGAACCTACAAGCTCGGGGCAGGCTGCTGGGGGTGGGCTGTGAGCAGATGGAGCTGGCCTTGGCAGCCAGAAGCTGCCTGAAGCTGGGCCTGGGGGCTGGCAGGCCTGGCTGGAGCCTGAAGGAGCCTGCAGGCCTGGACAGTGTGGGCCTGGTAGCTACATGTCTCTACAGTGTTAGGCAGTGGCATCGGGGTACAGGCAGGCTAGGGCAGCTGGCCTGCAGCCTGTCCAGGGGGACACAGGAATCTAGAGTGGCCTCAGGCTACCTGCTGATGTCCCCCAGGGCTCTGAGTGCCTGTAAGCTTTTAAAGGCCTGAGGCAGGGGCTGCCATAGAGGCAGCCCAGCCCTGAGGCAAGACAGGCTCCCAGCCTGGAGCCCTGGGGCTAGCCTTAGGCCAGCCCCCTAGTGGCAGGGCTAACCTAGGAACAAATTTGCTCCTGAGTCATGCCTACATGTGCAGTAACTAATCATGTGTAAAGGCCTGTGTAAAAATCATGAGTAAAACTAATCATGCTACCTGCAAATACAGGCAGCAAATTTACTCATGGTTAAATGGTTTTTCTGCACAGTAAGCATGTGCATCTGTAGATGCAGACATTTACTGCTCAGTAACCTATGCTACTGTGCAGTTAAGCATCTCATGTAGATGCACCCAGTCACATGTCCCCTCCCCTCCTCCATCTGCCACTGCCACTGGCCTAGGCTGGTGGGGTGAGGCTCCAGAGCCGCTTCTTCTCCAGGCTCAGTGGGACACCAGCAGAGGCAGCTGGTATGTTCCTCCTTTTTGTCAGGTATCCCAGCTGTACTTCTCATAAACCATAAACAAGGTTATGGGTCATATTAGCCTTTTTCTTTTGAAAGAATTTTCCCCCTTAATTATTATTTCTAAATTTGGCTACTTAGTATAAGATTCTTGGAACTGCAGTTAAAATAACAATGGTGGCAAGAATTCCAAAATGTATTCGTTTTCAATATCCTGCACATTGTATAGAGTTTGAGGGGAAATGAAGAATTCAATGAGGCAGGGAGTTAATATACATACACGAGCTGCACATATATATACAATTGTATATGTAAGCTCTAAATTGTATTAAAATAAGAATTTGTAACCTTGAAGAGGATTTTTTTTCGGACAGGAGACTGAAGCAGCAAATGTATTGCGCATATATTTGGCTACACAGCTTGCCATCTAAGAAAATTTTTTTTAATGCTATAATTAAATAACTTTAAACAGTGAATTATTCTTTCTGTCCATGACATAAAACAGTCATGAAAATTTCATAGGTACCTTTTTGCAGCAATCATTACAAAATAGATCCTCTACTGATATATTATGATTGCATTCATAATTGTATAGTTAAAATATGTCAGCACTTTAATTATTAATCTGTATCTTCAAGATTTTCTACCTCTCTGATAAAATGATCTCCAAATCTGGCAAGTTTTCAATAATAATAGGTAAAATGTGTTGAATAAAAGACTACTCTCCTTTCCCTAATTTCTATGTCCATCCTTCAACTCAAACCATAACCTCTTGGAAAATTCAAGTCAATCCTGTTGCCTCTTTTAAAATAAATGAACCAGATTTCATCTTTAAGGTATACCTGTAGGAAAGGGAACTGCAAGGCCAAATTTCCCAAAGATGGGTGGCAGCAGCTAAGGTAAGGATTGTGCTTTCTTGTGCATCAGGTATGTTTCACCTGTTCCACTGGAGACATAATGAAATGTCAGTGTTTTACTTCCTCCCTTCCGTATATGGAGTCACATGTGGTCTTGGAGGGAAAAGAAGGTACAGTCCTGAACTTCTATGTGATTTTGACTGGCTCCATTACAGGGCATCCAGAACTGAGTATAAATGGTTCAGGAAAGACAGGGTAGGGAGAAGAGGAGCAGGAGAAATTGCACTTTATGTAAAAGATCTGTATGATGGCTTAGAGTTCCGATATGAAACTGGAGATACGCCTGTTAAAAGTGTCTGGGTTAGGGTCAGAGGGGAGAGCAATAGGGGTGATGTCATAGTGGGGATCTGCTATGAGCCACCAGACCAAGAGGGGTGGATGAGATTTTCTTCAAACAGCTAACAGAAGCTTCCCAATCACAAGCCCTCATGAGGGATCACAAGGTTCTCATGAGGGATTTCAATAACCCTGACATCCACTGGGAGGACTATACAGCAGTGCACAAGCAATCCAGGAAGTTTTTGGAGAGTGTTGGGGACAACCTACTGGTGCAAGTACTGCAAAGGCCAACTAGGGGCCATGCTCTTCTTAGCCTGTTGCTTACAAACAGGGAAGAATTGGTGGGGAATGTAGTAGTGGATGGCAACTTGGGCAGCAGTGCCCTTGAGATGATTGAGTTCAGAACCCTAAGGAAACAAAAGAAAGAGAGCAGCAGAGTATGAACCCTGGACTCCAGAAAAGCAGACTTTGACTCATTCAAGGAACACATAGGCAGATCTAAGGAGAAAAATAGAGGGGAGAGGAGGGAGAGAGGATTCCAGGAGAGATGGCTGTACTTTAAAAAAACCTTACTGAGGGTGCAAGAACAAACCTTCCTGATGTGAAGGAAGACTAGAAGTATGGCAGAAGCCTAGGCTGGCTTAGCAGGGAACTTTTCAGTGTGCTTAAACACAAAAAGGAAGCTTATGAGGAGTGGAAACTTGGACAAAACCTAGGGAGGAGTATAAGAGTACTGCTTAGGCATGCAGGGATTAAATCAGGATGGTCAAAGTGCAATTGGAGTTGCAGCTAGCAAGGGATATGAAGAGTAACAGGAAGGTTTTCTATAAGTATGTCAGCAACAAGAAGCAGATCAGGGAAAGTGTGAGTTCTTTACCAAATGAGGGAGCTGACCAGTCACAGGGGATTCAGAAAAGCCTGAAATACTCAATGCCTTTTTCACCTCTGTCTTCATAAGCAAGAATGAGTCCCAAACTACTGCACCTGGCAGCACAGTTTGGGGAGGAGGTGAACAGCCAACAGTTGCAAAAAATAGGTTAGGGACTATTTAGAAAAGCTGGACGTGTACAAGTCCATGGAGCCAGACACAATGCATCTGAGGGTGCTGGGAGTTGGCTGATGTAATTGCAGAGATTATCTTTCAAAACTCATGAGGAATGTCTACACATGCATTTTAATATGCGTTATCCTATTTTAAGACACATTAAAGCATCACTAAAAAACCATGGGCACTTTTACATGTGCTGTGGGTGGGGAGGGAAGAAGCACTTTAATTAGAGCAGCTCCAAAGTTGGCTTTAATAAAAGTGCCACAGCATTTTATGTATCAGGGTCTCTGTGCTTCAAAATGGCAGTAGAGGCACTTCAACTAAAGCTCATTTGATGAGCTTTAGTTCAAGTGCTCCTGCCACCATTTTGAAATGTGAGGATGCTGATACACAAGACGCACAAGGCTGCTGGTAAATACAATGCTCCAGCAGACTCAGTTAATTGAGTCTGCTCCAACATGCTGTAACCACAGTTGGAGAAGCCTCTGCACTCATGTAGAGGCACTCCATGCTATTTAGTTAATATGCATTAAAACATGCAAACATGCATTAAGCATCACTTAGAAACCATGCTCTATAATTAATGTGCATTAAGACAGGCTAATGTGTATTTTCTTAGTACCTCACAAAAAAGGGCTCCTATACACATACAGGGAGCCTGTTCCAATGTGTCAGTCTAAATCGATTAATTGAGTCTTCTGGACCATAGAAATAAAAGGGCCTGCCGACAGCAAAAAAAACCCAGTTGGCTCCACAGCCAGAGACAAGCAGGGCCCGTGGTGGGAAGGGGTTAACCCCTCACTGAGTGGGAGGAGGCAGCAGCGTGGATCCCAGCCGGGTCAAGCCCCGCCCAGGCCCCTATTTGGCCCAGCCCCCCAGGTTGAAAGAAAGGTAGGAGAGGGTACTCACCAGTCCCCCTCCAGTAGGGCAGGGCCCCCCAAACCCCAGGCAGGGCCCCCCCTTGGCTGAGAGCAGCTTTCCCCAACGGTGGGCCCACTGCGCATGCGTGCAGTTTAAAAGGGCCCACCAACAGCAAAAAAAGCCCAGTTAGGCTCCGGAGCAGAGAGAGCGAGTGAAAGCCCACCACACCCTGGCTCCCCTAAAGCCCCCCAGGAGCCGTGGAGCCCCCTGCCAACCACCAGCACAGCCAGAGGCAAGCGGGGCCAGTGGTGGGAAGGGATTAACCCCTCACTGAGTGGGAGGAGGAGGCTCCATGGAGCCAGGCTGGGTCAAGCCCTGCCCAGGCCCCTACTTCACCCAGTCCCCAGGGAGCCACACGACCGGAGCCACGTGAACAGGCTGTGCAAACAGGTGTGCTTGTCTGCTGGAGCATGAGTTAGCATGGAGTTCACACAGGAGGGTGCGCAGGAGGGCCTGAAATCCTGCCTGCTAACCCCCTAGGGTAGACAGTCCCAGCCATAGCCAGCCTACCAAAGGTATGACATGAATGGGCATGCGCTCCAACCCAAGGGTCCCCTTGGGCTCTGCGCCCCCCCCGTGCACCTCAAAGACCACCCAGATGGAGCCCATGGTTCTGGGCTCCATGCAGACGGAGCCTCTGGCTCTTGGCTGCACAGGCTGACTGTCCCTTTTTCAGGATCTGGGGCTCGGGAACATGGCCACCTCCTCGTGTGGGGTCTGCTACCTTTTGGGGTCTCTGGCGTGCCAGCTGGAGGAGCTCCAGAGCACAGTCCAGAGACTGCGAGCCATCAGGGACTGTGAGCAGGAGATTGACTCCTACTGCCAGGCCCTTCTCCCCCGGGAGATGGAGGGTAGACCACCCAGTC
>NW_017729026.1:24207712-24207990 GCF_001723915.1 Gavialis gangeticus
CTGAGCAACCCTTGCAAAGCCAGCGGGCCAAGGCACTTAAGGGAGCCCACCCTTGCCCCAGCCCTGGTACAATCTGTGGGCAAGGCAAGAGCCTCCAAAGGGACACTTGCCTGTCTGTACACAAATGCCAGGAGCTTGGAGAAAAAGCAGGAGGAGCTCATCGTCCTGTTCAATGCAAATAATTATGATGTCATAGAGATAACGGAAACCTGGTGGGACTCCACCCATGACTGGAACAAGGGTATAGATGGCTATACCCTGTACAGGAGGGATCGTGT
>NW_017729026.1:24208001-24208204 GCF_001723915.1 Gavialis gangeticus
ACCCTGTACAGGAGGGATCGTGTAGATAAAAGGGGCGGGGATGTAGGTCTCTATGTTAAGGAAAGCTACATGTCCCCGCAAGCTGATATTGGCAACCAGGGTAGATGACTGGAAACCCCCTGGGTTAAAATCTGTGGGGAACACAGCACAGGAGACACAACGGTGGGAGTCTACTACAGACCTCCCACCCAAAGACCTGAGCT
>NW_017729026.1:24209517-24214133 GCF_001723915.1 Gavialis gangeticus
CACCTACATTGAACACCTTCAAGAGCAAATTGGATGCTTATCTTGCTGGGTTCCTATGACCCCAGCTGACTTCCTGCCCTTTGGGCAGGGGGCTGGACTCGATGATCTTCCGAGGTCCCTTCCAGACCTAATGTCTATGAAATTTATGAAATTGACTTGCTTTGGCAGCCTTCTCCATCACAAGTATCAGCATCCCCATGCATCTCTGTGCTGAAAAAATGGTGGTGGGAAGCTTTGAAATAAAACTTCAAAATGACCTACTGCCATTTTTTCAGTGTGGGAATTAGTAGGAACACTGATACACATGACGCATGGGTGCTTTTAATTAGCGTGGCCAGTACTCTTTCCTGCCATGGCAGGGGGTCAGACTCGATGATCTGCTCAGGTCCCTTCCGACCCTAGAAACTATGAAACTATAATTAAAGCACCTGGTGCCACATCCCAGACCATATGTAAAAATGTCAGGATGAACTAGATTGAATATGCATCAACACACAAGTAGATGTGCCTGTGGTGATTGGGATAAGTCCCAGATGATTAGAAAAGGGTAAATATAGTGCCCATCTTTAAGAAAGGGAAGAAGGAGGATCCAGGAAACTACAGAGCAGTCAGCCTCGCCTCAGTTCATTCCTAAGAACTTGGAGGAGAAGAAGGTGATTAGGAACAGTCAGCATGTATTCACCAAAGGAAATTCATGCATGACTAACCTGATTGCTTTCCATTATCAGAAGACTGGCTGCATGGATACAGGGAGATTAGTGGATGCTATATTGATTTTAGCAAGGCTTTTGATATGGTATCCCACAACATTATCACAGGCAAGCTAAGAAAGTCTAGTTTGGATGAATGGACTGTAAGATAGATAGAAAATTGGCTGAATTTTTGGGCTCAGAGGGTAGTAATCAATGGCTTGATATCTAGTTGGAAGCTGGTCTCAAGTGATGCCACAGAGGTTGTTCCTGAGGCCAGTTTTGTTCAATATCTTCAGCAACAATCTGGAAAATGGGATGGGGTGCATCCTCAGCAAGTTTCAAGATTACACCAAGCTGAGGGGAGTAGTAGATACACCAGAGATTAGGGCTAAGATTCAGAGAGACCTAGAGAATTTGGATGATTGGACCAAAAGAAATCTCATGAAGTTCAATAAGGACAAGTGCAAAGTTCTGCACTTAGGATGGAACAACCCCATACACTAATACAGGCTGGGGATTGACTGGCTAAGCAGCAGCTGTACAGGAAAGGACCTGAGGGAAACAGTGGACAATAAACTGAATATGAACTAAAATTTGCCCTTGTTGCGAAGAAGGCTAATGAAATACTGGGCTGCATTAGTGTGACAGGCTAGCTGGCAGTGACTTAGCCCAGGGGTTCTGAAAGGACAAAAGATGATTGAAGGACTTGGGATTCCCTTTCCTCACCAATCAGACCCCAGAAACTCACTCTCTGTGTCCCTTAATTGGCCCCTTGGATCACCTGGAGGGGGATAAAAGGGGCAGCATGGCTCACCTAAGAGAGACCAGCAAGGGATCACAAGGAAGGAGCTTCAAAGAGCAGGCAAGACCTGGGCAGGAGCAGTTGGCCCAGAAGCACCTGAAGGAGCAGGACCTGCAGTCAGCAGTTGGACCCTCAGCATCACAGCATGTGGCCGGCAGGAGACGCTCTCCACTGGGCTCCAGGATCCCCTATGAGAGGCTGTGGCCAGCAAGAGAGGTCCCCAGCTCCAGCAAGGATCTGAGCAGGGACCTGAGAGGTTCCCAGCTCTGCTTCCAGCTCCTCCAATAAGAGGTCAGGCAGCTCGATGTGAGGCCGGGGATCCTGGAAGGTCAAGACCCCTTGCAGCTTAGAGTAGTACCAGCACTGGTGGTTGTGTGGTAGAGTTTCTGAATACCACATGGAAGATCCAAGTCCCACTTGGGATGAGTGAAGTAACAGGGAAAAATCCTAGTTGCAGTGGAAAGGGGTCATTGTGTTTCCGCCCCTTCCAGGTACCTAGGCCCCTATATTCCTTGTTATTTGACATTTTGTATTTTGTGCCTTTTATATTTCACCAACCAGGACTGTTTGTTCTGCTGTTTGTGTTTTATATTTTGTTAAGCCTGTCTTTTGTCAATGATTGTAAGTGTCTAACCTTTGCTGAATCCTTCCCCCTTGGGGCATTGTAGTGTCCCCTATACCCCCTGATTTATGCCTGTTATGTTCCCAGTACCATTCTCTCATTAAAAGTTATATGGTTAAGGCCCCACTGGTGGCCTGGCTCTGCTCTATAGGGGGAGGAGAGTCCCTACACCTCCCACAGCGCTTGTCCACCTGCTTTGATCCCTTCAATTGGAGAGGGGGTACCTTTTGGAGTACCGCCCAGGTTACATTAATAAGAGCATTGCTAG
This sequence comes from Gavialis gangeticus, assembly GCF_001723915.1. Classification (NCBI taxonomy): domain Eukaryota; kingdom Metazoa; phylum Chordata; order Crocodylia; family Gavialidae; genus Gavialis; species Gavialis gangeticus. Next base: position 24,211,902 of record NW_017729026.1, read on the forward strand.
TGTATTGAGGGAAGTGATTATACCCCTCTATCTGGCACTGGTGAGTCCACGTCTGGAGTACTTTGTCCAGTTTTGGACTCCACACTACATAAAGGATGTGGACAAGCTGAAGAGAATCCAGCATAGGGCAACAGGAATGGCTAGGAGAAAATGACTTCTGAGGAGAGGGAGCTGGGCTTATTGAGTCTGGATATGAAAAGCCTAATAGCAGGTTTCAACTACCTGAAGGGGGGTTCCAAAGAGGAAGGAGCTAGACTGTTTTCAACAGATGACAGGACAAGGAGCAATGGGCTTCACCTGCAAGCAAGGAAAGTTTAGGTTAGATATTAAGAAAAACTTTCTCATGAGGAACATAGTAAAAACTGGAAGAGATTACCAAGAGACATTATGGAATCTCTATCCTTGGAGGTTTTTGAGACCCCGCTAGACAAAGCCTTGCCTGGGATGATCTAGTTGGGGATGGTTGTGCTTTGAGCAGTGATTTGGAATAGGTGACCTCCTGAGGTCCCTTCCAGCCCTATTTTTCTGTGATTCTATGATTCTAATTGGTGGTGATGAGAGAGAGGCCTTTCTGCTGTCCTGTTCCTTGCAAACCACATAAGAACAGATTATCCTTTGTCATTTAAACTTTTTTATGATTGTGTGGAAGCCATGACATCATTTTACTGTTTATACTTCAGGTGGTCTGACACTGCACTTTACAGAAACATCACAATAAAGACGGCTCCTGGCCCAAGGAAACACAATGACAGCAGTCTTTCTTGTCATATTTTTAACAGAGCTTAAAGCTGCTGTTCTGAGACCTAATTTTCCATCTGCCTTTATCTCCCTCTTGTCTCCCATCATATGTATAATCAGCAAGCTCTCTGAGAGGGACTTTGATTATGTATTCAAACAGCTCCTAAAAAAATGGTCCATTACTAGGGTTCTAAAGTGCTATAGCTTTAGGAGTAGTAGTAGTAATAGTTGTACCAGTGTTGTTCTAACATTATCAAAATCATAATCAGGACTAACAGCAAAATTACAGCTTTTAATATGAGAGTGAATCTCTTAGTAACTTTAACATGTATATGTGTGCACCTGCATGCATGTGTAATTTCAGGGCAGAGGATGGCCCAAAGGAAGGATTCTGCTAAGCAGAGAACAAGTTATCTAAGTTAACTCTGCATGCAATAGAATCACATTGTATGGGTGAGTTCACACATTGCCGTATGGTAATGTAGTGATCATGCAAGTCTACATGAGATCCCACACGTTGCCATAGCAGAATGCTCCTTGGTTATAGTATGCTGCTATGGCGATGTAGTGGCAAAATCTAACCATGCACCATGCTTTAATACTTCCAAAAGGAAGTATGTAATTTGTCATACCAGTCTCTGGTCAGGCGCTCACTTTTTCCTGACTGGCCTGCAACTTCTGCTCCCTTGTGAACCGATAGTCTGGACTGCTACATCCACTCTTAAAGATACTGACGGTTCTCATCTGCCACGTCTTTGACATCAGAAGGTAAGGGAAGAAGATATTGTCCCTATCTTCCTCAGTGTCTTTTGGAGTCACACATAGTGCTGTTGGACCTGGGGATCCACCTCCCCTACACCCCGCCTGGCACCAACCTGATGTTCCAAGGTCGCTTCTCATAACTATGGTCCCAACCAGCTCTTTTCAATTATCTCTTACCACAATAGTGGCCGACAGGGTGTAAAGTACCTGTGTTCTATTGCAATGTCCATACCAGAAGGGAGAGATACAGCTCCATATACAAAGACAAGTGACACAAGCAGCACATTGATACAATTACAGTGACCCCAAAAATATAACTCTAATAAATGAGTGTACCCTTGTTACCAGATTTTCCCATCCCTTTTGGGTACACTCATTTATTAGAGTTATATTTTTGGGGTCACTGTAATTGTATCAATGTGCTGCTTGTGTCACTTGTCTTTGTATATGGAGCTGTATCTCTCCCTTCTGGTATGGACATTGCAATAGAACACAGGTACTTTACACCCTGTCGGCCACTATTGTGGTAAGAGATAATTGAAAAGAGCTGGTTGGGACCATAGTTATGAGAAGCGACCTTGGAACATCAGGTTGGTGCCAGGCGGGGTGTAGGGGAGGTGGATCCCCAGGTCCAACAGCACTATGTGTGACTCCAAAAGACACTGAGGAAGATAGGGACAATATCTTCTTCCCTTACCTTCTGATGTCAAAGACGTGGCAGATGAGAACCGT
>NW_017729026.1:24219133-24219963 GCF_001723915.1 Gavialis gangeticus
TAAATGAGTGTACCCAAAAGGGATGGGAAAATCTGGTAACAAGGGTACACTCATTTATTAGAGTTATATTTTTGGGGTCACTGTAATTGTATCAATGTGCTGCTTGTGTCACTTGTCTTTGTATATGGAGGTGTATCTTTCCCTTCTGCAAGTCCTCACCCCCAACAGAGCTACCTTGCAGGGTTTAGTTTCAATGGGGCTGGGCTCCTCCAGCTACCAAATCAATCAAAAACATACACGCATACAGATTAATAGAGCACATCTGAGTCAGGCTGGGTTACTCAGCATTTCGAGGCTGATAACCTCATGTGCTCCAACCTCAGCACAGGAATAGAGCATGTCTGAGCCGGCTGGGTCAGTCAGCATTTACAGGCTGACTCTCATATGCCACAGCTCAGCACAGCAGGACAGTCAATAAAACACAGTCAGACACATGCGCATAGGTTAATAGGGTACCTCTGGGTTACTAATAGGACAAGGTTACTAAGCACTTCCAAACTGACACTCTCATGGGCCCCAGCTCACCACACCCCTTATTTCAGCAGGACAATAATAAATGCAGTTAGACACACATACACACATGCTAACAGTACATCTGAGCAGGCTGGGTATGACCAGAACTTTCAGCTGATACCCTCATGCACCTCAAAACTCAACACATCCCAATCTCTTGTCATACGTGTCCTAGTACTAACTCCCTTGATGAGTAAAACCCACAGGATCTTTGGACTTTACAGGGATCTTTTGCTTAGGTAAAAAAGTATTGCTACAGAGCAAGTGGGGAGGCAGAGAAGAAACAGTAAATAAGGTTCAGAGACAGAGTATAGCAA
>NW_017729026.1:24224963-24227449 GCF_001723915.1 Gavialis gangeticus
AGAAACAGTAAATAAGGTTCAGAGACAGAGTATAGCAACCAGCTTGACTATAAAAATCATTTTATTGCCACGTATATGAGACTTATGATGATACTAGTAACAGCTATACAAGGAAAAACAAACAAAACAGTAACAATATTACACTGTTTCAGTTAGGTATTTGGGGAAGTCAGTTAGGTATCTGGAGAAGTCTAGCTCAAGTTTGATCAGAAAAAGTCAGGTTTAGAAAGCTGTGTCTGGAGAAGGAGACAGACTTGAACCAAGTCTGAGGTTTAGAAAGTGGGCTTAAGCAAAAGAGGGATATATATAGAGAGAGAGAGAGAGGGAGAGAGAGAAGGAGAAAGTTGGGATCTCACTACTCCAAGGTTCCCAGGTGTTTGTTGACAGGCAGAGCCCCCAGCACACTCATTGGTATTCCAGGCAGAAAAAGGAGTGGAACTTGTGCAGCTTTTGGATCCAAGCACCTTGACAGGGACTAGAACTGAGGTAGGGGATTTTGTAGGGGTTCAAGGGAGAACACTAGGTTTGTATATGGGTAAACAATTTGCTGGCTTATATGCTGGATAATAAGAACTGATCACCCCGGCTATGGGTGGCATTACTCTGAGGAAGCTCAGAATGCAAATAGGGACATTCAGTGTTTTGGGTACCAATAAAGGAGTCATTATTAAAATTGGTCTGATAAATGCTGAGTTGGGCGTGTGCAGACATGGGCTGATTAACATTTGGAGCAGGGGTCCCCCATCATGCCATGCTCCCCTGCTTCTCTGGTCCCAGAGTTCAGTGCGGTCCTTGCCTTGGAATCTCTGTTCTCCATCCAGAATGCTAATGAAGGTGCCTCCCTGTCTCATCACCAATGTAAATGAGACCAGGGTTTTTGCCATCCTGTCTCCATCTCTGATGTAAATGAGGCCAAAGGTGTTGTTATCTTGTCCTGAGGGGTTTAGGTGTATCTTCCACTGCATCTTCATTGCCTTTTGTAAGTCCTTCTTCTGATCAGTTCTGGTCAGGCCTTTTGCCCTTAACTGCACTTAATATAACTTAAATCTCCCTTCTCATGGTAAAAAGGGTATGGGCACCCTAACAAGGGTCCTAAACAACTCCTTTTACTCATGGTCTTTCCCACTTTTCTGTCTGCTTTCTTCCAGTGTCATCATTACTCCAGCTCTGGTCATCCGGATCTGGCATCCATGTCTGCTGCTCTGGTGAGCACATTGATTTCTCCAAGCCAGCTCTAGTATATAGCTTTCTCATCTCTGGCTTCCACTAGTCAACCCTGCCAGGGCACTCCATCTCACCTTGCAGCATCTGTGGGCGAGGGGAACTCACTTCCGGTTCCGCGGTTATGCCATCCCCGGTTGGCTTTAAACCATCATTCGGGTTCTGCCTGGTGAACTGGCGTCAGCACACGCTTACGAAGTGTTCCCATGTTGGTGCCAGATATTATTCAGCCCATGCCACTCCTGCAGCTGGCTGCCTGCATAATCTTTATTCCAGCCTCTTTGGTAAATCTTGTCTGTTGACAGGATCATTTTTCCTGCCACAAAGTACTAAAGCATGGTAATGTGTAAATATGCCCTATATGTACTTACCTGCATATACCTAAAGCAAAATGGAGGTGGAGCTCAATAGTGGTTAGGGCATTTTCCCAGAAAGCAGGAAACCCAGTGAAAGCCTATGCTACCCTCACTCAGAGCATGTTTGAGGATGTGTTTCCCGCTTTCCAGCCAGTGTTCTAGCCATCAGGCCATGGATGAAGTATTATGTAAAATCCAGGTCTCCTGCTGAAGATTCATAGATTCATAATTTGTTAGGGGATGGAAGGGACCTTGTAGATTGTCTGGTCCAGTCCCCCTGCAATAGGCAGGAAAAGACAACTGGGGTCAAGTGACCCCAGCAAGGTGATTGTCCAGTCTCCTTTTGAAGATTTCCATGGTAGGTAAATGCACAACCACTGATCCACAGTTTGGACACCCTGACTGTGAAGGAGTTTTTCCTGGAACTGAGTCTGAAGCAGCCTTCCAGGAGCTTGTATCCATTGCTCCTGGTCTTTCCCAGGGATGCCCTGGCAAACAGCTGTTCCCCAAGTTCCTGATGTACTCCCCTGATGTAGTGGTAAGACACTATCAAGTCCCCTAACATCCTTCTCTTCTGTAGGCTGAAGAGGTCCAAGTCCCTCAGCCTCTCATATGGTTTGCCTTGCAAGTCCTTGCTCATACAGGTGGCTATTCTCTGGAACCCTCTCACGTTTCTCCATGTCCTTGTTGAAGTGTGGCACTCAGAACTGGATGCAGTACTCCAGCTACAGTCTCACCAGTGCAGAGTGGGAGTATCACTTCCTTAGTTTTACATGAGATGCAATGGTTAATGCATGCCAGCATGTTGTTTGCCCTGCTGGCCACAGCATCACACTGCTGGCTCATGTTCATGTGATGGTTGATCACTACCCCTAGGTCCCTTTTGGCTGTGGTGCAAGTCAAATTGTT
>NW_017729026.1:24232449-24259633 GCF_001723915.1 Gavialis gangeticus
TGGTGCAAGTGAAATTGTCACCACCGAGCCTGTAGGTATGTTGGGGATTGTTTGCCCCCAGATGGACCACCTTACACATCTAAGTGCTGAACTTCATCTGGTTCTGGTCCACCCAGTTCTCCAGCCTGTCCAGGACTGCCTGTATCTGCAACCTATCTTCTGGCATGATCACACTCCCCCATAACTTGGTGTCATCTGCAACCTTGGCCAGTGAGCTATTCACCCCCACATCCAAATCATTGATAAATGTGTTAAAAAGCACTAGCCCAAGCACATTTCCCTGAGGGACACCACTGGCCACTTCTCGCCAGGATGACACAGATCCATTCATGACAACTCTCTGGGTCCTACGATACAGCTGGCTTCCACCCACTGAACTGTTGAGCAGTTAAGCCTATAATCTTCCAGTTTTTCCACAAGGATATTGTGGGATACTAGATCAAAAGCCTTTTGGAAGTCTAGGTATATAATGTCAACGTTTTAGAAGATGAGCTCCTACACCTCGCAATCAATATTCAGAGGATAAAATAGATAAATAGCACAAGAGATGTTTCTGCCCCACTGGGGCCTCCCCTAATCCAGGGAAGCATCCATCTCACAAAGCTACACACTCTAGCTTCCTTTCTTACCCTTGATCCTATATATATTCCTCTCTTGGCTTATCAAGCCTAGTTTGAAAAGGAAGGCTGGAGAGGGAGAGTGGTTAGTGCCTAGTCGGCATTTGACATTTTTTTGAGCCAGCTGCAGCTTAGTGGGTGTTTTCACAGATTCAGACATCAATCATTCTGTAACTGTGTTAAGAGGTTATGCATGATTGTATCTATCTTTATTCTAATAATCCATTTTCATTTACTTTTAGGAGTTCTGGCTGTTATAAAATAAACAGAGAATACATTTGAAATGGTCCAAAGCCTAATGTAAGGTGGATAGAAAGCTGCCTGGAGCATCGGGCTCAGAGAGTGGTGATTAATGGCTCGATGTTTAGTTGCTAGCTGTTATCAAGTGAAGTGCCCCAGGGATCAATCCCGAGGCCAGTTTTGTTCAATGTGTTCATCAGCGACCTGGAGGATGGCATAGAGTGTACCTTCAGCAAGTTTGCAGGTGACACCAAGCTAAGGGGAGTAATAGATATGCTGTAAGGTAGGGCTAGGATTCAGAGTGATTTAGACAAATTGGAGGACTGGGCCAAAAGTAATCTCATGACATTCAACACGAACAAGTGCAAAGTCCTGCCCTATAACACATTCCTATGCCCTGGGGGCTGACTGGCTGGGCAGCAGCTCTGCAGAAAAGGGCTTGTGGCTTACAGTGGACAATAAGCTGAATATGAGCCAGTAGTGTGCCCTTGATGCCAAGAAGGAATGGCATACTGGGCTGCATTGATAGATGTGTTGCCAGTAGGTCAAGGGAAGTGATTCTTCCCCTCTATTCAGCACTGGAGAGGCCACATCTGGAGTACTGTGTTCAGTTTTGGGGCCTCCATTACAGAAAGGATATGGACAAATCGGAAAGAGTCCAGTAGAGGGCAACAAAAATGGTAGGGGGGCTTGGGCAGTACTTATGAGGAAAGACTGAGGGAACTGGGCTTATTTAGTCTAGAGAAGAGGAGACTGAGAGGGGATTTAATAGCAGCCTTCAGCTACCTGAAAGAGAGGTTCGAAAGAGGATGGAGCTAGACTGTCCTCAGTGGCAGTGGATGACAGAACAAGGAGCAATGGTTTCAGTTTGCAGCAAGGGAAGTTTAGGTTAGATATTAGGAAGGATTTTCTCACTAGGAGGGTAGTAAAACACTGGAACAGGTTACTTAGAGAGGTGGTGGAAGCTCCATCCTTGGAGGTTTTCAAGAACTGGCCAGACAGAGCTTTGGCTAGGATGATCTAGTTGGGACTGATCCTACTTTGAGCAGGGCATTGGACTAGATGACCTTCTGAGGTCCCTTCCAACCCTCACTTTCTATGCTTCTATGATTCAGTAATGTGTATTATAGTAAATATTCCTGAAACACTCTTCTGACTGAATGCAAGAATGCTAAGAGTGACAGGCATAAAAACAAACACACTTTTAAGGATAATATTGCACACTATATACCACCAATCAAGAACTGAGGACAGACCAATTTACAGCAAAATGTCTTCCTGAAGAACAAGAAAAAAGAAGTAAATTAAATTAAATTCTGATTCTTTCAAAAGAGGAAATTGTTTTTGACATATGTCTAAATTCCATCCTTAGAAATACAATGTAATGAATACTAGGAAAAAAGTCCATTATGTTTCTGAAGCCAAATTAAGTTTGGCTCCAGCTCAGTTATGTGAGTGGAGGTCATAACATGAATTCCCTTACTAAAGCGTTGAGTTGATAGAGAAGTCTAAACTTCAGTGGTTGCTAACCTGCTTGGTCCAGACGATGGCTACTCATCTTTTTACATGCACTTGAAGTCCCCTATGTAATGAAGTTCTGCCTTCAGGCCAGTGTCCAGTGAAATCATATGCAAGGAACCTCAGTTAGGTTAGTAGACTGAGTTACTCTGAAACTCCTTTTTAAACATTTTTTTCAATGCATTGACGAATTGTATTTCCAGTTCAAATAAACCATTATTTGCAATGGAGGTGTTCTCTGACAATACAAAGTTCACTTTGGAAGATTTGGAAAAGAATACCTAAATGATAACATATATAGTTCTAAATAATCCAGCTTTTTACAAGATGTTGCTTTCATAACTGATTAAGTAATTACAATTCTGAATGCTTTCCTGGGATAAGTACACAGTATTTTCTTTTGTTGGAAAGTATATTTTATAAGGATCAAATGTCTGAACTGGAGGCAGGGAAGAAAGGAAGGAAAGCAAAGCAGAATGTCATCAGGAAGAGTCTGCCAAAAGGTTTTTACTTTGCTTCCTTCTCTTGTTTGTTTTTTATGTTGAATGAATACAGTCTGAAATTTTGCTAACTGCTACATCAGACTTGCTGAAAAGCAAATCTTTCACAGGCTAGGTAGCCAATCATCTATTTAAAAATAACATAAAATGTAATGATTAACTGCCAAGTTTAGTAAGCATAGATTAGGAGAAATGGGAAATATTTAAGCACAATACACAATCTATTTTTAACAAAGACTGGCTCTGAAGCTTTCCAAAGTAGCTTTCATTATAATTTACAGATTCTGTTTGTGCAAACAACAATACAGAGAGTTTTTAGTGTCACTCAGCTATTGTTAAAGCCCAGCCAGATGTGGAGCTTCATCATCAAACAGTGAAAGATGGTGATATTTCCATGCCATTATGTTACACATTGTTTTCCAATAATAGCACTGAAAACTATTTTTAGAAATGTAATCATAGCCATCATATTTGAAGACTGGAAACTACAAAGATGGCCAGAGACTATCAGATTCTTTGTGAAAAGAAACCCTCTTACTGCCAAAACACCTTGATATCTCATATCACTGCTTTGGTTCTTGTTCTTGTTTTCTTTTCTTTGTACTAAAAACATTTAGTGCTAAGATACATATTCACTGTCTTAACCCAAGCAACATTTAAATTTGTGTCACCCAACCTGCACATGAAGGCCTCTCACCCATTACTTGCTGTGTTTTCATCTGACACTGTAGCCTAACCCCCAAATGTAACATACACCTAAGCTGTTAGGCCACACAATTTTCAGAGCCACTTTGCCACCTACTCATTTCTTCACCAAAAAATACCATTTTATACGGATTATATGTATGCTACTGTACTGATTAAATTCTGCTAGACATGCACAACAGACAAATAAATCCAAATTGTAATGATATAGTAGTGAAAGTGTACCTTAGTGTCTCTAATTGTGACAACCTGAAACCTGAGATCCTGCTCCTGCCTTTGTTTCAAGGTAATTTGCATCATCACAGATCCTCACAGGAGGTGAGGGGCTTCATACCAGCTATGAACTGACTGCCCAAAGGAGTTTTCCATCTATTGACTCCTCTGTGAAATCCTGTGAAATATGAACTTTCATTTCTACCCAGGAATGCTGTGCTTTCAGGCACAGACACCCTTCATCTTTTCTGCAATGCCTGATGAAGGGTGTCTGTGCCTGAAAGCTTGCAATTAAAGAATTTTTTTTGGCCATAATCTTGTTTGTCTAATAAAAAAAATCATCTCCACTATGAGTCCTCCTTGCCATTAGTGTCTCTAAACATTTCTGTCATTGACAAAGACCTGCACAGTAGGATCACAGGATCATAGGAAAGTAGGAAAGTAGGGCTGGAAATCAGCAAGTAGTATCTATCCTTTTGATGAAAAAAAAATATGTATGCTTTGTGAAAGGGAGATATGCAGTGTAAGCCCGTGGCCCTGGCACACTTTGGAATTCCCCTAACTTAAAGCCCACTGTTCTCAGCGATATTATCAAGGTTTATCACCTGAGATAATTGGTCATACCTCAATCACCACAGCACTTTACCATTGATTTGCCAAAGCTACTAAACTAAGTAGACATTGATATGTAGCAGTATAGAAATGTCCCCTGCTTCAGGATAGGAAAAAGCTCCCTCATGTTCCTTGGCACTGAAGATATGGGCAAGCTCCATGTGCAGGTCCAAGAAGCTTGTCTCTCTTGCAGAAATTCAAAAGTCACTGCTGGTCATGTCTACTCTGCATAATGAGATAGTCCTACCATAGTGTTCTGGGCCTGCTCCAGAAGCACCTATTAGAAAAGGGGAATGCTATAGGTATTAAAATCCCATTAGCTGACTCTATTGCCTCCTGTCCCTTAACAGATTTCTGTCTGTATGGATCTTCTTACCTAGGCCCACTATCTTCTTGTCAGGGTATTAAGCTCCTATCAAAAATCTCAAAGCTGTGCATCTTTTTCCTGAAACAGAAGTTGCTGAAACAAGAGTTTCAGGAAAGCTAACAAGAAGACTAGGTCTTTGTCAGAGAGGTGCCACACTGCCTCGGGTTGAAATGGAGCTGTAGGCAAAAGGCTATTTCACACGGAGGTAGAAATGGCTTTTCTACAGGGGCCTAGGCATTTTCCCACAATTTGTTACAAAACAACACCCAAAATTGCGCAGTATATTGCAGCACTAAGAACCCACAATATAGCATATGCCCCCAGAAATCCTAGTTCTTCATGTGAATCAGTGTAGCACCTCTGAATGCAACTCAACTCTGACTTTGTGCTCTGGCTATTCATACTGAGATTGGCACAAGCCCTGTGCTTGGAGCCTAGTGACGACAACCAGGATAAACTCCACAACAAACTATAGCAGAGATGGAGAAGCTAGAAGCCATCAGCATTGTCCAGAAGAAAAGAAAGAAGTAGTATGCACAAAATTAAATCACAGATTCTTTGACTCTTTTTCTATCACTCTATTTAATCACATTGCAAATGAAAGGACAAAGCCCGCTATTTTTAAACAAGGAAAAAGAGACAACAGCTGCTTGAAAAAGCCCAGCTGTGAAGCCTTGGTTCTGCTTTCAGGCACGTTTTGTGCAAAGTAAGTGAAACTGAAAGCTCATAATAAAAGCCCAGTGATCTGCAAGGTTTCGTAACTTGTTTTGTTGTACATAGAGGTTTGCTAAGACCACGCTGGCACAGATGAGAAACAGAAGTGAAAGCAGGGAAAAATCTGCATACAGAGTGCAGATTTCATTGTTTGAGGAAAAGCTGCCCTTGATTTGCTTCAATCATTGTAACAATCAGCCCAGCCAACTGTTTACATGCTCTCCATTGTGTAAGTGTTGGCTAGGAAATGGCAGACTCAATGAGATTTTCTTTCCGCCTGCACTCTAGGGACCAGTGGGAGTTCACACACTTGACAGACAGACAGGCAGACTGGCCTTCTCTTTCCAAGAAACAAGAGAGGGGCTTGCTACAGTATTATGGCTCAGAATCCAGGAGCATATGTGACTTAAAGCATGACACACGGCTCCATTTGGATCCCAAGGGAGAAGAGGAAGCTGGTGAAGGGATCTGAGGGAAGGGACGATGCCAGGAATTTTGTTCAGTTTGGTTTAAAATAATTAGCCCTTTGCAGCATATTTGTGTTTCAATGATCCTTAAATGGACTTTGCCAGACTCACAGGTTGGGAGCCAATCAAATCTTATCTGTATATCTGACAACTGAAAAAAGTGTAAGAGGAGAAAAGATCCAAACTTTTAGAAGTAGCATGTAAATAGTTGCTGTCCTCTTGTAAAAAAGTCCTTAGCATCACTTTATTATAGCAATGTTGTCACAATTATAAACATATTTACCTTCTCTAGGAGGCTCATGAAATTTAATATGCTTAGGATCAAGTGAAAGGGCAAATCCTCCCCCTCCCTCCCATATCAACATCAGAGGCAAAGTAAAAGGATTAGGGCTGATAAATCTTACTTGTCTTGGTTTTGTTTGGAATGTGTGAAATGCAAGCGCCTTTGTAAACTGGCTGCCAACCATGGTACAAATGATCAAATTTAACATTTCTTGAGCTGTACCTCTGTTCTGGATTCTATTTTTTTGATTTTGAAAGAGCTTTAGAGGTATAAGAAAGGATGTACAACTAATGCAATAACCTGCAATCTTGTAGAAACACTTCTCTTAATAAAGAATACTTAGCAACCAGCTAGTAATCTCCATTTCCATTTAAAAAAAAAACCCAGAACAGGTTGGCCGAGGCACTATTAGAAATTAGGGCTGAGGTCATTAAATCTTCTTCTTCTTAAGTCTTAAATGCAACGTTTACTTTGTCCGCAGCTACTGTGGATGCACACTAAAATGTAGTTAATCAATATTTCCCAGCAGAAGGTAATTAGCAGAGAACCATATTCAAAAGCTCCTTTTCCTTATACACCATCTTCAAAATCCAGGTAAATTACACTTGAAGCTATCTATCATTTACCGGTAAACGATGACATTTCAATTGACAGTAGATTCTTTAACTACTTCCACTATCTTAACATGCTAGAATGCATTACCTAACCCTGAAAGATACACACTGTGGTTGAAAAGTGATCTGGTAAAATATGTTGAGTAACCTATGGACTACACTTCTGAGGGACTGATTCCCCAGCCAACAAAAACAGAAGGAAATATATACTTGAAAATAGAGGAGTAGGACTAGGGCTATCAAAAGATAGAATCCTCCAGTGAAACAAAATAACAAGAAATATAATTTAATATGGTAGAAAGCAAAGTAAGCATTTTACATCTCTATTAAATTCTCCTTGCAAGTTTTCTTTGCAAATACAGAAAAGATGGCAATTCAGCTTCTGCTTTATAGACCATTAACATTTTGTAGGTTGTGATTTATTTACACAGGTCTAACTAAAGTCTTCAAATGAAATGGCTGCAGTCGGGAAATGATAAATTATCTGAAGTATAATGCAGCTTGAAACCTAAATACGTGTTTATAGTTGCTCTCCCAGGCTGGTTGCCAAGGGGGGCATTATACTTAGCAAGTTGTACAAGTGTTTTTTTATATAAACAAACAAAAGAAAAGTCTTCAAAATAATAAAGATATTATAGGAAAAGTCCTCATTTACTGCACCAATAGCACATATCACAAACTAGGTTTTTGAAAGAATTTGCATTTCTAATGAAAAGTTCAGTTCTTAATAGCATAAGGGAAGGGTCCTCATTGTTTTAAAGTATATAAAATTGTCACATGATCAAGAAACCTGATACTTGAAACAATCACTACTTAGAACAGCTAATTGTCCTAAGAGGAAAGGGTCTGCTATAGTTAGTTCAAGAAGTAATATCTCATTAAGCCATTGTATTGTCACATCATTCCAACCCTATCAGTAAGCACTATAATTCACTTGAATATCCTTGGGAGTAGAAAGAAAACCACCAAGAATTCGTATGACACTGGAAAAAGGATGGATTGTTAGGGACTTTCAAACAAATACAAAAATAATCAAAAATCAAAAGTAAACAAAGGACACTATTTAGATTTCCTGTTGACTCTAGTTAATGGCCTGGTCTACATTACAGAGTTTTGCCAGCACAGCTGTGCTAGCTAAGGGTGTGTAAAGATTGTGCCTGGCATGGATGTAGGTATGGCAACAGAAGAGGGCTTTTTCTGCTTAACTGGTATCATTTGGTTTAGCTAAAAAACAGCAGAAAAAACCAACCAACCAAACAAACAAACAAAAACCTTCTATCAGCATAAGAACAGAATAATATAAGAGGTGTCATATCGGGCCAGACCAATGGTCCAGTATACTGTCTGTGACAGTGGCAGCAGTAGATGTTTTAGACAGCGAGCATATGAACAGGGTATATCTAGAGTGATCTATCCTTGGCATACCTTTCCTGGTAACCACAATCATTGGTTTAGAGATGCCAGAAGATACATCCCTGACTGTTCTGCATGTAATATGTCTTCACTAATGGACTTTACTGAGACAATTATGCCACCAGAGCTATAGAAGCCAAAGCTGTGTAGTGTGGACAAGCCAGGGAAACAAGAACAGTGTCAAGAGGCATGCATGCTCTTTGAACAAGCAGGAAAGCAGGAAGGCAAAATGCAAACTACTGTGGTGAACTTGCAGGAATCAGTGGTTGTTTGAGCCAAACAAGGGTCCTTCAAAAATTAGAAATCAATTAATAAAAGGGAACATAGATTATGAGAGGCATTAGAAGAAAATAAGGAGGCTAACAGAAAATAAGCGAGCAAATAACTACAGGTAGGAAAAACAAGAAGTTTTGACTATTCGAGTCTTTCAAAAGCAGGAAATCTGTGAAAAAAATATAAGTAAATAAAGATAATGTACTATCACGAATTGAGGTCTTGGAAGGACAGAGGCTAGAGACATCTTTTAAAATGCAAGCAGTTACTTGACCCAATCATAGTATTTAAAGGGCTCTGAAGAGAGTAAAATATGAATAAAATCAGCTGCTAACCTAGATTAAAAGGTACCATATTTTTACCTATATTAACAGAAAGCTATACTCATAGGACATACTCAGAGGGTCAGCAAAGTGCAGCCTGTCTGCCACATCAGACACACAGAGCCAATCAATCTGGCCCATAGACATGCGGCTTCAGCAGCAAGAGATTTCTTTAGCAACTGCTTTCTTTTTCTGCTGTGGAGACAAGCGCCAGATGTGGGTGCTCTGCCCATGCTATCTCAGGAAAAAGCAGTGGCTATGTCCCAGTGTCTGCCTGCCTGCCTCTGACCCAAACTGGATCAGTCCAGCCCACAGCCTTAAAAGGCTGCCAATAGCTGTCATAGGGCACATACAGCCGTTCTCCACATACAGTATATGTCCATCCCAGCTTCCTTTCAGCTGCACGGACTGCAAGCAGTGTGTACAGGCATTCCCCACTCTCGGGAGCCACATAAGGAAGCTGGCATAAGTAACCTGGGTTGGGGAGGGGTCTGTGAGGGCATTTGGCCACACAGGGGGTTGGCAGGGTGGGAGGAATGGGATTGTCTGTCCAGCAGTTTGGGGATCAGGGGGACAAAAATAAACCAGTCAGGGTCAGATGGGTAAGGGGAGCCCAGCCCCAGGACTAAGCCCAGGGCTCCACTCCAACCAGGCATTCGATAGATCAGATTAACCTGTTCCCATTCTAAGTTAGTTCACCTCTCCCGGTGTACTTACTTAGATCAGAGCTGCCATTTTTTTGGGTGATTTAAATCCCCACAAATGTCTGCATACATGAGCATTTCGATCAGCCTAAGCCTAGTTAGGTTGATCTTAATGTACCACCTGTACATACTCATAGAAGGTAATTCTTACTGTAATGGCCAATAGGGGTTGAAGACACTTACATGGCACAAATGTCAAGGGGCAGTGGGGAGAGAGAAACATGACTATGTGGGACAAAGCCAATTTGATTTTAAATGACCTTTATTATGACTTTGAATTGCTGGGCTTTATCTTTTAATCAGTGCTCTCCTAATTAACTTTCACAGGCCAGTTCTCCCAGCAAGAACTTTTGTTATCTGTTCTTCTGGTCATTGTAGTTTCATCCCTTCACGAATGCATCTTTTCCTCACAGACCCATCATGGGCTTTTCTTGGAATTGCTACACTGACAGCACTTTACAAAGCTCAGTGTAGGTAAAGTTAATCCTTTTAGGCTAAAATGCCTTTTTTTTCAAAATGTAAGTTTGCTGCCAACCTGTTGGTGCAAGTGAATACCTACGATCACATCCTGCACTATAAAATCAGAGGGGGTGGTTGCCTGGTGATGAGAGGGCCAGGGAAATAAAAATAACCCAGCTGGGGTCAGGAAGGTAGGAAAAACCTAGCCCTGGGGCTGGAGCAAGTGGCTGGGCTTTCCCAGCCACAATCTGCAATCCAAAGAGGTACAGGCTTTTTAATTCAATATGTATGAGAAAGAGATTCCTATGTCCAGAGAAACTTCCCCATGTCTTTGTTTCTGTGCCTAGAAAGGACCAGTATGTACAGCTGTGAACAGACCTAGTTATTCCCTTAGTAGTAGTTTATATACAAATTTTGCCAAAACACTACAACAAAATGAAGAACATTTCTCTAATGTAGAAAATAAAATAACAACATTTCTACAATTCAATTTTTGTTGCTAAAAACATACTATATCATCCATTCTACTGTCTTAAACTCAACTAGAACATAGTACATGACAATATTAAAAAAGATAAAATTAAGCAGTGGACAAGAAAACAAAACAGGAGAATTCTATTTTCTTGTGGCCCTTATTCTTTGTACAAGTAATGAAAATATATTTCAGGAGTATAGGACAGGCTCCAAATGGTTAGAGAGAAGCCAGATTTTTTTCTTCATTAACACAGTATTCAAAATGTCCCATTAGTGGAGAGATCCATTTTCCTCCTATTTCAAAGAACAACTAGGCCTGGTTGTTCAGTCATCTATCTCATTCTTCCCACAAGAACATATGCAGTGTCTGACACCACGGGCATTTATACACATGCTCCAGAGGAGGTGGAGGGCACTTCAATTAGAGTGGTTCAGACAGCCACTCTAATTAAAGAGCCCAGAGTGTCTCATGTATTGGCATCCCCACACTTCAAAATGGCATTGAGGGCACTTCATCTGAAGCTCCCTGAATGAGCTTTAAAGCACTCCCACTACCATTTTGAAGTGTAGGGACACCAATACAGGAGAGGTGGGACGCTCCTGTAATTACCACACTCCAGCAGACTCAATTAATTGAGCCTGCTCTGATGTGCTGGGATTATATAGTGCATTGGAGCAGCCTCCCTGCTCATGTATAATCACCCTACCTATCCATGACAACTATAGATCACATTAAAGTGAAGCTCAATCTAGTAATGGCCTCCCATTGTTTTTAGATCTAAACCTCAGGCAGGTGGGTTTCTAGGCCAAAGGGGGGCTTTATTAATCTTTAAAAAAGGGAACAGTTATTCTCTGATATAGTTCCAAGTCCTTTCAGCCTTCTTATGATGATGTAATCAGTAACATATTGTCCCTACAATGTGCTCTTTTGACAAGAGCTTTAATATTAGAAGGGTAGTTACTGCTCTTCCAGTACCATATTGGGCCTTTTCCTCTTGAATCAACATCTGATATGATCACTTCTTTTTCAGTTCATGTCAGAGTAACTTCAGTCTGCTCCACAAAGATAAAATGAGTAATTTGCAGTCTTCTAGCATCCCAGGATGCACAGCTTCCAGCCCTACTCTTCTGAGCCCACAGTAGGGATAGAGCCCACACCCCTCTTGCCAGCCCTCTAGAGGCAAGTCAGGGCTGTGCAAGCAAGAAATGGTATTAACCCTTAACATGTCACTGCTCACAGCACATTCTCATTTGAACACTGCTTAACATTCCACAGATTTAATATGGTCTAAGTCAAGGGTGGTCAACCTGGCAGATCTGGCCAGTGGCTGGAATCCATGTCCCAGCAGACCCTGCTTGTGCTGCTGCAGCTAGTTTCCATGAAGACCCTAGTAGCAGTGGTGTTGTGACAGGACAGGGCTAGGATTTCCATGGAGACCAGCCCCAGCAGTACAGGCAGGGCACATGGCTGGGTTGGGAGCTGCTCCAGGCCTGGGGCTGGGATCTTGCAACAATGACAGCGTGGTCCAAAGCGGGGACATGCAGGCAGTAGATCATGGCTCTGCCCTGGCTCTGAACCATGCTGTCATCGCTGCAAGCATGGGCTACTGGTGCCACCTTAGTCAGGGAGGGCACATGCCCCCCCAGCAACCAGTCAGCGACTGGGGGGGTGGGGGCCCCCACAGCCAATTTCGTTGACTAGGGCTCCTGCCCATTGCCTAAGCAGGGAGTCCGGTCAGGGGATGCACCACTGATCTCAGGTTTGCATGTGCACCCCCATGGACCCCCTATGCTTCACCAATGCCTGCAAGATCCCAGCCCAGAGCAGCTCCCCGTCCAGCTGTGTGCCTTACCAGGGCTACTGGGGCCATTCTCCATGGAAACTCTGCCCCAGCACTGTCAGGGTGCCACCACTACTGGGGTCCTCATGAAAACCTGCCACAGTGTTGTGGGCCAGAACTGCTGGGTAATAGAGTCCACTGCAGGGCCAGACTTTGCCCATTTTGTCTAAATGTAACATGTAATTTCACCTTTACTTTCTTCACCTTTCCATTAGGAAAAAAAGTTCTGTTTTGGTGTTATTGGCCCCATTTCTGACAAGACAGCATTACTACACTCTACATACCTACCTGAGAGTGTCTCCACTAGTAATTCCATCCTTTTATAAAGTGTTATCTGGGAGAGTCACAATCTTAGAAACTTCAATGGTTCCATGGGAGAAGATACCTGTGTTTTCTCCAAGTGATCTCTCTCTGTTGCAGGAGTAATACATATTTTACCACAGTAAACCAACAATGCTGTGATATATGTAATACATTTAACTATAATTATAGCTTTGATAAAGTATATGTAGCTCCTTAGCTTGTTTGTGGAGGAGCTGTAGGCATTACTTTGAAAATTGGAACATAGTAATCATAAAGAAATAAAAATATGAATATAAAAAATTTTGGAGATTGTTTCAATACAAATCTAAAGACTGTACTTAAAAAAAAATCCAAATTTGAAAAACCAATGGACAGAAATCAGATAGGTGAGTATTTTATCACCACTTTACTCTTAAAACATGAGAATCCCCAACTCTGGCAAGTTCATGTCCAATTTTTGTAATTTGATAATGTTTTTGTTTTCAGATCATATCTTCCATTTAATAAATGCCGATAGACTGCTATTGATCAGCCTGCTATCGATTCCTCTGAAATTCTGGAAGCAGCCAAGATAAGCTCTTAGATGTGTCAAACAGTCTTCATGCTGCCGTTTCAAGGTCCGGAGACACTTGTAATAGGAACTAGTTGTTGTGTGTGATGAGCCTTATGTTTAGGCACTGAAAGCAGCAGACTTTTGTCAGACTCCTTGGCTTTAAGTGATTTATAAACAATAAAGCAGGTAAGGAAAAAGGAGGTCCTAGGCTGTAGACAGACGTTACCTTTGTACTGCTGCAAAGGGAGAAGGTATGAATTCATGTCCCTGTAGCACTACAAAAATGGCCGAAGTGCTACAAAAATGTTCCTGGATGAACAGTGGTGTAACTAGGGATGGGTGAATGTGAAAACTGCCCTAGCCACCAACTTGAGGGTGGGGATGGTAAGAGAAAAAGTGCTTGCTGCTGGCAGCCACACAATCACTAACATGTTTGTGCAGCAACCAGAAGTTACAGCTGCCGAAGTCCCAGCACCCAACTGCATCCCCGCACTAATGTGGAAGAAACAGGAATTTCTCTGTAGCACTGTGTTTTGTAACACCACATCTACTGCATGTACAATGCACCAGAGCATGACACGGAGTGGGGGGTCTCTTAGTCTCCCAGTATCAAAGTACTCTGTTCTTCCAAGTGGGGGAGGAAGAGCAAGCAGAGTTGGCAGTTAATGATGCTGCCTGAGTCCTCTGTTCTCAATGGAACTCAAGTTTGGGAAGCAGACTTGTAGCTCCCTGGCTCATTGACAGGCTCCCTCCCCTACCAGGGTGGGGAACACAGATGAAGAAATGAGCAACCCCCTACCATCCCTGGCTGGAGAACACACTGCCAAATAACTTCATTGAGACTACATAGCAGTCCAGTGTGGGGGGAAGGGGGCTCTGCACATAAGTTCATGCCTCAAAGCTTTATGATTTTGTAGCACTTTACACTATTGCAGCGTTTGTAGTGCTACAAATGAATGTCTGTCCAGGGCCCTAGTCCCTCTAAAAAATATTGTGTGCATAAACATGCCATTCCCTAGTAATTTCATTCTTAGCAATGAATAGAATACAATCTTTACTAAAAGTAAAGCTGTTTCTTGATTAATTGAAAGCCTCAAATTGGGACATCAGCTCTATGACATTTAATTCATGTTTGCATAGGCCTAACAAGTTACATAAGATGCAGTTATAATGGTCTGTAACTGTCAGTGCTGTATTGCAATTATTATGTGGCATCTGGAGAAAGAAAAATACAGATTTGAACCTAGGTACCTAAAATAATTCCAACATGCTTAGCTATTTCATCAGTTTTAATGTGTTGGAAACACCAAGGTGATGCACATTATACTGATATTATGGAAGCACATTTTACTACTTACCTTGAGGCACCAACTCTGGATACCATGCTTCTGAAAGGAACCTAACATTCATGGAGGAGGGTTAGTGATATGACTAGGCAGGTGCAACTAATTGATTTCTTGGTTGAGCAGTCAAATGAAAAAGTCAACAGAAAAAATGTTTAGACTAAAAAAAATGAAAAATAAAAAGTAAAATAAATATATTGGAAAAAGAAAAAATATCTGGAGGAGCAATAGTGTTTGATCTGCAATGGAGTGCTTCAGTCATTTATAGTAACAAAAAGCTAGACTGCAAACAGATGTCAACTTTGTATTGCCATAAATACTTTTATGGTGGCACAAAACCCAAATGAACTTAACCCTTTGTTGTGCCACAAATGCCCAATTTTTATGACAGTGCCAGGAGCATCAGAGACCTAAACCAGAAGAAAAGAAGCCCCAATGACTTGTGTAGGCATCAGTAAAGCAGATCAGCTGTGCCGCAACACATTTCAGTGGAGCTGATCCTGCTCCAAATATATCACCTGTCTCAACCCTAGAGTAATACAACTGTGATTAAGAACCACCCACTTTTGCTCCATAGCACAATGATTAGAGAACACTCCCAAGCTATGAGAGAACAAGGTTCCTGTACCTGAATATCCTGTATTTACTAGAGCATGAAGGTAAGAAAATGACCTAAATGTCACCAGTCCCCCTCCAGTAGGTCAGGGCCCCCCAAATCCTGGGCAGGACCGCCCCTTGCCCAAGAGCAGCTTTCCCCAACGGTGGGCCCACTGCACATGCGTGCAGTTTAAAAGGGCACGCCAACAGCAAAAAAAGCCCCTGTTAGGCTCTGGAGCGGCAAGAAACTCGTGGGTGAAAGCCCGACACACCCCCGCTTCCCCGATTAGTCTTTGATTAGAAGGAAGACCGAATGGTCTTTTCTGACCTTAAAATGTATTAATCTTAGTGATAAATACTTGATATATATCTCAATATATATTCTATTCATAACAGCAAATTAATATTTTCCACAAAAATTCCCCCAGATAGATAAATAAGGTACTAATGGGTATGGGACAGCAGGTCATGGAGCAATCCACAGATACTGTGTAATTCAGAAACGACTAATAAATAAGTATATAACGTCTACACCATGGTAGGTAAGTACAATATTTGTATTTGCTCCAATAAAGTTTACCCACTTTTTACCTCCCTGACTATTTGATTTATTCCATATATTTCCTTACAGAAAATGCTCTGAAGTCAATGAAGAGATTCCCACTGACTTTAGCAAGCTTTGGTCCAGAGCAACAAATTGCATCTATGACTGGCCCTTCTTTGCTCTCCAAAATGTTCAGAGAGAAAAGGTTTTTCTGGAAACGCCTTTTTAACCCATTGTCTTTGTCACCAACTAATGAATTCTGTAATGCTCAACTGATTTTATTTTATTTTTATCACCTCATTCTGCAGGCAGTTACAGAGTAAAATAATAAAAAGCAATTAGGCATAAATGATGCATCAGCAAATAGCACCAGAAATAAGAACCTCAGCAACAAATACCAGAAAAGAGTGAAATGATATGGATGGGAGAATTAAGCAACAAAGCAGGAAACTGCTGAAAAGAAACATGTGAGAAAGAAAGAGAGAGATGAAAGAAGAAAACTTTAGGAAATACCAACAAAAAAACAAACAAAAAGAAATTAGTGCCAGCTCTTGCAGATAGATTAAAAATGGGAAACCAGCCAGCAGAATAGAAGAACAGTATTATAATCTTTTCTTGAGAGATATGGCAACAGGCCATTTATCCTGTTGGTTTTTACCTTGGGTTGTTGCCCAGACTGGACAATTAAAAAGATATTTTTGTCATAGCACCAACCATTTTATCTCATTGCTGTTAACAAGATGTCACTACCAACTGTGCATGCTGATTTAATCTGTAGTTTTAGGATT
The DNA here is from genome assembly GCF_001723915.1 of Gavialis gangeticus. Taxonomy (NCBI): domain Eukaryota; kingdom Metazoa; phylum Chordata; order Crocodylia; family Gavialidae; genus Gavialis; species Gavialis gangeticus. Next base: position 24,248,915 of record NW_017729026.1, read on the forward strand.
AAATGAAATAAATAGCATTCAGTTGAGCTCAGAAAGCTTGGAAGCACCTCCTTGATGATAATAATAAGTGAGTTTTTATTCTCTGGAAGTGTGTGGATCAAAAAAGAGAAATAAAACAACTACAAAAGTTACCAGCTAACTATACTTTTCCATTTTATGTTAACCACTCTCTCTTTCCCTCTCTTTTTTCCCCCTGACTGGTAAATAATGAGTCCTTAATATAATCAGCTGAATATGAATAACTGGCTTTCTATCAAGTGGTGATAAGCCCAGAGCCTATTAACACATTTATTTTCTAGGATTCCTTTGGAAGGTTTCTTAGTTTGATATGCAGTTATTTCCATTGTATCAGATCTTACTGGGTTAAAACTATGCTTAGGATGGAATAATTGCATGCACAGACTGACCATAAGCTAAATATGAGTCAACAGTGTACTCATGTTGGAAAAAAGCCAATGGTGTACTGGGTTGTATTAATAGGTATACTGGGTTGTATTAATAACTATGAAATCCCATCCTGTTATTTGAAGATCAAGGGAAGATCCTTTTGTATTGAGCACAAGTGAAGCCTCATCTGAGTACTGTGTAAAGTTTTTGGCCCTACATTTCAGAAGGGATGTGGACCGTTTGGAAAAAGTCCAACCCAAGGCAGTGCAAATGATTAGGGGCCTTGGAGGCAAGATGTATGAACAAAGGCTGAAAGAATTAGGTTTATTTAGCCTGGCAAAGAGAAGACTGAGAGGGTATTTGTTTACTACCTTCAAGTCCCTGAAGGAAAACTATAAAGAGGATGGAGATAGGCTCTTCTCTGTGGCTGTTTGGGACAGAACTGGGAGTAATGGCTTCAAACTGCATCAGAGGAAATTACGCTGGAGATTAGAAAGAACTTTCAGACTATGAGAGTGGTTAAACATTGGAACAAGTGACCTAGAGAAGCTGTGGAAACTTCATCTCTGGAAATTTTCAAAAGCAGATTAAACAGACACTTATTTGGGATGACTTTTAGCCAGGAATGATCCTGCTCTGAGCAGGGGGTTGGACTTGATAACTTAATGAGGTCCTGTCCAGATATATTTTTCCTATGATCCTAATGCAAATACAATGCTGAGACTTCACTCTAAGTAGGTTTGTATAAATAATAGATTTTTTTCAGTTTGGTATGCAAAGAATCGAGAGGTATTTTTTTGTTATTAAACTGCTTCTTTTCTGCTTTCTCTCCAATAAAATGCACCTTCCAATGATCTCAGATTAAACATTTAATTTCCATGAATTTATAATAAAAATAAAAAATGTGAGGGCTAGATTCATAAAAGTGATAGTTATGGAGTCATTCATACCTACCTTAGATGTTAGAACACTAATGCAATATGTGGGAAACCTATTTCAATCACCTCCTGTGGACCCCTGTGCCCTAGAAGAATGACCCAACTGTAGGGTTTTCCTAGGTTAGAGTTGTCCAACCTCCCTTTTATCTTCTCTTTTCTACTTTGTTGAAAGTACTTAAATAGTTATTGAGACAGAAAATAAGATAGCTGTCTATCCTGATGGTTAGGACACCACTGGGACACCATTTGCAGTTCCAGCTCCAGTGAATGATTCAATATTTATACACAGTGGAGCAGTGTAAACAGGAGGGATTGAGACTACCCCATTCTAGAATAATCTGGTGATTATACTGTTTTCCTAAGAGCTGGTAATTGTTGTAGAAAATCTCCTTGGGCAGAACATGGATATTCCATATCCCATGCGAGTGCTGACTAGTTTTAGGATGGAGTTGACATCAACACCACTACTGATCTAGCCTTATAAAATTGTCTTGTTCTTTTCTTTTTCTTTTCTTTTTTTTGTTTTTTTTTTTTTGGAGATCCACAGGGCAAATTTTAAGATCATGAATAGTTTCTGAACCATCCAAACCACATATTTTGGTAAACTTACAATTTACAAAATGGAGATATCTTTGCCCAGTTCTAATATCATAGATCATTTACAAGTCACAAAAATGAAAAAGTACTTCCATAGAAGCTAATTTTCCATAATGTGACTCCCTAGTGGATAGAGTATTGAAGCTATATCAGTTTCCTGAAGTTGTATTTAAAAAAACCCCCCTGCAATTCTTAGAATCTCTTTCCCCAAATGGATTAGTTTTCAGAAAAAATAACCATGCAAAAATTATCCATAATGTAAAATAAGTGATTAAAATCTCATTCTCTACACAGTGTGAAGTAAAAAAAAATAAACCACAATGTATAGTATTGCAGCTGCTTCTGCCTGAGAATGGGTGGACAGATTGCTCCTCTTAGTTACCTAGCATTTGGTTACAAGTGGGTCAAATCAAACCCTTCAAAATCAGGATCATATCCAAAATCAATACATCCTCTACAGCTCCTCTAGTTTTCTATGCATACATCCAAAAGATAGATCAACAGCTCAGTCTCTGACTTTCAAGACTGTTGCTAACCAGCAGAAAATCTAATGCAACAACTGTTGGTTGAGCAATTGCTTCATATGAACCTTTACCTTCTACACCATTTTGGCATCATGTCACTTTTAGATCATGCCATGGCAGTTCATAGTATAGAAGGGGTTGTCAACTAGGGTTATGAGCACCCCTGGGGGTACTTGGGAAGGCCCTAGGGTATACATGCACCACCATGCGCCACCACCTCCCAGAATCAGGGCTGGCACAGGATAAGGAAAGTGGTGCCCCCACACAGGCGCTGCCCAGCCAGCTGAATGTGTGGAGGAAGCTTGCACACAGCGGCCGCCACTGCCACCCACCACCCCACACTGCCGCCTCTCCGTGTCCAGCTGCACACCATCCTCCCTGCCCCCCAGCTCTGCGTCTTACCACCGGGGGTACACTAATGAAAAAAGGTTGAAAACCCCCGTAGTATAGGATAGCAGATTGTAGAACTAGCATGTTAAAACTGCATACAATTTTTTGACTTAGCCTAGTGACTACTGTTTCTTGGATGACGTCTTCAGGCCCATTCAAACCTCACCTCTGCATGATCCTTATATTCTGCACTTTTCACCTTTGGAATGAAATCTTATCATCTTATTCTCTGCCTGAAACAGTACAAAAGGACACTGGGATTTCTCTTTTTTTTATTTTTGGAAAGTCTGTGGGAAAAGTAGTTGAGACTTTTGCAAAAAGAATCAAAAACTCCACTTGCATTATTATTAAATAATTTGTAAAAATCTGTCATAATGGCTAAAAGATGCAAATCTGAAATTTGGTATGTAAATATTGTAACCACTGAGGATAAGTGCTTCTGAGTGCTCTGGTGGAAATAAGTTTTGACTAAATATGACAGATTGGGAATAACAGATATATGATATTATAGAAGATCTGTATCTCTCAAAGAGATTTCCAAATGTCATTATTCCCGTTTGACAGATGGGTAACTGAGACATAGAGAATGAAGGGCATTTTCCAAGGTTATACAGAATATTAGTGAAAGATCCATGAATGAAGGGAAGTGATTCTTCCTTTCTGTACAGCACTGATGAGGCATCATTTGGAGTACTCTGTCCAGTTTTGGTTCTCACACTTCAAGAAGGATGTGGACAGTTTGGAAAGAGTCCAAGTGCAAGCCAACAAAAATGATTAGGGGTTTCAGAGGCAAGAGTTATGAGGAAAGCTGAAAAAATTAGGGTTATTTAACCTGGAGAAAAGAAGACTGGAAGACTGCAGGGGTATTTGATAACAGTCTTCAAATACCTGAAGGGTGATTTTAGAGAGGATGGAGATGGTCTTTTCTCTGTTGCTGTAGGGGACAGGACTAGAAGCAATGTCCTGAAGCTGCAGCAGGGAAATTTTAGACTGGAGATTAGGAGGGACTTTCTGACTATAAGAGTAGTCAGGCATTGGAACAGGCTACCTCAAGAAGTTGTGTGATCTCCATGCTTGGAAACTTTCAAGAGCAGGTTAGAAAGACACTTGGCTGGGATGGTTTAGTCAGGGATGATCCTGCCTTGAGCAGGGGCTGAGCTAGATGATCTTGTGAGGTTCCTTCCAGCCATACTTTCCTATGATCCTATAATAGAAGCCAAGTCTCTCAAGTACTATATACTAGGCTACATAACCATTTTATTTGTATGCATAATATGGATGTCATGGTTTTTTTCTTGAGCAAGCCCCAAACAACAGCTTCTTGAAGTCAAGGATTCTCATTGATTTTGATGGATTATTGGTTATAAAGGGAGTAGGTAGGAAATCCCATCCTGAACACATAAGTTGAAGGTAAGTGTGAAGTGATCAAGGCAAGCACCTAAGAGGACCTCTATTATTTACTGTGTATCCTACAAGATAAAAGCCGTGCTGTCGCGATCATTTGCAAAAAAAAAGGCTGTTTTCTGTCATCTTTCTAAGGTGTGTTATCCTTACAGTTGAACTCAAAGAGATGTGATAACAAATGAAGTTTCATAAAAAATCTTTTTGACCTGTTATAGTCCATAAAGCTTTTTTCTTTAAGATGATGTCTACATTGTTTCAGGGCTACATCCAGGACCACAGCTGAGAAGCACATGCTGTCCACTTGTCCCTACCCGGCATACATCAAATCCCATAAATGATCCACTGTGGTGGCTTAAGTCAGCCTTGATTACACACTCAAGGCAGAAAGACTGACAGTGGTGCTGAGTCACACACAAGGGACCTTTATAAAGGCGGCTACAATACCTGGTTTCTAGGATTTGATTCACATGGATGAGAGAAACCCAGGCAACAACATCAAAATAATTGTAAAGGCTGCAGCATGATGTGCTCAAATTAGAAAAGTACAAAATTAAGGTTCTTCTAATCCTCCCTCTTCTGTGACTGTATTATAACAGTTATTTATTATGGAGCACATAGATGCTAAGACACTTTGATGACAGGACCCCATATCTTAGGGTCCCTAAAATACAGTGCCTTAGATAACACTTAATAACATATAAACTTAATAACAGACTTGTATTCTACAATCATATTCCTGTCGCATCTTGCAGCAATGTTTTATCTGGAATCTATTAACAGTATTTTATGAAAAGCATAGAGTGAACCAAAGCTTTTAATTGGTTTGAGCCAATATATAGGGAAGTGTAAAGCTCAGAGAGCTTCACTTGGCATTAAAGACATACTCCATTTTCTGGCTTGCCAAAAACCAGGGATTTCAATGAGCTTATGTAAATCAGCAGTAATAACAGTCTAGCAGTTGCTTCTCCATGCAACCCTACTCTACCCAGACATGGCCAACACAAAATAGCAATGTAAAGTGAGAAAAATGGCGGGAGGTGGGGATTAAGACAGAGAAGCTTGCCTTGCTTCATATTCTACCATAAAGGAGTCTGTTGTAGTCTGGCCAAAGCCACACACGCTGTGGACAGTGTAGTCATTTAAAAGGAGCGGGGGAGTGGAGCTGAAATCCAGAGATTGGGTTTTTCCAAGCAAATGTTCTACACCTGACCTTCAGGGCCTGGAGACTTACATTTTAATCACAAACCCTTCCAAGATAGTCATACTGTTGCAACAAGACCTTTTCTGTTTTGATGAAAATAAAAGCACTGGGATTATAATGAATTTACTGTTGTGGAATCTGTGGACATATAACAGTGTGAGTGAAAACAGTGACTTAAATTGCTAAGAACCAATGTCTTCCCTGGCATCTGCATGAACAGCTTCCATTGTTAACTTTTGTGCCAGAGCTAAAAGTAGAATTTGGCTCTTTGTTTGGTAAAGGATACCCATAAATGATCAAAATGGATAAAGCCATATTGAGATACCAGGAATCCCAGGCCTGATTTTATGTTCTTCATCCTAAAAGAGTCTGGTGATCCCCCTTTTTTTTTTTTAACTGAGTATCATTTCAGCTCTATGTGTTGTCAGGAAGTAGACTTAATTAGTTAAGCAGAGGTGCAGCCTGATCCAGAAGAGCGAGCTGACCCCAGAGGCAGAAATTCCTGACTTGGATGTCCAGCCGTAACACAAACAGGGAGCATTTACCTACTTGATCTCCTCCAAACACTTTGGATATGTCTAGACCACTTTGACAGGGCTCTCAAGAAGGGATGCTCTCAACTCCATCCCCATTGTACTTGCCAAACCAAAAAGTGAGATGGTGAGAGAGCTGCAGAGATGCTCCCACAGCCTCAGTCAAGCATACTGGAGACAAAGGTCCCAGGAGCAGTTGTAAGGCATGCCGCTGGAGCACCTCCCTTGCCTCATTTCCAGGTTCAGTGCGTGTAAGCAGGAGCAGATAGACTAGACATCCTTGGCAGCATCCTTCCCCAGAAACACTAGTGACATGCTGTAAATATATCCCTGAAACAGGGATGCTCTTTTTGTTATGTAATTAGTCTAACATAGTATAACCATCATCTCTGAGTAGAGCCTATATGTGCTACCACAAAAGTTGAATTGAACTTATCAGAAAGATATGAGCCATCAGAAAATTGTCAGTCCCACAATCCTGTGGATACAGAAACATATTCCAAATAACCTCTGAAACTGACATCTTTTATTAAATAACATTTGATTTTAATAATTATTTTTCAGACTTGAAAACGCAGTAAATCTTGCCAAGTCAAGTAAAATGAAAGCCTGAATATTCACTTACCCTTCTGGCACCCAGTTGGAAGCTTTCCAGTCATGTAAGTGTCCTTTTTGGCATTTATGCATAAGTTGCAAGTCTATTAAACACACATATGCTCATATACTACACAGGCATAGTAGGCTACACACTGGTTGAACTGCTGTGCAGGCATGTGGGCATATATATTGACAAAAGTCCTAGAAAATTAAGGAAAGGGAAGGCCCTCTCACATTCTAATCCCAGTACTGTACCTTGCATTTGACACTGACTGGATTAAAAGGACAGACAGCAGTGGAGAAGTTTCTGCCACACCGGAAGCAGGCAAGCAGTGACCATGCTAGAGTGCATTCTGGAAGCTGGGATCCCATCCGTCCCAGAGAAGCATCCATGTCACTAATTGCATCTACACAAGATGCTACTGCACAGTAGTATTGTGGGGCACTAACCATGATGCAACACTAATGCACAGTAGTAGCAAGCTACCGTGCATTAATTTGACTAAATATGACAGATTGCAAATAATGGATATATGATTAAATAGATGATCTGTATATCTCAGAGTGATTATATAGATGATCAGAAGCTACTGTGCAGTAGCTTGTTACTACTGCACAGTAGCATCGCATCATAGTTAGTGCCCCACAATGCTACTGTGCAATACCATCAGAAAAAAAACAAACCTGCAGGGACACTACTGTGCAATAGCACTGGTTATTGCACAGTCATTTAGTGCTTGATTATGCAAGTACTAAATGACTGCACAGTAACAACTGCACAGTCTGCACTTGTGTAGATGTGGCCACTGAGATGCACACCACTAGACTGTTGTTTTCCTCTTGGTCCCAACTATCTCCCTTCCTTGGTCTCTGATTGCACCAGCTTCAAAAGGAGGGCTGGAAAAGGGCAATAGAGTTCTGACATTAGGTCTCCCTCCCTTTCCTAATGTCAGAGCCAGGTGATTATTGCAGGGAGAAAAACTGGATCCAAACATATATTTTTCCTTTACGTGTATTATTTTAATTTATTTGTCAAGTGCAAGTACCATCTTTCTCTTCCTATAACTCTGAGGTCACTAGTTAGCTGTTTTCCTGGTAAAACATTACAACTGTATTCCTTAATTTGCATGTGGAATTTGAGATTATATGGTAAAAAACATCCCTGATCAGGAATACAATTTTTTGCTAGAGATCCTGAGTGGCATAAAGAAAATAATAATATCATTCACTTTCAGCTGTGTGTGCTGGGAGGCAATAGTTTTCATTTTCAGATCTGCTTGATATTACATTGCAAGAGCAAGAAATGATTTGGAAAAGGTGTTTAGCACTTGGAATGTCTCCAGACAGAATCCTTTAAAAAAATAATTGCAGAAAACAGCTTTTTCTAAATCAAAGCATTAAAGTACTAAGGCAATAATCTTCACACCTTCACTCTCAGCCAGCTAAGATCCCCAGCACAACACCCAGTACATTTAGGACAGAATAGACTGCTGCAGAGGAAAAGCTAGATTTAAACTGGGATTATTTTTTTTCCGGTAAATGAACTTCTCGATAGCTGCAGCGCCATGATCAAATATTTCGGATGTCAAAAACATAGGCGGGGTAGCACCCACCTGTGTGGGACAGAAGTAAATGAGAGTTTTAAATGAAAGAGTTGAATTTATACTGCCCTGGAAAACTTCAGTTTTTAAATGGAATCTTTGAATAAAATTGCTGAGGCATGTGAGCTTTCCTCAGCTGTCCTGTTAATAATAACTCCTAACCGCTGGTGGCAGGGAAACTTTTCCATTCTGTACAGCCAGAGACAGCTTAAATTAATAAAAGGGAGCAGACCAGTGGTATAATCTGATTTGCAATAAAGCAGTCTCTGGTCTGGAAACATCTGAATTCAATGTGAATTAAAATTTGGACATTTTTTAAAAACTTTTGCTGCCTTCCTATATTCCTGTGGTGATCAGGGTTTCACATTTCAGAGCACTGTTGTCAGAAGGATTTTCCCTTTTTAAAAAAGCTTGCCTTGAGATTGTTTGGAAGTTAAGAAAACTAATATTATACACACATGCCATACATGACTTAATGCCTCAGAATGAGGAAGGAAAAAAATAGACCCATTTTAATGATCCAGAATTAAATCACATCCATTGCATTTAGCAGAAGGGTCTCAAACGTAGGCAGAGAAATTTTAATGGCAACACTTCATCCTAACTAATTGAATCAGTTAAAGTGTGTGCAAGTATTATTAATTAATCAGCAATTTAGACTACAGCACATGGCTGTTTTTGTTATATTGTTTCCTTCCTTTGGTCAGCAGCAGTGATAGTAAATGCTGAAGATGCAAACAAAAAAGTTTTATAGTATGAAATGTCTTCTCTAAAGAGAAAATCTCTTTATCTACTTTTAGGATTTTGTAACATAAAACTCCTGCCACTCCTCCCCATTTTTCTTCTGTTATATGTACCAGAAAATAACTAAGAACAGTTTTCAAAGTATGGTTTCAAGATGCCACATTGCACTTTGGAAAGTGTAGAGAAAAAAAAACAACATATGGATTTATTTTTCCTTTCCATGAGGTTTTAATTAGTGATGGAGGATTTTAAAGGTGCAGACTAGGTAGGTCCATGTCAAACTACTGTGGAATTTTTGGCATTTTCCAATTCCTCTATGCATTCTCCTATATTCACCTAAACTTTCTCTTTTCTCATTCAGTCTTTAATGCCCTTCCTTTTATCTGCATATACCTTCAAAGGTCTTTTTTTCCTTATAACTTCTCCTTACCTTGGAGAATATCATTATAGAACTAGGTGACTTTTGCAGATAGGATGAATGTGCCCATAGAATTCAGATTTTGTATGATGCAACACTATACATAACCAAATGTGTTATACTCACCAGAGCACGACATTTACTGTATTTACTGAAATATAACAGGTTTTTTTCAGGAAGGGGGAAAAGCTCCTTATCTTATATTCACAGACAAGGGAACATAGAATCATAGAAAATTAGGGTTGGAAGGGACCTCAGGAGCTCATCTAGTCCAACCACCTGCTCAAAGCAGGACTATCCTCAACTAGATCTCATCCAATGCTTTGTCTAGCCAGGTCTTAAAAACCTCCAAGGATGGAGAATCCACAGGCTCTCTGGGTAGCCTGTTCCAGTACTTTAGTACCCTCCCAGTGAGAAAGTTTTTCCTAATATCCAACCTAAACTTCCCTTGCTGCAAATTGAGACCTTTGCTCCTTGTTCTCAGTGGTGGCAGATGACAGAACAGTCTAGCTCCATCCTCTTTGGGACCACCCTTCAGGTAGTTGACGGCTGCTATTAAATCTTCCCTGAGTCTTCTTTTATCCAGATTAAATAAAGCCAGTTCCCTCAGCCTCTCCTTGCCTCATAAACCATGTGCCCCAGGCCCCTAACCATTTTTGTTGCTTTCTGCTGAACTCTCCAATTTATCTATATCCTTTTTTATAGAGGCAGGGTTTAAAACTGGACACAGAACTCCAGATGTGTCCTTACCAGTGCAGAATAGAGAGGAAGAATTATTTTCCTTTATCATCTGCAATGCTCCTACTAATGCAGCGCAATATACTGTTAGCCTTCTTTGCAACTGTTGGCTCATATTTAGCTAAATGTCCCCTGTAGACCCCAGGTCCTTTTCTCCAGAGCTGCTTTTCAGCCAGTCAGTCACCAGCCTATAGCGGCACATGGAATTGTTCCATCCTGAGTGCAGAACTTTACACTTGTCCTTGTTGAACCTTACGAGATTTATTTTGGTCGAATCCTCAAATCTGTTGAGGTCTCTCTGCAACCTCATTAAATAAACTGTCCATCATTAAACTGCTTCCAAAAGCAGCATGTGCTCAATAATAGAAACAAATTATAAAGTTGATTAAATGTAGCCAACCCTGAGCATAACTATAAAGCACATGCCCATATTGGGTAAACATCCTGATAGGAACCTACCACAAGGATAGGTTTGTGCAGCAAAAGCCAACCTGGTGGCCTTTTACGACCAGGTCACTAAATCATTGGATGCAGGGGTGGCAGTGGATATAGTTTTCCTAGACTTCAGGAAGGCTTTTGACACTGTCTCTCACCCCATTCTCATTAGGAAGCTGGGGGACTGTGGCGTAGACACCCATACAGTCCAA
>NW_017729026.1:24260303-24264770 GCF_001723915.1 Gavialis gangeticus
GAGGGAAGGTTTAAGTTGGACATCAGGAGGCGCTACTTCACGGTCAGGGCGGCTAGGGTCTGGAACCAGCTTCCAAGTGAGGTGGTGCAGGCTCCCACCCTGGGGGTTTTTAAGAGGAGGTTGGATGACCACCTTACTGGGGTCGTTTGACCCCAGTACTCTTTCCTGCCATGGCAGGGGGTCGGACTAGATGATCTGCTCAGGTCCCTTCTGACCCTAGAAACTATGAAACTATGAAACATCTGAATAAAGTATATAGTAGTGCCAATTGTGCTTAGTCCCATTCAGTGCCCACTCTTTTTAAAGTCATGGTGAGCCACTATATTACATTTTGACTTCCTCTTTACTCCCACAGCTGAGCTGCACCTTTATTTCCCATTTTCAATTATTTCTGTTTCTTCACTAGAATTAAATGTCTAGCAAACATCACCAAATGGGGTCCCAAACAGTTCACCCAGGATCTCTCTGTTGCTCCCTCTTTCAGAGTGTTGCATATAATTAGTGTGGCCGCACCCTCCATGCATTGGAGCTAGACCAGGTTGACCTGTGCCTCATCTGAATATACATTTTCAAGGACTCATGACAAGAACACCTGGTTTCAGTAATGAGTGGGGGGCTAATTAGCACATGGAACCTTTGTGGGGGGTATCTTGAGTACACACACACACACACACACTGAGCAATGTTGAGCAATGGGGTCATTATGGCTTGAAACACTGTTGCCTCTGCTGGGTTAAATATAAGTAGGTACAACAAGCTGCTTAAAAGTGTGTTTACTGTATACCTGTACTAAAATTTGCAGCAGTTTCAAAAAACGTAAAAAGCATCAGTTCTGGATAAACTAAATCTAGGAGTACCTATGGTAATTTGCCTATGTGGAAATTACTACAGGCATGTTTCTTTCAAAATCAGTGGGGGCATCACCATGTGTGCTTTACTGAGGAGCTGACTAATTAGTTCAGCAATAAAGCATCATAATCTACACATGCAGCTCTATTAGGCTAGACAAAACTAATTAAATCCACCTTAGGACAGTACTGCCCAACACAAGTACTATCCTACAGCAGGGTTACTTACTCCGCTGCAATGCACATACAGATGGTGATCAGGGCTGTCTGGGGCACAAGGGTGCCCATTAGCCTACCAGTTAGCCCCACATTGTAGCACCCTTGTGCCCTCCATATCACATTGAGCCAGGTTGGAGCAGGCTGAGCCAGGGTCAGCCTACTGCTCTTATGCAGCAATGTGATTTCTTGGGATATTGGTAGCTCAAGTTATGAGATAAAACAATTTACAACTCTACTACAGGTCCAGTCCAACTTGCTCAGGGTGGAAAAACATTGCTGTCAATTACTGCTCAGGCAGATGGCTGCTCAAGATGAAAGAGTTGATGATCTCAGGCCAGCATGTAGTAGATTACTGCCCACATGATGGAAACAAACAGATAAATCCACAAACACATGGTGAATGGTGTCCCTCTTGAAAATCACTGCCAGAGACTGAAGTGAGATGACATGCACACTGATCACTGACAACCCATGTGTAGGCAACTGGAGTGAATAGCAGAGGGATGCTTGAATAGCCCATCTCTGTACAGTGGATAACACAAAAAACTTTGTTCTAGAAGATTGTCAGTTTAGCATGTTACAGCAGCGGGGCATTTGAAGAAACATCACATCATTTATAAAAGCACTTCTTTTATGGTTGCATATAGTATATTGAACTTAGGTAGCTTGGAGGCAGTATCAGCTGCTCCAGTCCTCTGTGCCAGTGATTATGCTCTTTTCACTCAACTCCAACAGTATGATTTCAATCAAAAAAATAAAAGGCGTGGGGCATGGGGTGGGGTGCCAGGAGTCTCTTAAAATGACTCTTGACATTCTGTATACTGAACTCCTCAAGTTATACTCTATCACCTTGTGTGAGTAGGCATCATGTCACCATAATGGATAAGCTGAGGTAAAGATTTCCCAGAGAACTTACAAGGGGCATCATGTCTTTGTAAAAAGGGCTGTTTTCCCAGCAGGAATCTTGACTTAATGGTTTGCGAAGTATCCACACAAGTGGTTCTTAAACTTTTTCCGCTTGAGGCACCCCTCATTAAACTTGAGGAACCCTTCGTTAGATTTCAAGCACCCCTCATAAAATTTCATTTTTGTTCATTTTTTACTATGAAAAATAGAGTATTTTTTTCTGTTTGAAAGAACTCAGAAAGTTCATGACAAGTCAGAATGTTTTTAATACTATGAATTACTATTTGAAATCTCTAAGTTTATCTTGTGAATTGTGTTTGAGTATCTAACAATGCTAACATTGTGTGGCATTCCATGGCACCCTTGAAAGGATCTCAAGGCACCCCAGGGTGCTGTGTCACCCTGATTGAAAATCACATTTCCACAAAACTGGATGAAGATGCTATATCTTTACTCTTTTCACCTAGGAACAGATTAGCTTAAAAATAATGAAAGAATGAATGAATGAATGAATACAGCTTCAGCATCTAATGGATATACTTCATATTAACCTGAGCTTTTATGTTTTAAAGTGTGTGAGATTTTTATTTTAAAAAAATGGGAGGTATTCACAGAATACAATCCTAGCCCACTTTCTTTGGTTCTGATGCTGAAAGGAATGGATTTCAAAGGAGAAATGATAATTGCTAGCAAGCTTATGGAAACATATTTCAGTAAAATAAGAATTAGCCTAAAACTTCACATAGTTCTCAAACCATGCCTCTTTTGGTTGGTTTTTTAATATTAGAAAACAGACCTCTGTAGGGAAGCTTTTAAAACCTGAACTCCCACAAACTAGACAGGTTTAATCTTTCTATCTTTTTTTCTTTCACTGAGTTGATGTAATGTCACTAACATGTTGCTCTGTTCACTTGTACTGGAAAGGGATGGCCATCTGTAGTGTGGGATTTAGGGTAAGGTTATTCTGTATATATGACTGTGTTATTCAGTAATGTCATGTTGTAGCAAAGATTCTAGGAGAAAAGCAGCATCCTCCAGCCTTCCCAGTCACTACAGAATTGCTTTATTTGCCCAGTGACTGGAAAGGCAAGTGACTGCTTCACAATTCCTCTGTCAGCTATGAGAGAACAGGACAACAAAGCAGGGCAGGCCCTATGAGGAAAGGCTAAGGGACCTGAACCTGTTCAGCCTCCACAAGAGAAGGCTGAGAGGGGATCTGGTGGCCATCTATAAACTTACCAGGGGGGACCAGCAGGGAATGGGAGAGTTCCCCTGAGCACCACCAGGAGTAATTGGAATAACAGTCACAAGTTGACTGAGAGTAAGTTCAGGCTAGACATCAAGAAGCACTACTTCACAGTCAGGGAGACTAGGATCTGGAACCAACTTCCAAGGGAAGTAGTGCTCGCTTGAATTTGTTCCCCTCCCACTGCTACAGCAGGGTAAATAAGTCTGGAGGGAGTCAGGTGGTCCCCTTGTCCACTGTCCCCCCAAATTCTCTCTCCTACCGCCTCTTTTCCTCCTCCCTCCACCACCCTTTTTGTCAGACCCTGCTATCCCTGAGTACATGGAAGTGAGGAGCAAACCTGAAAACACTGGGTGCATCTACATGTGCAATTAGTGTGGCTGATTAAATTTCAGCACAGTTTATTGCCAAAGTTTATTGCTCCTGGACACAGTGTTTACATGTGCTCCCAGGATTGCAGCATGTTGAGCTGGGGTAGTGAAGCCTCAGCTGATACAGGATCTGGAGGGTCAGCCTGCTGACCCCCACCCCACCCCCCACGCCTTTTATTTTTTTGATTGAAATCATACTGTTGGAGTTGAGTGAAAAGAGCATAATCACTGGCACAGAGGACTGGAGCAGCTGATACTGCCTCCAAGCTACCTAAGTTCAATATACTATATGCAACCATAAAAGAAGTGCTTTTATAAATGATGTGATGTTTCTTCAAATGCCCCGCTGCTGTAACATGCTGAACTGACAATCTTCTAGAACAAAGTTTTTTGTGTTATCCACTGTACAGAGATGGGCTATTCAAGCATCCCTCTGCTATTCACTCCAGTTGCCTACACGTGGGTTGTCAGTGATCAGTGTGCATGTCATCTCACTTCAGTCTCTGGCAGTGATTTTCAAGAGGGACACCATTCACCATGTGTTTGTGGATTTATCTGTTTGTTTCCATCATGTGGGCAGTAATCTACTACATGCTGGCCTGAGATCATCAACTCTTTCATCTTGAGCAGCCATCTGCCTGAGCAGTAATTGACAGCAATGTTTTTCCACCCTGAGCAAGTTGGACTGGACCTGTAGTAGAGTTGTAAATTGTTTTATCTCATAACTTGAGCTACCAATATCCCAAGAAATCACATTGCTGCATAAGAGCAGTAGGCTGACCCTGGCTCAGCCTGCTCCAACCTGGCTCAATGTGATATGGAGGGCACAAGGGTGCTACAATGTGGGGCTAACTGGTAGGCTAATGGGCACCCTTGT
>NW_017729026.1:24269770-24327753 GCF_001723915.1 Gavialis gangeticus
CAGAAAATTTATCTGGCTCTTTGTAGAATCTCCAAATAATCTGTTTAATAAATTATTTGATCAAAAATGACAAAAACCATATTTGATTAATACTATTTGGCCAGCTCTAATAATCCTCTTTAAGCCTTTTTTAAGGCCCAGGTCACAGATCTGCCAGCATTTTTAAATCTTGTGCTCTGGTAGGTCATTAAATACTTAAGAAATGGAACTGTACAGCTGCTCCTCTGGTCATATCTGTCACTAGAAAGTAGCTCTTCATGTTCATGTGCCATGATGCCAAGCTCTTAGGGAAGTGATGTATTTGTACTGGGTCACATTCCTACAGAAAATATGGCTGGGCTCAGAAATAAGAAAAACAAACTTTCTGGAGCCTGTGTATAGAGTTGATTAGATTATGACAGAGTGAACAGAGGGTCAGTGGCTTTTCTGTCAACATTTCGTCTCCCTCAGTTTGGTAACTCAGGCTTGCCTGGAGTGCCAAAAGATATGGCCACCAGTTTTAGAAGAGGGCTGTCACTATTATCCATAGTCACTGACTTGTTGGATCTGCTGCAGCTGACTTGGCTGTTCCATTTCCTCTAACTCCCATTAAAGAGCAATTCTTTAGCATTTATAGTGGCCCCACTCTCATCTCCTGGCTGGCCTGATCTACTGCTTTACCTATTGGGAATCCTAACAGGCCTACACAAGGAGAGTCTACAAGCAATATGTTTTCCCATTCCCATATTACTAACAATGCCAGAAGTTCACCTGGTTGTTCCAGAGTTAGAGATCGAGGACTTAGGATATCACACCTGTTCCTCTTGTTGCTCGCAAGAAAGAATATACATCATCACCACCATTGGAACCAGGGGGCCATCTCTACAGAGGAGAGTTGTCATCTGCAATAACCCCCACTGTGCCATTGTTTTTTCTCCCTCTGCAGCAACAGCAGATGTTACTATTATGTTGTTATTCTGAGGAAGAAGACCTGTTGGTTTCTCTGGACTCCTGGGCTCTGGTCCAAATGCAGCTGTGGAAAAAAAGGATACATATAATAATTATAGAAACTTCTTGTTCCTATTGCAGCTTTGCATCACCCTGGCACTGATTACCAATGCAGCAGTCACTCGCTCTGTTTCTGGGCTTCTTTGCATTTCTTCTCCAGTTCAAATCCTTTTGTTTTCATCACCCTCTCTCTGCTGTTCTTCATTTCCTCCCAAATGGAATGATTTCAGACTCAGAAAAGATTTTGCTGGGGCTCTGTTGCTCATGTTAAGATGTTTTCTGCTAATCTTTCCTGGGTACAGTATGTGTGGCACCTCCTAATTGCAGGAAGAGATGTGTTTTAGTTCAATTTTTGTATCTATGTTATACATGAAATGCTATAATGTAATAATGGCAAGTGAAGGTCTGTCCTAATGGACTGGTGGGGTTGAGACGCACCAGTTTCTATAGTCAACAGCACGTAAGGAAATGTTGAAGCTAGTATCATTTGGATGTCTTTGATCTGAAAGCCAGAATAGCCAAATGCCCCTTTTTCAACTGGCTCATCAGGAACGGCCTTAGGCATAAGTTCAAAGCAAGGATCAGCCTACACCTTTGGCTTTATATAAAATGTCTTAACCTGGGGCTAACTGGCAGCCCATGAGAGGTCAAATTGCAACTTCAGCGCTCCCATATGGCTGTTGTTCCCCACATCACTTGGACTGCAGAAGCAACCAGGTGCTCCAGGCTCCTGCTTCCCCTGAGTTCCTGTTCCCTGACACATGGGGCTGGGTTAGGCAGTGTAGCATGGAACAGCCTGCAGTCCTGTAGGAATCTGTAGCCCAGGGCTCCTGAGAGGCACAATGTAGTCTGTAGTTGAGGAGTTTAAGGTGAGGTGGAGCACCTGGGCATGCAATGCAGCAGGATGGGAGGATGCACAGTGCACCAGGGGAGCAGGTAGTGCAGCTGAGGGGCACTGGGGCATGCCTTGCAGCAGGAGGATACATACTTCAGTGGGAGGGCACAGGTGCAGTGGGGGATTCATAGATGCTAGGGTCGGAAGGGACCTCAACCGATCATCGAGTCCGATCCTCTGCCCTGGGAAGGAAAGCGTGCTGGGGTCAGATGACCCCAGCCAGATGCCCATCCAGCCTTCTCTTAAAGACCCCCCAGGTAGGGGAGAGCACCACCTCCCTTGGAAGCCCATTCCAAGTTTTGGCCACCCTTACCATGAAGACGTTTTTCTTCATGTCTGGCCTAAATCTGCTCTCTGTCGGTTTGTGACTATTGCTCCTTGTTACCCCAAGAGGTGCCCTGGTGAACAGAGCATCTCTGGTTCCTTGCTGTGCCTCCCTAATGAATTTGTAGGTGGCCACAAGATCATCTCTCAGCCCTCTCTTACAGAGGCTGAAGAGGTCCAGGTCCCTTAGTCTCTCCTCATAGGGCTTGGCCTGTAAACCCTTAACCATATGGGTGGCCCTCCTCTGGACCCTCTTGAGGTCTTCCACATCCTTCTTGAAGTACGGCACCCAGAACTGGACACAGTACTCCAACTGCAGTATGACCAATGCTGCTTAGAGGGATGTGCAGTGTAATGGGGAATGTCAGGCACACAGTGCAGAGGGGGGATGCACAGCGTAGTGTGGGGCACTAGGCATGCAGTGCAATATAGGAGGGAGGGTATGTGGGGTGCAGACTAAGGGGCTAATGGCTTCTGCTATTTGGCGTCCAGCCACTTAAAAGTTGGACAGCCCTGCCTTAACTACTCTTCTGCTATACCCCACCCCAGCAAATATCTATTCTAGTCCTCTTACTATTGGTTAAACCAGCGGTGCTCAATCTTTTGGCCCTACCGATCAGATGAGTAGTACAGAATCGGTCCTCAGCCTGATCCATGCAGCAACTTTCCATCCTTTAGATCACCACCTCCCCCCAGCCTGTGTGCTCTAATTGGCCCCACTTACCCAATCTATACACAGGTCCATGCTGTCTGACCCAGTGGGCACTCTGCAGGTCCAGCAGCTTGGCAGCAGAGGAGTGGCAATTAGCTGCCACTGCACCCCTGCAGCCAAATTTTCAGACCCGTGAGGAGGTCTGAAGGCCAGATGACATGGATCTGGGAGCCAGATCAGTTGTGTCTACATTTTTATATTCTATATCTATAGCAGACTCATAACTTTTTTTCCCAGTGATAGGAAGCCAATTCCTAATTTCCAGATATGTGAACCAGCAGGTTAAAACATGCAACTAAAAACAAAGATTGAGCAGCACATGCTCAGAAGGAGAGCAACCCTCCCATTTTTCAACGCCAGTAGGTTAGGCAACAATACTCCCCACCAGAAGCAGGAGATCCAGATTCTAGCCCTGCCCTCTCCCCCAACTCAGAGGGGATTTAAACTATCAGGTGACAGACTAACCACTGACCAGATACCTCTGCAGACAGCCTCTTAAAGCTGAGGCGCTTTACCTTGCATTTCCTATTTACTGGCTAAAACAAACGAAGAGCAATGGGGAAGAGTTCGCTTACATTGAGAAAAAGGATCCAGGCCCCTTTGCCTTCCAGGGTAGCATCCATATCATGGAACCACATATACTCTATAGTTACTATCTTTCTCCTGGCCCCACAGATTTCCCTTTCTTGTATTACCCAGAGTGTATTACCCAGGGCAGTAGCTGCAAGAGTAAGGGTAAGAGGCATCTAGAACCTGAATACTCAGCCGTTGTGTCCACAATATACAATAGGCAGCAGCATCAAGCTGTGCATCAGTGCCAAAAATGGCACTGACACAGCTGGGTAACTGCCCTTTGGGCACATAGGATTCTGTTCATTGTCTTTAAGCCTGGGACATCTCTGACTACTTTGGACTGCTCTCCTGCTGCAAAGGTGATTTAGAGCAGATATATCAGATCCCTCAGGCTTCTTCCTGCATAGGAGAGGGGAATCTTTGGCTGATACAGAGCTGTGACCATAGGCCGTTGTGGCCTTAGACCTAGGGGTCATGAAAAGGCCTCCCCTTCATCATGACACTCCAGCAATTTCTCTCCCCAAAGAGACCCTTGAGTCTGTTGGTAGCTGATGCAAAGGCACTCACTCCAGGATAGATGAAGTAAAGTTATGGCTTCAGCTATGCCTAATTTTTCTTTTTTCTTTTGTTTGCTAATCCACAATGTATTTACTATGTCATATGTAGTGTAACTGTAGTGAAACTGTAGAAACTTGAGACTTAAGTAAAGTATCTACTGTTTAACCTTTGCAAAACGTTGGGGAAGAAGCTACTGGACTGCAGCATGTTGTTTACATTCAGAATAGCAGGTCACTGCTGTATATGTATATGCAGGGTATGTAATCACATACTGTGATGTGTAAGAGATAGTTTTCATGGTGTTATGAAGCAAGTAAAACAAATACATATGAAAACAAAATATTATTTTGTTCAAGATGAATAAGTAAAAGGACCTTCGCCAGCTACCATAGAACTGTATTATTGTATTAATATCTCACAAGTTCAGGCTATACATTAATAATGTTTACAAACCTATGTAGCAAAACATAAACCATTTTAGCTTGAAAAAGGCTTCTGTCTTTGGTCAATGCAGGGTTGGGCTGTTCACATCTGAACACAGTTTGATATGAAGCTTATTTATGAACACTTTCATTCAGGAGTTCCCTCTACAATTGCTGTCATCTGCATTTTCCTAGACATACTCTCATGATGGGTACAATTTTTGGCTGTTTCATTCTTCTTTGAAAATGCACAGCAAATAAAACTTCCATATGTCCATATTTGTATGGGTACAGAATTCATCTATGCCTTTGAAAAATGCAATCAAGAATATATACAAGTTTCAGTTGAGCTCTACACCCACAGAAACCAAAACATGCATGTCTCTTCAATTATGTTACATTTGTGGAAAAGTCTTGCATGGAAACTACTTCACTGAAAATATAACTTGGAGGCATGTAAACCAAAGCCACAGTTTTATTTTAAGTTATATTAAAAAGAACAAAAACAAGAAGCTCTCAGCTGAACTCCACCATTGGGAAAATTGCAGATAAGAATATCAGTCTTTCAAGACAGCTAAGAGTCTGCATGAATATAGGGACAAAACAAAGGACAAGAAATAATAGCAACTGTTTCCTGATTAGAAAAAAAATGCCATTTTTCTGTCTACATATACATATTATCATTATCTTGCTGATAATTAAATAAAACCCAAGTACAATATAAAATCCTAAGATAATGAACTTGGTTTTCATATAAGAATAGGGAATTCAGAACTATTACTTTTCTCAGTGAATAACAGGTAAAAACAGAATGTATTTCTTAATGCTGTAATCCATCTGCAACATGTAATGCCTGCAAGAATTACTTTACATCAAGAGGAAGGCTCCAAAGTGGTGTCTATGATCCAGATTTCCTTTCTCTTTATTCCTTGATGATTTCCATTGCTTCCTTCCTTCCTTGTTCCTCTACCTGTAAGATTCCTTAGGGAAGTGATTTGCAGCTTGAATAACCTATTTTAGATTTTTTTTTCTTTCAGCTTTGTTTATGTTTGTTATTTCTTCCATGCTTCCTACATCCTTGCTGAATAGTACTTGACAAAATCCTTGTATGGAGAACAATAATAAAAAGGCCTGAGCAGAAGGTGATTAGTTTGAATGCTGGCTTCATTTCAGCAAATGGAGAACTTGCAAGAAGTATGTATGCTTCTGGCAGGTTTGTAAAACATAATCTTGAATTTCATCTTATTACACGCTTAGAATGCATATACTGGTTACCTATTAAACATGAGGCTTTCTTGTATATACAATCTATGTGGAAAGGAGGCTAAGACCAGAAATTAAGAAACACGGAGGAAAAAGAGCAGGAGAGAGAAGACCCTTAGCATTTATGTGGTTTGCATTTTATTGTGCCCATGGTTGAACCTATCTATTTACAGTTCTGGAGAAAGAAAATATTTTCCTGACCACAGCTGAAGAGAGACCCTGACAGAGCTTTCCTGCTCGCCATCTCCCATGTCATCAGTGTTTTCTGGGAGCAGAATTTGAGGTGGTTTTCCACGTAAGTGGTTACAGCTGTTTCCACAGGATCAGTCAGATGGAGTTTCTGCCTCTGTTTATTTTGGCTCTGATTTTTTACTGGAGCCCGGCAGGATGACAGAGTTTGCTCTGGGTCTGGGGACTTTGGACAAACATTCCAGAGTTTCTGACTTCTTAACATTAATGCTTGATGAATTCTGCTCTTAATTTCTTCTGGAAAAAAGTCAAGCCCACTGGGGATTATCCTTAGTCGTGCAACAGGCTTTTCTTCTTCTATATTTTTAGGATAGAAAAAAAAAAAGCATTTGCCAGCCTGTAAAAATGAGCATAAGCATGCTTTAAAAACAACTGTAGACTTCAGTTTTCTAAAATTGCAGGCTTTGGTTCTCTGCTGTGAGGATTTTTTTTTTGTTGGTTTTATTTTTTTGGTAACAGGCCTGCTTGACAGGAAACATCCATTGTGACATTTATAAAGCTAAAAACTGTGAGAAAACTTGGAACATCGTCAAATAGTCAGTTTTCCCATATGCATGATAGTAGTGTCACACTTTCTCAAAGCAGCTATTTTGATAACTCTGAAAACATAATGGGGGTATCATTTGTGAAAGTCACTCTCTAAAAAGATAGACCTGAGTGAAATTCAGATGTTAGTGAAAGCAAATGGGTTTTACCATAGACTTCAACTGGTGCAGGGATGAAAATTCCTGAGGCCTAAATACTCGAAACATAGAAAAGTGGAAGTAATACAAACCAAAAAACAAGGCACATTTTATTGGAAAAAAAATATGACTCATAGATAAATTTGACAATTGTTTGAAAAACCCAATAAAAAATGATTTGCATATAATGGTCAACCAGCAGGCATTACAACATAAAGCTGCTGCTGATTTTTATGCCTGTTAGTTTTTAACAACCAATAAAGGATTTGCAAATGTACATCATCTCAGTGTAATTGTCAATAGCCTAATGAAGTCACTGACAATAAGCTTGGAAATACAGGGGCTGATCCTCAATGAAGGTTAATTATCATAGCTCCATTATCATAGCTTAAGGGAGCTATGATAATTTATACCAGCTAAGGACCTGCCCTCAATAGCTATCACTGTGCTTTGGTTAATATATATATATATACACACATATATATAAAGGTAGCACAATTTTTGTGTGTAAATAGAAAGATGACATAAATAGAAAGATTTTTATAATTACTACTCAGTCATGCACAAGAGCAGCCATAATACTCAGTGCCTCATTGAACTCTAGAGTAAACAGGAATTATATAGCTGCATCAAACACTCTTTGTTGGCTCATGTCAGGTGCAGTGGGGACATGGCCCCACTCAGTAGGAGAAGCCAACACTAGAAAAACCCTGACCTTGTGAACCCTGCAAAAGCTTCTTGCATCTTCTCCCTAATTTGTTTATCTAGTCAGCAGCCTAGCTGAAGTATGATCCTAATCAACCATACTGAATTCGCTGTATTACATGGATGGGCTATACTTAGGAATGGAACTGAAAACAAACATGTTTATTTTTTTCAGACCCTAAATAGCTAACTTAAAATCAGAGCACTTACTGTGCATCTCATATTTACAAAAGGACCCAAAACTTTTCAAGATGCTTCCTCTTGGATCTTGTTGGCAGATATATGACTACGAGATCTCATTAGGTTCCAATTATCTTCATAGTTATATGCAACCTAAAGCCTCCAAAGACAGATAAGAGGATTCTTGCACATTACTGTGCTGAATCCAATAACAATTATTTTTTTAAGTAGTGGTATAGAACTAATACCATCCATTCAGTAGTTTAGCTCCACTCCTACTGGAAAGTTGTTAGTGGTCAGATGTAGCATCTCGATAAGGAATATTGAGAAGAGTGCTGGAGTGATGATGCAGAATTGCTTAACTCCACTATTAACCTCAAAGAGATCTGTGCTAGATCCATTTGTCAGAACCACCACTTGCATATCGTCATGGAACAAGCAAAGAATGGTGATGAATTCTGGTGAACATCCATAATGCAGAAGGATCCTCTACAGCACTTCTCGGTTGACAGAGTTGAATGCTTTTGTAAGGTCAAGAAAGGCCATATAGAGAGTTTTATGTTGCTCTTAGCATTTTTCCTGCAGCTGGCAAGCAGTGAAGATCATGTCACTTGTGCCTCTTAATGCCTTAAACCCACACTGAGATTCCAGGAGGAGCTCTTCAGCAAGTGGAAGGAGACAAATCAGGAGTTTTCCTGTGGTGGACAGCAAGGTGATCCCTCTGTAATTTTCACAGTTGGACTTGTCTCCCTTCGTGAAGATTGTCACCAGCATGGTGTCCCTGAGGTCATCTGGGATTTCTTCATTATTCCAGATCCTCAGATGTAAGCTCCTTCCCCACTGCTTGAAGATTTCGGCAGGGACTCCATCTGCTTGAGATGCCTTGCCATTCTTCATTTGCTTGATGGCTATCCTCAACACATCAAGGGTTGGAGGGATTCTGAGATCATCTCTAACTGGGTGTTGTGGCATGGAACTGAGAACACTCTCATCAACAAAAGAGTTTTGATTGTGGAGGTCTTCAAAATGCTCTTTCCAACAGACATTTATGGCTCCCCTTTCTTTGATCAGGACTCCTCCATCCTTAGGTCTCATGGGGTTGGTCCCTGAATGCTCAGACTGTAGATGGCTTTGGTGGCACTTAGGAAACTGTGCATATCCCGGATATCAGCAAGATATTGAATCTCCTCCACCTCTTCTTCCCACCATCTCTTCTTCATATTGTGGGTCCTCCTTTGGACTTCTGCCTTGGATTGTTGGTGATTTGATTTCTTTTGCTTTGAGTTGTGGCATTCTGCCGAGCACAAAAAGCCTCTCACTTGTGGTCAATCAACTCATGTATATACTGGTTATTCTTATCAAAACAGTCTTGGTGTTTCCTAGTAAAGAATCCAAGTATCTTTTTGCAGGAGCTGCTGCTGATGAACTTGTGGGCACCCAAAATACTTCTGACATTCTCCCATTGTTGTTGATTGGAATTTACTAGTTTTATATTGAGGTGCAGGTGGAAGAGGTCTTGCTTGATTGGGTCCTTGAGTACTTCAACACTGACCTTGTGTCAGCATTCCTTCTGCAGCAGCCATCATTTGGGAGGCAGCTTGAATGACATAACTGAGAGGATAGGTCTGTGATTGGTCCAGTAATCATCAGTTTCTAGCACAGCTTGGGTGATGCAGATATCTTTGTGATCCCAAGCATGAACAATTACATAGACAACCAAGTACCAACACTGTCTTGTACCTTTTTTTCTGGCAGAACAGGATGTTGGTGATGGTGAGTCCATGTTCTGTGCACTTGGTGAAGAGGAGGATGCTGTTGGAGTTTATCTTTCCCACTCCTTCCTTGCAATGGTCCCATTGCAGAGGTTTGAGCCCCTTCTGACTCTGGCATTGAAATTGCTGAGCAGAATAAGCCTGTCTCCCTCCAGAATGTCAGAAAGGACTTGGTCAAGGTTGACATAGAATTTCTCCTTGGTTTTGTTGGTGGCATTAAGATTCAGGGCATACATGCTGATGACACTGGCATATTGGGTCCCTGCAAATTTGAGATGGAAGTCATGAGGCACTCTGACTAATTCTGGTAGGGAACTTGTTGAGTTGGTTTATAAGATCGTTCTAAATGACAAAGTAAACCCTGTGAATCAGGGTTCTCCTTCCTGATTACCGTTACAAAAGAGGATATAGCTTCCTCCTTATTGCTTGAGCTGCCCATCTCCCACTCACCAGGTTTTGTTCAATGCAACATTATCAACGTTGTGTCACCCAAGTTCTCAAGCCATGATTGCAATGCGGTGCTCTGGGCATTCACTATTAGGATTTTTCATGAGGGTCCTGATGTTCCAGGTCCCAAAATTGGTCCTGTGTCTTTGTTGATTTCAACTACAGTTACGGTGATCCCACTGGACATGGATATCTAGTCAGGAAAAGGTCAGGTAGACTATGTTTAAGGTATCTTTTCTAGACCCTCCCCATGTGAAGTGAGCAGAGTGGATCCTAACTCAGTCATAGTTACAGCTGCCATATCCCACTCCTGCCTCATCCAACCTGTGCTGGACAACCTTCTTATAGCTGCTGTCTTCATGCCAGTTCTAGACTAGGAGCCTCCAGGCCTCACAATCCTGTTCCTGTTGTCACTAGCTGGTCAACAAAGAGCTTGAAAAATATGCTAAAGCTATTTTCATAGAAGATGCCTGCATGTGATTTTTTTTATGGTGGAGAAGCTGCTGCACATCAGCTTCCACATGGTCCTTGACAAAACGGGCCCATGATCCAATGGCAAGGAAGCCAAGACAACTGGAGATCTCATTCCACTGCAGCCTTTGTCTGCCTTCACAGCTGTTGAGATCTTCTTCTGCTTGCTCTGCTGTTGAGGACTTGTGGACCCATGGCTGGGGGCTGGACAGACTTATTATAGTTGTGACTATTACTTGCCATGCTACAGCATTGCCAGAGGATATATGTGGCCTTTCAGGATGGAGAGCATTACCATCTGCTGTCCCCACTACATTTTGATGATGCTTCCACTGCTTGATCTACAACTGCTTATCCATCAGAGTTACCCCTGCTTATTTTAACATCTAACCTTCCCTGAAGGTCCATCCACTAGCTGCCACTTGTAGATGTACTGGATAGCTAAGCTACCAAATGGATGTAGCTACCAAGATAGCAACATCATATTCGAAACTAAGCTCATGGTATAACAAGCAGTTGTGATGCCTTACTGTACAGAGCTGAGACATGGACAGTGTACAGAAAACACCTCAAGCCACTGGAGAATTATCATCAACAGTGCCTGCAGAAAATCCTTTGAATCCAATAAGAAGACTTTATATTAACTTTAGTGTCCTTTCTCAAGCAAGTACCATGGACATCACACAATGATTATCATCCAACATCAACTTTACTGGGCTGGCCACATCATCTGGATATCCAGCTCTAGAAATTTTATTCTCCCAGCTCAGTCAAGATGTATTCTCAAGAGGAGGGCAGATAAACTGTTTCAAGGATGTCCTCAAGACCAACTTGAAAAAATGCAACTTTTGGGAGGCTATCACTCAGGACTATCCTAAATGGAGGAAGAGTCTGCTACAGGGATCTCAGTTCTTTGAAACCATACAATGACAACAGGAGACAAAAAAGTGGTAGCAGCAGAAACAATGTGTCACGGACGAAATGAAGAATCCGATGCCACCCACTCTACATGGAAACATGTGCTTGAATTGCAGTAGAACCAGTCAATCCCAGATTGACCTTGTTAGCCATCTTTGAACTCACAGATAAGGCAATCAGAGAAAACAATCATCCTTGACTGTGAGGAACTGCTGTTATTGAGAACAAATAATGGTACAGTAAACTTTTTGGATGCAAGATGCTTAATTATTTTAATTTTTTTTAACTGATGATTTGGAATATTTCTAGCAGGCTTGGTATGTAAGGGCCTGGTATAAAGGAATTGGAAGTGGCAAAGTGTGGTGGCTTTGCAAATATTAAAGGGATGCTCTCCTCATACATTCTGAGTGACATAGAGAAAGTAAACAGGTGCCCATGCAAAAAAAAAACCATGGAAGCCAAAAAGTAAGATTGCCATTACTGACAGAGGAAAGGAAAGAGTGATTATCCAAAGCATTTAGAGTGGGAATGGAAGATGCAAGTGGCTGGTGGGGGGGAGCACAAAGAGACACATACAGAATGCAAAAAGAAGGTGGGTCAGGTATAGCAATAGGCCAGGAAAGGAAGATAAAGGCTCCATTTGAAATGGACTCAAGCAGGGGACAGGGCTGGAACAATTAAATACAACCAAGAGATTACAATAGTCAGAGAACAAGATATCTAACCACTAGGGGTGTGTGAAATGGGCCTTATTCATTTCAGATTCACTTTTCATTTCAATTCATTGATTCGGATCACTGTCCCCAATTTGATTTGTCCAGATTCAAATCCGAAGATTTGATGTTGATTCAGAAAATCAGCGATTCAGCCAATAAACACAGCTTTAAATGTTGTTTCTACATACCTCAAGGTATCAGGCATGGCTCATGAATGCTGTGATGCTGGAGTGGATGGAGTGTTGCTCAGGAGTGTGAGGGGGGCCTCCTGCATGCTCAGCGGCGAATCCAGAAGTGGACTGGAAGTATTTCTGGTCCACTTTTGGGTCTGCCACCAAGTGTGCAGGGGGGGCCCCCTGTGCCCCCCTGGCTCGACAATCAGCTTCAGGGAGACCCCGGCTGCCCCCCCAGACCCAGAAGGCACCAGTCACCAAACTGAGGGCTGTGGGGAGGGCCCTAGCTCACTTCCCAGTGGACCCAGAAGTGAACTGGAAGTGCTTCTGGTTCGCACAGCCCTACTAACCACTGTAGTAATCAGGCACTTTTTTGCTATCTTTGCTACATTATGTTGAGCATTGTAAGCACTGGAGACCCCCTACATTTTTACAGTTTTTCATGATATCTGTACTCTATTATTTCTAATGTTACCTTTTTAGGAATTTTACTCTTATTGTTTTATACTCAGTAGACAAAACTACCCTAAGAAGATATTAGTTTTTAAAAATATTAAGACATTTAACATTATGAGGCATCAAAGAATGAGGCAGAGACCCTTTCACCTACACCTCATAACTGTACACACAATCCAAGATAAGTAATAAGGTTTTGGAAGTGTTGAATTGATATTGTAACAATGATGATCCAAGAATTGTGTGATAGGTGAGGATTTCTGTGGGTGATATATTTTAATAGGCGATCTGCATGGCTGGTCCAGATGTGCTTCCTTCTTTCCTCAAAACTGATGAAGTATGCTTCACATTTGAAAGCTTGTCTGAGTCTATCCCGAGCAAATTATTGCAATCTTATTATTGCTTAATGGCTTATGGAAAATGAGTCTCAAGTCAGACTCCAGGAAGTAGTAACAACTAGAAAAGTCTCAAAGGGCATCTCTCACTGGTAGAGAACCACGCTAAGTAGTGCCATAGGAATGCAAGGCATGACAGCTGTACCCACCTACACCCTAGAATGATGCCTTTAATGTAACTCTGGGTACACACCAAATGATTTCTTTCTCAGGTGCCCTTAGTAATGCTCAGCCACCATTAATTGAAGCAAGTTCTGCTTATTGACACCCACAGAACATAAGAGAGAAGCACAAGTGCACAGGTTTATATGACCCTTTCTGTCTCTACTAATATAAAACCATAAGATCATAAGAACATAAGAATTGTCATTTACTGGGTCAGACCATAGGTGCATCTTGCCTTGTGTCCTGAGTTACAGTGGCAAAGAGTGGATGCTTAAAAGGAAGAATGGACTGGGTAAGACCAGGGTTTTTTGGACTTGTCCACTCTTACTTACAGCCTCCAGCATTTAAAGTCTAGTAAGTTCTGGGAAGTACTGAGCTGTTCCCTGGTGATGCAAGAAGAGTATTTCAAATTTCAAATTCTCATCAAGATGTCACTGGGGGATAGTCAAAGGCAAAGAGGTACATTTCATCCTTATACATTGATGCATTTCTCTCCTTGAGTCAAACGGTTCTGGGCTGTATAATTTTTAAAAGAAAGGAGTTTGTCATTCTTTACAAAATGACACCAGGAATGTTGTATACACAAGGTATATCTGGAGAGCCAGAGGTATTACTTATAAGCTTGAACACTATAAAGACAGAATGTAAATATAGGGCTAGATTTAAATCACCTCATTAGGCATGCTCAGTGGACTTTATCCATCTAAATCCCAAAAAGAAATTCAAAGTGGCCACATGTCAACAACCACAAAATTTATTACGTGTTTAAGATCAATACACACCTCCATTTGGCAATTCAGAGTTCCTGAATAATGTCCACTTAGATTCACATGTGCTTTCAAAACCAGCACAGGGTAGCCTTCAATGTGTATTGTTACCACTTAAGCTTCTTCATGGTTCTAATTGTTCACCAAAAGTGCCCAAATTCCAGGTACAGCCAACAAGAGGCCTCCACCATTATGTGGGCAAATCCATGCCTAACTTTAATTGAATTCAGATCACCTTTTGTTCAATCACATAGTGGTTATAAAAGGATTGACAGGATTTACCATTTACCAGAAACATGGGAAATATGCATTCTAAGATTTCTTCACTTTTACAGGATTGAAATCAGGTCACAAACTTCAAAGGAGGGTACCCTAACCAAGAGTGATGGCTCAGCTTCAAAAGGAAGGTTGTACTCTTTAAATTAAAGCCACATATTTAATAGCAGTTGACTTGCATATGGACCACACTTCTACAAGATTGGATTTAATGAAACAATGATTCTTTATTTGAAAAGCACATATCCAACGCATACAACCCCCGACTAATTTTTACAAATAATGGTCTGGAATAAAGAAAGAAAGTTTATTAAATGAAGCCCAATCAAGAGAACTAACAAAAGTGTTTTCACACTGTGAAATGGTACTCCAGAAAACAGAGAAAGGTAATCAGGATCTTTGTTGGAACAGGGAATTATTGCATACAGTAATATACCCAGAAAAAAAAATTGCAATCACTTACCCCCAAACTAAACATTTGGGGAAAAATGCTCATCACAATTATTAAAAAGTTGTTAATAATGTTTTTCCTCATTTTCTAGCCAACCTTAGGACTAATCTATTTAAACCTAGAAAAGCACTCTCAAATGAAACTATCACCTAATAAATGAATTTAGAATATCTAGAAGGAAAAAAGCAAGCCATCAGCTTCTAAACACATTGGGATCCTCAGTGAAGAAGACAGATCCTCAGCTCCAAGAAAATGCTTGATCACAGGCTTAAAGAAAAATCAGATAAGGAGGGCCACAGTTTCGAAGGGTACTAGCTACATAAATAAAATTAATACATGCTTCAATACCTTAATGGGCATCAAGAATGAGCTATTGACACCCCCAGAAATAATCATGGCAGGTCAGGATAGAAAGATTTTGGTAGAAGTATATGAAAATGCTGGCACTGGTTCTCTAACTTGTGTGTGACTGGAGAATTTCCGTTTCAAGGACTGATACCTTCAAATTAACACTGTAAAATTCCACTACTTTTTAACCAGTCCAAAACAGTACCTATTACAGAATTAACAACATAGTTACTGATGCACTGAAAAATCTATGCCACTAACCACAGCATCAAGCAGTTTGCAAAATTCACCCCACAAGTGGTCATGGTCAACAGTAGGTTTCAAGGGGCTTTATTCCCTACCTAAATCAGCAATCACACCCATTACTACTGGTAATTATTCATGAGCTAATGGTAATTACTTTGGAACTATCACTGTCCATGAGAAAAAGTATCAGTTTGTAGCAGCTTGTTATAACTGAAATAAATCAGTGAGAATTTGTTGAGGATTTTTTTTGCTACCGCAGCCCAAAGTAAATGCAAGGCTGTCTCATTGTCTCTCGTTCAATGCATGGGTTTATTTCCCCAGTGATAAAGTAGTTAAAGTTCTAAACAATTGTGTTTTACTAGTTGTATCTGCAAACACAGAGACAGCATCAAAACCACCTCCCACTGAACCACAGAAAAAAAGCACTGAAGAAACATAGACTTTTTTCCTCTATCAAACTACTGTACCCATTTAACTCACATGGTTTAGCAACACATTTCATCCTGAGTTACACTATGGATGGTGAAATCAAAATGAAAGTGTTCACACAAGGGATGACATAATGACAATGTCTTTCTTGTGTAAACAAACCTTTAGGTTGAACTGATCTTGTTTTGAGCTCCTTTTAGCAATCTCTGCCGTGATCCTACAGTGTCAAATATTTATATTAAAAGGCAGAAAATTATTGTTAATTGTACACTGGCAACCAGCCAGCCTATGCTTCACTTGAAAGCAGAGACATGTATACGAAACATCCTGCTATCTAGTGGGTTGGTAATTATATTATAATCAACTTGCCACATTTAGTGTAGAGGGGGGAAAATGCATCAGAAACTCATGAAACAATGGCAAAATATTCAGCCTCCATGCACTGGATGTGCCCATATTCATGCAGTGTTTAAGCAGTCTGTCGTAAAAGACTAGATCCATGTGAATGTATTTCAGAAGAGCTACTAGAAGGAAAATTGTGCAGAAATGTAGGAAGTGTAGAGTAGGTCAAAGATCCTTCTGGGCCTAGCAACTCATCAAACTAACCTGCTTAAACCACACCAGTTTCAGTAGTAACAGCATGCAGGAATATGATGTGACTAGCTTCATATCTTGCCCCCTATGGACATGTCAAGATGAGCAGGGGTATATGCTTGCAGCAGAACGAATTGCCTCACTGCACATCCCTGCACGTATGCTTCACTGCAGGACAAATTGTCCAGAGGCTGGGCCAGCAGACAGAGCATTGCTCTACATGGCCCAGCCTCTGTTTGTGCTGATACACCACTTTGTATTCTGGTGGGGTTTTTTGCTACCAGGAAATATAAATATTTGACACTGTGGCACATGTATTAGTGTTGACAATGTGCAGTATGTGGTGTCACAAAGGTTTGTGGTGCCACACACCCCTGCTCATCTGGACACAGCCTGTGGCTCCACAGCCCAAATGAGCACATACTCATTTACAGCCAAACTGACCAGGGACAGCTTTTGGCATGAGTCCAGAGCTAGGTTTGAACTCATCTATTTGAAAGGAGATTATGTTCAAATTTTGTTTTATAAACAAGCAAGTTAAAAGTTTGGCTGAGACATGATGTGCAACACAAGACATCCTCATAGTGAAAATCTTTTTTTTAATGTTTCTTTGGAATACAAGCCAGGCCAATAGTAATTAAAAGAACTCTTGCCTATACGTGGCTTTGTTGTAGATTAAAGTATTGGAAATTATATTTTGGCCAGTCTCTAAAATTTGTTGTCCACCTCATGTCTAGAGCACTTGTGGAAATGGGAATAGAAATGCCAAGTGTTAAGCAGTATGTAAAGCTTCTTCTCAATGCAGGCCTGGTCCCTCCAGGTCAAAACTGTATTAGTTACGTTGGGCAGTGGGAAAAATTGTGAACTAACACTACCTACACTGACAAAAAGAGGATTTTGCTTTCGTTTTGGCCTGGGCAAACTCAATGCACTTCAAGCAAAATCAGGCACCCTATGAAAACAATTATTTTGGTTGTCTAAAGATTGAGCATAAATCTCCACTGGAGTCATTATAGCTTGTTCAGACAAGCTGAACTGGTCTTACATTCAGGTACTGCTAACAGCATATCCATGGCAGCACAAAGATAGGTGCAAGACAGCTGTCCAGCTACTTAAGTAGGTTCAAAGAGGAGGAGAAATATAAGGTTTTCAGCTCACTCCAAGTTCTATGTTGCTGTGGTTACTGGTTACACTGTTAGTCGATCCTATGCCGGCTTGTTTAAAGCAAGTTTAGGCATATTTAAACAGGCTGCAGTCCCAGCAATGAAGGAGGAACAGTACCCTTAGAAAGATTTTGCTTATATGTAAGGCTTATATCCAATGCTTCCTTCATCTACAACAGTTAGAGATGTTTTTCTCCAAGAGAAGAGAGAGGGAAATCCATTTGTTTTCATCTGCTGACTCCAGAAGCTGTAGCTGTGTGGACCTAAGTATTTTCTATACCTTAAAATCTGACATTGACTCTGGCAACTTTTCATGAGCATCAAAATAATGTGTTAATAATCACTACTTAAAAAAACCCAATTATATTAAATTGATAACTAGTTACACGGGCCATTTTAAGGTTTACACTTCCAGTGTAAATGAGATCCTGCTTTCAATTCTGCTCTATGTTCTGACTATATGTTATTGAGTAGAAGGGTTTTATCAGATATTAAGGTTGGATTCTGCAGAGGGAACCTTCTTGCCTTCAGCTTCCATTAGATTTATCACATCTCCATTTAAAACACATTTTGGAAAAACATATTTTAAGACATATTGCTTTACATCAACTAAATATCAATGTGGATAAATCACAGATCACATATCTGGTCTGGGGAAAAGGGTATTCTCAGGAAACATTTACAGCTGGCTAAGATGGAAGCATATGGGATTTTAGAAGGACCATACTTCTTCTGACAGTTAATAACAGATTACATTTGTATAAGATTTTTTTTATCATGAAAGATCCCAAAATACTCTATAGACTTTAGCTACTATATGCACAGCATCAAAAAAAATGAAGAAAGCTTTGCTTTGGGATGAAGAAAAGAGTAGCTCTTCTTGTACACAATGCTACATTCAAAACCAGATGAATGTAAAAGTTGAAATATATTATATCAGAATAGATCCACCGCCTTAGATAGAGTTACTCTAAGGCCACTGACAGATACTACATTTAACATACAATTTACATGCTAAACACGTGATAAATTATAAGGTGTCTCAGGTTCAACCAGTTTACCATGTGATAAAAAAAATGTCAAGCCATACACAAAGATGTTTCCCCTTTGTGGCTAGATTGCACTGTGCTTTAATCTGAATGTGTGGCATAGAGTTCCAAAATCCCCAGATACATATATAACATTTAAAGGTCTCTAGGTGCCCATGCCCCTGTGCATTTGGATCTGAGAAATGTTATCTCAGATCCTAACAATCTTTCATCCTGCCAGACTAGATATTGGACATGTTGCATGGTAGGGCATGTGATTCTTGTGATCCAGCAAAAAATCCTCAGATCCCATTATGCAATTAAATTAACTTCTGTCAGGGGCCTAATTTACACCAGCTGAGAACCTGTCTTAACATCACTGATTTCAGGTGAAGGTCTACTTAAAGAAGCTGGTGTCATTATAAAAAATCCCCTCTGGAATGGCAGGTGTTACCCAGGCAGACAACAGGCTCACATCACATGGGATAAGTGGTTTTTGTTTGTTTGTTTTTTAAACAAAGCCAAAAAAACCCACCCTCCCTTACTCTTACAAAAGGGTATCAGGGGATCTTTAGTGATCACAGTTTTCAAGGATTCATCCAAAGATCATCACATTAGATACTGCATGGTGCCAATTTAACTCAGATTAGCTGCGCTTATGTGCAATTCCTTAAATTTGTGCTTTGTGGAAACTTAGGTATTTGTATCTTGTTGTTTAGCCTACTATTTTCCCTTTGTTTAGGTTCTATCACGATTTCAGGTGAAGGTCTACTTAAAGAAGCTGGTGTCATTATAAAAAAGCAAATTAACACTCAAGTGTAAAAAATTCTCACACCATAAAATGAAAACACATTGCTCAGTATCCATAGCAACCTCAGAAACCAATGTTCTTTAACAGCCTTGCCTGGAATGATGTACACTGCTTTGATAAAACATGAATTGTGCCAGATGGATATGTGAAAATAAAAATAACTTTGTATCCAATCTAGTGCCCACATGGGAGCATTTGAAATACAGTACAAGTGATACAACCCTTCCTTGAATCATTTTGTCCTATCATTGAGCCCAAGATAGAGATAATAGGCTTCCACATATTTCTTCATTGTTAATGCTTTTAAAAGAAACAAAATAACAACAATTTAGCAGTTAAAACCTATGAAGTGAATGTTTGATGATGCTAAATCAAGATTAAGTCTGAAGTTTCTAAACTCACCTACCCAGCCCTGAAGCATAATTTCTGCTATCTAAAGAGAGGGCTGGCCCTGTGGCTTGACTGTGGTTAGGAAGTATGCACCATTATGTTAACTTCAGCCCGGAAAAACTGGTATCCTCTCACAACAGGGACCATGTGGGAGGCCAGATAGGGTAGGAACTGGGACAGATGAGTCAGGCTAAAGTAGCCTTTGTGGCATGACTCGAAAGCTCCTGCTCAGATTTTCAGAAGCACTCTTCCCTCGCAGGACAGTTTCCAGTCCCAACCTGATATGACCTTTAGTTAAACTGATTCCTGAGAGAACAGCACTGTGATTCACAAGTACTTTAAACCTGGCTACATGCATATTTTGCAAATCACAGTTAACTGCTTTGATTTCTGATAAGCTTGCTGCTCAGAGAATTATAATTAACTTTATTTTTAAGGTGTATAAAGGATACACAAACAAGCATACTATAACATCCCATACTTGGGAAAAAGGAAAGGAAATAATGTTTATGTATTAGAAAGAGTTAAGAGAAATGACTTAACAGACATGGAGTGTGAAATCTATAGTTTTTTGTGATCTATATAGATACCTAACTAGGAGCTAGAAAGAAACTGAACTTACTTCACACAGCCATCAGACAGTGACTACTTTTGATCACTATAAACCTGGACATGTAGGCAAAGTGACTGGTATTTAAGCATATAACTAACATGACATTCAGCAGGTTGTTGCAAATTTATACTATCCTGATTGATTTGGGCGTTAAAACAAAGCAATATGATAACCAGTGAAAAGAGGTAATAATTTATTTTTCTCATGTGCATCTATTATTGTATCATTATTAAATGTTAATACAAAGAAGTCTGTCTTTGGTTCAAGGTTTTATATGAGTAACAAATAAAACTTGTAAATTTCAAATAGAACTTGTAGAACAAAACCTGGGATGCACAAGTTGCCATTTTCTCATTTGTTTCTGCGCAAAAAGCATTCTGTTTTTCAAGCCCTGAAAAGGCAATGCAAAACAATTTCACAATGCAATGAGGTGCTATTTTAAATAACAGAAATGTGATGATGTGCTCTGTGTTATATTAGTATTATTGTCCCTTATCAGGAATGGGTCACAAATCATAAATACATTTATCTCCAGGGGTGGGTTAGCCTGCAGAAAACCTCCAATCCATCCCTGAACCAGGAATTCACAAAGCCATAATCCATTATGGGATAGGAACAGAGTGCATTCACTTCACACTCCATATCCTGAGGAGTGAATTTTCCATGTGAGCTAAATGATTCTGAGGCATATATTGAGCTAAGGAACCCTTCCCTTCAGGGGCAGATCCAAAAGGAGTGTGGTGGTGTGGTCACACCCTATTGGCTAAGTTCAGACAGTCATAAAGCCCAAGGCCAAATCAATTCAATCTTTGCAGGTTAGTCTAATCTGCATAGATTGAACTGATAAGCAAGTGAACAGACATTCACTTTTGCTTCCAGAAATGCAGCCACTTGCCTGCAGTGGCCCATGCTAGAAGCCAGGAGGTGCTAGCGCATGCCTCCCTGTTCCACTGGAGCAAACAGCTTGGGCCAAAGCTAGCCCACCCACCCTGCAAGGGGAGGGGCAGTTTGCAAGAGAGGTGCAAAGCATCCTGGAAATCTAGGGTACTATGAGTCAAATTGAATCTGGAGGGGATCTGGGACAAATGTTCAATAAACCAAATTAACCTAAATCAGTTAAGTCTGATACTATATCCATCCAGGTTTATTTTAAACCAGTTTCAGTCATTTTGAAAGCAGTTTAGGCACACTGGACTTTTGTTGTGTTACAGATTTGAACTGGTTTCCAATTACTTATACCAGTTTATGTGTAATTTCTGTCCCTAGCTATTATGGTTATATGGTTCATGTGTACTGACCTTTCAGAGTTCATCAGCATGTCATTGCAGCTCCTGCCATAAGCTTCACATGTGATAGGAGCCCTACGAGCACACCAGCTAGTCTGCCTGGAGTTCGTACCTGGAGTCCCTGATTTAACCCTCCAGAATCTGCTGCTGTTTGCTGTTCCTGTCCCTCATACAGTCATATAAAATCATAGAATCATACGTAAGCAGGGCCGGAAGCAATCTTCAGAGGTCATCCAGTCACTTTGTAGTTTTAGCAAAACTATACAGTGGGTGCATCTACATGAGCACATCTATATGATCTACATCTACACTGAGCAGTTATTACTGCACAGTCATTTAGTATTTACATGACCAAATAGATTTTACAGATTTTATAGACATTAGGGCTGGAAGGGACTTTGTGAAATCATCAGGTCCAGCCCCATGTCCAAGAGGCAGGAAGTCAGCTGGGGTCAGATCACCCCAGCAAGATAAGAATCCAAGCGTTTCTTAAAGGTATCCAGAATAGGTGCTTGTACCGCTTCTGGGGGAGTCTATTCCAGACTTTGGAGACTTGGATGGTGAAGAAGTTTTTCCTTATGCCCAGTCTAAAATAGTTTTCCAGCTGTTTGTGACCATTAGGACCTTGTTTTCCCTTGGGGAGTCCTGGTGAACAGACGTTCTCCCAGTTCCTGATGCACACCAATTATATACTTACAGGTTACCACTAAGTCCCCCCTGAGCCTTCACTTCTCCAGGTTGAAGAGCCCTGTGCCTCTCAGCCTCTCCCCATAAGGCCTGCTCTCTTGTCCTCTAATCATGCATGTGGCTCTCCTCTGGACTCTCAGGCTTCTCCACATCCTTTCTAAAGTGTAGAGCCTAGAATACCAATCTGACCATGGGGTAAAAATCCTTTCTGACCCCAAATATGGCAGTTGGTCTGACCCTGAGAAGAGGGGCAAGGCCTTCTAGCCAGGAACCTCCAGCTCTAAATCCCAAAAGAAGAACTGGCATATCCCAGTCAAAATCCCCAGCCTGGGCTTCAGGCAACACCCAATACTTCTGAGGAAGACTTTTTAAAAAAAAAACAACCCCTGACATGTAACAGCAGGTAGGGGAGGGATGGGGAAATGTCTCCCCAACCCTGCACTGCAACCAGAAAATCCAAGAAGCAAGGAAAATTGCCATAGTAGAACATAGGCATAGCTACACCTAGATCATCTCCAACCAGTGGCTATACAACCTCTTCTTGAGCACACCAGTGGTGGGAAGTCCACAACTTCCATAGAAGTCTATTCTGTTGCCTCACTGTTTTAACAGTAAGTAGTTTTTTCCTGATATCAAATCTAAACCTATTTTCTTCAAATTCAAGCCATTGGTTTATGTCATACTCTCTGCAGCAAAAGGAAAAAAAGTGTTTTCCCTATTTTGTTATGCCAGCTCTTCAAGTAATTGAAGACTACTATTACATCCACACTTAAGCACCTATTTCAGAAGCTGAACATGCCTAGCTCCTTCCCCCTGTCCTCATATTGCTGGCCTTCTAAACCCTTTATAATTTTATCACCCACTTCTGGACCCTCTCTAACTTCTCTATGTCCTTTTTAAAAAGGAGCAGTGACATTCAGCCCCTGTTTTCTTGTCACTTAAGGGCTGTACAGTAGCATCAGTTGTCCCCTTTCTCCTGATGCTGAATTCAGGCTCCCTTTACTGACTGTGTGCCACAAAGCTGAAGGCGGTATGGCCACACCCCCATGTCTGTGATCCTGAATCTGCCCATGCTTCCCTTCATCCAACTCAACTTTGCCATGCTTTCCACTATGTTAACCCTCTGTTTTTCAAGAGGTAGTCCCTTGAATTAGTATTCCTTATATTCTCTGTTTCTAACGTGTAAGTGCTTTCTTTTTCCTTATTTTTTACTTATGTTGCCTCAGTGAGTGGGCCTCTGAATTATAGCAGTACTGGAAAATATCTGCTTTGAAGATAGTAAGAGTTCCCCCCTGATGCACAAAAACCCCCCCAAAAACCCAGGCACTTCTTAACTTAACACTTTTCATTCAAGTTTAATCTCTTAGGCAATCTCTTTGGCTCCATCTTGTGATGTACTGGTATTAGAGCCATCAGTTACCCATTTCAGACTCCACTTCCATGGTGCTATCTTTGAAAACATTGATTTTTAAGAATAAGAAAGTTTTGTTTGTCAGAAATGGGTCAGTGTGGTCATTTTGTATACTCACCTCCATGCCAGAAAAAATATCTTGAGAGCCAAAGAACACCCTAGACATATATTAGCCCTGAATGTATATCAGCTGAACTAAAGACAGGACCTAGGCCTGTTTTCTGAAGTATTGTGAGCATCAATATCATTATGCTTTTAATCATAGCATTAACAATAAAAATTAAGTATTCATCACTGAAATATTCAGATGTGAATATTCAGGGAAGTTTGAGAGATTAATAATTGCATGGTGTCACTATAATGTGTTTTTGCAAAATAGGTGCAAAGAAAAATTAAATCAAAAGACGGTGTAATTATTTTAAGGTAATAAATGTATTAGTGAATACTATTAACTAGTGGATGCAATTTCCTGGATAATATAATATCATATAACTCTAAAAATATATTGCATATATTTTGTCTTCCTTATGAGGTAAAAAATAACTGCATCATTAATGGAGCATGTTAGTTTTGTTGGTAATACATTGAAAAGAACAGACTCAGAAGCCACTTTTATTCAGGCTTTATAAATGCAATATAATACCTTGCCTGATTAGTCAACATCCTGGCTAAAATGAAGTGTAGCCAAGAAATGTAGGCTGAACCTGATTCTGATCTCACATGGACTAATGTAAATTGGATTTAGCTCCAGTGAAGTAATTGGTATTAGATCAGAATCTAGCTTTTATGTCCATAATTTGTCATGGAAGGGTTTCTATGGCATGTCAAAGAAATCTGAGATTACTGTCTAGTAAAAATGATCCTTTTGAAGCATGTATAGGCCTTGTTATATGCTTTGTGGACAGCTGTAACACACACTGTATACAAACTAACATGGGCCATTTACAGTTTACAAGCCTTTTTCTCAAGACAAATCCAAGACCTCACAACTAAACTGAAAAAGCTCCAGCTGGATCAGTTTAGCAAATTCACATCATTTGCTCGCTCTTACTGTTATGCCAAATGAAAAAGAGAGATAAATCATTTTTCAGGTCAGTTTTGTTCTCTTCTCTTTCAAATGTTTTCCTGTTTTACTTTGTAAATCTCTTTAGTTGATTTTCATGTTTCCTACTGGCATCACTTCCTGTGCATTATTCACATCCGGCCCATCATTCCTCTGGAGGTATCATCGTCTTTACTAGAGAGACTTTCCTTTGTATGTTGCAAGGCTTCCTGTTCAGTTCCCTATCTCTATGGGTCCCAGAAGCTCCCCACTTCCTTGGGAACATTCCTGCACTGAAGGGAATTGCTGTTGTCTTTCAAAGAATCACAAATACTCAGAGGCTTTTACTCTGCATGAGCACAAAGAGCGGAAACGGAGGAATTTTAAAATTTTGAGTCATACCGTAATTTATGAGAAAGTAACATGAAAGGGCAAAAAGCCAAGAAAGGTTTTGGGAGGCTTATGAATAGTTGCTCACCAGAAAGATTCAGATGCTGATGTCTTTAGACTTTAGCTTCAGATGCACTCATGGATATTATTGCCACCACAGCCTGGTGGGTGAATGAATGCAAAAAAGTTTCAGCATCAGTGCAGTTGTTTTATGAGCTGGTGGAAAACGATGGGTTATTTGAATGTATTTTTCTTCATTTTTGGAAGCAGTGACATTTTCTTTTGCCCCAAAAGCTGAGTAAAGAGACTACAGACTGGATCACAAAATTTTCTCCTGTCTCCTAGTTATTCCTAGTGTACATATCTCCATACATTAAAATAATTGCAGTACGTTTACAATATTATACATCATTATTGCCATGGCATTGTATTATCCACTAATGAAAACAGTAAAAAGTAAATATGTCAAAAACAGGCTATTTTTCACAAGAAAAGGACTAGTTCTATTGTGATATGCCTATCTTTGTATGTACTTCTCTGTTGTGGGTGCTGTTAATAACTCTGAGGTCCTGTTTAACTTGTAATCGTCTCCTGAAAACAAAATACCATTCTCTCTTACAGGACACATCAATAAACGTCAGTTTTACTACTGATTTTTTTTTACTGTTCAGATGTAAGGAATGTGACTTCGCAGCATCAGATTGCTCTGGCAAAAAAAAGCAGCTACACCGCTGGATCTGTTACAATTCCATGTGAAGTTCAACATTCATCATCCTCTTTCTCTACTCTCACATCTGAATCAGAGCCAACACTGAACATGTCAAGGAAGAAGAACCACCAATAGCAAACAGGACAGTAATAATTCTGTCATGGGAAGAGATGATGTTGTTCTACAGGGGAAATTCTAATTCTTCCCACATTGTCACAGCTCTAACTAAAATTGACAAGTCCTTTAGAACATGCTGAGCCAGTTTCATCTTCTAGACATCCACAAAAGTCCTCTTTCAATGCTTTTGTCTTTCCATTAGTTACTATACCTAAATACTTTCCACTAATCTGATTTATTTTTAAGCTCAGTAGCATCTTTCAGAAACAATATAAAATTCTTAATGAATTTTGAATGCTGACTGAGGAGGAACTACAATGAATCAGTCCTTACATATTTCTTTTATGTAAACACAATGGAAGTATCCTCTACTTGCAAACATCATGTGCAACAAGGACACCATGCTGCTTAAATGAAACAGGTTAAGGTATTCATGTTTTGGAAGATAATGCATTTTCCACACACATTCACTTATCCTTGCAGTACAATCTGACACTCTGCAAAGTTCTACACACTGGGCACATCTACACATGCATATTAATGAGAAGCAATAAACTTCAGAGCTTATTGTTCTGGAGTTTATTGCTCCAGGCGATCCATTTGCACATGCACACTGTCTGAACAGCCAGTAGGAAACAGCCTACGTATGTGCTGCAGTAGAGTAAAAAACTCTGCAGCAGGATAGTACATACTTGTATTTACAACTACTATCCTTCTGCAGAGCAAATTAGTTTACACCTGCTTAATAGGGGTGCATGTGTAGGTGCATGATTTTTACTCCACAGATAATTAGTCTGCTGCTCAGTAAATGTCTCATGTAGACGTGCCTACTGACTATTCTTTACCTATATATATAACAGGGACTAGCAACCTTTGACCTGCAGGCTGGATTCATCTTATGGAGCCATTTGATCTGGGCTGCAGCTGTGGGTATTCAGCAACACGGTTCTTCAGCAGTGGTTGTCAGTGGGTGTTTTCCCTGTTACACCACCTGGGAAAAAGGAACAGTAGTGGCTGGGTCCTAGTGCCTTCCGATTTACTTGCCTCTGACCCAAATGGGGTCATTTTGGCCTACAGTCTATGCTGATATGCAATATTATTGATGTCAACTAAAGTCTCCAATCAAACACATTTTTCTCTCTTTTGTGTAATGAGACCCAACTTCTGGTTCTTTGCCCCTGCCTAGACAATTAATATAGGAAATGAGCTGACATAG
This sequence comes from Gavialis gangeticus, assembly GCF_001723915.1. Taxonomy (NCBI): domain Eukaryota; kingdom Metazoa; phylum Chordata; order Crocodylia; family Gavialidae; genus Gavialis; species Gavialis gangeticus. Next base: position 24,296,809 of record NW_017729026.1, read on the forward strand.
AAGGAGATAGATAGTGTACTTTCTAGATTTTCTGTGTGTACTTTCTAGATTTTCCTGAATTTAAAATGAAGTTGGAGAAGGGGTATCTCACAATTTTTATATCAAATCAAGTCACCATATGTATTTTAGAGTGATCCTGCATTGCAGAGTGATGCAGGGTAGTATCATACATGACCTTATTTGACATTTACATGTGATGTTATCCACCATCACCATCAGATTCTTTTTTCATTACTCTTTATGTTTTGATAGATTAGGTCAACAGCCTTAGAGACCAACTTCCATATGTTTTCTGTGTGAAAGCACATGTACAACATAATCAATGGATGATTGGAACATTAGAGGGAAATTTGGGTCCACTTCATCCAGAGGCTACTGGGCATTAGTGAAATGGACTGATTTAAATGCAAAGCACTGCTTCAAAGAAGAGATGTCTTGCATGTGAGGTCATGGTCCTGTATCTCTTCACATGTCTCAGTGTGGATGCAGAAACATGAAGGGAAGCATCCAGAGAAATTCTGCTTGAGTGTCATTTTTCAGGATTTCCCCTTTACAGGTTTTATTTTACAAGACACAAAACATTTCTAAAAATGTGTTCCCTCCCCAGCGCCCTGAGAAGGAGACATAGATGGGTTTTTATTTCTTCCCCCACTTGTTGCTTGTTGGTAGTAGCTACATGAACTGAGTAGCTACATGAACCGAGATCGGCTGGGGAATGGTTGACTGCCCCAGTTCCACATGGTTCATTTTTGTTCCTGGTTTATTGCATGTAGCAGTTACTAATCTTAAAGAAACAACACAGTTGGTGCGTCTACATGGGCAACACCAGAGTTTACTGGTCCTGCGGCACCATGTTTACACATGCACCCGGGACTGCAGCACATTGAGCTGGGTCAGAGAAGCCCCATCTGTCAGGGAGCTCAGGGGGTCAGCCTGCCTACTCAGGGCTGCTCTGACTCAGCTCAACATGCTGCAGGGGGACTGGCTGGGACGCAAGGGTGCTCCAGCACAGGGCTACCCAGCAGACACCCTCATGCCTTGCCATCAGTGTCTATATAAGCATTGCAGTGGAGAAAAATAAATCCACCATAGGATAATACTTTTTTTTACAAGTACCAACCTACAGTGCAATTAATTAGTTTACTCTGTCCTAATAGTACCGCATGTGTAGATGATGAGAATTTACTGCAGAGCAAATTAGCTCCTCAGTAAACATCTTCTGTAGATGCGCCCAGTAAGTATAACGAGAGAGGTTTTAATCTCTACTGGCCAGCTAATCAGATTTGTTGGAAAACTGGAAGTGAGTGGCAGTTATACATTTGAAGGGTGAGAAAAAAGTTACTTCTTCATACCTTTGCTATCCATTCAATGACTATAGAAACCAATCAGATGTTAATGATTGCATAAGAAAAATACAGTCTTCTGTTCCTAGGCAGATACCTAAGCAGGCATACCCTATTTTACCAATCTGGTATGAGTACCAATAACAGTTAGTTATCCCTTTACTGTTTAACCTTCCTTCAGAACTATCCCATCTACCCAGAAGATGTCTCACTTAGTTTATCATGTTCCAGGTATGATCTGCAGGGGCCTTGACTCTCCTTGCTCATTATACTTTTGGCAGGCCAACCAAGCCTGGTATTATCTTCCAGGAAGGGAGAGAGAAGGGATGAACTTGGTTAGAAAAAGACCTCATTTAACCAAGGAGGGAGATGTGGCTCAGGGGCAGGGGAAAGTTGAGGCCTTGTGGGCAAAGGTTTTGTTGAAGTAGTAGCAAAAATTCTGAAGCAGTTAAAAGTAAATTTGGAAAATAAATTGCTCCAGTGTATATTTTGTATGTCCACTATCACTGTCATTTTCACTCAGGGTACATTTGGGGAGTTTAGGGGGAGTTTAAATCAAGTTAAACATGGCTAACTGATCTCAGGTAAGTCAGCATGGGGTGGCTAGCAGGGACTGTGGGTGGGTTGTGGGGGGGTGGAATTAGGGGTAAGCAGGGTACATGGTGGTGTTGGTGGGGTATAGGAGAATCTGGTGGGCTGGTGGGGTCTGCAAAGGGGGCTGGTGGGATGGGGGCTGGTGGGATCCAACCCCTTGAACCTCCCTTCAGCCCCCCTCCCTCAATGCTGCCAAACTGCCCCTGATTCCACAAACCTTTCTCAGGGCCCATTTTACTGGTATTCTGTGGTCCCAGAATCTGATTCAAATAGGTCAAGGTGAGGGAGGTGCAGGTGGATTGAGGGAGCTGGAGAGTCTGGAGGGGTGGTTGGAGGGATTAGGGGGCTCTCTTCCCACCTGGGAACAGGGGCTATTTTTAGCCCCCTGACTCCCCCCCACCCCACAAATGAACAATACACAACCCCCAATCTTGAATGCCCCCCCAACTTCCTTCCATCAGCTTTTGGCACCTGTGAATGCTGGTAAAACCAGCACTGGGATCAGCCTGTGGGATCAGAGAGATTGGTGGACTCAAGGGGCACTGGCTGGTCTGTGGGAAGGTTTGCCCACCTGGGGGTAGGGGAGGGTCTGGTGGGGCTAAAATAGCTCTGTGCCAAGGGTGAGAAAAGAACAGCCCTGGGGCTGGGGCCAGTAGCTGGGATTTGCCAGGCCCAGAGCTGCACTGTAAAGAAGTTCAGTTAGAACAGTTTCGCCAAACCTGATATGTTAGACTACCTCCAAGGTACAGTTAACTTGGATTGGGTCGACCATTTTTAGATCAATCTAACCATTCAGAACTTCTGTACGGTTTGCACTTAGTATGGTATACTTTAGGTATACCTAAGTATGGATCTAAGTATAAGGTCTGAAGCTGAGCAAACTAAATTAGATCAGATGGCCCTTTTTATCACAACCTAACCTCTCCCTAACCTCCTTGAATGTCTGTACCTAGGTTCAGTGATATTTGTTTCCTCAATGCAAACTATTTTCCTGCCACCTAGAGTCCAGATACTGTAACAGCACATTTTTTAAACAGAAAGGTTTACTACTACAGTTCTGAGTAAATGTACTCAATATTAAGGGACAGTGTGTCTGCTGTGATGTTTGTCTCTGTAATGTTTCCATAAAATGGCAAACTTTTCCCTACTTTAATTCAGGGAAAGAATGGAACACCATTGAGCCACTTCAAAGCTTCCCTGAACTATCAACTTCTCTGGATTAGCCCTCCTAGAGCAGCTTTTCTGACATCAGGGAACCAAAACCTAGGCAGGTTGTACACCACCAGGGCAGGACATAAGAAAGATTCCAGCTTCTGAAGTTTCAGGGGGAGACTGCAACCTCAAAGAGCCACTGCTCTGGCCATTATTCTTCTCAAACATAAGACTATTATTATAAAGATCAATTCTGGGGGCAAGGAGGGAAGGACTGTTCACTTGGTGTTGACTTGTAGGGTTATATTCATCCCAGGCATAACTCTACTGACTGCCGTTGATCCCTATCAGGAATGAATCTGGCATATTTTGCTAATACTTTTTTTATTGTTCTTCATCCTGTTGCTCATATACACTAATGGGCTAGTCTACATTTGCCCCAAAGAGCTCATGATAGAGTATTACAAAAGGAGTTTTTGAGAATGTTACTTTACCTTTGGCCAGCATGAAATGCACATTTGCATTTCTCAAACATTTTTCACTGTTTCCCTTGTGAACAAATATAATAAATATGTTGCAGCCAAGTATTTATAGCCCTCTCCTCTCCCTCCTTTTTGGCTTGTGCACACACCCCCCCTCACCCCTCACCCCCCCAGGAGGGTAACAAAGCTCAGGGAAACCATTAGTTTAGGCTTTAGTGAATACAAAAAGAATGAGATTTATGTTACTTGTCAGCACAACTCATTGTTTGATGCCAGAATATATTCTGCTGTTTCTGGTTGTGGTCAAACAATTAAAGGACAGGACTGGGATTCAAAAGTCCTGACTTCTCTTCCTGAGACTACCATAGGCTTGAAAGCCAGATTTTACAACATGTAAAATACTAGCTGTAATTTACCTATGTACTGCCTTTCATACTGGAGTACTCTGAAGGTAACAAACACCACTAATGGCACTTATGACTGGGTGGAGAACAGCAAGCAGGCAGGAAAGCAACTGGCTCACAGCACACCGCACACTGGAAGGGAAGGGGAAATCCTGGCTAAAGACAATGGAGGAAAAAAGGTAGTCTTACAAACAGTGCTATAGAGTCTTTAAAGATGGTGAAACAGGGTAGGGGATGCTATGTTATATCCAATACTAATTCACTCCTTTTCTGTACTTCAGCTTATTTCTTGGCCAAAACACCTGCAAGAACTCAGTCTTTCCAAGGCTGGAAAAAAAAAATGTATTGCACAAAATTAGACCACCGAGAGAGAGAGAGCCATGACATTTCTTAAGGAATAACATTTAATACATATAAACATCTGCAGCCAGCATTTGGAATACTTGTAAAAACTTTTCCCAAACAACAGTTATGCTCTAGCTCTGTTGGTGTTTTCTCACACTGAATACCTCATTTGGCTGCTGTTACATAAGTTTTGGTGCAAAGTATACATTACCGCACACACACGTGCATATAATATAATATATTATATAATTCCCCTTCAAGCTTTTCACACAGGGAACTTCTGAGTTCCTGCAGCCTAATGTCAGAAATGAATGCACATCACCTGGAGTTCTGAAGGCCAAGAAGAATAAGTCTCTTTTCTTAATTCCACTGCAGACTCCTCGCAATTGCTTCAGCAAAAACAATCCAAAGATCTCCTGGCTAGCATCAGTTCCAGTCCCAGAGTCAATAGCTGGCTATCCCCTCAGTTACAAGCAGGATAAGGGGCATGTCTACACAAGATGCTTTACCATGCAATTGACTAATTGACTGGGCAGTAAAACATTGCTGCCCAGTTAGTCAACTGGGGGATTAATTTGCTACCTGAAAATGCAAGTAGCAAATTAACCATATGTTAATGACTGCACAGTAGCCCATGTGTAGATGGCTAAATTTGCTTCCAGTCAGCCTGGGCAGCACAGGATGAGAGAATTATTCCCTCTACCAGGGGAAGCAGGCTCCCAGTGCAGGCTCCCAGTGCAGTGCCTGGGCCAAGACAATGTCCCTCTACCCCAACAGCAGGCAACTCCTGACCCTGGCCCTGTAACCATAGTCAGGGCTGGGTGATTGCTCCCTGCCCCAGGGAGCTGCCAGTTTCTGGGGCAAGTTCTGAACTGGGAGCCTGATGGGGACAAAGTCCCCATGTGCCAGCAGCAGGCAGCTCCTGACCCTGGCTCTGCTGCCTGCTTCTGAGGCAGGGGGGCACTATCCCATCTCAAAACCCATCCTGGCAGCAAGCAGCTGCCAGGCACAGGGAGCAATGGCCCAGGCCCTACTCTAATCAGGGATCTGGGGCTAGGAGCTCCCTGCATGAGAAGAGTTCCTGCCCAACCCAGAGGTGGATGGAACCTGCCCCAGAACAGGACAGATTGCAACCAGTACTGAGCTGTGCAGGGAAGCCCCACTGGGCACAGGGTATGGAGTGGGAGAGGTCTGCAGCAGTACCTCTTGCACCCCATGCACATCAGGACCCCTCCTGATGTGTATGGGGCCAGGAGATAACTGCCTCCTGGCCCTGTGCACCCTGCTAGCCCCTGGGCTAGCACCCACGGGGAGCCTGGAGCTCCCCCTGGCTGCTCCAGGGGGGCAAAGCAGGCTGGGAGCAAATCTGCTCCCAAGAGGGAGCACATGTAAACCCACTTCCCTGGTAGGCTTACTGCACAGTATTTTTACTGTAAAATTAAAATTACTTTGAATTATTAGCACATCCAGGGAGTTTTTAGCCTGGATGCAAAGTGGCACAGGCTCTAGGGCACAAATCTCACGGCAGCCCTATCTTACTCCAAAACTGTTCCATCACCAAGTTCATCTGGCTATTGTGAATGTATTTTCAACCTTTTGCCCAATGAGTTCTGACTAGGTGAGCTCACAGTTGCTGAATGTGGAGAGGCTAGTCGACAAAAATCCTTCCCATGGCTTCAAAGAATGCTACTAAGTATGCTTAGTAACTACCACCTCTTTCTAGATGCCTCTGGGTCCTTCTACATCTCCAGTCTTTGTAATTGCACAGACATAAAGACTTCAACAAAAATCCATTTTCCTTCCCACTACTTCTTTTCTCTTTGGCCAATAAAAAAGTTTTATTATGAGCATGTGGCTTACATTTGCAAGGTTGCACACTTTTTGTTTAGTCCATAAGATTCACAGGCAGAAAATGTCATGGCACTTACAGATAGCCTGGGCATTGCACTCCATTTAGTGCAATGCTTACTGGGGGAAAATTGCAGTTTTGTAATTCCCTGGCTGTAATGTGACAAACAATGTTTTGTTCTGTGCTGTTAGGCAGCATGAAGGGCCCATGAGAAAACTACAACTGCAGTTGGGATGGGATAAAAAGGGGAAGTATTTGCTTGAGTATAGGAAATATCAATCATTCAGCTTAATTTTGTGCAAATTGCTTCTTCAACACTGGATTTCTACATATTTGCATAGATGTTAAAATTACAAATCAGACAAATATTTTGGAGAAATATATGTGCTAGGATCTCCTTCCTGCTCTGCCAGAAGTGCAGAGTTTTGCTTAAAAGCCCTCAGTGCTTTGATGTCAAAGGGAAAGATTCAGCATCATAGTGATAGCTGGATGAGGGGAGAGTTACAGTCTGCAATTCAGTATTGGTCTAAAATTTAAGCTAATACCATGGCAACAGGCTGAAGGGCCTGTCAGGAGCTTGGAAGTCACAATATTCACCCTGGATGTGATTCCTGTGCATTTGTCCCATTGAAGGTAAGGCCATGCTGGAGTTTAAAGAACAAAGCCAAATTTCTTACAACAATTAACTCTAGGATGGGATTCAGCATTGTACCTTTCAGAAACAGTGCCCGTGACCTCCCTACTTCCTCATCTTAACAAACAAAATAAGTGTAAATTTAGTGAACAATTAGTGTGCCGTGCAAGTTACACTTCAGGACCTTTAAAGCATTAGTGGTCTAACATTAACTAACCATCAAAGCTGATGCAGACACAAAATGGCTGGACGTGAGGGAATGAATTAGAGATGCAGCTGGTATGATGTCAGAAGTTGGGCCAGGGTCACTGAGCAGCAGCTGGGAGTGGAGATGGGCGGTCAGCTTGCCTTGTTAAAAAAATGTTTGTTTGTTTTTTCTCCCCAGTCTTTTTGTTTTGTTTTGTGCTTTTCAAAATTGGTTCCAAAAGATGAGAGAAAAAACATTACCAAAAACAGAGGGTTATTGTTTAAAAGCATTGACAATGGTATGCTACTTTTAATAATGATGACGGCAGGGGTCACAAATCCTTGCTCGCTCAGTTTCTTGTTGATTTTGGTGGATAAAAAGTAGGTGTGATGCCTCACCTAACTCCATGTGCACCTACACTTATTATTCCTTCACTTGTCCTTACACTGTATTTACATCAGGATGAATGCATGTATGAATGCATTGGTAAGCAAGAGATTATTCAGAGAGAAATTCAATGAGGGATGCAACCATTCAGGCAACTCCAAGGTAACATTTAACCATGGCAAGTTTCAAAAAACAACTCTATTGTCTTAACATTTTTAAATATCAAAGGGTTAGATGGTTTTGCTTCTATGGTGCAAAAAAATCAATGAGGAGAAATGTTTATCAACAAGCTGCGGGTCCTATCTAATCATCTGAACATCCAGTAGGTCTTCATTCTGAGATGCTAAACAAAAAATGGCTTTTTGTTGTGATTATACAGGTGTTTAATTGCAAGACAAGATTTCCAAAAAGCCTGTTGCTTCTTATTTTGACTGTTATTATTGCAACAGGCATAATAATGCTAAAGTCACAAAGCTATTTTCAAATGTAACTTAAATACACATATATCCTGAAAGTTTTATTCAGGAAAAAAAATGTCCTCTGAAGCAATAAGAGTTCTGCATTCATAAGGACTCAGTACCTACACTCCATTCATATTATTCATGTCAAACAGTACCTCTTCAACAGAGAAATATGTATTACCTGTAGCAGGCCAGGATTGTTCTGGAGCTGTCTGCTGCCCCCTGGCAGTCAATCCTTGCCTGCCTGCCCACTAAAGCAGCTTTGGTAGCCAATTCAATTTGGAGAAGATTGGGCCTGATTCAGCAGGGCCTGGGGGGAATGATTGGGAGCTGGGAGATTGAACTAGGAGCTGGGGGGAAGCCCCTGTTCACTCCCCCAGCCCCTGATCATTTCCCCACAACTCCTGGTTCAACTCCCCAGCTCCCTGATCATTCCCCAACCCCTGCAGCTTCTCCTACAGCTGCCAGCACTGCCTGCCTTGCCCCAGCAGGGAAGCAGCTGGGGGAGCAGCCAGACAAACAGTGCCTTCTCCCAGGGTTGCCAGCTCAAGCTGGGGCTTGTCTGGCTACTCCCCTAGCTCCTCCTACTGGTACATACTGTCTGTATGGCCAAATAAGATTCGGCGCTGAATATCTTTGGATTTGGATTTGGCCAAATCGAATTGGGACAGTGATTCAAATCAACTAATCAAATCACTGTGCCTCCAAATCACCAAATCTAAATCCAGAGCAAATACTTGCCATTTCTCACAGGCCTACTGCCCACCCAACTTCCCAATGCAAGCCACTTCCCATTGCAGACATCCCAATGTATCTCTGCTGCCCCCTAACAGTCTATCCTTGCCTGCTTGCCCACCCAACATCCCAATGTAACCCACCTGCATGCCATATCTTTCATGTTACAGATTAAGGGTTAGGCCCTCAGTACTTTTGGAGGGCAACCTTGGGTGCCTCAGTTTTACTCTTTATATCATAGGGCTGCACCTACTCACACCTATGCAATATTTTGTTTCAGTGAACCCTAATTTGTCTACCTACAGCTTTGCAAGCCTCCCCACCTCAATCAACCCTTCAGGCTCATCAGTCCATAACTGGCTTCTCTGAAGATGTTCCACCCAGCAGCAATTCTCGGGGCCCAAGCTAGCCCATTGGCAGCTCACAGGACTATTTTACCCTAGGTCTGATTCAGTCCCCAAGCACTCCAAAGGTCTGTTCTGTTTCAAGTTGTACATAGGGTCAAATCATTGTTCAACCAGTTCAAAAGGTCTTTACCTTGCTCATCCCAATCAGTCCATAGAGCTTGGTCACTTCCAATTGGTCTTTCAGAGCTTATTTGCCCAAATACCCCACAAACAAAGAACACTTAGTGCACTCTTACAGAGAACCCTCAGCAAGATAGAAGTCTGTGTCCAGGAGTCTTTTTCACCAAAATCAGACCACAACCAATCTTAATTCCCTCTTGGGCATGTTCTCCCTAAGCTTTCTCCAGCATTTTCCCAGTCCTGCCAGGGTTTTTCCCAGTTCCAGACTTCTCCTGGGCCTACTTAAAGTTAATCCAAAATCTAGCTTCTGCAGCCCTGTCCTGAGGGAACTTCTGTTCCCAGCACTGTCAAGGTCTTATCTGCCAAGCTCTCCCCAGAGGAAGGCTTACATAGCCCAAAGGCTTACTGCTTCCAGCCAGTGCAACCTGGCCTTAAAGCAGAGGTGAGCAAAACACAACCCATAGGCTGGATTTGGTTTGCCAGTCCATTCTATCCAGGCCGTGGGGCCCCTCCAAAAAATATTTACGGCTGCCTCTCTGAAAGCCAGAGGAAGGCAGAGGATTTCAGAGGTTGTGCGCTATTGGACCAGGATGGTTCTGTGTGTCTACCTCCATGGAGCTCCTGGCATTCCAGCTGGGAGCCCCATGTAGAGTCATGGAGTATGATGGCATTCAACTGGACAGCTTGTGAATGGGGAGGGGAGCTCCACATGGAGGTACAGAGCCAACCTGGCCTGACCTGGTAGCATGTGCTCCTAGCTACAGTGCTGAGAGCCCCATGTGCTGGTACAGAGCCAGACTGGCTGGCCCAGTGGTGCATGGCTCCTGGAAGGAGTGCTGAGAGCCACACACGGTGACACAAAGCCAGTCTGGTCTGGTTTGAAGGCATGCGCCAGTGGGCTGGACCGAGCCAGCTCTGTGATGCCATGTGCAGCTCCTGGAAATCAGCTGGAGCTGCACGCTGCTGGGGGGACTCTGCCTGCCATGGGCTGTGAGCACCTTGAGAGCCTGCTGCTGCTGCCAGTGGTGGGGACCATGCATGATGCGGGGGGCATGTGGTATGGGGACCCACACCACACCACAAACCCCATACCCGCCCACACATACACACACACTGTCACAAATCCTCCCATACCCTCCCACACCCATCCACATACAGTCTTACAACCACACCTCCACACAGATCCCCCACAAACCCCATCTACTCCCACACAACCACCCCCCACACCTCCCCATATCCCCCCACAAACCCACCCACCCACACACACAGCAACACCCTGCACACCCTTTAACAACCTCCATACACCCTTCCACAAATGTCATGCCCACCCACACATACACTCACAGCACCCCACACCTCTTCATGACCCCCATACACACACCCACAAATCACACACACACACCCACACCCATGCCACAACCACAACCCACCCTCCCACACACAGAGCATACAAAAATAAGTCTCTATTTTGAGATATTATGCAATCACCTTTATATACACTATGCAAATGTATGTAAATCAGGACAATTTTTTAAAAAAAATAAAATACAATTAAAATATGTTATAGTAGGTGTTTGATTTTTAGTATATGATTTGTTGGGTTTTTTTCTGGTTGCAAGATGGCAAACGCCCCTCCAAAAAGGAGTGCTTCTGGGGACAAGGGGAGGGAATTCTATTGTTAAAGGTCAGAGGTTAAGGGCAAGACTTCTGGTCCAAAGATGGGGATCAGGGGGCAGGGCACCTGTCAAGGGGTGGGCCCTTTCAGCCCTGACCACTCACTAAAAGTCATTAAGTAGGCCTCCAGCTGAAATAATTACCCACCCCTGCCTTAAAGGCACAGCAACCCCCTTTTCTCACACACACTTTTCTTATCATAATGGGGTTAGGGGATCCCTATTACAGGCCCTTACTCTGTAAAGTCTTCAGAATTTGCTTTCTCTGTGGAAATCAACACTGCTGTAAAGACACATACAATTATAATGACTTTAGAGGTTAAAGTATAGATACATGTATGCATTTGGGGACATAAATATAAATAGCAAATAATTGCCTCTTATCCCACATTTGTTTTGTTGTTCCCATTGCCTGTTACTAACAGTTGAATCCACAAGATAAAGTTCCCAGTGAAATCATAGCCTTGGCTCAGCAATCATCTCTAATCAAGATTCCCCAACACTGGGGTTTTAAATTTAATTTATTTCCTCTTTTAGATGTGGAACATGCCCAAAACCATCCCAATCTAAATCCCAGTTGGAGCTGCCTCACTGATCCACATCTATTTAATGAACCCAGAGCATGTCATCTATTTAGATAATGTCTGGCTGTTTCCAAATAAAGTGTTTGTTTATCCAGTAAAGTCCTCTTTATTTCTCCTATGAACTCTTTCCAATTTGTTCATGAACTCTTAATTGATTGTGAAAATGAAATTCTATCTCTGTATGTGTAATTGCTCTGAGACAAAAAGAGGAAAGTGTAAGGGACAGAAAGGGCCAATGTGAGGAAAGAGAAATAGTGTCAGTCTGAGAGTAGAAAGCAAGTGTGTTGTAAGGAGAGAAGTAATTGGTATTAGAATGTTTTGGTTGCACGCTGAGACGCCTGCACCAATGCCAGCTGCCCACAGTTTTACATGACACAGTTGGCACTGTTGATTTAAACAGATTGATGAATGTGACCTCCTAAGTAAAATGGTGGTAATTACATGCTGTACACAGAGCAGGCCCACATTCAAACACCTCAGAGTAGGGATTTTTTTAAAGCTTTTAATGCTTTATCAAACACTTGCAAATTCAAAATTGCAATTCCTGAATGTACGTTTCATGTTCAGTGACCTTGGCTCTGTTTCTGCTGCTCCAGTACTTTCCAGGGAAGACACTATAAAAAGCTTTCAAGTGGGTGTGAAAAGGAGGAAGACCAAGGTGTGAAATGCCAGGAAACGTTTCCCATGTTAAAAATACAGTCATTGCATTAGTCGGTATAATATGAGCACAAAAAGAAATATAGATTTCCTTTGAGGATGATTTATCATGGGTAGATACAGTTTTGGTACATTTTACTATTCATCTTTTGGCTTTTTCCAGAGGCATAACAATGTGGGCGGGCACCCAAGGCAGCTGCCACACCCCAGGGCAGTGGTAATTTCTTGTTGTTGCTGCTATGTTCACACACCTGTAGTGGCAGCCAGTTATTTTGCCTCTCCCTCTCCCCTAACGTGATGCCTGGGGAGCTGCCCAAGTCACCCCGCCCTACTTACACCCTAGCTCTTTGTTTGCATTTTATCAGAATAAGACCACCCTTCCATTTTTGTTGCTGGTCTCTGAAGGAACTATTTTTGCTTAGCTCTCAAACTTCAAGATGGATTAAGAGAGGAACAAAAATATCAAGGAAGCATGGCACCCTGTCACCATTATCCAACCAGTGACAAAGCAAAAATAACCCTGTTGTGTGCACAGTCAGAAAGAATGTCAAAGGAAATAAAGTACTTGCACGTCTACAGAAATAATAACACTGGGAGGGTTACAGCTTCTATAAATGTAATATCTACTGCAGCACTGAAGGTAACCTGAATTGTCAATAAGGATAGAACATGATGACATAAATTTAGTTTGTGACACTAAATTTTATAAAATATTTATAAAAATAAATCTGATTAACTGTTATTTAGAAGTTTGGTACTGAATATAGGAGATGATATTCAAGTTGTTGTGTTTTATTTTTATAGCCTATGACTATGTACTAGAATTTATCATCAAATCTGCTATAAAGACTGTTAGAAAAACTAATAGGTGGTTATACTACTTATCTGTCTAGCTTAGATTTCAGATTCCCATAACCATAGGAACAGGCTACCTACAGAAGTTGGGGAATCTCCATCCTCAGAAGTTTTCAAAAGCAGGTTAGACAGGCACTTGGCTGGGATGGTTTAGCTGGCTGGGAAGATCCTGCCTTGAGCAAGGGACTAGGTTAGATGACCTTGTAAGGTTCCTTCCAGCCCTACTTTCCTATGATCCTATAAAGCTCAGCATTGGCTGTGATGGAGCTGGTTAATCCATGGAAACTGTGAAAATGAGACACAGAATTGAATATATGGTTGCAGCCTATCTGTAGTCTCTTTGTCACTCAAAGGTTTTCATTTAGCAAACAAAAGTATGCCTCCCAAGATAAAAAGAAATTTAATTATGAAAAAGATTAATGGTTTAGTTAAAACATTAGCACTGAAGTAGTGTCTGTGAATGAATTCATAATTCAATCATTTCTGTTCAATACAAGACAAAGGAAAAGCAAATAAAAAATTCAAGAAAAGCAATAAGTTGCTAATCTATCATAACAATATGATAAAGCATCTGGGAAGGCCAGACTATTTTGATGCAACCTGACACTTCTCTTTTCCTCCCAAATAATCAAATACTGAAATGAAAAAAAGTTCTAAGTCATTCAAGAATAAAATTATGTCCAACCCACATCCACTAAAGGACTAAGTTATTTGTTGTAACTGATGATTAAGTCAACCAGTTTGCTGAGCCACACTGAATATCATGTAAAATTTAAAAAAGGAAATAGCCTGAGGCAAAAAAATGTGTTAAATGTTTTGTAATTTTCTCTAATTTTCATTTTTCTAACTTTTGTGATAGACCAGTTATCACATGTTGAATATCTAGTTTATTATTAATTTCAGTATCTGTGTATGTATCTTAGCATATTGTAAGTCATAGGTCCTAGATGTTTCCTAGCTATATTAGATCTGCAGGGTGATGTGCCCAGCCAACTTCACGACCAGTTCCACAGCTGGTATAAAACACCACAAATCCATTGAGTGTCAGTGGAGCTATGGTGATTTATTTTAACTAAAAATCTGACCCAGTTAAATATTTTCTATTCTTTGTCCTTTCCAGGTAAATGAGGTTCTGCTTGAGATACCTATTTTTTTGTCGTGATGCAAGTCATGTCATGGGTTTTCTCCAATCTGATTTCAAATGATACCAGTTTTACTGGTGGCTCCACACCCCTCTGTGTGGCCAGATGGTGGTCACTATGCTAGCCCCAGGCACTAGTTTGGAACCACCATCTGGCCTGTGATGGAACCAGGCACTGTCCATCCAGCCCATCAGAGAAAAAAGGTTGAGCACCACTGGTCTACAACATTAAGTGGACAAAAGGCTAATAAAGGACAGCAGAACTTGTATTCTACAGATTATAAAGGTTACAGTATATAATACACATTTACAGGCTTAGCTTAGGCACTGTATTACAGTGATGTTGGCCTTCCTTCATCCATCTTTACTGAGTGTATTCCTAAATATTTTGATTCTTCATTAGTTTGGGAGTGCAAAGTGATGTCTTTTTATTAATTCTCACAAAATTATTGCACATGGACTTTGGCAGTTCCTAATCCTTATTGTACCTATTTAATATCAGCCTCACAAAAAGTTCATTATAGGCCTATATTGGTTGGAATTTGTTTTGTTTTTTTATTTTGCCAAAAAAGTACAATTTGCGGGGCAAATTACTTTTGTTAAGATGGTTTGCAGTCTATATCTATTAATGCTGTCTTCCAGATGTCCATCTAAAAATGTTATTCTCCAATATCTATGGACAGAAACCTGTTCATTTGCAATGGTTAATTTTTATGGGATCTGCTTCATTTTCTCCAGATAAAAGTGTTAACTCTCTCTTATAAAAGACAATCTTCCTTACAAAGCTATTCTTGATCCTTGGAGTAGATATTTAACACAAGTTTCATTGTGCCTCATATAACAAGCAGAGTACAAGACAGAAATATTTATAAAGACATGCTACTAATCATTAGAATAAATTCTTAGAGTAAATGTTTTAAATTCTGTAGTCAAAATTCACAGGCTATGGTCTTAATTCCGCTGCCCTTGAAGTCAGTTGAAAATTCCTATTGACCTCAGCAGGGAAACATCAAATCCTTTAGATAGTGTAATAACTGAATGGCTATCATATTTAATCCCTGATATGCATATTTTTAAAATTATTCTTTTCCATCCAGTCTCTTTCATACTCTACATTATATACTAGCAAGAAATTATGCTTAGTAGTTTGGGCTGCATTGCAACATTTTCCAGCAATTCAGAACAAGGTCCATAGCAGAGGCCCTTTTCTAGGAGGCATCATATCTCAGAGAACTGCAATACAACCTAAGACTGTTTGGATGGAATATTTTGCAACATAGAATCCATCGTCCCAATTTGTCCAGTCAGATCCACTGCTGAGTAGAGATCATAGCTTTTCTAGGTCTCTATCCCTCTCTTCTAGGAGCATTCAGCCAACAGTCTGTGAACTCCGCTGAGCACCAGAGTCATGACTGAAATAGTCCTAACATGGAACAGAAGGCATGGTGAGGCGGGAGAAAGATGTTACACCCTCACGCTCCTCTGCACTAGCATATAACTTCCTAGAGCAATCTAGACTTACATCTTTACATTGCTGTGAGAGCTTTAACATGGTTTATAACTCCCATTCTCAGATGGGAAAGGTTATGTAAATGAGGATCATCTTTTCTTATGTTCTATTTCTCTCTTACATATGTTTTATACTTTCCAGTTATAAAACAGGCCTTGATAAAACTGATTTTATTTTCCTGCTAAAAGAAGTGATTTATAACCTACATCCGCCTCCCACTTTTAATTTACAGCTTACATGGTGAAACACTCTTAATTTTGTTTCCAGACTGTGCTCAGCTTAACTACAATTACAAACATCACTGTGTAACTATTCCCAGTAGTTACTAGGGGTTGTCAAATGAAGTTAAGTCTTCTCTTCCTCCACTGGGAATTGTCAGAAAAAAAGGCCCTCTGCCTAATTGGCCTTGACAGTCTAACAGCAGACCTGTTATGCTGGCCTCAACAGTATTTCACTAGACTCATGTCATTGGTAATTAAATTTGTCTTAGAACTTGGCTGTATTTTTAAACATTCTTGGGGGAAAATAGAAGCGTTCAACTTAGATTCTAGAAGCAGTGATCATTTCTTTATTGTAGATAGCTGAGGCATCCATTGATTATTCAGAACAAATAAAACACTTGTGGAAACACATTCTTCCATTATCGCGTGCATTTTGTCCTGTTTTATTCACATATAGAAAGAAAATATTTGGGATTTTAGGGGGAGGACATGGGGAGTGAACTGTGTCATATCAACAAAATGTTTATGGACTGGGACAATAAAGTCTCAATCTACTTGCCATGAAGATTTTTCAGTAAATGCCAGACCCTAGAGAGAGTACAGTTTACAACTTCTAGCAAACATTGGGTAGCTACTAAAGTAGATTCTAGATTTTCATATGCCCATTATTGTTGTCTTCTAAATAATCATCTGATATCATGATTACCTTGGAAATTTGAAGAGATATTAAATAGGTTATAAAGTCCTTGGAATCCCAGTTTATTTCTAATAAAATATTAGTTTAGAAATAAACTAATAGTTTAGAAATAATAAATAGTAATAGAAGCCATGATCATTTCCTTAGGGCCTTCTCGAAGAGACAAAAGGGAATGGAAATTATCTGAGGATGGTCATCTTCTGACCTTCTAGGCAGGATGAAAAGTGTTCAAAGGTACCATATTTAAACAGGTCCTGACCCTTGTGGGTTGTGTCCAGTATATACCCAGCATCTTGACTCAGTATGTGCAGAACTATTACAATATTATGGTTCATTCAGTGACCTTGACATAAAATTCCTGGCACCCCATACTTCCACTGTGGGACCCGTGCCGGGTCCTATGCTGATCACTGCATCACACAGAGGCACATGGAAGCACACATCTGCACAGATCTTGGTATAGAGGTACTAGGCACCAGGAATTTCTGGTTCCCATGAAGCCCCATGCTGACCCATACCTCCACATGAAGCACGGGCCAGCACAGGTCCCTGTGTGGACGCACAGGGCACTGGTGGTGTCCCAGCTCCTGCACATCTGCACACCTCTGTACTGGGATCTGCACTGACCTGGGCCTCTGTGTGAAGTACGAGTTGGCACAGGTCCTGGAAAGGAGGAAGTGAGAAATGTTGGGAATCCCTGTGCAAGGGGAACATGTTACCCAATAAGGCTGTTCAGCAGTGGTGAGACATGTCTCACCACAGCTGGTACACTTCCATTTGGCAACATTTATTTCTACCCTTTTCCTCTCTCCTTCACCGCTACCAAAACCTTACCAGCCAAAACTTACCAGCACTTCTAAAGCTTTTCTTCCCTGACAGAAATCCTGTGTTTTTGTACTCTGAAAAAAATGTATGTGAGATGAGGTGGGAAGCATAGAAGGTAACAAGTTATGGTGACAAACAGTATAGAGATGGAAAAGGAAATCTGCCTAGTGTAAAATACCTTTGATTTATAACTGTACAGCCCAAATATATGTGAGACACTGCACAATGCTATTTAATATCCTCCCTGTTCAGTAGAACAACTATGTGCTGGTCTCAACAAAAGGAGAAGAGAACTAGAAGAGAAAAATCTGGCTTACAAAAGCAGGTATCAAAGTCATATGAAAAAATTGAAGAAAAAATACACCTCAAATGTTGCTGACGCTAAAAAAGAACTATTTTCCCATGCTCTGTGTTATAACAGTCGTTCCTTTGAATGCTCAAAACTGAACAGCTTTGTATCTGAATTATTTTTAATATTAACTTCTGAGCATAGTACCTCTGACTTGTTGGGACTTTCAACCATTAACCGAGGTAAACAGAAAGACTATACAGACATTACATTTCAGTCCTTTTGCATCTCTAATGTATTATATCTTTGAAAGGAAAAGAAACCAATTTTGTTTCTGAGCACATACACCACCCCCGTAGAGAGCTTTTTTTGTCTGGTAGGTCACATCTGAGTTCCTCTAAGAGATTTCAATGAAAAAACTGCAGTGCCTGCAGAAAGTAAATGGAAAAAAATCTGTGGCTGAATATTTGAATTATTTCCAAGTGTTGTATTTTGACCTATCTGTACTCCTGCTTTACAGCTTTTGCAACTTGTAGCCCACTTATGCTAAACATCTTTTCTTCATTTTGTTAAGCATGCAACTCACCGTGCTTCATTCACCCTGGAAAAAGAAAGTCCTCCTTACCACCAACCGAAAAATAACTGTGCAAAACTGAGTCAGCATATCTGAGTGACAGAGCATTAGCCACTCTCAGCAGCATGACACTTCTATAGCAACTTGGACTTTATTATATATGTATACTTAAATTAGAAGCCTAGAATCATAGAAAATTAGGGTTGGAAGGGACCTCAGGAGGTCATCTAGTCCAATTTCCTGCTCAAAGTAGGATCATCCCCAACTATATCATCCCAGCCAAAGTTTTTTCTAGCCAGGTCTTGAAAACCTCTGAGGATAGAGAGTCCACCACCTCTCTGGGTAACCTGTTCCAGTGTTTTACTACCCTCCTAGTGGGAAAATTCTTCCTAATATCTAACCTAAACTTCCCTTGCTGCAACTTGAGAGCATTTCTCCTTGTTCTGTGATCTGCCACCACTGACAACAGTCTAGCACCATCCCCTTCTAGTAGTTGAAAGCTGGTATTAAATCCTCCCTCAGTCTTCTCTTCTCTAAACTAAATAAACCCATTTCCCTCATCCTCTCCTCAGTAGTCATGTGCCCCAGCTCTCCAACTATTTTTGTTGCCCTCCAATGGACTCTCCAATTTGTCCACATCCTTTCTGTAGTGGGGGGCCCAAAAACTGGAAACTGTCCTCCAGGTGTGGCCTCACAAGTATAAAATAGAGGGGAATAATTACTTTCCTCAATCTGCTGGCAATGCTCCTACTAATGGAGCTCAATATGCTGTTAGTCTTCTTTGCAACAAGGGCACATCATTGGCTCATATTCAGCTTATTATCCACTAGGGCTGTGCAAAGCTTCAGTCACTGATTTGATTCAGCGGAGATTCAACCCAATTTTGACCGAATCTTCAAATCCAAATTGAATCAGGAGACCCTTTAATCTCTCTGAATTGAATTGGAACCCTCCGAATCAACTCAGAGAGATTCAATGTTTCAGACATAGACACAGCTTTAAATGTTTTTTCTACAGGCTCATGAATGCTGAGATGGTGGTGCAGATGGATTGTCCCATGGGAGTGCAGGGGGATTTTTTAGCATGCTTGGCAGGGGACCCAGAAGTGGACTAGAAGTAGTTTTGGTCCACTTCTGGGTCCACCGCGGAGCACGTGTGGGGGGGGGGGGCTCCCCGCACTCCTGTGGTATGCTCCATCCACCCTACCATCTCAGCATTCACAAGCCATACCAGGTACCTTGAGGTATGTAGAAAAAACATTTACAGCTGTGTCTATGACCGAATTGCTGATTCTCCAAATCAGCATTGAATCTTCAGATTCAGATTCGGCTGAATTGAATCAGGACAGTGATCCAAATCAACTAATTGAATCGCTGTCCCCTGAATCGGGATGAAGCTAGATCTAAATTGAATATGGTCTGATTCGCACATCCTTATTATCCACTGTAAACCCCCAGGTCCTTTTCTAAAGAACTGGTGTTTAGCCAGTTGTTCCCCAGCCTGTAGCAGTGGATGGACTGTTCCATCCTAAGTCCAGGACTTCGCATTTGTTATTGAACCTCATGAGATTTCTTTTGGTTCAGTCCTTCAATTTGTCAAGGTCTCTCTCAATCCTAGCCTGACCATCCAATGTATCCACTACTCCCCACAGCTTGTAGTCCTCTGCAAATTTGCTGAGGGTGCACTTTATCCTATCTTCCTATCTTCATTGATAAAGATATTGAACAGAACGGAACTAACCTCTGGGACACTCCACTTGAGACCTGCTGCCAACTAGACATCAAGCCATTGATTACTACCCTCTGAGCCCAATGATCCAGCTAGTTTTCTATCCATCTTACAGTCCATTCATCCAACCTGTACTTCCTTAGCTTTCTTGCAAGAATGTTGTGGGAGACTGTATCAGAAGTCAAGGTATATCATGTCCACTCCTCTCTCCATATCCACGCAGCCAGCCATGTTAATATATTAAACAATCAGGTTGGTCTGGCATGACTTGCCATTGGTGAAACCATGATGACCGTTCCTAATCATTTTCTTCTCCTCCAAGTACTTAGAAATGGATTTCTTGAGGACCTGCTCCATGATTTTTCCAGGGGCTGAGGTGAGGCTGACCAGTCTGTAGTTCTCTGGATCCTCCTTCTTCCCCTTCTTAAAGATGGGCACTATATTTGCCCTTTTCCAATCATCCAGGGTGTTCCCTGATTGCCACCAGTTCTCATAGATAATGGCCAGAGGGTCTGCAACCACATCAGCCAACTCCTTCAACACCCTTGCGTGCATCGATTCTGGCCTCATGGACTTGTACATATCTAGCTTTTTTTAAATAGTCCTTAACCTTTTCTTTTACCACAGTTGGCTGCTCTCCTCTTCCCCAAACTGTGCTGCCAAATGCAGTAGTCTGGAAGCTGACCTTGCCTGTAAGGCTGAGGTGAAAAAGGCATTGAGTACTTTGGATTATTATGTGAAAAGACACATCAGTCACCAAGGGCTGAGTGATTAGGGCAGGAAAATTATATTTGAACACAACTCAGTCAGTAATTTTGTAATTACATGAGAGCCATGCAGATGTACATTTAGCCAGTAGGGCATGGTAGAAACCAAATGGACACAAAGGTGTAGAGTTAATTAATTTTACTAATGAAGCATGTAACTGAAAAAAAAATTACTTTACTAAAGTTGTTGTACTTGTTTGATTACTAATAGAAGCACCAGAACTGAACAAGGTAGCATTCTTAGTCCCTTATGATTGAAGGTTTGAGGAAATGATGAAATAGTTTGTGAAATCTAATACACAATTTCTTGCCCATTTGCCTTGTCCTGTTTTCCTGTCCCACAAATTTGGGCAAAACCCATTTCTAACTTGGAATGTCATGCTGCCGATTTGTGTGCCATGATAATTTAACATAGATATACTGTGTAATGAGAAATGTGGGCTATTGGTAGAAGACAGGAAAAGACAGTGCACAAAATTGTTTCACATACACATGCACACACACACACACACACAAATATACACAGTAAGAGGACTGTTATCAATCTTGTTAGGGAGAAGAGACTGTTCCAAGCCTGGAGCCCTTTTGGGGTTCTTGTGTTTCCACACTAAACATGGTCAACAAGGAAGCTAAAACAGGTTTTGTTTTTCCACTGGGAATCCAGCAGCCCAACCCCAGACTGAAATGACAGACCAAATACGTGTGCAATTTTGGTTGGGGAGGCCTAGCTAAGGCAATACTGCCAAATGCTAGAGAGTTGAATTCAATTCCCTATTCTGTTCCTGGCTTCCTTTATGACCCTAGGTAAGTCATCTCTCTGTGACTCAGTCCCTGTTTATAGAAGGAAAAAAAATCACTTTCCACCTGCACAAGATGAAAAATTGGAACTACTGACCTACATAGAATTACTGCAGAAATGCTTTTGTTTCATTTGTAGGAGTAATGCTTCAAGATCCCCTAAAGCTGCCTGAGATGCAGAGGTGTTGGCAAGGGTAAGCAACAGCTGTCAGATTTTTCTTCTGGGAATAGAAACATCTCTGTTGCTATGATTTTGCTCTCATGACGCATTAAAAAGCCCAAGGAATGTAAGAGAATACTGTATGAAGGACTCTTGTTACTCAGTGGAAGAGATGCAGGCCCTTTCTCTTGTACAGCCCTTGGCTGAGGCACTTCTGGCCTGGGAACTTGGGGTCCCAGTTGAGAAAAGGGCCATTGTTATTCACAGTTTAAAATATTGTAACTGTTCTCATTTCAAAGTGTTTTTACTTTCAACAATAGTTTCTTAGGTTTTTAAGCTTTTTCCCTAATTAAGTCATTTTCCCCTTGCTTTTAAAATGAATTCATGCGTTAATGGGAGACAGGCAATGTGACATGGTGATGATTAGAATTTAGAATGTCCTCCCCATTCACAACAGTAGTCAATAGTATTTACTGTAGTGCAGGAGGCAGTAAAATGAGCAATCTAGATGAAAGAAGGGCTCTAAGGTAGAAACTGAAAAAGTATAAGCCATATATGGCAGGAAGAGCTCTTGCTTTGATGCTTAATGAAATAGCCTGGTCGCAGCAGAGAAATCCAACTCTTGATATAAAACATTCACTGTGGACTATGACAAACATGACCTATTCAAACAAGTTCCTCTGAAGATGTTTGGCTGTTGGGTCACACATGAAACAAGAAAACTGAGGTTTGACATTCTCTGTCAAGAACCAAATCATTTATCATAGTTCTATCTAGCTGCCTTAGAGTTAAAAGTGATTTTTTCTTATTAAGATGAAGAATTCCACCTCTCCACCCACCCCAGCTTCTTGCTTGGCCTTCTTAAATATTAGTTTGGTCTACAGAAAAGTCACTGCTTTCTGGATACTAACCCCTCAAAACAAGTGTAGCAAAGGGAGAAAAGCCTTGATTCCATTTCCTGCCCTCCTATTCACTGACCAGGATAGCTGACAAGACACAGTGGGCTCAAGACGCATAAACTGGACTGTGTCAAGGATTCCAGTGATGTATTTCCACTTGGAGAAAAAGTAAATCAAGAGAAAAACAGTGCCTCTTAGTCAGAACCCCAGTTGCCTCCTGAGGCTGCTCCTAAGATAGAACGATAACACACATGCCTTACTGTTGGCTGAAACCAAAGACTCATTCTAGCCCTTAGGCTATTGCAACACCAAAGTACCTAATCATCAAATATGACCAAGAGTCATATAATATTCCAAGGATATTATATTCAAACATCAAGTAAAATGCTGCTTCTGCCTTTCACAGAACTGTCCTGTATTCTGGCATCTTTTTTCTTAGAAACATTGCTGGCTGTGATGCAAACAGAAGGAAGGAAGTTTCATATCAATAACCATAGGTAGTGCTTGCTTTCCATAGCACATTTCATTGTGTGTAAGCCTGTAAGAAAGTCTGCATCTTTCAGATACCATGGATCTAAATAGCTTCAAGCTGTTGCTCCTTCACTTTAAGTCACACAAGACTTATTGTGCTGAGCATCCAGTAAAGGAGTTCAATAATACCTATGGAGGACTCTTATAGGTACTATTGCTCAAGCCTCCTACAGAGAAAAGAGCCAGTTATATCCCTTTCTTTTGCTTTTACTGTTGCTCTTCACAGGTAAGAGAAAGCTCTCTCAGGGGAGTTTCTTGTGTGTGAGTAAATTCTGCTGATGTTTACCTCTACCTCAGTCTTAGGAACTCCATAATAAAACACCTAAGGACTATTTATCCTGAATCAGTTCTGTTAGAAAGAGTCTACACTCTATTTTTTACTTCTAAAATATCAATGAATCCTCTTGACAATTACTGATGTAACATACCCAAGATTTTTACCATGTCTTCAATTAATTAACTGATGTGAGATCCTAATTTTTTGCTATGTAAATGGACCCTGGCTATCATAGAATCATAGAATCATAGAAGTAGGGTTGGAAGGGACCTTGTAGATCTTCAAGTCTGACCCCCTGCCTGGGCAGGAGAAAAAAACTGGACTCAAATGATTCCAGCCAGGTAGGCATCAAGCCTCCTCTTAAAGACCCCCAGGGTAGGAGCCAGCAACACTTCTTTTGGAAGTTGGTTCCAGATCCTAGCCACCCTGACTATGAAATAGTGCTTCCTGATGTCTAATCTAAACCTACTCTCCAACAACCTGTGGATGTTATTCCTTGTTATGCCAGGGGGCGCTAGGGGGAACAAGGTCTCTCCCAAACCTTTCTGGTCCCCCCTAGTGAGTTTATAGACGATCACCAGGTCCCCCCTCAGCCTTCTCTTGTGAAGGCTGAACAGGTTCAGGTCCCGCAGTCTCTCATTGTAGGGTCTGCCCTCTTGTCCCCGGATCATGCGGATGGCCCTCCTCTGGACCCTCTTCATGTTGTCCACATCCCTCCTGAAGTGGGGTGCACAGAACTGGATGCAGTACTCCAGCTGTGGCCTGACCAGTATTGCATAGAGGGGGAGGATCACCTCCTGGTCCCTGCTTGAGATACACCTGTGGATGCATGACAAGGTCCAGTTAGCCTTGCCAACTGTGACCTCGCATTGTCGGCCCATGTTCATCTTGGAGTCAGTAATGACTCCAAGATCCCTTTCTGCCTCCATGCTCTCAAGAAGGGAGTTTCCCATCTTATCTTCTCTTATATATCTTATCTTGAATATAACATAATTCAATTTAGGGTAGACTTCCAAGTGAATGCTCATTCCAATCAAATGGAGTTATGGCTGAATTTAGACTACAGAGTACAAATTATTATCTTAAGGCATCTTTAAAGCAACCAAGTGGATAATCTTCATCCAGATTATTCACAAGGGCCCTCTTCTCTGTGACATCACCTGAGACAATGGAGCCAATGATTCATCCTCATCGGATATATTCTCTTCCACTGTGATGATTTTTATAGTAAAATGTCAGCCCAGGGGGGACAAAGGAGGATTGAAGTAGGAGAAAGAGAGTTAGTGTCATAGGCTAAGTACAGATGTTCAAAAAGCCTAAAGCAGAAGCAATCTAAATGAAGCACTCTTCTCAAAGACCTCCAGATTAGGTCAGGATTGAACAGAACACACTTGCACTGTTTGGTGGATGGGGCTAATAGGGGTGTGCGAGATGGGCCCTATTCAATTCGGATTTGGATTAGGCCCAAATCAGGGACTCTGCTTCAATTTGTAGATTCGGATCACTGTCCCTGATTCAATTCAGCCGAATCTGAATCTGAAGATTCAGAGAATCAGTGATTCCGCCATAGACACAGCTTTAAATGCTTTTTCTACATGCCCTCGAATTGGAGGATTCTGATTCGATTTGGAGAAATTAAAGGGTCTCCTGATTGGATTCAGATTCAGAGATTCAGCCACTGAATTGGGCTGAATCTCCACCAAATCAAATCAGTGACTGAAGTGTCACTCTAGTGGCTAAAAAACTCTAGTGTTTAAGTCCAACAGACTGTGGGCACTCTCCAACACTTCCCAGGAAGATGAGGGAGAATACTAGGGCCAGCCAAGCAGCCGGGTACCCTTGATTGACCAGCGTGCCCCTCTCCCCGACCTCACCCCTCTGACATCTGGCTGCTGTCACCACCTCCCCACAAGCTTGCTCGAGGGCTTGGGTCTTAGTGGGGCTGGGCCGGGTCCATATGGTGGAGAGGCTCTGTTCCCCCAGCTGCAGCCAGGAACTGCAGCTGGGGGCCACACCACTTTTTTGCTGCACTGGAAACTGTGACTGGGGAGGGTGAAAAGGAGCCTCCCTGTCGCACAAACCCAGCACAGTCCCCACCAAGACCTGAGTCTGCAAGTTGGGGGTGGGGCATGGGAATCTGCATGGCAGAGAGACTCTGTTACTCCCCCACTGCCCCGCCACAGTTCCCAGTGTGGTGAAAAGTGGCATAGCCCTGAGCTGCAACTCCTGGCCACAGCAGGGACAATGGAGCCTTTCTGTTTGCATGGACTTGGCCCAGCACCCCACCAAGCCCCAAGCAAGCAAGCTGCAGGGGGATCTGCATGACAGAGAGACTCCGTTTCCCTACCCTTTTGCCTGGCCACATAAGGAGGAGACAAAGCCTGTCTCCTCTCTGTGACATCCTGGCAGTGGGGCTGGACTGGTGCTCACCCAGACCAGAAGAGTAGCACCTGAGACTAGCAAACCACCCAGAAAGGGGCCCTTGGGATGCTGGTGGAATATGACCTACCTTGATTCAAGATGGTGGGTCACATTCATATATAGTTGTGATGCTAGAAGATACTACATTTCAGTTACCAGGAACACTTCCTGATGTAGTGTAGGATAGCCGTGTAAAGTTTGAGCTTATATATGCAAATTTAATTTTGTTTCCTTGTGTGTAGGAACTACAACTGTGGTTGGAAATACATTTTCTATAAAAATGCTGAATAATTAAATTATCTTTTCTTCAAAAATGTTGTAGTTTTATTGTGAAAACTACGAGATGAAAATCAGAAAATTAATTTCTGAGTTTCCCAAGAAAGACACATATACCCAAAACACTAAAACATGTGTTGATTATAAAAATGTCTCCAGCATTAGCTGCAATAAAGTCCATAGTAGTACTATAAGATCCAAGACAAGGTATAAAAAATTGACTTGTGATTTGAGGCATCTCAGCTAAGTGGAGGCACAATATGCTCTAAGTGACTATATAAATACAGGGATGATGTAACTTTTATTATCTTCTATCACACAAATATATTTTTTTATGTTTTCTAATGGCACAAATAAGAAATGGAGGAATAAATTGTTTTGGAATTATGTAGATACTTTTTTTTTATTAAATGGAAGAGGCATTCATTTACAATAGCATAATATGTATTAGAAGCAATTATATCATCTGGATTTCTCTTTGGGTGCAACTTATGCACTAGTGAAATGGGGTAATTATGAGAAAATGACTTTTTGTTGTTAATTATAAAAGTGGTATGATGTTCGAGTAATTACAACAAGATTTTCTCTTTTTTAATTCTTAGTATAAATATGTATTTCAAAGCAATTATAAATAACAGAAGGAAAAATATGCCATTTCCTTTTAAAACAAAAAAGAAAGGAAAGAAATAATGTTGCCTTGATATAACTGTTAAAGTTCCACATTTCATAAGATGCAGAAATATTTGCTTATATAATAGTTTAAAATCCATATTTTTTTTGAAACGCACATGAAAAAATGTCTTTATGTTTTAATTAGAAAGAGGCCTGGTGGTTTCAATTACATATAGGGTTCAATTACATAATAGGTAGGGAACTTGATAGAAAATGATCCCTTTGTAATTACTCAAACAGAAGGCTAATGTCCTTATTAACAGCAGAGAAGGCACTAATCCAGAATTGCCTCAAACACATTGCCTGTCTCTGAGCTTTTTAAGCCAGCTCCCCCACACAGAGGTAAAGTAATTATGCTCGATTAGGTAAGGCATCTGGGAATTTTGACAAATGTATGAGATCTGAGTTATGCTGGCAATCCCAAGCACTGTAACTTAAGTATTTTGGGTCAGAGCACAGACCAGCCCTACACAGCTGCACAGAGGCTTAAGTAAGACACATACATGCACTCCCTTGAGTAGCTTCTTTAACATCTGCTGCTGAGTCAGAGCAGCAGAGGTTGACTACCCAGGACTCCCATCCTGACATAAAATGGCTAGTAATCTGCTAATTGTCAGGGCCAGTAGCTGGTTACTGCTCTCCAGGAGAAAGAGAGGAAATAAGGAAGCAAGTGCTCCTGCCTTCCAGGCAATTTCTCATGACCACAACTCCATAGTTAACTGAGAGATGTATTATACTGTATGTATGGCAGAAATGTTAAAACATAACAAAGCTTTGCATTTTTATACAGTTCTAACTGGTCTAAAATTGCATGCAACATATTTTAGGTAGGTGCCATATTTATGAAGAAACACAGGCTAAGAAGTAGAAAAAAATGTCACTTTATCATGCCTTCTCATTTTTGGTAGACAAGACCCTTAATCAGGTTTCTATAAGATTTATTTCAACTGGAGATTTTGATCTTGGTATGAAATAAGGTATGAACTTAATATGAACTTAATAACACTTACATTCGTCATTCTTCATGTGTTTATGTGGCATTAATGAATATAGATGGCTATTCAGCCAAGAATGTGCAACCCAGTGACTAAAATTTAGGGCCTGACCCTGTAAATGTCTCTGATGGCCATAGTATAATATGAGTTATTCAAAATGATGTCCTACAGCAGTAAGTATTATAACCACCAGTAAACCACTGTGAAGTTAGATCCTTAAATTGCCTTGTTAAAAACTTATGTTCATTTTGTAGCTGTTAAAATGTAAATGCACTATTTTTTCATATAAAGATATCATAACTTTAGAACCACATTAGAAACATTTTAATACTTTAAACAATCAAGTGTAAAAGCTGCAGTTATAGCTAACTCAACCTTTTCCCTCTGGATCAGAGCTTCCATTTATGTGTTTATTATCCTCAGGTGGTGACCAAGTTAGTCTCAATTGTTTCTTGTTTAAATAACTGTTTAAACAGCTGACTAATTTGACTTTGGGCTATTTTATAGATCACATCTCTATATATGGCTTAACCATTTTTCTTTGACTTACTAACTTGTTTGGGTTTTTTTAATATTGCATCATATTGTACCTTGTACCAATTAGTATGACTTGATAGAAAATATGCTGTTTATAAGCAGTACAAGAATGTTTTCATCCCTGTCAGTCCTGCAAATTCAGTCTGAGCTTTGAACATAGAGGATACTCCTTTTCCTCTCATGCATCATCACTAATAGTACAAAGTATGAAGGCTAATTAGACCACAAGTACATCTGTCACACCACTGTGTTCAAAGTATGCCCTCAGTGAAACTTGTTCATCTTCATTACTTAAATGGGTTTTCATGAGTTTAACACAGGAGCATTTTCCTTATAGGGCCATATCCATCTCACTGGGTCATGGAATATTCTGCTTCTTGCTTGCTATTCAAACCCAGGATGTTTTCCCTCCTGGCTGCTCAATGTGTTTGGCTTCAAGAAGAGAGGTGGAGCATGCTCTCTCTCTCTCCCTTTCTCTCTGCTCTTATACAGTCCCTATCACTGTGGCGTTTGATGGCCATTCATAATTTTAAACCAAAATATTCTGCTAAGGCAAATTTGCAGCATTTACAGGCAAAGGTGGTGGTGGCATTTAGTTGGTTTTGTATATTTTGACAAAGAAGAAACTTATTGTGATCATGTTATTGTATTACAATATGTCTAGGATATGAAGTGACCCCTGTTCCTCATGCTGTTTAAGGTATTTTTCATTAAATAGTCACTGGATAAAATTCACAGAAAACATTAGCTATAGAGCCTAGAAACCAGGGCTTCTTCCTTCCCAAGACAATACCAAAGCTTCCTGGAACACAGTCACACTCCCACTTATGTATCCCCTTTCTGGCTCCATGTACTTCCACTCTGGAGACCGGCCCCAGCACCCCTGGCAGGGTGCAAAGCTGCGTGGGGAACTGCTCCAGGCTGGGGCTGGGATTTTGCAGTGGTGACAGCATAGTCCAGAGCCAGGGCAGTGCCACGATCTGCTGCCTGCATTCCCCTGCCTGGGGTGTGCAGGCAGTGGAGTACAGCTTTGCCCCACCTCCAGACCATCCTGTCACTGCTGCAAGATCCCAGCCCCCAGAGCACCTCCCCACCCAGCCACATGCCCTGCCATCATTGCTGGGGCCGAGCTCTATGGAAACCCTGGCCCCACGCTGTCACGGCACTGTGGCTGCCGGCATCTCCATGGAAACTGGCCACAGCAATGTGGGCAGGGGCTGCTGGGAAATGGAGTCTACCATGGGCTCAATTCACTTTGCCCACCCCTGAACTAGACTATTGGTTCTTAACCTCTCTAGATTCAAGACACCCATCAGAAAATGCCAGCTCTTAATTTTCACTCTTTTTTTTTAACACCAAAGAAGAACAAAGCAATTTGTATGTTGCAAAGAACTCAGAAAGATCACAACAGGTCAGAAGGTTTTTGACTCTATGGATTCCTATTTGAAATTTCTGGGCTTATCTTGTGAATCACATGTAGGTGTTTACACACCTGACAGTGCTAATACTGTGTAACATCTTTAAAAGGATCTCATGGCACCCTGATTGAAAATCACGTTGATCCTAAGTCTCATAGGCAAGTTCCCTAGCCATTAGGCTAAAAGGAGGATGTGCAAGTGAGGCTTCTTCACACCATTAAGAGTTTTAGGTAAAGCTTACAGGCTTTTCAAGACACATTAGGATTGTAAGAACATCTAAACCATATTAGAGGCCTCCATAAAATGCTTCTGAAGGGAAGACGTTTGTGAGATCCGGATAGCATCCTGAAGGGAAGAAGAAGACTTAGTGTTTTGTTGTAGGAATTTCACCATTTTGGTACAGAAGAACCCATGCTGCAGACTGACTTTGTAAAATGATAGAGACTGTATAGAAAAGAACGGTGTGAGAGAAAAGAGATTATAGCTATCAGATAGCAATATCAACTAACCAGTGACCAGCCTTTCTGAGTATTCAAGTAATACATTGCTTAAATTATACCAGACCTCATACATGCAGTATGTTATAAACCAAACATATAGCATTATGTTAGGAATGAATTATCCTCATACTCATTATCCTTTCTGAAAACACATAACACATTTTTATGTTATTGTTCTGAGCTAACTGTTTACCTTCTACACATTTTGTTCAATATCTTCATCTGTATTTGTCAAAGTAAACAAGATAATAAAATTCCTCTGATACCTGGAAATGCCATCTGAAAGCCTTCAAATGATTTATCCCTTTATTATCCTGTGCAGTTAGTTGAACACTGATGCATTCTTACAGACCTTACACAGTGTATGTCACTATTTATTTCTGTTCGTTACTGTACCACACTTGCAGAGGGTAACTTGTGTTTGCTTAATGAGAAGATGCAGAAATAAGTAGTCTAATATCACATATACTTGATCAGATATGTAGCTAATCTTAACATTAACCAGTAGCTGATTTTTTCTTCAAGAGACCAAAGGTCAGAAAACCTCAAAAGATGTCTAAATTAGCAAGTACTAATCATTAATTGCTTAGGGGTCAAAGATTTACCCAAACCTAGAAAACCCTTGGG
This sequence comes from Gavialis gangeticus, assembly GCF_001723915.1. Taxonomy (NCBI): domain Eukaryota; kingdom Metazoa; phylum Chordata; order Crocodylia; family Gavialidae; genus Gavialis; species Gavialis gangeticus. Next base: position 24,327,541 of record NW_017729026.1, read on the forward strand.
CTACCATAATTGACGTATTAGTTTTTGTAGCCAGGGGCACGCAATGTAACTAGCATCCCATCTGGGCATCTTTGCCTTCCTAGCTGGAATAACCAAATAATCATTTACAGCTAAATTACCTGAAGAGGCTTTCAGTCTGAGCCCCAAAAACTCACCTATAGCTGAATAGCGAGATACTTTTCTTGTAGCTTTTTTATTTAACTAGCATGCTTT
>NW_017729026.1:24332753-24334413 GCF_001723915.1 Gavialis gangeticus
CATCTGGGCATCTTTGCCTTCCTAGCTGGAATAACCAAATAATCATTTACAGCTAAATTACCTGAAGAGGCTTTCAGTCTGAGCCCCAAAAACTCACCTATAGCTGAATAGCGAGATACTTTTCTTGTAGCTTTTTTATTTAACTAGCATGCTTTTTGTCTTAATATAAACCTTCATTGATAAACTCAAAGAAGGTCTGGGTGTTTCTCTATTTCAAAAAGATTCAAAGACCCAGACCTCAAAATTTGGATTTGAATTTGCAATACTTCCTCAGTTTTAATCTACCTCACTATGTTGCAAATCATATTTACCTTTAATCAGATCCAAAGCTAACTCCAAATGTAGTAAATTCACTGTCTGAGTTTAAGCTGGCACAACACACTTATAGTTGTTATTTTTTTATTATCTGTAGCTTTTGCATTTTCAGTATAATAATGGGGTACTTTCTGGTTGCAATAAACATGAAAAAATTTCAACAAGGCACATTCTAAGTCTTGTATGTATGTACATGAATCCTACTTATTCAGGAAAGTTGATGAAAGTTGCTTTATATTTGGCCTTAAAGATTCACAGTAGGTTCACATTAACAGAAAAAATTGCCTGTGATAAATATATTTAAAGGTTCTTCACAGTACAAAATCACTTTAAGATTTTTGTACAAATTAATAATGGTTCAGAATTTCTATACAATTTAAGCATCAAGGTAGACTATAGGTTTGCTTTATACACAACTTTAATTATATTCTGTGAACTACAATTAAAAAGGGGTATGGTTGAGACTAAGTAATAGGACAAGCTGAACTGAAGACAATACCATCATTTTAAAGCGTGATCCTCCTTCCTGGTGACTGCAAACTCCAGTTATGCCATCTTCAAACTGTAGTTAGGACATGTGTACCCCTTGTTCTGAATTCATTCTTCTTGTAATTTATTTTGTTTGAATAGTGATTTTTATTCCAGTTTAAAAGCAGGTTTAAGGGCAGGAAAAGGATGTTGACAAGCAATGATGAATCAAGAAATTTCTGTAAAAAGAAAGCTGACCACAGGGTCTTCAAGCAATCACCCAGAAAGTTATGTTCTAGTCCCTGACCTTCACTCTTGTTCCAAATAGGAAGCAAGTAATGTCAGCTGTATATATTATTCAGGTCTCCCCTTCTCTTTTTTTCCCTCTCATTCCGTGTCTGCTCTTCAGGGACGGAGAGGCAGATTCAAGTCCCTAACAGGAGGCTGTCATCTCTGAGACACAACTAAGACTAGTTTTTCTCTTCCCACACTTTCCCCTACATAAGCTACCTCTGCAGAGGGCTACAGTTGGACTTCTTGTGTTCACTTATACCTCTGAGGGATGCATGCTACAATTACCATTTGCACCTTCATTTGGACAGAAAAGCTGTGCTTATAGCATCAGACCTGGAATCCTAGGCCATGTGCTCTTGGACAATAACCTAAATTTCCTAAACATTCATTCTGTCTTTATTATTATTATTAATTATCTGCTCGAAGATGGAAATCATTTGAGTTGGTGTCCACTAAGATACTGGTGGACAAAAACGTTCATCTTATGGTGAAAGTAGAGTGCACAAGCCTGCTATGCGTACAAGTTCCTTGTACAGGAAATAGAGAAAAGTAATTGCCTTTAGGTAGAGGATTAGGGGTTTAC
>NW_017729026.1:24339413-24350647 GCF_001723915.1 Gavialis gangeticus
CCTGCTATGCGTACAAGTTCCTTGTACAGGAAATAGAGAAAAGTAATTGCCTAACAATGGGGTTCACAACAGTCACCATGCTGAGTAGAGGATAGGGAGGTCATTTAGGTAGCCGGTAGGAACTGGCAAAGAGAGAGGCTTGTTTTAGGAACCTATGTGAGATTGGGCTTTACCATCCCAAAACAATGCCTCCCCAGCACTTTCTGTTAAGTACAATGCTGCTCATGCCCTGAGCACATCTACCGGACTACGTCCCTCAGGACTTGCAGATGCGGGGACACTTTGTGTGTGGATCCAGAATGTGCTCAGGCACTGAGACGCTCAATCCAGCCAAGATACCAGTGCTCCTAGGCATGTGCAGTTGCAAATTTTTTAAGCACCAAAGCTACTGGGAAAAACTTAGCTGCATATGAACTTTCAGACACACTGCTTGGCAAGGCATTCATAAAACACTCAGTTGGGTTCAGGAACCTACATTTCACTGAAGTTTTATCTCGGGTACCTACAATCTATTTTTTTAATTTGGCTCTTATTTCTCAAAATAGGTTCTAGTAAGATCGTTTATTCAGAAAACACATTCACTAGAACTAATTGATCATCCCTAATGATAGATAGATAGATACACAGAGATCTTGAATCAAAACCTGACTGACCCCTTGTACTGAAATGATTCCATTAAAATGAACGAACAACTTCAGATTTACACTAGAATGAGTATAATTTGCAGTCACATGATATTTAGTAAAAACCCCATTGGCATGAATAGCTGAAAGCTCTTTCTTATTGAAAAGATCCTTAGAAATTTCAGTGGATCACCTGCACAGAAAAAGGATAGCAAGGTATTAATATACCATTGAGGATAAAGAGATAAAGCTGGGTGTACGTCTTTGCATGGAAAATAGATGCACATATTAGAATTTAAGAAGTTGGTATTTTGATCCTGTTTCTATCGCATATCATTTGGGATCTACAGCATACTTTATTCCCCAGGTTTACCCTATAATGCTACTACAGATAACAACAAAGCAACAAACCTGGGTGTAATGGTCCTCTCAAGCTAAATTGTAACTATTTGTTTTTGTTGTTGGAGTACTTCCTCCATAACTTACTTCTCTGTAACAGACAGAAGGGCAAAGCTGCTTCTACTCCTGATTTGGAGGTAAGTAGGAGTGATACTAAAGTGGGTCAACTAAATAAATAATAACTCTGTATCCCTCTGGAGGAGACTAACAATTGACATAACTAGCATGGAACTAAAAATGAAAAAAATAAGGCCTCCATTGAAGAATATGGGGAAATAATAGACACTAAACAGAACATGAGATATACTGGAAATATATATTTCTCATTCTAAATTACAGGCTCACATATTCTTTAAAAAATAAACTTATGGGGAAATTGACTCTCTCTCTGCCTTGCATTGAAGTAATCCCACATGGGACATTTTGCATTCCTTTGGCTGCCTGAAATGCTGAGATGTGGATGTTTCAACACTTCCTCTTTTGGGCTGTGATTTAGCTTTGAATAAGAGCTTTTGCTACAGAAAGGAGTAAGGGGTGGAATTTTTACCAGCAGCTGGCTGGGGTGGGTAGTAAATGGGACAGGAAGTCATGGTCTGTGTCTTGGAGGAACAGAAAGGAGACGGGCTGCATGCTGCCTCTCTTATCTCTGCAAGGAAGTCAGGCAAAGTCAGGATGATATGAATTAGCACTACTGTTTTCTGTCTACAACTCCACATGCCTTTTTACAAACATGTCACCAACTGATTTGTGCACTGGGAAAATACATAACCATTGCATGTGTTTTTGTCCTCCTGCTCCTTAACTTGAAATTCTCTTTGTATATAGCAAGTGGCAGATTTTGAAGAATGAAGGCAAGAGGAAATGCAAGCTGCTGAAGGCTCTCAAGCTCAGCTGGAGGAATATGTAATAGTCTTTTATTTTTCCTTTAAAATGACACAGTATAATTTACACCTTGTTTTACAACTGTAATTTCTTTTTTTTCTCCCCTGAATTTCAGCCAGCCTCACTCACTGAGGTTCTCAGCATGTTGGAAATATTTGAGCTGTGACCTTCAAGGAGCACCTGTACACCACATTTCTGAGCAAAGATAGCAGGTCTGTTTTGTGGGGCTATAATCAATGTCTCCATTCACTAGGGCAAAGTACCAGCTGTTGTGTTACCAGGGGCATTTTATAGCCACCATACTTTTTTTTTAAAGATATTTACAACAAGTCTGGAGCTCTCAGATTTCTTTAAGTCCTCTTATCATCATACTTCAGGGTTTGGTAGAGTAGGAAGTTTTCTCTGTAGTTGAAAAGAACCTTTTGCTAATCAGTAGAGGGGACACATGCATGAGATTGCCTTTCATACAATTAGCAATCAGTTAAGCACACTGATTATCTGTACTAACATTACCCATACAGCTCCCCCAGAGCTCTGTTCTGCCAACTTCCATGCTGCATGGGAGTGTGCAGTCTCAAAGCAATTGTCCTCGTGGCCTTTCACAGCACTGCCATCATCATGCCTCAGTTTCCCTCCTGGTTCACCCAATAGTTCTCTTAGCCTTTAAAATGTTTCAGTTGCTGAGGTGATTTCATTTCTAACCAAATTAAAAAGGCTGCCATTTTGGAGATATCAGACTCTGTAAAATGCAACTTGTCTTCTGTTCCAGCCTGACATAGCAAAGCCTTTCTTTCCTGAAGGTGTGTTTTTTCTCTCCCTCCATCTCCTGGGCTTTTCTGTCATTCCAGGTTTTTTCTTGTAAACAATAGGTCTCTGTACTTCCTCACAGGTTAGGAGTATAGGGAGAAATCAAGCCCTCTAATTATGGGTTTCTAGTCTTGGGAATCAGCCAGCTTGCCCATGCAAAATACAACTTTGTCTGCATCTCCTTAACAAAGTTTCTGCCTATGCCACAGACACTCTTGACCTGTCTCACTGCGATTTTATAGGTTACACCACCAAGACGCCTCTTCCTAGAGTCTCCTTCAGAAGTCCTCTTTCCCCACCCTGTCCCTTCTCCACTTTTCGTAGAGTCTCGACAAGAATTCATCTTTGCCTTCAATTCCAGAGCCAAAAATTCTAGCGGGTGACCACAGCCTCCTTTACATGATTGCGCTCCAGTCCTGGCTCCCAGGCCGTCTTTTCTCCAACTCTGCCCCTCTGTGGAAAAGCTCACTCAGACTGTAATCTCTACCTAGCCCCAGGGTTCAAATCTCCCATTTAACCTTGGAATGGGGTCTCCATAGCTCACTCCTGTTCACAGGATTCCCAACTCAGTAACAACAGGGATCTGATTAGAAAGCGTTTCCTGCCAAGACACTCTTCTCTCATTCAATCCCTGTACCTATGCTATTTTTCAAGTAGTAACATTAGACAGCGGGATACTTACTGACCTGCATTTGTCCAGAAGTTTTCTGTAACCTTTTCTGTCATATGAAGATTTCACCACAATCATCACTGCCTTTGTCATTTTAGGATTAAACAACAAGTGTTCTCCATGTGGGATAGATGTGAGCACCAACCAAAAATGTCACCCCTCAAGGAATATGTTTGCCCATTTACTAACTACTTCTTGCTGAGAATATGTGGTCTATTGATTGCAATAGTTTCCAGTTAATTTTTCACTCATAACCTACAGGGTCTAAACAGCTAGATGCCCAGTTATATCAGAGGCCATTTTCTCCTTAACTTCCACTCTGATAAACTGAGACAAGGTGTAGTAGTTAGACAAACATCCACAAATCTGGACATCAGAGCTCTAGAGGCGCAGAGCATTGTAAGTGGTGGTCTCTTGTCTGGAATTTGCTTCCTCTCTTACTTCAACACATCTGTTGACATTAAGGGCACAATGTAGCTATGCATGTACTATTTATTAAGGTCTTTTTTATCAGATAAAGAGCTGATTTGCCTCAGGGCATATTTGAGAAGTGGTTGATATTTTTTTAGTGAAAGGATTGATTTCTGCGGTTGTAGAAATATTTCTATTGAAAATATGTTCATTTTCCTTTAAATCTTTTTCCCTTATGTATCAGTGCTTAGAGATTTATATGTGTACATTGTCTCAGAGAAGCAAAACTAAATGATCATTTTACCTTTGAGCTATTTATACAGATGAAAACAATACCTAGCAGTTGGGGTACATTTCATCTTTCAAGTCATTTATGAACATTACGTTAACTAACTAAATTACAAATGAAACCCATTAATGCATTAGTTCCCCAAAGACCCAAATGATATATGCAAGATGTAAGACTTTTCTTGGAAGAAACATTTCAGCAAATGAAAGTTTTAAAATTGCTTCATCAGTTGCCCAAGATCTTATCATGAAAATAAGATTAATTCATGGCAGGCCTGTAGCTCTGCAAAATAACCTTTTTGTCACCTAACCTTATTTCAAAGGTGAATAGGCAGAGTTTGCTCTAACTTTCAAAATGAACAATTTTCACTGTGAATGACCATAGAATTTTTTTGAGAGACTTCTTATGGATTGTAAACCAGACTGTTAGGAATATAAATGTAGTCCTCACTATAGTTTGGCCATGAGAGGATGCTATTACTATCAATGTAATGGCTATGCCCCACTGAAAAAGTCCTTCTGTAATGTATAGCACAGTGGATGCATCTACATGTACAATTAATGAGAACAAATAAACTTCAGAGCATATTGCATCAGGGTTTATTCATGCCCAGCACATGGAGCCCAGTCCTAACAGCCTGGACTGGTAGTAGACCCAGGGGGTCAGCCTGCCAGAAAGCCAGTACTGAAGCACCTTGTGCAACAACCAGCTGGGGCAGTGCTGCCACACACAAAAAATACTTGTATTTTACAAGTCCTACCCTGCTGCAGTTTGTTTCATGCTCCCTAGTAGGGACACACATGAAGACACTCAGATGTCTACTGCACAGTTAATTAGTTAACTGCACAGTAAATGTCTTGTGTAGATGCACCCAATAAGTGGTAAATAAGTACATACACTCATGTACTGTGTGGAATAATGGGAACTGTCTTTCCATGTAAAAGGTTGTGCAGTAAGATACAGTTTTATATTTCATTTCATAAGTAGGCCTAGATCATCATCTACACAATGATTTTCTTGGAGTTGAGATGAGATATTATGGAAATAATATTGCATTTGTGATGGCTACCAGGATATATTTTTTGGTAGATTTTCTGATGAAAGCACTTTGGACAGGAGGTAAAGTCTTGAAATAGGTATCCTCAGATTCCGAGGGATCCCAAAAAGGTTCATCTTGACATTCACACTCCCTCCCCACCCCTTTTTTCCAAGCAAATATTCCTGTATTCCCACCAACACCTTTTAATTTCCAGTTTTTGATCTCTGTAGAAACTAAAAAGGCTGATGACAGAAATCACTTTTCCACACTAACTAGCAATACCTCTGGGACTGTTGTACTAGAGTAGCTGTTGACACATTTCTGTGCCCTTTATTTAGGTTCTGCATAAGTGGTCTACTTAGGGCTGGCATTGAGAGAACATCTGGACCTCTGAGAGGTCAGATAATCACTCTCACACCACCCCCAACCACCTGTTCCAACCACTTTTTCCTCTGTTCCCCATTCAGTCTTACTGCAGAACTTCAGCAGTGAAGGATATTGTTTTCAGGCTTTCCATATCTCTTTGGATTTCATCCAAAATAAAGGAGATGCATTTATCTATGTTTGGTAGATTTAAACATTCTTTTTTATGTACATGTTCTGGGAAGATGTGAGTTTAAATCCCTTTCTGAGTGCAGTTGGGCCTTGAACCTGAGTTTTCTGATCCCTGAGCAAGTGCCCTGAATAACAATTGGGTTAAAAGCTAAAAGAATCTGTTTGCTTGTCCTTAGCACAAGTAGATAAGCATGTTTTTTTCTGCATTCACACCTCCAGGAATTTCTACACCTGCCTAGGTGATCCTATTCCACCACAGAGTATGTATAGCCATAGTGGGGGGCTTCTGAGCATGCTCAAAATGACAGGTATAGTGACACACATGGAACAGAATCTAAAGTTTGCATAAGTGCTAAAAGTTTCACTTAAGTCGCAACATTTGGGTATGTAAAGTATTGGATTTTGCCCAAAATGTCTCACATCTCTCTACTGTTGGTCCATATACAGGATTCCAAATTGTTCCTGCTCATAGCTTCCCTGTTAGCTCAGGTGGCAAACATCTGCGTAGTGAATCTAAGGTTGCATCCCTACTAATGTTCTATGTGGGTGTCAATTTGATGATGCATATTGAAATCTCTGTGGGGGGGTGTTTCTTTTTGCAACTGCACTGCATGTTCCTCATTATCTGGACACCTTGCTTGAGATACTGCGTCTGATTTATAGAAGTACTGAGCATTCACAGGTACAAATAAAGTCAATGAGAACTGTGCTTTGTTTACATGAAATAATGTCACGTTATGTACTCTCAAAAACCAAGTCAGAGGTACCTGCAGTTGAGAACAAAAATTTAGCTGGATACTTTTGACCTGAGTTTCCCCCTGAACCAGTTGCATACATAGGTAACCAACATTACTTCTAGCTTTTTCCCAACTTGGTATGCTTGGCTTTGCAATCTTAATAATATTTTTTAATGCACAGGCGATTTTTTTTCAATATAAAGTAAAATAGACTGGCTACAAAATGCAACAGATTACAAATGTTTGGAAATAATGATGTAAGAGAGATGTTCCAGAATTTCCTAAACCCTTTATAGCTTTGTAGCTTGATAGTTTGATAAAGAAGAGGATTTCAGAATACAAGTGTTCAAATAACTGTGTATGGTGAGCATGATCGCTGAGTGTTTGTTTAATCAATTATCACTGTAAGTCTTATGAAAATGCAACATATTTTAAATACTATGTACAGAAGAAGTATGTTACACAGTGTGTGATTATCACTGGCTTAATTTTCCTTTAATTTTATATTTTAGAGTTATTTGCTCCCCACATAGGTCTGTTATGGATGTTTAGATAATTGTGAGCATGGGTGGATGGTAAGCTAAATAAACTTTCATTGCTCCAGTGTTACACTTATCTTGTCCATTAATTAGTCAGTTTGTTTATGGATTCTGGCAAAATGTAATTGTTTGCGACTGCTTGCTCTTCAGTGTCCTTTTTTGTGAGGCCATGAGAGTTGTGCTATATTAAAAAAATGTTTAGCTGAACCCATATTTTTGTTTCCCATTTCATTAATTCTACAGGAGACCTTTTACAGCAGTAACTAGGAAGCATTCCATTTTACAAGACTAAAGCCTTACTTTAGTTTCACTAGGCATATTTATCCCTGATCAAATGTAACACAGCTAATTGGCATATTTTGCAATGACTCGATTTCCATAGTGCATTAGTTGCTCAGGTTGCCCATCCCATGGATTACTATTCAGCTTCAAGTACCATCTGTCTTTCACATCTCTTGCTTTGTACATGGTTAGCTATAGTATACCATTTTTCATAGTCTAAACGATCTAATATCCATTTATCTCTATCCTGCTTTAAGCTTTATTTCCACCCTTTTGGTGTCTCTTTAGGCTTTCAGTTCAGTACTATGTTGTTTTCTGTTCATACTGTAGTTAGCAATGATGTTTTCCTTGTCTATCAAGTTTTTTTAATTTTGATTTCTCGTCCCCTCAAGTGGTGTGGGATTGACAGCCCTGGAAAATGCAACCTGTTCATCCAAAAAGGAACAGAGAGGAAGCAACAGTGTGATCTCCAAAATGATCCCACAATTTTACTTCAATCCTGAGCAGGAAAAAACCCTCTCTAGGACCAAGAGGATAGTTTCCTAATAGGATACAATTGGCAGGGCTGTCTAATGTGGCTTCTGATACCCATCTATTAAGAATTTGACAGTGTACTTCATTTACAACAGATATATCAGTTTAGGAACTGCCACCAGCTGATATCACTAATCAAACTGAATCATTCAGATGCCTACCATTAACAATCTCCAGGGAACTGGTGGTTGATGGATTGAAAACATTCACAATATTCTTACATCTCTTCTATATCAGACAAAATCTCAGCTTTCCAAGTAGGGTGCTTTACACCTCTTTCCTCTACCTGAACAGTGCAAGCAGGTCAACGTTTGATCTACCTTTAACTGATGCATCAAACTCATTATGACTTCCAAAACCCAGAAGATCATTGGTGTCCCGCTTTCTACAAAGCTGCTCATTACAAAATGTGTTCATATTCAGCTTCATAGCTCACGCAAGGAAATATAAGAATAAATCAGGCATTGAACAGTGAAATGTAGCTCTACCATAGTCTAGCAAACCAGATGTCTAAGCCTGAGCACAAGTTCTACAGTAGACTGATCCTCGGAAAAAAAGCATAACACTAGAAGTAAAAGGATCACAATGCTTCACCTGCTTCCCAAACCTTGAGGTGACAATGGATAAAAGGAATATGTATTCCCTGCTCAGAACAAGAGCATACAGTCCATATGCTACCCTGTCCAAACTGCTTAGCTTTTTTAGACTGTTGCTGCTAGCTATAAATAAAGCAGCACTATAGACAAAGTGAACACATTTAGGGACAAATATACAAAGGTTCTGATCAACCCAGAAGTGTTGGGGTTAATTCAGCTGATAACCTGCTATTCACTACTCAGACTAAAGCATATACAATGCTTTCTCACATATAACATGCATCTTTTCCCAAAAAATTAGCCACCCAAAATTGAAAGCCATTTCTTTCACTCAAAAAGAAGCAAGCCTCAAGACACTGTGCATGTTCAGAAACCTGGAGGGGTGGAGTTGTGTATTAATCCTATTACAGTCATAGCTATTGGCTGAGCACTGTACCTTGTACTCAAAACAGCAGCTGAGCAGTTGGTAGTATCTTGATGAAGCTTGTGAAGTGGAAACATTTTATTTACAGGAACTTGTTTAAAAACCTACTTACAGTAAAGAACTAACAGTCTTGCACTGCTTTTTGCAAGGCTCTGGGGCCTTTGTTCAATATCTTCATTAACAATCTAGAAGATGGGATAGATTACACCCTAAACACATTTTCACATGACACCAAGATGGGAAGTGTAGTAGATATGCTGGAGTGTAAGGATAGAATTCAGAGTGACCTAGACAAATTGGTGGGGGAAAAAAAAAAACTCATGAGGTTCAACAAAGATAAATACAAAGTCCTACATTTGGTATTGTTCCATCCTATGTAACACTACAGGCTTGGGACCAATTGGCTAAGCAGCAGGTCTTCAGAAAAGGACCTGGGGGTTACAGTGGGCAATAAGCTAACTATGAGCCAAAAATGTGTCTTGCTGCAAATAAGGCTAACAGCATACTGGGCTGCATTAGTAGGACCATTGCCAGCAGATCAAAGAAAGTAGTTATTCCCCTTTATTCTGCACTGGAGAGGTCATATCTCATGTAGTGTGTCCAGCTTTGGGTCCCCCACTATAGAAAGGATGTGAACGAGTTGGAGACAGTTTAGTGGAGGGCAATAAAAATGGTTAGGGGGCTGAGGCACATGACTTCTGAGGAGAGACTGAGTGAACTATGCTTATTTAGTGTGGAAAAGAGAAGATTGAGGGGGGATTTAATAGTGGCCTTTAACTAACTGAAGGGTGGTTCCAAAGAGGATGGAGCTAGGCTGTTCTCAGTGATGGCAGATGGCAGAACAAGGAGCAATGGTCACAAGTTGCAGCAAGGGAAGTTCAGGTTAGATATTAGGAAGAATTTTCTCACTAGGATGGTAATAAAACACTAGGACATATTACCCAGAGAGGCTGCAAACTCTCCATCCTTGGAGGTTTTTAAGACCTGGTTCGACAAATCCCTGACTAGTATGATCAAGTTGGGGATGGTCTTGCTTTTGAGCAGTAGGTTGGACTAGGTGATCTCCGGAGGTCCTTTCCAACCCCAATTTTTTTATGATTCTAGCCATGTGTGACACAATTGTCTTGGGATGACAGATTGTTCAGGAGGTGTGCTATCACAGGAGACAGTTGACCATGCCAGGAAGTTCCTGAAGGCATACTTCCTGGACACTATATGTCACGTAGTAGGCTATGACTCTGGAAAACATCTTTTTTTCCCATATTCTGCCTTCCAAAAACAAGGTCGGTGTTTTACTTGGGGGTATGTTGTATGTTAGAAAATATGGTAAAGTTTTGAAGACATTCAGCCTGTAGAACATCCCCATCATCTGAATTTTTCTTTGATAAGAGCAGGAGAAGGTAGCATGTGAATTCCCACAGAGTCTAGGCAAAGAGTGAGGCGGTACCTGACTCACATGGACAGAAATAGACAAAGGAGGTGCTGGAATAATACTGTATTTACTCAAATATAAGATGGCTCATTCAATCACCTCAGGAGGAAAAAGACTCTCATCTTATATTCACGTATGAAGTGGAGTGGAAAGCAGACAGCGGCTGTGGCTCTGACTCTGAGTTTGGGTTGGGGCCAGAGTCAGACCCATAGCAGCCTCCAGCTCCACCCTGCTTTTCCTGCAGCTTCCCCCCCACCCGTTCCCACCCTCTTACTATCAGGCACAGCTTGGCTTCAGCTCAGGTTGGGGGTGTTTCCTGGTTACAGAGCACATGGAAACTCCTTCCCCTGCTTGGCCAATCAACAGTAGTGACACTGCTGCATTGCCTACCTGGCCAATTAGCACCACTGACACTGATGCATAGCTAAACAAGGGCTGAACTTCCATGAGTTGTGCCCTGGGACAGAGATGCCAAAGCAGAATCTGACAGTATGGGAGAGTTGGGATGGGAAGAGGCAGGAACTGGGGGGTAAGGGCTGTGGGGAGCTGGGGTGGAGGGCAGGAAGGCTGCAGGGGGGAAAAGTAGGTGGGGTCACCTGACCTCCCCACCTAGTCACTACTTTCTTTGCAGTAGCAGTTGGGGGATGTTTCATAGTTTCATAGTTTCTAGGGTCGGAAGGGACCTTAGCAGATCATCTAGTCCGAACCCCTGCCATGGCAGGAAAGAGTATTGGGGTCAAACGACCCCAGCAAGCTGTTCATCTAACCTCATCTTACAAACCCCCAAGGTAGGAGCCTGCACCACCTCTCTTGGAAGTTGGTTCCAGACCCTAGCCACCCTGACCGTGAAATAGCGCCTCCTGATGTCTAACCTAAACCTACCCTCTGCCAGCTTGTGACCTTTATTCCTGGTCACTCCTGGTGGCGCTCGGGGGAACAGTGACTCCCCCAATGCCTGCTGATCCCCCCTGACTAGTTTATAACAGGCCACAAGATCCCCCCTCAGCCTTCTCTT
>NW_017729026.1:24350789-24369860 GCF_001723915.1 Gavialis gangeticus
GGGGGGGGGGGATTCAAGACAGCTCTCCAATACTTAGATTTTATACCTGGAAAATCATAAAAAAATATGAATTTCCACATATAGAATCTAATTATTGGGGGCTGTCTTATATTCAGGTTGTCTTATATTTCAGTGAATATGGTAGGCAGAGAATAGAGGGGGAGACGTCGGAAAGCAAAATATGCCTTAAGCCATTGGGCACCAAGGATATATGGCTTCCAAACAGAGACATGGCAAAGCCTAGGGTAATGAGGAGCTCCAGAGATTCCAACCATGCATACACGCTGACAGCACAGGTTGAGTCTGTTTTTTCTCCTCTCAGATGAAAAGTTGTAAGTGACACTTGGTCAAAATTAGTTCCTAGCCACAAGCATCATTTTCCAAGAAATGTTCTGAAAGCTTTTCCTATTGCCCTGGGTAATGGTCACAAAAATGCTGCCCCACATGCATGTGGCAAGGCTAAAGACTGAATAGAAGCCCAACTGAAATGAACCAAATCACTCCTGTTTTCAAATGCAGAAACATTTATGAGGATCATAAACACCAAAGTCATTCACTCAAATGATTTCAGCAGCATGAGGGAAACTCATGAAAGCAATGTTTATCCAGTTACACAGCTGAGGCATGCTCTATGCAGAATCATTCCTTTATTTATCCAGTAAGAGCCCTTTGCTGACTTCCCAATGATTTGTGGAGGAGTGGTGCTAGTCTCCAGTTACTCTTCTGCAGCTGAAATCTAAACTGATTTTAGCTAGCCAGTACCAATCAACTGCTCAAAATGAAAAAAAAAAAAAAAACACTGGGCCTACAGACCACACTCCAGATCAGGACAAGGTTATCATGGGAAAGTGTCCAAATTCAAAACAGCCTGAAATATTTTATTGGAGACAAAGGGGGAAATATTGCATGTTCTGAATGTAATTTATAAAATAATGCTGTATCCTTCTAAACAAGCAAATAAATCATTTTTACTTAACTTTTATCCTCTACCAGGAAGTGTTAAAAATATCAGTATAATTCAGTACCCAAGTGTCTAGGGTGACCATCATAGAGGACATTCTAGTTTTTTACTCTGTCCTCTGTACTCTCTTGATATGGAACCCAGTGCCTTTATGTCCTCTATTTTTCTCTTGAAGAGAAAAATAGAGGACATAAAGGCACAGGGTTCTCTTGAAGAGAAAAATAGAGGATGTAAAGGCATCCAGTTTCGTATCAATAAAGGACAGAGGACAACCAGACTGTCCTCTCTGATGGCCCCCCTACAAGTGTCCTCAATCCCTTTCCTATGATTTAGCCACAAACCCATCTCATTTATACGTAACTATGTAGAAGTGAATGAAGGTGAAGGTTTGGACATCTGTGGAACACTTCAGTTTGGGAATATGGGAGAGTTCAGATATAAGGAATGTCATATGTATCAGGTTTGGTTGGGTTTGGTTTTTTTGCAGAAGGGAATGTCTAAAAAGGAATGTCTAACTGTTATCATGTGGCTTCAAATAATTCTGGTCATTGTCTGGAAAGAGATTAGGTTCCTACAGATAATCACATTCAAGTTGTTTTTTTGTTTTAAGTAGAGGGTGCTCTCTGCTTTATTCAGGTCAGACACTTGAACCTCAGTATTTGTACATCCAGGTTCATGTCTAACCATTGGAGTTCTGGCTATTCTAAACTGAGAGACAGAAGGGTGTTTATTTAATTCGTTCTCTGTATCTGACTTTAACTAGACATTCCAGACTTGGCCTGAACAACCCTTTTTCAGAACTTTTACATTCCTGAAAAAGGTCTTGTTATTGACAAATATCATTTTATTTGAAAGGAAACCTCCTTGAAGGAAAAACCCTGAACAGATTTAGTCAGGATACATTTATTATTTCCCATTCTGTCACTGTTTCTCTCTATCCTTTGGTAAATCATTTATACAGGGATTTCAAAAAGGAACTTTAGACTTCTTTGAAAATCCCAGGGTTAATTCTCTGCCCTTCAATTTTCCTATTTAATGCAGATAATCTTAATAATTACTTCCTTTTGTAAAGTTCTGTGAAACCTGTGGATAAAACATTACTATTATTGGTGTGATTGGTATTATTTCTGTGCTTTGACAGGTTAATGTGAATGTGCTTACAAGTCCTCACTTTCCTACAAATATTTGCATAAATGCAAGGGGCAACAAGTGCTGAAGGAACAACTATGCAAAAACTGCAACACTGAGGAAAGAAAATTGATTTTTAAAGTGAATAAAAATAAGCGGTAAACAACTTCCACCATTCATCCAATCTATTGATCATTTTTTTGCTACCTCTGGCTTGTGTTAATCATAGACCTAAAAAAGTGCAGCATCAGTCCAAGTTAGATGTTTTCATTTGGAAATGGGTATGTTTTTAAATGTATTTACTTTCAATTATAATTAATCACTAATGAAGTGATATAAAACAGAAAAAAGAAAGTGCAATTAGTCAGGAACCACTATTGCTAAAACTTTTGTATCAAAGCCACTCTTAACAATTCTCTGATAAACAACAACAAATATCTAAACAGACAGACAGCTAGCACAAATTTATTAATTTATTAAAGCCCCCAAACCTTGACTAAAAATCAGTTGGGTCAAATGCTAACCAATTTGCTGACATTATTAGGCTGCTAACAGGATAAATGTTTTTAGCATGATTTCAAGAGTAAGTTGAGATGACAGAAATGGAGCTGAGGCTGTGCTTGTTTCTGTATTCCATCACCACTTCTCTGTACATCCGTCAATGCCCACAACATTTATATA
Source organism: Gavialis gangeticus (assembly GCF_001723915.1). Taxonomy (NCBI): domain Eukaryota; kingdom Metazoa; phylum Chordata; order Crocodylia; family Gavialidae; genus Gavialis; species Gavialis gangeticus. Next base: position 24,353,560 of record NW_017729026.1, read on the forward strand.
TTTAAAAAATTAGGGTATGTACAGATATGTGGAGAGGTTAGATTGAGTTAAAAATGACCCCCTGATCTATGAGGGGGGGAGCAGAGTCTTCAGGAAGGATCAGAAGGAGAAGCAGGGTCTGTGGGGGGGCTTGAGGGAATGAGGCCCCCCTGGGACCAGGAGCTATTTGTAGCTCCCTCCCCCCCCCCATCCCCAGATGAACAATCCTGCCGAGTGAGCCCACCCCCCTGATCCCACTCACCCTTTCTCCTACCCCAACTTACTTCAATCAGCTCCTGGGACCAGGAGTAGCCTGTGGGATGGGGATTTGGTGGGCTCCAGGGAGGCCTCACTGGTCCAGAGGGGGGAGTTGTTTGAGGGACAAGTAGGGACCTGGGGACTAAAATATCCAGGGGACAGGAAGGAAAAGCATAGCCCCAGGGCTGGGGCCAGTGGCTGGGCTTGCCCTGGGGTATGTTCTGGCAACTGTACAGAAGTTCAGTTATATTGGTTTTGCCAAACTGGACCTAAGTTAAACTATCTCTGATGTAGGGTTAATTTTAGATTGGGTCAGCCATTTTTAGACTAATAAACTTCCTGAATTTCTATACAGTTCAGCCTTAGATCCCTAGTTAGATCAATCTATGTATAAGGTTTGCACCTGGGCAAACTAAGTGAGATTGGATGGCATTTTTTTTAAAATCAATCTAGCCTCCTGAAATGTCCGTACATAGCCTATAGGACTTCAAAAATAGCTCAGAACTCACCCATCTCTGTTCTGTCTTAAGTAATCTCTGAATCAAAGTGAATTTGGCAAGTCCTAACTCTGACTTTTTAGCCTGATAGCTGCCAAAAATGTCTCAGACATGAGCATGGGTGATTGGTGAATCCCAAGACTGGGGGGGACACCAAATTGCCAACAGTGGAGGGTGCCCTAGCTGCCACACCAACAGCAGGGCAGGGTCCCACAGCAGCCAGTCGCCAACCAGGGGGGTCCCCCAGTTGCTGATAGCCAAGCCAGCAGTGAAACCAGGAGTGAACTTCTGGTTTTGTGCCTGGTGCTTCCAGGTGGTGCACGACCAATCACAGGGGGTACACATGCGTTGTGTGTACCCACTACATCTCTCCAATGCATATGAGAAATAATGCTGGACTGTCTTGGCCTGTGAAATCAAGTGACCAGATTCAATGGCTCAGGGCTCACCCTCTAGTCCTACATTCCTATCAAGTCTGCTGATGAAAAAGGACAAGAAATTTGAACCATTTCATCTCAGTGACATGTTAATCCCCAAATCTACATAATAATATCTGAGATGCAGATATGAACTGCGAATTTGTTGATATTTTTGGCAGAAACACACAGTGGGCATGTCCCACATATGAAATTAATGCACCTGAATAAACTCCAGTATAGTTTGTGCCAGAGTTTATTACTCCTGGGCTGCATTTACATGTGCACCTGGGACTGTAACATGTTGAGCCAGGTCTGAGCAGTCCCAGCTGGCAGGGGCCTGGGGGGAGAGGGGGGGAGTAGTCAGTCTGCCAACCCAGTTCAGCATGATGCAGAGGGGCTGGCTAGGGTGCAAGAATGTTTCAGCATTGGGCTACGTGGCAGACAGACCCTCATTGAAGCACCTTCATGCCCCAGTCAGGCCTGTTAGTGGTTACACATGCGTTCTGGCACACTAAATAGCTCCATTGCAAGACAGTACTTGTGTGTTTACAAGTACTATCCTATAGCTGCATTTATTAGTTTACTGCAGCCTAATAGGGCCACACATGTAGACACTGAGACTTTACTGTAACTAGGTAGTCAGCTCCACAGTAAACATCTCATGTAGATATGCTGAGTTATTATTACTAATCTGAGCTGCTCCTATCACCTCTCCATTTTCAGTGTAACTTCTGTCTGGCCAACCTTGCCTTAATTTCTTCATATTGACCAGTATATAACAGTCTTTCTAGAATTCTGGGAAAGACAGCAGTTCATACCTTAGAGGGGGAGATGGAAATGCTTTCTGTCTTTTAATTATTATGGTGCTCCAATTACCGAGTCTCAGTTTAAATGGTGAGCTCACATGAAGCCAGAACTTTCAGTCAGCATCTCTTGAAACCTCCAGTTTCACTTCTTTCTGCATGCAAGCCATACCAAGTAACACTGAAAGCAAGATGCACACATCAGAAAGTTAAAATAGAGTTTTCTCCTCTCACCAGATTTTCTGGGAGAGAGCAGACATTTAACTGTTTTTATTGTATTCTGCTGGTTGTCTATAGTGAATCTACAGTAGATGGGGTATATTAACATGTATGGAGGGAGAAGTTCAAATTTGTACAGTATTTTCTAATGGTATTTTAAACAATTATGTACATATCAGATTCATTATTGATTTCTGTTGCTACAAAAATTCTTACAAAATAAAGATGTGTTACAAATAATTTAAAATAGATTGTAGGAATGTATCATAGCCTTTCTACCTAGAAATCTACCTTTTTAAAATGCATTATGATCTGAAAGCCATATTTTTCTAATATATATCCTCAATTCTTTTCATCAAACTGGGCTAACATATTACTAGCATACTAAATCTTCTGGCTTAACTGTGCTTTGCAAAGCTGCATCACAATCCCAGTATTTATGATATTTAATCCAGATCAAAATATGGCCCATAATCCACATTTTAACATCTATTAATTGGTTTTAGGATATTTAGGAACATGGTTCTGATGTCATGGTGGGCTTCTCACTTTTTGCTATTGATTTTAAGGAGCCAGGATTTCATTCTACTTATTCTCCCTTTCATAATGAATACACACATGTTTTTAAGTGTGATCCTAATGATGTATGATGTGAAAAGGTTATAATAATTACTTTAATTCCATTATATCTGCCTACAAATCTGTTAAGCTGGCCTGACACCTTTACTTAGATTATCTGCTTTGATTCCCCAAGCACTTGAGAGAGCTTTACGAAGTACTTTCTGTTCCTGTTTAAGTACTGTGTTATAAAATATAGTGCTTTTCAGTCTGACTTGCAAAAGAGAAAAATAGATTTTTTGCCCTCTAATTTATGTATTTGTGGTATAGAAAGAAAACCTAAAGATGGTTGGGGAACAATAATTCTTAGTTTTTTATATAAGAAACTCCAGTCTTTTCTATGCTGGCAGATTCTGTGGCCAGTAGAATTAGAACATCACCATAGAAATGAATGATAGGCAGGGTGTAACAGGATCTTTTAGCCCAGTGCAACAAAGAAGGGGTTAGACAAGAATCCAAGGAATGTCAAGCCCCAGAAGCTACTCTATCCGCTCAGGGTGAGGTAACACATTGCACTTATATCATACTAAGGGCACTTAAAATGTGAGCATCCACATATTCAAACTTGTTAACTCATGCTAAGTGTCACTTAAGGCAAGGGCTAATTCTGGGCCATGCAACTCAGTTAATGTTAGCAGCCCAGAGTAAGGATAGAGCCCACACACCTCTCATCAACCATCTAGTCAGAGCTGTGCAAGCAATAAATGGTATTAACCCTTAACATGTGACTGTTCACAGAACTTTTTAACACTGCTTAACATTCCACAAATTTAGTATGGTCTACGTATAACGTGTAACTTCACCCCCAGAAAGCCAATCTTGGGGCAGGGAGGGAAGGGGGGCGGCAATCCCAGAGACAAACAGAGAAGAAAAAGGAAGATCAACTGATCAACTGAAAAGGACTTTTGTGCTTAGATGTGCTCCATGCTGATCTACTGGAGGCAGAGGTACTCAAAGGAACTGGCATAAAGAAGGAAAGACTGCAGAAGGAGACGGATGTCTGGTCCTTTCCCTTTTTTATTGGCCAGTAATGTAACTGAGGAGTGGTGATCGGGAATGCCCTGTTTGTGGAGGGTTTAAAAATAGCTGTTGCCACAACCGGTGACTGGATGCACCATTGCTACCAGCAGCATAGCAACCAGTGCTATCTATGACAAGTAACTGCCGTCTTACACCTCTGCTAAAAGCAGATTGTCAGACAGTTCAAAACATGGTTTGTGTTTCCCTTTAAAAAAATTAACATTTAGACCTAAATTAACACATACTTAAAGGATACCTATTCGTTCAGCGATGTTAGCCACTGAGAACAAACTCATATTCTTCAGGCTTCCTACAAACGTTTGACGGCAATGTAAGATGTTGACATTAATATATAAATTCCCTAGATATTTTTTTAGTCCTTTGTTCCTCAAATATGACCTTTACTTAGAAGTTGTCATGACAGTCTAGGTTAGCTGATGTGTTCTCACAGGCAAGATTGAAACATCTGGGGATGGTAACATGTTTCTCACTGCTTGGCCTTAACACCTGTATTAGCTTCCCCTATTGGTCATAACAAAAAGTTTGAACTTTTGAAAATGAGTTGTCAGGACATCTTCAGCTTCTGCATCAAAGGATGAATTTGGAATAAATACTCAGGCTCTTACCCATATTGAAATCAATGAGGCCATTCATGGAGTAAGCTCAACATGCTGAAAAGCAACAGAAGCTTGCCTTTAACTTGGTTAATAGATTAGGAATCTTTTAATTGTGTCTAACTGCCTATGGCCCCAAGAAATCATGACATTATGCATTTTATTATTTTGTTGATAAAAATATATATGACCATAGTGTCTCTAGTGGGTTATGGAACAGAGAAGGATCCCACACAATTTACTGATTCGTTTGATGTGCTGGGTTGGGACAACAATAAGTACAAAATACTACAGTTTACAATAATGTTACTATAGGAATGAGTGCTTACTATAAAACATAAAATAAAGGGCCACTTAATGGAATGGCATGAGTCATATAAGAAAGGAGTCACTCAGGTAAACTTTTAGGGCTAGATTCTGGCATCTTTTTCCATGGGAACTATTGGTAATCCTCAATGGAGGTAACAGATATAGACTCTGGTCCTAAGATATTTTCCAACAGACAGTATGTTGAAGCAATGAAGCAAAACAATTCAGAGTGTAAGAATGAGGATGTTGGTCCTAATCCACCAGGTAACCTACACCAACAGCTGTGGAAGATTCATCTGACAATGTTCTGATCCTCTAACTCAAAACAGTTATCAACCCCAAAAAGAAGGTCATCGTAAGGTCAGGACTGAAACCTGTATGCTAAGAACTTTGTTTGTGTTGACCGTGAAATATATTATCACTTAATTCAGCACTTGCAAATAAAATTGATCTTCCATGGTTTCCTCTCTGTGTGAGTGTTTGTATATAAAAACCTCAGACTGACCAAAATAGAACAACTGGCTAAAAAGTGGTGTCATTTGACCTGACAGTATTTCTGAACTATTGAGTAAGCCTGTAGTAGATGAAAAGAGCAAAATTTAATCTGGTCCTGTTATAGACAATTGGATTAGATGTTATTATCCAGGAAGCAGCATTCTTCGTGACTTCCCTCCTCATCTCATTTCTTTGGATCAGGATCTCAAGTTCAAGGGCATTTTTTTTAGGGGTTTGACTCAAGCCCCTCTCTCTCTTGTTCTATTTTCATAGTTTTAAGCATTAAAAGTGTATGAGAGAGAGAGATCTAAGTCTGATCCTAGCCTCCGGGCTTTTCTTTGAGCACCCAAACTGTACAGCTGCAGAGACTATTATAATTCCTATCAAAACATTCCATTTAGCAAGCTTTCTGAGGAAAGAAGAAAAAGCTTCTATTGAATAATTATACTTGCTTCCCAAAGGAGAAAAGAGGACTTTTCTAGGTCCAACTTCAGTGAGGCTATAGATTCATTTTTTTTCTTTTAATACAGAACAAAATATTTGTAGTTTAGGTTCTTTTAGGATACCTGATGTTGCTATTCTGACTTAACACTTTTTGTGAAAAAATAAACAAGGGCTAATTCTCTCTTGACAGATTTCCATTTATAATTATTGTTTTTGAAACATTTGCCTCCCTGCCTACCATCTGACACCACCAGGAAAGGAATTCTACCTGATCAACACATCAAAGAGCTACTCAACAGAGCTCACAAAGACACTCTCATGGACCCAGGGGGACAGACCTCCATCTTCAGCTTCATCTGTGCAAACATGAAGTATATTTCCTATCTATGGGGACTTTTTACCATCTTGTACCATCTACACTTTTCCCAGAGCCTGACGAAGGGACTTTGATCCCGAAAGCTTGCAGAAAAGGACAATTTTCTTGCCATTTTCCAGCTGGTCTAATAAAAAGTATCATTTTGGAACCAAGAGTTCTAGTTTTTTGTATGTCCTTTTGATCAACTGAGATATTTATAAAGAACATTCATAAAGTCCCAAGTTCTTTAACACAGTCTACATGAGACGTTTAATATGGAGTATACTATTTGGTTCTGCAGTAAATGTTGTGTGTCTACACATGCACCCCCATTAGGCCGGAGTAAATTAATTAAATCAGCAACAGGATAGTACTATCCTGTTGTGGAGTTTTTTATTCCGCAGTAGTGCATGTGTAGGTGCTGCCTCAGCTGACTGAGGCATGAAATTACTCCAGTGTGGACCTGCCAACAAGTGAGCCCTGCACTGGAACACCCTTGTGCCCCAGCCAGACCCTTTGCAGCACATTGGACTGGGTCAGAGCAGCCCTGGGCTGGCAGACTGACCCCCCAGGACTGCACCAGCTGGGGCTGCTCTGACCCAGCTCAACAGGCTGCGGACCCAGCAGAATGTTCAAATGGCATGCCCCGGAGCAATACATTCAGGAACATATTGCTTCACATTAATTGTACATGTAGACACACCCACTAGGAATCAAATGGCAAGAAATAGTTCTTTTGCTCAAAGTTGCAAGCTTCTTCCTAGCCAGTACTCTTCCTAAACATGCTCTCTCTTGTAGCTTATTCTTAGTCACAGAACATGTACTTCTTAGGCTGTGTCCAGATAGAAAAGGCAACAAGGAATTTCTGTGTTCTTGTGTAGCATTTCTGCTGCTTATTTCATACTCACAGTGCCCTCAAACAACACTCAATCTTCGTCATTTACACTCAAACCCTAATCATATCGTTTTAGGTACACACAGATTTCTAACTTGCCTACTGTATGCTGAGTGTGTTAGGCAGTAGTTTCAGTTGCTTAGTCCATAAAGAAGCTTAACTGTTCTTCCCCTTTCTCCCAAAGAAAAGGGAGTTTTTGTACCTACCAACTTCTTCAAGGTTTTATTCAATCATAATAAAATAGTAGATAGATTTCAAAAGCATTAGGGCTGGAAGTGACCTCAGAAGATCATCAAGTCCAGCCCCCTGCCCCAGGGGCAGGAAGTCAGCAGGGGTCATAGGATCCCAGCAAGATAAACATCCAAATTTCTCTTGAAGGTGTTCAGAGTAGGTGCTTGAACCATCTCCAGTGGCAGGCTATTTCAGACCTTGGGGGCTTGGACAGTAAAAAAGTTCTTCCTTATGTCCAGACTGAAATGGTCTTGGAGGAGTTTATGACCATTCAAACTTGTCATCCCTTGGGGCACTCTGGTGAACTAATGTTCCCCCAGATCCTGGTGAACTCCCCTTATAAACTTATAGGAAGCCATCAGATCACCCCTGAGCCTGCGCTTTTCCAGGCTGAAGAGTCCCATAGCTCTCAGCCTGTCATCATAAGGTCTGTTTTCCTGACCTCTGATCATGCACCTGGCTCTTCTCTGAACTCTCTCAAGTTTCTCCACATCCTTTTTGAATTGAGGAGCGCAAAACTGGATGCAGTACTCCAGCTGTGGCCTCACCAAGGCTGAGTACAACGGGAGAATGACAACCTGGGATTTGCTTGAGAAGCAACAATGGATACAAGCCAGTGTTTTTCTCACTTTACTAGCAGCAGCATCACATTGAAGGCTCAAGTTCATCTTGTGGTCAATGATGACCCCCAAGTCCCTTTCATCCCTAGTGCTAGCCAGCGTAGCACTGCCAAACCTATAAGCATGCTGCAGGTTTTTCTTTCCAAGGTGGAGAACCTTGCATTTTTCAGTGTTAAACACCATCAGGTTCTCATCCGCCATTTCCTAAGCCTGTCAAGGTCAGCCTGGATCACCCTCCTGTCCTCATGTGTGGATGCTTTATCCCAAAGTTTGGTGTCATTGGTGAACTTGGCCAGTCCACTTCTGACTCCAATGTCCACATCATTAATGAAGATGTTGAATAATATGGGTCCAAGGACAGAACCTTGGGGGACCCCACTGGTCACAGCACACCACAATGATTAACTTCGGTCAACCACCACCCTTGGGGTCGGACCATGGAGCCAATTCCCCAGCCAGCGGATTGTGGTGGACCTGAGGCTGCAGTTGGCCAGTTTTGCTAAAAGGTGATCATGGAATACCAGACTGAAGGCTTTTTTAAAGTCAAGATATACAACATCAATCTCCTCACCCTGGTCCAGGTGATAGGTCACCTAGTCATAAAAGGAAATAAGATTAGTCAAACAAGACCTACCTACAACAAACCCATGCTGGCTATCCCTCAGGATGTTGCCATCGGCCAGTCTGTTAAGAATGGCCTCTTTGATAATCTTTTCTAAGACCTTCCCTGGGATAGAAGTCAGGCTGATGGGCCTGTATGGGCCTGTATTTGGAGTATTTGGAGAGAGGGGTAGTTAGCTGTGTTACTCTGAAGTCAGGCAGAAGGAAGGATAGGGTAGCCCCTTAAGGTGCAGACAAATGTTCAGGCTCTGCTCTAATTCATGGTGCTTTACATAAAGCATCATGAATTGGTGCCCCCTCCCCCCTGACCCAACAGATGTTCACCTGTTAGGTCACAGCGGAATTGAGCCTGCCTGAACCAGCCCTTCTGGCCAGCAGGATTGCCATCCCTCCCGGCAAAGCAGAGAGGGGGAAAGAAGCAGCATGAGCTGCTGACTTGCCTGACCTGAGCTGGACGTTGGAGAGGTAGATTGGAGCCCCTTCATCTCATGGGCCTGGCCTGGCTCCCCACAGTACCCCAGCCATGTGGGCTAGGGGAGGCCTGTGAGGCAGGGGGGGCTTTGATCCACCTCCCTGTCCAGCTCAGGCCAATCAAAGCACAGCCAGCAGCAGGCTGTTGCTAGCTTCCCACTCTCTCCTCTCCCTTCCCTCTCTGCTGACAGCCCTGGAGGGGGGAGGTGGGGGCGAAGTCTGGGTTAGAAAGAGGGCCAGTACAGGCAGGCTTGATCCTGATGTCCAGGAAGGCTGGCACAGGCAGGCTTAATTTCTATTCCCCTTCCTCCCCCCCCGACAAGAGCCAGCAGACATTTGACTGTTGTGTTGGGTCAGCAGGATGCTGTAACTGAGCTACATCAGCCTAGCCCATAACATGTGAAAAATTAATCCTAGGGAACACAAGATCCCTAAGGTGCTTTAAAGCAGAATGTCTTCATCTGATACCTCATTTGAGGAGGGTTCCTTTTTTGTGTGATGATCAGCCACTTTAAAAGCACTCTGCAACCATACACATCATGGCATGGCTGTACAGTGCTTTCAGGGGCCCTTAGAGATTCCCACTTTCAGAATGTTTGTTTTTTATGTGTGTGTCACCACTCAGCCTTTTACAATAGTTAGCTAATGCTGAGAAACTTAAGACAGAGAAGGCAGGGAAGATTTTAGTATCTTTTCCTCCGTTAGATAAATGAGATGCTGCTGTGATCAGGCTAATATATTATCTGTGGGACTCATGTCCAAACCAAACCCTACATTTAAACACCTTCAAACTACAATTAAGTTTATGCATATGAGCTTTCATTCTGGCTCAGGTCCAGATCTGAATTAGATAGAATTTTGGAAACACAAAAAGACTTTCTCTACAGCAGCCACAAAACTCATTGGGTGTCAGTTCACTCAGTGCCTACATTTTATACCAAATGGATCCCAAAGGACATAAACTTAGACTTCTACATTTCTATGCATATGAAAAAGCTATAGCACTCCTATCTGAGTAGTTAGATGCCTAACTCCAGTCTAAGCTCTCTTGGGATCCAGATATGAGGTGATTCAACACCTAAACTCTACCCAAGTCCTCAAAACACACAAAAACATTAGACATGTCCAAGCATGTCTAATGCACAATGATACCATTAATTGCAGTACAAACACATCATTTTGGAAACTTTCACTCCAAAACACGACCAGTGGTAGTTCCAGTTCTTCTTTTTCAGATTGTTTTATGTATTTTACTGTATACAATCGTTGGATTAAATATATATATTAAAACTTTGTCCCACCTGCATGTTGCAACCATGAGTATATAAAGTCATGTTTACTCTTACTTTCTCTTCTTATGACTTTTGTGTAGACAGGCCTTTCCTCCTATCCCATCTTGTGTGTAGTTACTTAATTTTTAGGCATGATAAAGCCTAAATTGGGGGGCCTTCAATTGATAAAGAAAGTGTACTTAAATGTCTATCACACCAACCAATCAGTTTCTGGCATCAGTTCAGCCCAGAGTCTCACACAATTGCATGTGAAATTGTTCATACCATTTACCAGACACGTATCCAGCTGGTAATTTGTGTCTATGTCATGCACATTTGCTGTAATTATGTTTGCAAATTAGGCATGCAAATTAATGTATTATTTTAATAAGGAGATCAAGCAGATAGTCACAATTTTCTGAAAATCTGGATTTTGATATCAGAAACAATCCAATTTCAGTGGTTACTACATAAGTGTTACTACTGACAAGCTTTATTTTGTTATATAGTGTGAGAAAAAAATGTTTGGTCCACTGTGAGACATTAGTGTACATTGGCTACTTTCCTAAGGACTACACTCAAAATGCCAAGACTTGGAAGGTGGAAAGATGACTAATGCATGCACTCAGTATACAAATGAAACTGATCTAATGGGTTAAGCTGATTCCTTCCCTGCAAGGACCCTGTGACTCAGTTTTAAAAAAATGACTATGCATTAGGACAATTTGAAAATTGACCTAGGGAACAAAATAATACTTGTTTAAGTTAAGAGCAATTCATTCCTGAAGCATTGAATGCAGGTAAAAAATAAGAAGACTAGCAAAATTAATGGTATGTGGGTGTGTCTATATGAGACCTTTACTGTGGAATAAACTAATTTGTTTCACAGTAAATATCTCCAATTTTCTACACATGTGGCTCTATTAGGCTGCTGGAAACTAATTAACTCTGAAGCAAGGTTGTACTTGTACATACAATTAGTATCCTGCTGTGGACTTTTTTGTGTGGTAGACCTGAACTAAAGTACCCTCATGCACAGCCAGCCCCTCCACATCACATTAAGCCAGGTCAGAGCAGCCCTGAGCTAGTAGGCTGACCCCTGAGGCCCCTTGTTGGCTGTGGCTGCTCTGACCCAGCTCAACATGCAGTAGTACCGGGCACATGTGTAAATGCAGCACCTGGGAGCAATAAACTGCAGTACAATATGGTCTGGAGTTTATTGCTTCACCTTAATAGCATGTGTAGATAGCAATGAGTAGTTTCTCTCATAAAATAGTTTTATGTTATCCTTTGACTGCTTCTATAAGCCCTTGACTGGATGACCTTGACTTTGGGACAATATTACAGAAAACTTTTTCAGAACTAAATAAAATGTAAAGTGGCATTATTCGAGTAGTCTATGCCAGGACAAAAAAGAAAATTCATTTAAGATAAAGGAACTATCTTCAAATGGGAACAACTTTCAATCTTGTCCTATATGACTTTCCAGAGTTTGTTGACAAAGTACTGAACACTACCATTCTTTCCAACATGCTAAATGCCTGGAAATGACTCAAGATTTTCTGCATATCTGTAAAATGAGAACAACATTCATTATAGATTTGGAATGTATGAAAAGTGTAACAAAAAGAAAAGACCCCAGTTGTTCTCATGGGAAAGCACCATGGCTAACCTAACTGTCTTCTACTGGTTAAATAAAACTGCCAGTGTGCAAAGCCCTGGAATTTTATTACTCTGAACAGTGGTTCTTAAATTCCTCAAAAATCTCCATGTTTTGCATTTCAGGAAAAAGTTGAGAATGCAGCTACTGTCTGATCATTGTCTGCTATAGCCTCAGGGACTGCATCCATATGAGTGTGGACATTTGTTTCCCTGGAGACAAGAAGCAGCAGCACACCTTGTGCCACTGCTACTTGTCCCTGGGAACACCTGCGCCATGTGCCACCTGGCACATGGCAGGTTACCCCATGTAGAGCAGAGGAGGCTGGGGCCAGCACTGGGCTGGCCCCAGCAGCCTTACCTGGGCCTGCTACCTGGGTCTCCTAGCTGGGCCTGCAGCAGTGGTGATCCTGCTACCCAGAACCTAACTGGCAGCTTTGGTGTGGCTCCGGCTGGCCAGGCTCCAGTTTTGGGTGGCATATGCTGTCCTCACATGCGTTACCCCACTTTTTGGCATGGATTTTTTTGACTCCCAATAACACCTGAATAATACCTGAACAGGTGGTATGTGGCACTGCAGGCATGTCTGCAGTGCCACATAGCACACGGCTGTACTCATCTGCACACAGCCAGGAAGTTCATGCTTTGTATGTTACCTTTTCTAAAATAACAGTATCTTGCATTGATATGTCAACTTTTATCTAAGAACCTCCCCAAAATATGCCAATTAATTAAGGTTTGTATATTATGATATAGGTTTAAACTGGGCCTATCTTTAAATGGTCGTAATCATTCTTAAATTGTTCTAAAACACCTCCTGTTCTTAACTGACTTAGTCAACACATACAGTACTTCCAATATTTTTCAATTTTTTTTCAAGAAATGTATTTTTAAAAAAGTGAAAGTTTTCACATAGGATTTATTTTTTTATCTCCCCACACACACTTTCTGATGTAAATAATGTAGTATTGTGGCATCTGAAATAGTTTTATATGTGGTTTATAAGAGTCAGGCACCATGCCTTCTGAATCATATTGTAAACACCTAAGTAGCCTGAGATTTGGGGGGAAATTATTACCCCATTTAAGTCAATGGCAATAAAAAGATTTAATCCCAGATCAGCAGTGTAACTAGGGTGGGGTGAGAGGGACACCCACCTCTGGCACTGAATATGAGAGGGCACCAGAATCTTGCCCCCACAAGAACGTTTGCCACTGCCTGGGGATCTGCACAGACTCTGCCTGGCTATGGAAGCTGGGCAGAGCAGTGCCACACCAAACAGCATTTCTGGGGGACAGAACTGGGGATGGAGTGGAGGGGTGCATGGGGTGAGCAGATTGGTTTTTTCCCTTCTTCACCCAGGTGCTCAATGAGTGCCCTATAGCACTGTCCCAGGTGGTTTATCAACTGCAGGAGTGGATTGTGCAGCTCTTGCTCTGTTCAATAATATTTTACACCAGATACAGTCCCATTAATTTCAAGAGGATGATACAAAGGTATCCATAGTATTCACTGTAACCGTGGTAGCTTCTACCTTCTATTGCTTATCTATTTTATAATGATGTATACAATCTTGAGATCAAGTTTATGTTCAAAGCATGTAGTAAACATTGATTTAACAATAACATGGTTTAATTTTGATTATCTTCTGGTCTCAGATATATCTGTATGTCTATGATAGATATATCATGTAGATATGGATATAGATGTGTTTGATACCAGAAGTTAAACAGAAAATTGATAAGAAAGGCTGAACCAGAAAGGTTCATTCATTCTTTTCCTAGTTTTAATAAAAATCCTTTATAACATCTAATGATTGAAGGATTTTTTGTTTTCTTATTACTCTCAATAATAACATCTTGAGCGATTGTCCATTTCTAGCATCCATTATTAATGTATAAAATTTCTCTCATGTACTTAAAGGATTGATAGTTAAGAGTTAATTTATTTAGAAATCAAGAATATAAAAGCTAGGGCTAGGCAAAAACGTGGATAGTTTACCAGACGGGGAAAGGAAGTTAATAATGAACAATTTGAAAAAAGCTCAAGTGTTTAAGCCAATATTTACTTCACTCTTCACAAATAAGGCCTACTATCTGATGATGAACATGATGACAAGCAACAAAGATAGTGATAATATAATCAAGCTAGAATAGGGAAAAATCAGATGAGAGATTACTTACACCATTTAAATGTGTTCAAACCAGCAAAGGCCTGAGGAAATGCATCCTAAGGTACTCAAGAAGTTGTTTCAAGCAATTTCAGAATCATCAGCCATTATCTCTGGAACTCATGGAGATCGGGTGTGCTCCCAGAATACTGTAAAAACTAGCAAAAATAGTACCTATCTTTAAAAAAGGGAGAAAGGGTGACCAAGGGTTATAACAGTAGTCAGTCTAACTTCACTAACTAGAAACTTAGTGAAGCATATAATCAAATAATCTACACAGATTTATTAGAAGGGTGGGGGGGAAGCCTAACCAACCTGATTTCCATCTTTAACAAGGCAGCAAACATTAGGAATTGGATTAGGGTTCAAAATGACCTTGATAAACTGGGAAATAGTTTCAAATAAATCCGACGAAATTCAGTGAGGACAAGTGTAAAGACCTTAACTCAGGAAAGAAAATCCAAATGCATAAATACAAATGGCAAATGACTTGCTAGGCTACAGTATGACAAAAAAAGGAACTGAGTTTTAAAATGAATCGAAACCTTGAGTCAACAGTGCAATATTGTTGCAAAAAAGCGAGCATATTGGAAAATATTCACAGCTGTCATGTGCAAGTTACGGAAAGTGAATACTCCACTCTATTTTGCACTGGCAGACCTTACCTGGAGTACCATGTTCAGTTTGGGGACTTCAGTTCAAGAAAGATATGAGCAAACTGGAAAGAGAACAGAAGAGCACAAAAAAAAGCTTTTAAAGATCTGAAGAACCAAACATAGAAGGATAGGTTGGAAGAGCCTGGATATTTAGTCTGAACAAAACTTTGATTGCAACCTTCAAATACAAAAAAAAAAAAGTTGTTATAAAGAGGATAGACATCACTTCTCTGCGCCCAATATTTTATTTCACCAAGAAAAATTAAAATAAATTGTTGGGCCCAGGTGTCAGATTGACTCCAAATGAGTTATTTATTTAGTTATTAGTTATTTATCTTTGCTTTGAGAGTGAACCAATTATTTATTCATACAGCTCTGACAGTAATAAGCTTTTAGCTGGGAAAATATTTCCCCCTTTCTCTCTCTCTCAATTTACCAAGGATGCATATTTCTCTTTATAACACAGGGACAAAATTATTTATTCTAGACAAGGAGTTCTGTTTTTTATATATTGAGTTATCACAGTTCTGTATTGTACTTTTCATACACATCTGTGCTGGCTTTGATACAGGTCCCTTATCTTCAGCCTGTCTTTCAAGCTGGGTGTCATGTGCTGTTTGTTGGGGGAGGTGGTGGTTGGGGAACTTTCTAACTTTTAAAAAGACACATGATAAGATAGAAAAATAATGGCAGCTACCATTACATGGATGTCTTGCTTCTGTAGCTGTAGTGTTAATACAACGTAAGAACCTCTGCACTGCTGCAAATTAGTCTGGTGTGGCAGCTGTTAGAGCATAGAAGAGGTGGCAGAAACTCTGCCAATAAAAATATTATTAATCCTATACCTCTGTGAGTGTGTGTGTCTGTGTGTGTGCGTTTATTTACATGGAACTGCAGACATTACTGCTAAGGACCTACCTAAATCGTGGTTTCATAAACTGTTGTCCATGATTGCCGTGATCGCCATGAATTCTGGCATTGGCCATAATGTCCCATGAAATCCACCAAAAAAAAAGTGGTGACACAGACTGAGGGAAAACATCCTCTGCAATCACCAATGAGGAGCGGGACTACCAGGGCCCCTCCACCAGTCAGCAGCAAGAGGTGGGGCTGCAGCAAAATGCCCACAAAATCAGCTCTGCACATTGTGAGCAAACTACAAAAAAACCTTTGTTTTGTCATGACTTAGGTAGGTCCCTACTTATTGCTAAAGACTCTAACATAGCTTACCTAGAGGGATATATTGCTGCTGCCATGTGCAGTCAGCAACATTTTATTCATATAAAAATAACATGATCAGGAGAATCAAAGAAGAGCCCTAGGGAAATATTTTAATAACTTCTTTGCCTCTGTCTTCCTCAGTAAGGACCAGAACTGCCGCCTCCCTGCTGGGCCCCCTTCGGGTCCCCGGGGGAGGGGCTCACCTGGGCCTAGAGTGAGTAAGGATTTAGTTAGGGAGCCTCTGGAGGGGCTGGACATCTTTAAGTCAGCTGACCCAAATGATCTTCACCCTAGAGTCCTAAAGGAACTGGCTGGGGTCATTGCAAGTCCCCTGGCACGGCTTTATGAACACTCGTGGTGCTCTGGAGAGGTGCCGGAGGACTGGAAGAGGGCCAACGTGGTTCCCATCTTCAAAAAGGGGAGGAAAGAGGACCCGGGGAACTACAGGCCAGTCAG
>NW_017729026.1:24369872-24372603 GCF_001723915.1 Gavialis gangeticus
GTATGATCAAGGGACAGCAGGGTAGGTCCTATGAGGAAAGGTTGCGGGACCTGAACCTGTTCAGCCTTCAAAAGAGAAGGCTGAGGGGGGATCTTGTGGCCTGTTATAAACTGGTTAGGGGGGATCAGCAGGCGCTGGGGGAGTCCCTGTTCCCCCGAGCGCCGCAAGGAGTGACCAGGAACAATGGTCACAAACTGGTGGAGGGAAGGTTTAAGTTGGACATCAGGAGGCGCTACTTCACAGTCAGGGTGGCTAGGGTCTGGAACCAGCTTCCATGTGAGGTGGTGCAGGCTCCCACCCTGGGGGTTTTTAAGAGGAGGTTGGATGACCACCTTATTGGTGTCATTTGACCCCAGTGCTCTTCCTGCCATGGCAGGGGGTCGGACTAGATGATCTGCTCAGGTCCCTTCTGACCCTAGAAACTATGAAACTATGAAACTATGGAAAGTGAATTGCTACCCTGAAAAAAATAGTACTGTAGTATAACCTGAAGGCTTTGCTCTCGTCTCTTTCTAATATAACTCATGAGCTGATGAAATCTACTGTAGCAGCAGACAACATAGAGAACAAGACTGCATCATGAGAGGAATGGATTAGATAACCTAATAAGTGTGCTCTGTCTAACTTCTAGAACTATGAAAATGTTTTCATTAGATTGCAAAACCAAGGTTTTGTATTGGCTTGATTTGCTTTCATGACAAATCAGAAACATTTTTTTGATTCGTCCACATCCCAGAAGTAAAGCAAAACTCCTTGTGGTATACATGATGGGGTACCAGTAGTCTAAAACCAATGCAAATTATTATGTGGTACATTAAGCCATCACATTATTCATATATAATTTCCCCAATTCCGAGGGAAAATAGCTTTTGAAGAACATCATCACAAACAGGAAATGAAAATTAATGGGAAAAAATGTAGCAACATTCAGGTTTTTAGCAATATTGTTGTATTAGATTGACTGATTCAAGGCAAAACCACTCTCTCACTCAATTTCATAGAAAGAACACAGAGAAGCTGTTATTACTGATTGCATCTATATGTGAGTTCTACTGCAGAGTAGACTCATTAATTCTGCAGTAAAGCATGACCATTTGCACGTGCACTGGTATTAGGGTGCAGAAAATTTATTACTATCTTACGGCAGAAGAATTATGTGCGATTAAACACACATGTAGATGATTACCATGGGCATAAATAGAGCTCAGTCAGCCTGGCCAGCTGGGGGTTAAACTCCTTCCTGACCCTCATACCCCAACCAATCCCTCTGCCAGTCCTGCCACCCAGAGCCTGGGGCTGCTAGTCTTGGGCTGCTCCACTCCAGCTTAAATCATTGCTTTCCCAGGCACACATGTAGACACTGCACCCAGGAGCAGTTTACTCTGGCTCAAAGTGCTCTGGAGTTTATTGCTTCATGTTAATTGGATGTGTAGATGCAACTACCATGCGTCTGTATTAACTGGGTGATTAGAACTGAGGGGAAAGAAAATAATAGTTGCTTTCTCACATGTAAAAACATGGGACAATTTCGACTAATGTTCCAACTCTTGTACTTTTAGCATAAATCCTGTGATATGTAGTGTTTTTATATTTTAACTAAACTTATACATTATCATTTTGCTAACTCTATTTTTATTCCTATTGCCTCACTAGTGGGAATTAACAAATGTACCTGCTCTTTTTACCTCTACCAGAAATATTTAGATTATAAACTCATTACCTTCCATATGTCTGGAAAATGCCAAATGTAATATTGACAGAAGAGCAATAATGCTAAGAGTTTAGTACAGTAATACAACTGTAACAACATTTTGATGCCTTGAAGATCACCAACTTGACTGAAATTATCTAAAATATATTACTTCACTTTATACAGACTGATCTATTTTCAATTTTGCTGAATTCTCACACTATGAACAAAATAGCTTCTTTATCATTCTGATCACAGAAAGGCTGTTTTTCAGACTACAGTCTACTTTGTGTACCCTTTTATGTAAGCTTTCCTTAGTTTATACATGTCTAACGAAAACAAACATTTTTCACAGCATTTTTTCTGCCCCTAGCTGCTTGTCATGCAGCCCTTGATGGCTTCCCAAAACTCAGTAAGTGGCCCTCCCCACAAAATAATTGCCCATCCCTGAGCAAGATACTTAAACATGTGTCTAATTCTATTAATTAAGTACTCATTGATGTCATCTAGTTAGTTCTCTAGATAGCAGTAACCTTTCAGGTGCTATAGCTAGCAAACAGCCTGTCAAGAATGATGGAGGACAAGGGGGGCTGGGTGGGGACAGAACCCCATGTCTGGCCCCACCCCCCACTGTTCCGGGTCTTGGCCCCTCCTCCCGCTGTTGCTCTGGGTCCAGCCCCACTCCCCCCATCACTCTAGGACCAGCCCTGCTCTCCCCACACCCTCTGACACACCAGGCCCAACCCCGCTCCCCCAGCTGCATCAGGCCCAGTCCCACTCCCCCTGCCATTCAGCTAGTATGGGGGTCCAGGAAAGGTGGTCCTTCCTCAAGGGGCGCATCAGGATGCAATTCCACTGCACAGGAAGGTGGGAAAAGAGTCCAAGAAAACTTCATGGCTGAGCACGGATATCCAGGCTGGCCTGAGGGCAAAGAAAAAAGCGTACTGGCAGTGGAAGCAGGGGGCAGGGACAAAGGAGGAGTACACCTCCCTGACCCAAGCTTGTAGAGATTTGGTAAGGGAGGCTAAAGCAGCACTGGAG
>NW_017729026.1:24372736-24373429 GCF_001723915.1 Gavialis gangeticus
CCAAGTCCCTGAGGACTGGAAAAGAGCCAATGTGGTCCCTATTTTCAAGAAGGGGAGGAAGGAAGAGCCTGGCAACTACAGGCCAGTCAGCATCTCTTCTAATCTGGGGAAGGTCTTTGAAAAAATTGTCAAGGGCCACATTTGTGAGAGCCCTACAGGGGAAGTGATGTTGAGGGGTAACCAACACGGGTTTCTGCCAGGCTGATCCTGCCTGGCTAAACTGGTCTCTTTCTATGACCAGGTAACAAAAAGTTTAGATGTGAAGGACGAAGTTGATGTCGTCTTCTTGGATTTCCAGAAAGCCTTCGACACAGTGTCCCACCCAATTCTGGTGGACAAGCACAGCCACATGGGTGGCAACCTGGCTTCAGGGGCACACCCAGAGGGTGGTGGTGGACGGGTTGATGTCGACCTGGGAGGGTGTGGGCAGCAGAGTCCCCCAGGGCTCGGTCCTTGGGTCGGTGCTCTTCAACATCTTCATTAGCGACCTGGATGAGGGTGTGGAGAGCACCCTGGTCAAGTTCGCTGATGACACCAAGCTGTGGGGTAAAGTGAATACACCAGCAGGCAGGGACCACATCCAGGCAGACCTGGATAGGTTAGAGAAGTGGGCGGATCTGAACAGGATGCAGTTCAACAAGGACAAGTGCAGAGTGCTGCACCTGGGGAGAGGGAACCAGCACTATGGTTATA
>NW_017729026.1:24373975-24378833 GCF_001723915.1 Gavialis gangeticus
CACAAGAAGAGACTGAGGGAGGATCTTGTGGCTGCCTACAACTTTATCAGGGGCCACCAGCAGGGACTTGGGGAAAGTCTGTTCACCAGGGACCCCCTTGGAGTCACCAGGAACAATGGCCACAAGCTGAGGGAGGATAGGTTTAGGTTAGATATTAGGAAGAATTACTTCACTGTAAGGGTGGCCAGAGCCTGGAATAGGCTTCCTAGAGTGGTGGTGCTCTCACCTTCCCTGGAAATCTTCAAGAGGAGACTGGATAGGCACCTGGCTGGGGTCTTATGACCCCTCCCACCCCCAGTGCTCATTCCTGCCCATAGCAGGGGGTTGGACTCGATGATCTGTCTAGGTCCCTTCCGACTCATTGATTCTATCTATGATTCTATGCCCCACTCCCCCTCTGCTGCTCTGGGTCCAGCCCTGCTTCATCCCCTTCCACCCATCCACCTCTGACTGCCTGGGCTGGGGAGGCAGATCAAGACCTCCCACAGTGCAGGAGGAAGTGGTACAGGGGTGAATTATTGACCCCTGCTCCTGCCCTGCTTCCTCCTGCACTGTGGAGATTGCTGCAGGACCCAGTGCGGCTGGGGCCCCATTCATGGTGAATGCGGCCCCAGCCAGGCCAGGTTGTCAGACAATCAGAGCCCAACTTCTCCTTCAGGGGTATGGGCGAGAAGTTCCCACAGCTGTGCATACCACAGGGGAGCCTGGGAAGGGAGGACACATTCCCCCTACCCCCTTGACTGCCCCATGCTATGCCCCTGGATGACCCGCTGGGCTCTGATTGCTCCACACCCTGGCCCAGCCCAACCAGAGCCCCAGTCACAGTGAATGGGGCCCCGGCCGAGCCAGGCTGTGTGACAATCAGAGGCCAGCAGCTCTTCCAGAGGCTTGGAGCCAGACAGTCAAGTGGGGGGGACGTGGCCCCCTAGTCTGCGCAAAGGGAAGGTGCGCCACTGCTACTTGTCCCTGGGGAATCATATATCCATGCACATCTGGATATGCCCTCTGTGTCTTGGCACGATATAAAAAAGTGAAATGAAAATCCTGTCTAGAGATTCTAGGGCCAAGTACAGACATTACACTTCTACCAGTACAAGTGATCAGAAACAGGTCTATACTCATAACAGAACTGGAGTTTGGCACACACAAAAAGGTTTAAAAATGGCAGAACCCAGTCTAAGATTTCTGCTCCCACCAAAGGGCAAATGTGTCTTCTGCTACTGATCTAAACTACACTTCTTATAGGAAACCATGCAACTTAAAACAATCCACCTTGGGCTTTTTTAATATCTGTATCTAGCCTAGGGTAACATTCTATTAGTTCCTGGTCATCAAAATGACCATTTTCGGCTGTTATGCAGAGGTAGGAATTCTGTTCTGGGAAGTATAAGCCTGCGTTTGTAGACAACTATGTATGCATGTCCCTGGGCACATATACCAGCAACAACTTTCATAAAACGTTCTGAGTTACAGTAGGAGCTGCATTTCTGTCCGCACCTTCAGTTCTCCAGATGGATCTTCTGGTTTCTCCACATTTGGGCTCTGTATGCTCCCCTAAGATCTTGGCTGTTTCTCCTGACCCTGAGGTGATCCCCAGACCTGGCTGCCCATGGCCTGAAATTCAATCTACATACATTTATGTATCTACACTGAATGTGTAATAGAAGGTGATAGAATCAGAACTTATGCATGAGTATCCAGTCACATATGCAACTGGATAACTGTCATTTAGATGCACAAAGAATAATAAATTCCACCCCAAAACTTTGGGTTTTGACTATAAATAAATTGAGGGGAGGGGAGAGGAGTGGCACTTGTTAATGTTAATTTAATTGTAATGACAATCAAAAATGTTAAAGTAAAACTTTTTTTTTCACAAATGAAAAAAATTGTTTGGCAAAATTTTGATTTCCCACCCCTCCCCCTCAGTTAAAACTCTTTTGATGGAAAATCTTTGACTATTTCTTCTATTGACTTGTCTTCTGGACTAAGATGGAGGCGGGTAACAGTTTTTGGTCACAAATCTGTAATCTGTTGTATATGAACATAAATGTTCTCACTTTTGCTTTTGTGCTTGTGCAGGGGTCCTCTTCACTAAGTCAGTTAAACAAGAGCAGCTTCATTTCC
Source organism: Gavialis gangeticus (assembly GCF_001723915.1). NCBI lineage: Eukaryota > Metazoa > Chordata > Crocodylia > Gavialidae > Gavialis > Gavialis gangeticus. The sequence continues at coordinate 24,376,103 of NW_017729026.1, forward strand.
ATAGACTTAAAGCAGCCCTGTTTTCAGGGCAGCTTTTTCAATGGGCCCAAAATACTACAAAGCTAGGAAGAGCTCTCTCTACCCTCAGTGCAACCAGGAGATGCACAAGCCTAGTGCTCAACAGATGCCAGCCGGGCTGATCAAAGTAATGTTTAAAACATTGGGATGCTGTTCATTGGAGAAATAGCTGGCAGGGATGGGGGTGTTGCCCTCAAAATATCCAGATCTTTTTGTAAGAGAAACAAAATACTGATATGTACGTTCACATTGGCTAATAAACCTAGCCTGAAAAGAATGTAAGATAAGCTGTGACATTTCTTCAGTTCAAAACATCTGACAAAATTGGCTGTCACCTACAAAAGCTTATGCATTTCTGAATTAGCCAGTCATATAAGATGCGTGGGACACCTGCTTCAATCTTCTGTAACTACAACACATCGGAGTAGACTCAGTTAATCAAGTCTGCTGGAGCGTGCTAATTAGCACGCTCCAGCAGCCTCGGCATCTCATTCATGCTTCAAAATGGTGGCAAGGCACTTTAAAGCTCGTCAAACAAGCTTTATTTAAAGCATTCCTGCTGCCATTTTGAATGCCATTTTGAATACATGAGATGCTGCAGGTGCTTTAATTATTGCAGCTCCCAAGAGCCACTCTAATTAACATCCCCCACTCCTGGAGCACATGCGAAGATGCCCTTTCGTTGCCCAACCTTTGCCTGACTTCAGACTGGCACTCACTTTCTGTTCAGTTCAGAAGGAATGGTGTTCCAGAGCAAAATGACAAGAGCAACGTAGTGTCCAGTTGCTGGGAATTTGACTGAAAACTGAAAGGACTGGTTCATTCCTGATCTGTACTGGTAAGGACCCATTGGAGAGATTATCATACCTGTTCTTTTCTTTCGTCATGTCTAGCTAGATCATATTCCCTTCAGAATAGGATTTCTTTACTGTGTGTTTATACAGTGACTATAAACAGGGATTTTTGTTAGGGCCCTTAGTGTAATAATTAAAAATTATTATGTAAAAAATAACTTAATAATGCATAGCAATGATCTAGTTTATGTGACCAATACCAGTCACTGAGGAACCTTCCAACTTTTACATTGTTTGGGTCATGAAGATCATCTATCACAGTTCCATACCAGAATAGAATTACTCTCTTTGTTATAGTCTCTACTGCATTGCCCAGCCCAGTTTTAAATGTTTCCCAGTTGTATAATAAGTGTTCACAAGATATCCCAGCATTATAAGATTCCTGGAGGAATTGGCTAAGGATCCAAACATCCTGCATTAGTGTCTGTACCACCTAGGAAGAAATTTATGAAACAGTTTGGTCCTGCTGCTTTCCAGTTATTTGGGCATCAGGGAAATATGAAACTAAGTCAGTTGGATACTCTAAGTCATCTTTTCCTGTTGACTCTGGCACAAAAGTACATACCTTTGGTCTGGAAAACTGAGATATTTTCCCTCCATACCCAAGATGGTTAAATTTCATAACAATGGATCAGCCAGGGGGAAAAGCATTCTTTTAAGAAAATACTGGATGGCTTCAGCAGCAAGTGGGACAAGATTGCAGAGTCCAACAAGGGAAAAGGAAGGAAATAAGATTAGCTGTGTGTATCTGAAACCCAAGGATGATGATCTGTATTTGATCATATGAAAATCTAGTATATACAGTGTAGGTGTGTATTTTGAGCTTGTTACCGCTGCATAATAAGTTTAATTAGCGCATTATATTTCCTTAACTTGCCTGTATATGTATGCACATAAGTATGTGTGTGGTTATTATATATAAATTTAAACACCTACATGATGAAAAAAAACATGTAGCTTAAGCTGGTTTAAACCTGTAATAGAACAGACATCCAGTGCACATAAACCAGTTTCAAAATGGCTGAAATTGGTTTAAGATAAACCTGGTTGAATGCAGTATCAGACTTAACTGATTTAAGTCAAAACCTGTAGTGTTCATGGCTTTAAATACCAGCCAGGCAAGCATAAATTCAATCTATCACTTAATAAGATAGCAGTGTTGAGACTGTAAGCTGAATGTAATGTGATCACTGCTACTCAATTCACTCAGCAGATGTACTGTAGCATTCTGCTCTGGCTGGAAGCTGTGGAGTAGTTCTGCATGAAGTAGCGTTGTAATATAAAACAGTGGAGCAATTTTTACTCAGACATTGAACTAGGAGAGCAGCCAGAAGCTGGCCTGAGAGAAACAGGGGCCCCTCCCTTTCAATGGGCTGCCCTCAACAGTGTAAACAAAGACCTGTCGTTTACATTCACTGTGAAATAAAATGGTGTGTGTGTTTAATAAAATAAATCATATAATCACATATGTACCTCATCTGTGCCTGAAGCTGTCGTTGTTCCTGTTCCCATCCCATGTAAGCAGGTCTGACAGCTCCCTTCATATCCATGTTTTGTGTCACCCTCTTTTCCTCCCATCTACCAAGGTTTCTGCACCCTTGCCAGTACTCATCATCCCAAGGAGGTCTGTCCCTCTGTTCTCCCCAGTCCCAAGAGTTTGCTAATCCTCAGTAAAGGACCCTTATCCTCTAATCCAAAAGAAGTTTCTTTCTGCTTCTCATTTATGTCTATGTCCCCCACAAATTTACACACACTCTTCTTACTGACTCTCCTACATAATGCAGGTTTATGGCATATCAAAAGGAAGCTCCCTCCTATACGCTAGTCCTTATACTAGGTCCAAGTGTGACTGGCCTCAT
>NW_017729026.1:24383833-24385670 GCF_001723915.1 Gavialis gangeticus
CCTCAGTAAAGGACCCTTATCCTCTAATCCAAAAGAAGTTTCTTTCTGCTTCTCATTTATGTCTATGTCCCCCACAAATTTACACACACTCTTCTTACTGACTCTCCTACATAATGCAGGTTTATGGCATATCAAAAGGAAGCTCCCTCCTATACGCTAGTCCTTATACTAGGTCCAAGTGTGACTGGCCTCATACAGACACTCAGTTTCTCTTGGGAGAGTCGCTTCTTTTTTAGGACAAATCATGGGTGTACAGATGTTCAGGCTTTTTCTCCCAAAGTAAAAATGGCCACTTCAAGAGAAAAATAACCAGGGAACAATTAGAATTAAATCACTTCCAAGAGAGTGCCTGTGCATGCTGGCACCACAGGCTGACCATAGCCAGTCTGGGTTTGCCATTCAGGGATGCCCTATGCACTGATGCTGATCAGACAAAGGGCATCAGCAGAACATGCTGAGATGTATGCACACCTCAGATGTATGCATGATGAGATGTATGCACAGTTCCATACCCCTGACCCCCCGCCGCCCCCAGCTTGCAAGTTCTCCACTCTTCAGGGCCTCAGTATTCAAATGAATGTATACATGCCTTTGGGTAAGGTTTTCTGCTACAAGAATAAGCCTGGGAAAGTTCTCCCAGATTATTTGGAAGTGTATACACAGCCACTACTGTCAGACAGAATTCAACAGCTGTTAGGTGACACTCTGAAAGAGGTGCATTCAGTGATCAGAGAGCTTTTGCTTCTAGGACTGACCTTTCTCCATTGTCTATAAGATGGTTTACAGCTAGGGGAAGGAAAAAAGAAATATGACTATCACCTACCTGGAATGGGAAATTTCCCCAATTACAAAATGCTGCATACAGCTATTTATGCAGGATGACTAAGAACATAACCCATACATACCTGAACAGATGAAAAAAATCATATCCTATCCAATTCATGTACATTTAGTAAAGTTATTGGCTGATTTTACATTATGCTAATAATATATATTAGGAGTTTACATATCTATTAATAATAGATACAGCATTAAAGTACTGCTTTAAGGTCCATGCTGCTTTAAGGTATTAGGAAAGATAGATACATTTTCCTTTAGTGTAGAAACTCCTACCTCAAAAAATGGAGCATATTCTGTCTAAATATGTGTAAAATGTCTACATAGAAATCTGAAGCCAAGTGAAACATGCCTGGCTTCACCATTTGTTACAAACTTGAAAATAAGACCAGATTCAGCAAAGATTTATTACGGTTCACAGATGTGTTGGGAGAACTCATTTTGACTTAATGTTTTATTCTGATATCAGATTCTGATAAAACCCCATTTTATATTCAGTTCCACAGAACTGTTTAAAGATGATGGACAAGAGATGCTCTGGCTATTATTTCTATGTATTTATCTGTGTATTTTTGTATGTTGTAGAAGGAGAAGATGAAAAGATTTTGCCAAGTGAAAGCAGTATTCTACTTCTCCAATTATTTTATGATGTTGGAAATTCAAGTCTTGACAACTGGCAATTTAAATGACAATTGGAGAACTAGTAATATTATGACCTCACAAGAAACAAATGTGAGCTTGTAAAGGGAAAAATGACCTTGCTTCGACTGTTTCAATTTAATCTGTTATTTTTCATTAGTGTTTATTTAACTTGTGTATCAAATTAACATTTTGGGGGGTATGAACTTTTTAAGGTAACAAAAAGCAGAATTTAAAAACAAGAACAGAATATTTATTCATACTAATAACCTACATATACTTTTATGGACTAGGTGAAATGTGTTTTTAACTCCAGTAGAAGTAAAAAAGGCATTGGGGGGTAGCAGAGATAACCCACCCA
>NW_017729026.1:24385681-24385946 GCF_001723915.1 Gavialis gangeticus
CTCCCCAGCCCCCAGCCCCCTGGCAGCAGCCAGTGAATGTGGGGCTTTTTATTTTTTTTAAAGAGCCAGGATGCTGGGGCTAGGTGGGGCAGCCATGGTAGGGGGCTAGGAGAGCAGACAGGGGGTGCTCAGGGGGGCTGGGGGAACAGGCAGGGGATGGGACCTAGCAAGGGCCTCTCCATGGTTCCCTCCCTCCTTCTCCACCCGCCCAACCTCCTATTTACCAGCACGGATTCTGGGTCCAGCTCCCTGCAGCAGTAAGCAG
>NW_017729026.1:24390946-24404079 GCF_001723915.1 Gavialis gangeticus
TCCATGGTTCCCTCCCTCCTTCTCCACCCGCCCAAACTCCTATTTACCAGCACGGATTCTGGGTCCAGCTCCCTGCAGCAGTAAGCAGGGGACTGCCCAAATCTCTGAAGCTCTCTGAATCTTTTCTGAATCGATTTGGAGAGCTTCAAATCAATTCTGACCTTTTTATTATCTCCTAATTTGATTTGGATTCAGAGATTCAGCTGCTGAATCTGGCCGTATCTTCTCCAAATTGAACCAGCACCCAAAGCTTCACACAACCCTAGTTTCAAACCTTCTAGCTCCAAATATTAATCAAATTTATGGTTGTCTGGTCTACTATTGAAGGTCACATGCAACATTAAAAGATAAAGGTTAGAATCGTGGTTCAATTTCAGCATTCAAATGGCACTTTCCCACCTGTGTAGGTACCATTTTGGGCCCTTCTCACAGTTTGTGATCATATTCCACATGCAGTGTAGACATGCAGTAGTCAACACAGTAACTGAACATGCTCAATAGGCTTTACCCTAGCTTGGCATGTACACTGCTTCATGTACATGTTCCTGGTTGAGTGCAAGTCATGAAATTATAGCCAGGCAAAAACCCATGATTAGCAGATATGAGACCCCCAAGAACAAGGACTATTTTGTGTTTTAGGCCAATGGCCTGTTTCTCAGACCCCTTGCCCAGCAAACAGGAGACCAAGGTCTCTCTCATCCAAAGGAAGCTTGAGCCTACCGCTCTCTGATTTGGCAGCAGAGTGTCCTAACCACCAGGTCACAAGTAAGCAGAAGCCAGTCTCATCTCCAGCCTTCCTTTTGAAGCTGGCCTGATGGGCAGCCAAACATGGGAGATTTGTAGGGTGACAAAGACATGAACCAGCTACGGTTTGTATGTTCAGTGAGATGGATGCTACTTTCAATGGAAGGGTGCCTCTTTCTTGCTTTTTACAAGACTGTAATTTTGGGATTTATACCCAGGTACTTGCATACAGAACCACATACCTTCCTAGCCAGGGTACAGCCTATGGTGCATTCTAAATACTGGGTGGATGCTCGTGGGTCTACACTAAAGACTAAATAGGGTCACAAACTATGCATAGGTCCCCAAAATGGCACTTTATGCCATTGAGTATGTGCCACTTGTACGCATACAGTGAAATGTAATTTTGCCCAAGATGTTTCCATAATATTTTAAAGTGTTTTTCTTAGAATTTTAAGCTCAACTTACTTTGTCTAATCATTGTCACTTTTCAAAACATAAGGCATAGGGATACATTCATTGCTGTAGTATTCAAAGGTCATTCATTTGCCTGAATCCAAGCTTCCTATCAATGCTGGATTTGATGTGATATGCCTTGTAAAAATGCCACTTTCATGTTATAGAGACAGAAAACAATCAAGAGAGAAAAAAGCTTTCTTTTGACAGGCAAACAACCTAACGGGAGAAATCTAACCATCATTTTGATATAAAGATACCTTCAAAGATATGGAAGGGGTTGATAAAAGATACAATAAAAGAAAAGAACAAATAAGCCAAGCTTTCCTAAAACAATGCCCTGAACTCAGGCTTCTAATTCAATTTCAGGCTCTAAAAGAAATGGCCTGATTTTCAAAAATGATGCATATCAAAAAAGCTCTTTTGAAGTCAAAGAGTGAAAAGCATTTTTGAAAATTAGGCCACTTATTTAGAAGCCTAATATGCCCTCAGGAGATTAACTTCATCATACTAATTTTGCAAAATTGGGCATTATTTCCAGCTTGTGTGGGTGGGCATGGCACTGCACGGTGAAGGAAAAAGAGATATTATCTTTCTTTTTTTTTGTGGATGGTTTAGGAACTTAGCAAGTGTAGACAAATGGATTTTCCTTCATTTCTAAGAATGTCAGTTTTGCAATTAAATAAAAGCACAGTTGAGCAGTGTAACAATTGTTTCAGATTCCACTATTAGATATATACATTATTAACCTGTGTTAATGTCAATAAAAGTTGAAAATAATTTGCTTTAATTTGTAGCTGGCTAAGATGCTATATTAAACAAATCTCTGGAATAACTTTTGTTTCCTCTATAATGGGTCTGTACATTACTAAAGCAAGTAAGCCCTCTGTTGCCTACAATGTAGTATGCCTCAAATGTGTTGTCAAGTTAAAGAATTTCATAAACACACAACACACACATGTACATATATTCATATGCATGCACACACAGGCACACACAGATGCGCAATAAAACTCAAAAACAAAACAAAAATGTTAAAAAATATCCTCCCCCCACAAAAGATGAGCTCTTTGTGGTAGAGAGAGTACTCACTGAAGAAAAAAATAATCAGTTTGCCTGAGCCTGGACTGCAGGACACTATTACTGCAAAAGATAAGAGAAAACAAGAATGAGATTCAGGAGGAACAATGGCTTGAGAATCCTGAGGGCACCTGGAGAAAGTGAATGGATGCTACCACATGGAAAAAACAGGCCTGTGTTGTTCAGCCAGATGCTAAGCCCATGGGGAAAGCCGATTCTTAAGATCAACAGATTTTTTTAAAGAGGTGAGACCACCTAGCCTACACAAGGCATAGTGGGTGCCTATACATGTGCTCCTAAGTGTTTTGATTAGAACATGTTGGAGCATTCCAAGACTTATCCAGGTGTATGTGTGTATGTAACCACATACCTGCCCAGCAAGAGCATAGCCTATTGAGCATGCGCAGTATGTATACACCTATCTTGACATATCCACACTGTAGGGACAATGTAATGGCAAACTATGTATAACTATAAATAACACCATTCATGTGGCTGGTAAGTGCCATTTAGTTACATAAATGGCAATAGAATTGCCCTGTTGGACTTTGTATTTCTTAGAGTGTGAAGTCTTTGAGGCAAAGACTTTGCTTTCCTTTGTAAATACATAATGTCTAGCAATAGTAAGTGCTTCTATAAGAAAATACTACTTAGAAAAGACATAGGGAAAATGGGGAAGCTGTGGATGGGAGATGAAGAGGATGTAGTCATAGCAGGAGGCTAGGAAAAATAAACTGTTCCAGAGTTCATTTATCTAGATGTTACAATAAAATATTTCCTTATAGATCAATTGAATGCACTGAAAATAACCATAACCACCCAATAGCATTATATGCTAATATACAAATAAATGAACTCCACCAAGCATCAATATTAACTAATCAAATGGCGATAAATTATATAATCTATCCAGTAGATATAGGGAAGCAAGAAAATACCTCCATGCTTTGAAACCTGTGTGAACTCAATAGCTTTGGTATCATGATGCCTGGAAAGCTGTACCAACTAGGAATATTTGCACTGCCCCTTATGGCAGTAAATGTCACCAAAGCTTTGGCCAGCATGTCTTTTTATGGTGTGGGCTCTAGCCTCTATCAGAAAAGTCAACCATAGGGTGATGTCCTTTTCTGTATAAATATACAGCAACAAAGAGCAGTGCTACAGGCAATACAACAGGAGGCCACGGCCATATGGACATGTTAATGCTTCAGAAACTTCCTAACAAGCATGACGTTTCAACTGGAGACAGACCACAGTATTCCAATAGTTCTTTTAAAGTCAAGATATTTAAAGAGAATTGCCACTTAGATTATAGCATTTTCAGATGACAAATCTGAAAAGAACCTTTCATTGTCTCTTGTTTGCTTACTGCTACATTTTATCAGCTGAATGACCAGTAAAAGGGGTCAAGGAATCTTCTCTTATAATGTTGTTTACCTGCTTATAATTATGTTCTTTCTGAACAGGCTGATAAATAATCATTCCCTTCCTATGAAGTGTGGACGTAAGCATGAGTATTGGGAGACACTGGGCATATCTACAGTGGTCCAAATTGGAAAACAAGGTAGGCAAATTATATTACCAGAAAAATAACACCCACATATTTACCTTCAGCCAGCCGTCTTTTGTCTATGTCACACTAGAACTACAGTAGCACTGTGTGGTCAAAATAAGCATTTCAAATTGGGCCAGTGAGATACAATACAGTGCAGTAACTGCCAGCAGTTATTATTGATTACACACTCCTTTAAGCCAGTCTGTAAACTGGAAGTCATTGTTTTTCATGAGTTACTGAAACTGCTCCCACATCTTATGGGAGCACCTCTCTACTCTTCGTAATTGCCCAAACCTCAAATGCTTCAAAGCGCCACTGATACACATTCAAAAGATATTTAATAATTATACTAGACTTCTGAACATCCTGAATTCCCCAAAACAGGGCTGGAAATCTTGCACAAAATTACCCCTATGATTTTAAATAATTCCTATTTTAAAATCAAGTAAAAAAAACTTCACAGTTTCTGTCTTGCTATGGGGGCATTTCCTTTTCAGAGCCTGGCCAGAGCCCAGGAGACCAAAGGCATGTAAAAATAAAACTAATGACAACCACAAAATTAACCAAATCCTTCCTCAAAAGCAGCCACTCAGATTTGCTTTGAATTCAGGCAGACTTTCAGTAAGGAAGTGATTTTTATCCAAGCCAGTGGTTCATCTCTAACATGTTCCCTATCTTGACACCTTCAGAGTTAAAGCTAATTTGTACTTTGACCTTCAGGTGTCTCTTTTCCATTTCTCTAACTAAAGGCACACTTAATCAGGGAAAAGCATCTAGCACTTCAGACAATACTGGCAAAACAAGTCCAGGTGAAAAGTTATATTTTCTCACCCTTTACAAACAGTGACTTCTGCACAACATTTATCCAGGACAACAGCTATCAGGTAAAAGTGACTATTAAATATCTGTGCTATAAACTGATTATTTCTGTTTTAATGTTTGTTCTTACTATTTGGCTACTTTTATTTATTTATTTTAGAAACCTCTCAAATGATTGTACTGTATCTGTTTCCAGAATGGCAGTGCATGCTAGTGACCCCTTCATTTTATTTATCAGAAAACAGCTTTACAGGAGAGACAAATGCAGTACTCAAACACAAGTCTGAGAAATATGAGCCTTAAACTATACCTTGGCTGCAGTTCTGGTTTGAATATTAGGTAAATAATCTGAAATGGGAAAACAGTGCCAACATAAATCCATTTCCTGTGTTATCTGTGTGCTTAAATTAATGGCAAGTGCCTTGTTTCTGAGTGACATGATAAGACCACATCACAACAAAGGTGGGAATACCCCACCAAAAAAAAGTTTGCTTTTGCATTTCAGGTCTTTTCAAACTGACTCAAACCACAAAACTCATATCTACTTCAATCAAAAAGCACAGAATATGTAATCATGAGTTCAGTGTCATGGTCTGCAAATCCCTGCACCTTTTCACAAATTACATTTCTTATATCTGTTTCTGCTTGGGACAGGGGAAGTTTATAGAACACTTTCCATTTCTGTTTTGGTTCCAAAAAATGCTTACTACTCAGAGTATATCCTTTGTACGCATATGGCCAGACTCTATTCTACTCTTTGGGCATCTAAATAGACAGGAGCTTATGTATAATTTTCTTCCACCTTGGACAAATCCCTGAAAATCCACTTTTGTTACACACCATTTTCTGACCCTTACCATTGGGCACATCTACATATTCATTAATGTGCTATAGTTACTGCATATTAAATTTAGTATTTGGTTAACCAAGTACTAAGTCAATGCACAGTAACTTGTGCTACTGCAAAGTAGTGCCAGTGCACAGATTTTTAGTGATGCTTACTGCGCAGTAGCCTAATCCTACTGCACAGTAGAATATTAGCATGTTTTTTTCCCAGCAAGTTACTGCACAGTGTTATTAGGCTACTGCACAGTTAGCATCTCACGTAGATGTGTCCACTGAGTCATAAAAAGCAGCAAGGAGAAGAAAGAACTACACATCTTTGGTCTTAATATTTTTCCAGGGTTCATAATATTCTATTTTACCACACAGTAGGTGTGTCTACATGTGTATTAAATTTGGAAGCAGTTTACTTGTGGGTAAACTATTCACAAATAAATACCCCCAGGCAGGTGTCCACACATGCAGGGAAGCAGGAGCAGATTTGCTGCACTTCCAGGGGCCCTGCACTGGACCCCTGCTGCCACCAGGGGGAGCTCTAGGCTGTCTTCTGGCTGGGGCTGGGACATTACTCCCTGCCCCCAGGGGTCTGCCTGTTGCTGGGGCAGGGACAATGCCCTTCTGCCCCAGCACCAGGGAGCTTCTGGCCCCAGCTCCTCAATCGGGGGCAGGGGACTAGGAAAGACTAGGAATCTGGGCTCCTTCCCCAGGATATCATCTATCCCACAGATCTCTACTCCCTCTAGCTTTCTTGCCTTCTCCTGGCTCTCCACTTCCAGCTGCCTAGAGGATTCAAGAGAAGGGCTAGGGAGTAGTTTGTGCCATGCCTCATCTATGGTCTAGTGGTTAGTTCATTTTGCTCGGAAGCAGGAGATTCAGGTACAGGCCCCCTCTGAGCAAAGTGGGACAAGAATCTTGGCTTCCCACTGTCTAGACAAGTGCCTGACTACTAAGTCAATTTGTCTAGGCAAGTGCCTGAACTACTAAGTTATTGGGCTGAAATATCAGAGGACCACCTCCTCTTACATTTTATTTCCAGCACGTAGGCACCTATCCCAGGAAATCCTATCATACTACAAATAGAAACAAACGTGCCAGTGACTTGTAGTTGGATAGCCACATAAGTCCCTTTAGCCACATAGGCCACATCCAGACTAGCGTGGATGTGCGGTATGTAGAGATGCAGACCCATCTGCAGCACTATAGACAGCACATGTAGGCATTTCCTGCACTGCTACTTTGCAGCTCAGGAGTTTTTCTTGAATTGGAGAGATCCTGGGGTCAAAAAAAACCAGGTAAAAAAAAAAGTGGGGGGCTCACACAATGGCAGCGTGTGCCACCCAAAACTAGAGCCTGGCCAGCTGGAGCCATGCTCTGGCTGCTGGCCAGGATTCCTGCTATGGCTACATCCCCAGGACCCCAGGTGAGGCTGCTGGAGCCAACCCAGGTTCTGGCCCCAGCTCCCCTACCCCACCCGGCTCTATTTGCCGTGTGCCAGAGTGTGCATGCAGGGGCTTACCCAGGGACAAATAGCAGCAGCACAAATATATGTCACTGCTATTTGTCCTGGGAAATGCAGGCCCCTTCATGTGCATACTCATGGGGATGTGCCCATAAAGGTGAAATAGGATTTAGCCCTCACTGGGCACATGTACATATGCCCCCAACTGTACCGTTGTTACTTGCTAAAGTACTAAATGACTATGCAGAAACAGCCATTACTGCACAGTCCTGGTGTCTCACAGGTTGCTTCTGACCCTATTGTGCAGTAGCAATGAGGTACTGCACAGTAGCAATGAGCTACTGCACAGTAGCATCAGTGTCATGGTTTGTGCCCGCTGACACTATGTTGCTGTAGTGATGGGCTATGTCACCATAGCTTGTCACTACAATGATACAGCATCTCATGTAGATGCACCCACTGTAAAATGAATGACAAAAAGCAAACATGAAAAACAACCTAAGGGAAGCACAAGGTACCAGTGACATAGCTGTGAACTTTATGATAAGGAGCAATCAAAGCATATCTACTTGCAAACTGTTATGTGTTTTGTACGCATCCAAACATAGGCATTTATTTAATCTAAAGGAGGATAATATAGCCATATTTTCTGGCATATACCTTTTGTTCTTGAAACTCTGACATGCCCAGATATGATGTACAGAAGTACAAATCTCAATAACTTATAATAGGTGGGGACAGACCTCCAGAATTCAAGTACTTTTTGAATATGTACCCTCTGTATCTCAGCCTGTTAAATCTGTTAAATTGAGCTGGAACCCTTATAAACCTATTCTGTCTTATGACCTTTATTGAACTCTTTTCCTTCACTAAGCAAAAAATACCATTCATTTGGCCTTTCTGAATGTATTTCCTTTTTGGATCTGGGCTGGCAAATGAAAATGCAGAGACATACAAAAATAATAATATATAGGAAAAAAGTTAACTAAAATTAACTGAACTCTGTCCAAACATTGACTCAAGTTCAGGTTGATACTGGGCAATATTTCAAAGCAGTTCCTACATTATCTGAATAGTTTCCCAATAGTAACTCACACAATGTTGCTAGAGGACTACTAAAGACTTCAATGTCATCCTTATAAATTTCACTTCCAGAATTAGGGAATGGCTGTTAGAACAATGAAGAAACAGCCTTTTCCATTCTGTGAATTCATTTATGAAAGGACCATTGAGGTAAGAAATGTTTTCAAGAAAGATTTAAAAAACCCACATTGTGAAATTTTGTCTTTTCTAGTTTTTTGTTCCCAATGTTTTACTACTGCTTTCCAGCACAGCAAATAGATTTATATTAACATTTGCAAAGCATATTAATAGCTACAATGAAAGGTACTGTAGAAGAGCAAAGCATCATGTTTATTATCAATGGCTTAATCAAAATTTCAGAGTATTTTAGTTAGGTCACCCTACTGATACAGTTTTTAAGAGGACTGGAACCAAATGTTAGTCAAAGAGGTCAAAAGGATTAAACTATCGTCCTTAAGCTTTTGTTATGGTCTTGGATGACCATCCCACACACCACTGGCTAAAATCATATTCTTGCTTTCTGCCTATTGGATCACAATTAGTAAAGCAGATTATGCCTGTGGAACACATTCCACAGAAGATGACAGATTTAAAAAAAAAGGGATAAAGAGAGACTTGACATATTACAGTCAAAATGAAGTTTTGCACATCTATGCACGTGTACTGCTTTGTTCATCAGTAAACCAAGATTGAAAAGACCCAGATTTATTACTTTTTCAGCCTTCATGAAAACAATTTTTATAGCAGCACCATTTCTGTGGCAGCAGCAGCAAGACCACTTTTCTATTTCCCATAGGTGAAAATATTTATGTTTTCTGTTAAAAGTTTACCATTTGCTGACAGTTAGTACTTAAGGATACCTAAAAAGACATTGTATTCCTTTTGCTTATAATAAACAAATTGGGCATTTAATGAATGACAACTGTAATCGCAGAAACCAGTAGTAGAATTAGTTGTTATGGATGAGTTGGTTTTATTAATGACATTTTTAACTTGAACATCATCTTTTTTCCTGGGGTGCATCTACATGTGCAATTAATGCACATGAATAAACTCCAGAGCTAATTACTCTGGAGTTTTTGCTCCCAGGCACACCATTTGAATGTGTGTCTGGGAGCAATTAACTCTGAAGTTTATTCATGTGCAGCACATGGAGCCTGATTGGAGCAGCCCCAGCTGGCAGGGGGTTCCAGGGGTCAGCCCAGGGCTGCTCTTCCCAGCTCCATGTGTTACACAAGGGATGGCTGGGACCTTCACTGTGAGTCTAGCCAGCAGGCAGCCCCAGCAATGAAGCACCTTTGTGCCCCAGCCAGCTGGGTCAATACCTACAGGTGTACTGCTGCACATGAAAAATATCCACAGCAAAGTAGGGCCTGCATTTACCAATCCTCCCTGCTGCAGAGTTTATTAGTTTCCTGCACGTGTAGATGCTGAGACATTTATTGAGGAGCTAATTAGTCAGCTCCACAGCAAACATCATATGTAGACATGCCCCTAGAACATGTATAATGCAGAGAAATGATTGGAAGTTTCCTCATGTATACACATATTGAAAATTTAGACATTTTAATTAGAAGCAGAAAGCCAAAAACTTTTCTGTTAAAACTGAAAATTGCTATTTGGAAATAAAATCTGGTATTTCAGGGACGTTGCTATTTGGATGCTCCATTTCTTCTCTCTGGGGTGGTCTCCCTGGCTGGACTACAACCCAATGGTCTCCCAAATTGCTGCATAAATGAAGTTCTTCCTGAAAGTCCTGTAGCCACAGGATTCCTGTGTGCACAGCAAAAAAGTGTGCACTGGAGCTCTTACACAGTAGTGCCAGTTATGGGGCATTAAATTTAGTAACTGTAATAAGTGGTAATAATTACAGTCCATTAATGGACATGTAGATGTGCCCTTAAAAAAAGCAAGTATAACAAGCTCAAGGAATAGGAGCAAAAAGTTAAGGTGAATGAAAGTAAGTGTTTGGTTTGTTTTTGTTTTGTTTTTGAGACTAATAACTGTATAATTCAGTCAGGTAAGAAAGATATTTGTTTCTGTGTGAGTCTCCACAGTCATCAATTTGTGCTCTACTTGATATACTGTTTATACACAGTGTAGATATATCTGTTCCTAGTATATTGTGGATGGTTATCAGTCCATTATAATTATGTTTAGGTCAAATGTAATTAAAAAGACAATTGTACAATAAAAATAACTGTTAATCTAACATGAATTAAAATAATGGTTAATAATACACTGAAAACATCCTTTCAGGATCACACTGGGGATGCGATCTGAAGATTGAGATACTACCAGTTAATAGGAGAAAAGTGAGATTCTGTGTTAGGTTTGGAACTTGACACATAGTGGAGGTCTGGCAGGAACATCAGGCTCAGTGCCATACAAGATGCAGATGTAATGACCGCTAGGCAAGTGCCTATGAAACCTCCTACAAGGAAGTTGTCTGTAGACAATCTTGCTAATTCCTGCTTTCTTCCCACCTCTCCCCCAACTCCCTCTGCATCTCATGTATAGGAATGACTCTGAACAAATGTGCAGGCAGCTGTGTGAAATCTGCACATTCACAGCCAGGGAAATCAGCACCAGAAATTAGTGCAGTATTAAACCATCTTTCTATGCCTGTTTCAGTGTCTAACCACTTTCTTTGCTACTGTATATTTTAAAATATGTCATCTATTTAAAATTTGAATTGCTCTGACAGGAATATCATCATATCCCCTAGACGATGATTCCATAAGCCTTACTGTTATAAAAATATCCTGATACTCATCTTAAATATTCTTTCCGTCAATTTTACTTCAGTATTTCTTTCAGAGATGAGTGGAAAGTATGGCATGACTATATGATATTGGCAAATTTCATTGTGCTCAGCTAATACCTTTTTCCTCTCTATGTGCTTTTCAAGTAAATATAGATATCATAAGCAATTTCTTGATATATCTTCACCACCTATCGATAGACATGTCTTCCAGGTGCATAGTGTTTAACAGAGGTGAAGCTGTTCAGTCCTTCCTAAATCTTTCCTTCCAACTACTTACTTATTTTTGGCTTCTGCTTTCTGAATTCCACCCATTTAGCTCCATGGATCAACAATATATGGCCTGCAGGCTAGATCTGGCCCACAAAAACACTAGGTCCATCCCATGGAGCCATAGGGTTTTGGCAAGGGGGTGGGGGGAGGGGAGGGGTGCTTCTGTGATATCTTAGTGGCAGGAGACTCTGCCTGCACCCACGTCAGAGTCAGTCACCAAGGAGCTGTATCAACACTAGGTGGCTGAGAGCTGCACCTTCCCAGTAGGCTGGGGGAAGTGGAGGTAGGGAAGAGCTAGAGTATGACTGAGTCAAAATACTGGCTCACCGTAGATCAGAGCTGGGTTGTTCAGGTCCACAGGTCTGAAAAGTTACCAGCCACTGTTCTACATTATTCCAGTTTTGGAGTAACTCGTATTGTATGGTAGAACTGTACTGAAGGGGATCCCTCCGAAAGTCATACATATTATATTAAGAAATGCATAACATGTCTCATTATGCAATTCATTTAATTACTTACTTCCTGTATTATATACCCTCTATTCCATGTCATTGAAGAAGATTTTAAAATTTGTTGTGGACACACATGTCTTAGCTCTGCACCGATTGAACAATGAACAGGGGTCATTTTTATAACCAAAATGGTTTCTCCATCAGAAAATTCAGGTTTTTCCAATGGAAAATGTCGATGTTTTCTATACCTTTTGACCAAAAAAAAAGAAAAAAAAATGGTTGGCCTTTAGAAACAAAATTAATATGACATTTTATGTTTGGCCAAAAATAATTATATATCATGTTTTTTTAGTTTTGGATCTTCTAAGAGCTTTTCTCCTTTCTGTTCTCAAGTCTCCTTTTCTCTCCTACCTCCCCCTCCACACACACCTTTCTCTGCCTGAAAAAAGGATAGAAGTTAAATAAAAAGAATGGGGAAATTGGGTGTGTGTATGGGGAGGTGCGGGTGGGGAACATGCTCCTTATACCTTTCTTGTTTTCTAACAGAAAAGAAGTTACACACAAGTTGGCAAGTGTTTGAAAATGAGGAGACACCTACTATCACAAAGGAACCAACCATTTTCAAGTCTGGGTTTTTCAGCCAGTTATAACTTTAGGTCAAAAAATCATCAGCAAAACTCAGTTCTGTTGGCATTTGTGTTCTATCTAGGACTGACAATATTCCTGAGCTGTTACTACTGACAGTAATAGGCAAATATCTAGAAACTGGTCTTCTCTGACTTTGTCTCCTATCACCGCTGTCACTACAATAAATGTTTTCATCCTGCCTACAGATTTTCAGCTTTCTCCAGCACACTTCTGCTCTGACATCTTACAGGTACCAATGAAAGATCGCTGTGGGACTTCACAGAATTCACTAAAGACTGAGTGAATTCTAATCCATATTTATATCCTTAGAATTCTCCATGGCATTCCTAGGACACTTTGGGGAGCTCTCCAAGGGGACTGTGCAAGGTAGGAATGAGTAATAAGCATGTTCATAGATTCATAGATGTAGGGTCGGAAGGGACCTTGCAGATCTTCTAGTACAACCCCCTGCCCTGGGCAGGAGAGAAACCTGGGCTCTAAGGACCCCAGCTAGGTAACCATCAAGCCTCCTTTTAAGGACCCCCAAGGTAGGAGCCAGCACCACTTCCCTTGGAAGTTGGTTCCAGATCCTAGCCACCCTGATTGCGAAGTACTGCCTTCCAATATCTAGTCTCAACCTACTCTCTAACAACTTATGGCCATTATTCCTTGTTACTCTGGGAGGCACTCGGGGGAACAAGGTCTCCCCATTCCCCACTGGTCCCCCCTACTAAGTTTATAGACAGCCACCAGGGCCCCTCTCAGCCTTCTCTTGCGAAGACTGAACAGGTTAAAGTCCTGTAGCCTCTCCTCATAGGATCTGCCCTGCTATCCAGAGATCATAGATTTCATAGATTTCATAGACATTAGGGCTGGAAGGAACCTCGGAAGATCATCGAGTCCAGCCCCCCGCCCAAAGGGCAGGAAGTCATAGGATCCCAGCAAGATAAGCATCCAATTTACTCTTGAAGGTGTTCA
>NW_017729026.1:24404527-24405216 GCF_001723915.1 Gavialis gangeticus
TTCTGGTGTGGATGCTTTGCCCCAAAGTTTGGTGTTATTGGTGAACTTGGCCAGTCCGCTCCTGACTCCATTGTCCACATCATTAATGAAGAGCATGTGAGTGGCCCTCGTTTGGACCCTCTCAATGCTGCCCACATCCCTCCTGAAGTGCAGTCCCCAGAACTGGATGCAGTACTCCAACTGCGGCCTGACCACTGTCGCACAGAGGGGGAAAATCACCTCCTTGGCCCTGCTTGTGAGGCATCTGTGGATGTACAACAAGATGCAGCTAGCCCTACTGACTGTGTCCTTGCATTGGTGGCCCATGTTCATCTTGGAGTCATTACTGACTCCAAGTTCTCTTTCTGCTACTGTGCTTTTGAGAAGAGCATTCCCCAGCCTATAGTTATGCTGCTGGTTCTTACTGCCCAAGTGCAGCACCCTGCACTTGTCAGTATTGAATCCTATCCTATTCTTATTTGTCCACTCCTGTAACCTGTCCAGGTCCAGCTGTATCCTGTTCTTCTCTTTTAGCATGCCCACCTCCCCCCAAATCTTGGTGTTGTCTGTGAATTTAAACAGGGTGCTTTTGACCCCCTCGTCCAAGTCGCTAATAAAAAAATTGAACAGTGCAGGCCCAAGTACCGAGCCCTGGAGGACTCCACTGCTCACATCCCTCCCAGTTGAATATGACCCATCCGCCATCATTC
>NW_017729026.1:24410216-24415215 GCF_001723915.1 Gavialis gangeticus
CTGGCCAGAGCACTACAAGTGCTTGTAAAGCTGTGCCAGGGGCCCTGTGATAACCCCTGCCAATTCCCTCAATGCCCTGGGGTGGAGAGCATTTGGACCTGCTGATTTGAACATGTCCAGCCCCTCCAGAAGGTCTCTAACTCCTTGACCCTAGGCCTGGCAGAGTCTCTCCTGAGTATGTCCTGAATCTCGGTGGGGGAGTCCCGGTCCCTGCACAAAAAAATGGGAGCAAAGAAATTGTTAAAAAGGTCTGCTTTTTCCTCTGGTGCAACCACCAGATTGCCTAGCATATCCTGCAGGGGCTCCACATTACCCGGTCCCTTCTTCATACTCCCTATGTATTTAAAAATGGCTTTGTGTTGTCCTTGATCCTAGCCCTAGTTCCGTATCTGCCTTAGCTTCCCTAACAGCCACCCTACAGACCCGAGCAATGGAGGTATACTCCTCTTTGGTGATAGCCCCTCTCTTCCACTAGGTGTATGCCTCCTTTTTGGCAATTAGGCATTCCTGAGTGCCCTTGGTGAGCCAGGGGGGCTTTTGAACACTCTTTGGGATTGTCACCCCTTGGGCTCTGAGTATCATCTCCTTAAGGAATGACCACTCATCTTGGGCACTCAGTTCCCCTACTCTCCAGGACCCTGGTGCCTCTCCTACCAATCTCCTCAACTCATTGAAGTTGGCCCTCTTGAAGTCAAGGGCTGCTGTCTTGCTGCAGGCCCTTGACACCCTGCGCTGGATGTGAATTCCAGCAGGTGATGATCATTGTCGCCCAGGTGGTCAAGAACCTGGAGTCCCCTCACCAGGTCATCACCTGTGGCCAGGACCAGGTCCAGCAGGGCATTTCTGCTGGTGGGACTGTGCACCTCTTGGGTTAGGTGGAGGTCCCGTATCTTGGCAAGGAACTTTCATAAGCGTTCCGACCTGGCTGACTGATCATCCCAGCAGATATCCAGGTAATTTAGATCACCCATGACAACTACATCCCTTGCCTTAAGTGCCGCTGCAAGCTGACCTGAGAATTCATGGTCCAGCTCTTTCCCTTGGTTGGGAGGTCTGTAGTAGACCCTCACCGTTAAGTCCCTTTCCCCATGACCCCCTGTATTCTGACCCAGAGCACTTCAGCCTGCCCCTCCTTGACCCCATCCTACTAGTTGAGGTGTATTGCTCTTTGACATACAACGCCACACCCCCGCCTTTCATTCCCGATCTATTCCACCTGTATAGTCTATAGCCCCTAACGTTAACTGCCCAGTCGTGGGATGAATCCCACCAGGTTTCTGTGAGCCCTACTATGTCCGTGTTTGAACTAGCTATCCAGAGGGCAAGTTCCACCTGCTTATTCCCTATACTATGAGCACTGGTGTAGCGGCATTTAAGGCCTTGAATTGATGTGTGTGCCACCCCCTTATTCCTAGGACTATCCGGACCCCTGTCACTTACCTGGGTACTCCTTGTGCACATCACCTGTCTTGGTTGGAAGGTGTCCTCAAGTCCTTCTGTGGCCCCATGTTGGGTAGGGCTAAGGAAGATGAGGGGAATTCCTACAGCATCCCAGAGAATAATTGGAAAAATGTATTATCCCTAAGACTTTTCCCTATGTAGATGCAGCATTCAGAAAAAATCAGCCTCAACCAGGAGAGTTTTTGATGTTATAGCAGTATAGAGAGACAATGCTCTGCATAGATGGCATTGTTGCTCATTTGATAAATGCCAGGGAGGAAACACTATGGAGGAATGCTGTAAGAAGTTCCCTGAAGGCATTTCCTTCTGTGACCAAAGCAGAGGCAAACTGATTATGAATAAAAATCTCCTAATTTGGTCCACTGACTTTTGCATATAAAGTCAGGATTTAGTTAGGATTTATATGAACAATTTAAAGTGGCTTATCCACCTGTTTTATGCTGACAGAATATCAGTCTAAGAGACATCAACAGTATATACAGAGCCAAGCCAGTACTTCTCTGAGATAATTATTGCATAATTCTTTCAGCAATACTAAACATCTTGTTTTGTTCAGATGATTTTAAGTGGCTGTCAGTCATCTCAACACTGTAAAGTTTCCTGTTTAGGAGGGTAACAGTCACTGAATGGTAAACTCCAGAAAGGTAACAGTATGCTGAAAAATGTTCTTCAGCTTGACAGCATGACTGTTTTCCTTCATATTCAAAGATGCTTGGAGTTATTCTCTTGTCTGTCAATATAAGGGGAAGAACATTTACTCCATGATTCAAATACATTAAGGGCAGATCTACACATCACCATATAGCACACTACAGTGATGTAGTGATTGCGTGCGTCTACATGTGATAGTCAGCTACATCACTGTAGCAGAGCACTCCCCCAATATAGCGTACCGCTACAGCAAAGTAACAACAAAATCTACCCATGCACCAAATGCACAGTGCAGTAACTGTCCATACTGCGCCATGCTTTAGCACCCATACAGCAACATGTAGATGCGGCCTAAGAGATATAAAAGCAGAGATGGTATTTTACAAAAGTGCTACTCTGCAACAATGACCTAACAGGAATAATCCTGTTCCAAATACTTTACAAATAATATCTAATTAGACTTCACAACAATTCTGTGACAGCATACACATGATAATAATACATCTTATTCTTCACTGGAGGAGGAATTTTCCAATATTGAAAAATTAAGGAGAAATATTTTCACTCAAGGCTAGGGACTGGATCCACAAATCTTCCTAACTACCACATTAAGCACCTAAGTCCAAAATTGAGATCCTCAAAAAACCTGCTCATTTGGTTGGGTCCCATTTCCCTCTTTGCCCAACTGTCCACAAATAAATTCGTCTAAGTGCCTAAAGGTAAGTCTACTCACCATAGTAACAATGTATCCTAACACGACTGTTCTTGCTACACTGCAGGAAATCTACTAATAAAACACACGTGTTTAAAAAATGGTTCATGAACCTATAATCTTTGGTCATGAAACCCAACTACACCTTTCATGCCTCTGAAAAACTGTCCTTCTGTTTTAATAAAACAAGTGAAAGACAATGAAGAGTACAGCCCAAAGACTACAGATGAGACAATGCTGCCTTCAATAGTAAACAATAAGATTTACAGAAACATAGTTTCAAGTTGTTTTTGCACAGCTAAAAAACATCCAGTAACACCAGCCTATAAAACCCAGTCTATAACCTGCCTGTGTGTCTACAACACTGGGGAGAAAAATGCAAGCTACAAATAACCTAGCAATGAAACAACCTTAAGAATGTCAGTCAGAGCAAAGAAACTATGCCCACTTAACCTGGTGTTGACTGATTGACAAGAAGAGAAGCAGACAATATTATTAAGAAAAAGTTTCAGTCCATGAGATTCAAAGGTATGCTGAGCAGGAAACCTATATACTTGAAATTGCTCTTGAAACCAGGTAATCACACTTCCTAAAGACCATTTCTGTACTAGAAGCAAGAATTTGGAACAAATTCTCAGCTATATCTTTGCTTAACTTGATGCACTGAGGACACATCTGATCATCATCTTTGTAGCCCTCTATCTTACCATGTTGAAGCTATCCAGATTTCCTCCAACCATTCTTGGACACGTTCACAAGACTGCTCTCAGCTTGTTAGCAGGGAACTAAAGAAAGTAAATGCTCTGCCCACTACATGCACTGGAGAAATATTTGCATCACCTACAATTATGTTCAGGAGGAATAAAATGCTGCACTATTCCCTCTCCCAACTCCATGCACCACTTGAAGTGTATAAAATGGCTTTTAAGTCACATACACAAAGGCTAAGTACAGATGTTCAAAAAGCCTGAGGTAGAATCAATCTAAGTAATGTGTTTATGTAAGTGGCCTAGGTTAGATCACTAGTGAACAGTACACACATTTGCCCTTTGGTGTGGTGTGCAAGTAGGCTCTCTGCACTGGCCAAGGCCCATAAGTGGCAGAAGGCCAGGGCTAACAGGGCTCAGCCCTCACAAACATGGGGCACCTGGTAGGGCCACGAGGCAGCCCAGGCACAGGCTCCGAGTGGTTACAGCAGGTCGGGAGTGGGGCACACAAAGCCAGGATTGCAGCTGGTTCACTGGCTGCCCAGCACAGCAGGCAAACCTAGTTGATTCTGTGAAGGGGAAGGGGCTGGGAGGGTAGGAGGAGAGCAGATCAAGGCCCCTGCAGTGAGGGATGTTACCTATCATCTCTGTGTTTCGGGGGAAACCCGGCACAGTACTCAGCCTGTCTGACTCATGAAGGACTCCCCCACTCCCCCTCACACCTCCGCCTGAACTGGAACTGATCAGAGGAAGGACTTGCAAAAGGCAATGAAGGTGCAGTGGGAGACGCTCCTAAACCCCTCTGGACAAAGGCAATAGGAGTAAGGCAACTCCCCTAGTCTCATTTACATTGAAGATGGGACAAGGAGGCCTATCCATTAACATTCAGAGTGAAGAACAGAGATTCCAAGGCAAGCACCGCACTAAACTCTGGGAGCAGAGAAGCAGGGCAGCACTGCATGATGGGGGAATCTCTGCTCCAAATGCTAATCAAGCCCATCTGCACACACCCAGCTCAGCATTTATCAGACCAATTCTAGTGATTATTCCTTTATTGGTACCCAAAACACTGAATCTGCCTGTTTGCATTGTGAGCTCCCTCAGAGTAACAGCAGCTCGTAGCCAGGAATGATCACTAGGGCTGTGCAAGGTTTTGGGTGGTGATTCAGTTAGGAGGAGATTCGGCTTGATTCGGTGTCTGAATCTCTGAATTGGAACCAAATCAGGGACCAATTAAAAGGTACAAATCATTTCAAAGCTCTCCGAATCTCTGGAAAAGATTTGGAGAGCATTGATAGTTCAGACAGTCCCCAGTGGCTACAGCAGGGAGCTGGAGCCAGATTCTGAGCTGGTAAGTACTAGGGGCAGGGGAGGGAACCATGGGGGGGACCCCTGCCAGCCCCTCTGACCCCCCTGCTCCTCCAGCACGCCCACAGTTGCCTCGCCTGCCCCAGCTCCTGGTCCTAAA
>NW_017729026.1:24420215-24421410 GCF_001723915.1 Gavialis gangeticus
GTGTGGGACAATGGGGGGCAGCAGGAATTCCCCCCCCGACACCCAGCAGCACCCAGTGATCCGGGGCTTTTTTTTCTAAAGGGCTGGGGCCTGGGGCAGGCAGGGCAGATATTGCCAGGCTGGGTGGGGGGGCTGGCTGATTTGGAGATTCAGCTGAATCAGTTCAGCCGAATGTGAATCCAAAGCAAATGCTAGCTGCTTTGCACAGGCCTAATGATCAGCTCCTATTATCCAGCATAACAAAACAACTCTGGTATAATCCCTTGAGCCATCATTTCCCCATAAACAAATCTAGTATTCTCCCTTGAAACATTTTTGTTTCCTGACAAAAACCCCTACCCAAGCTCAAGTTGGTGTTCTGGTGCTTAGATCCAAATGCTACACCAGTTCCAGTGGGACTTCAGCTTCTCCTTTTACGCCTGGAATACCTTCTTCTGATTGTGCTGGGGGATCTGCCTGTCTCAAGCACTTTGGACCTGAAACTGAGAAGCTTGTCTGCAAGCTCCAACAAACACCTGGAACCTCGACCCGTTTAAGCTTCCTAGAGTGGTGAGATCCCAACTCTCTTTCTCTCTAAGCCCACTTTCTAAACATCAGACCTGATTTAATCCGTCTCTCTCTCCTTCTCTCTTACTCTAGCCATTACTTTGTAAACCTGACTTTTGTTGATCAGACTTGAGCTAGATTTCCCAAAATATCCAATTGAAGTCATGTAATACTGTAACTGTTTTGTTTGTTTTTCCTTGTATGGCTGCTACTACTAGTATCATCATAAGTTTCATATACCTGGAAATATAATAACCTTTATGGTCAAGCTGTTTGCCATACTCTCTCCAAACCTCATTTACTTTCTCTTCTCCTTGACCCTCCCCACCCTCCATTGGCTCTGTAGCAACTGTTCTTTTACCTAAACCAAAAATCCCTGTGTTAAGCCCCAAAATCCTGTGGGGTCTGCTCATCAAGGCAGTTACTATCAGGACAATTGGGACAGGAGATTGGGAAGTACTGAGCCATGACATATGAGGGTGTCAGCCTGTAAATGCTGAGTAACTTTGCCTGCTCAGATGTGCTCTGTTAACCTGTGTTCATGTGTCTGACAGCATTTTATTGTTGCCCTTCTGAACTAAGTTCTGTGCTGAGTCTGTAGCATATGAGGGTGTCAGTCTGTAAATGCTGATTGACCTAGCTGCCTCAG
>NW_017729026.1:24426410-24426678 GCF_001723915.1 Gavialis gangeticus
CGCCTGCCCCAGCTCCTGGTCCTAAAAAAAAGCCCTGGTGCTCACCAGGTGCTGCCGGGCAGGGGGATGATCCCTGCTGCCCCCCACTATCCCATGCTGCATGGGGCGATCTACACGAGCCCCCCAACCCTCCCCTCACTCCCACACCCCCTCCCACAGGTGCCCCACCCAGGCTAGCTCTGGCCCTTTAAGAAAAAAAAAAAATGGAGGAAAGCCCCGGGAGTCACTGCTCCTGAAGCAGCCTCAGGGCTTCAAGGGGCTCATGCAG
>NW_017729026.1:24431678-24433648 GCF_001723915.1 Gavialis gangeticus
ATCCCTTGAGCCATCATTTCCCCATAAACAAATCTAGTATTCTCCCTTGAAACATTTTTGTTTCCTGACAAAAACCCCTACCCAAGCTCAAGTTGGTGTTCTGGTGCTTAGATCCAAATGCTACACCAGTTCCAGTGGGACTTCAGCTTCTCCTTTTACGCCTGGAATACCTTCTTCTGATTGTGCTGGGGGATCTGCCTGTCTCAAGCACTTTGGACCTGAAACTGAGAAGCTTGTCTGCAAGCTCCAACAAACACCTGGAACCTCGACCCGTTTAAGCTTCCTAGAGTGGTGAGATCCCAACTCTCTTTCTCTCTAAGCCCACTTTCTAAACATCAGACCTGATTTAATCCGTCTCTCTCTCCTTCTCTCTTACTCTAGCCATTACTTTGTAAACCTGACTTTTGTTGATCAGACTTGAGCTAGATTTCCCAAAATATCCAATTGAAGTCATGTAATACTGTAACTGTTTTGTTTGTTTTTCCTTGTATGGCTGCTACTACTAGTATCATCATAAGTTTCATATACCTGGAAATATAATAACCTTTATGGTCAAGCTGTTTGCCATACTCTCTCCAAACCTCATTTACTTTCTCTTCTCCTTGACCCTCCCCACCCTCCATTGGCTCTGTAGCAACTGTTCTTTTACCTAAACCAAAAATCCCTGTGTTAAGCCCCAAAATCCTGTGGGGTCTGCTCATCAAGGCAGTTACTATCAGGACAATTGGGACAGGAGATTGGGAAGTACTGAGCCATGACATATGAGGGTGTCAGCCTGTAAATGCTGAGTAACTTTGCCTGCTCAGATGTGCTCTGTTAACCTGTGTTCATGTGTCTGACAGCATTTTATTGTTGCCCTTCTGAACTAAGTTCTGTGCTGAGTCTGTAGCATATGAGGGTGTCAGTCTGTAAATGCTGATTGACCTAGCTGCCTCAGACATGCTCTATTTCTGTGCTGAGCCTGGAGCATGAGGGTATCAGCCTGGAAATGCTGAGTAATGAGTAACCGTGTCCGCTCACACATGCTCTGTTAATCTGCGTGTGTCTGTGTTCAACTACTTTGGTAGCTGGAGGAGCCCAGCCCCATTGAAACTAAGCCCTGCAAGGTAGCTCTATTAGGGGTGAGGACTTGCAGAAAGGAGAGAGAGAGCTCCATATAGAAACACAAGTGACACAAGCAGTAGATTGTCAGAATTGCAGAGATTTGATAGAATTGTAGAGAAACATAACTTTAATAAATGAGCACACCTCAAAGGGATGGGCAAATCTGATAACAGGGAAGGAGTGGGGCACAGGCAGGGACAGGGACCAGGGTGAATGGGATCCTGGCTGGGCTGGGTGGTGGGACAATTGGAGCCTGGGATGCTCATCCAGGGGCATCCTATCCTGCTTCAGAGTTTATTCATTTTATGCACCCTAATATGGGTGCATGTATAGATACTAAGACATTTACTATGCTGTCAATTAGTCGATTTTGCAGTAAGCAGCTCATATAGATGTGCCCAGTTCTCTAGAAACATCTGCTCAGTGCTCAGCATCCATCAGAAAGGCAAACAAAATATTAAAGATTATTAAGAAGGGAATTGTGAACACAACTGAAGTTATTACCATATACTTTATATATCCATGGTCCATCCACAACTTGAATACTGCACCCAGTTTTGACTCCCATACCTCAAAAAGGTACAGAGAAGGGCAGTATGGATGACTAGTGGTACAGAAGAGCTTCCATTTGAAGATAAACTAAAGGCGCTAGACTTATTGTGTGCCTGTACTAGAGCATGGAGGCTGCTTCAACGTGACAAAATTACAGTGTGTTGGAGCAGACTTGATTAATAGCATCTGCTGGAGCATCGTAATGACTGTGCTCTAGCAGCCTCCCGAATTTCATGTATCAGCGTCCCCACACTTCAAAATGGTGGCAGGGGAGCTTGAACTAAAGCTTGTCAAACAAGCTTTAGTTCAAGCAC
>NW_017729026.1:24433748-24436888 GCF_001723915.1 Gavialis gangeticus
TCTTACAAACAATGTTTTATTCCACCCCCCCCTGCCATCGTTTCTAAGTGCAGAGATGCTGATACACAAGACACTGCAGCTCTTTAATTAGAATGGCTTTCAGAGTCACTCAGATTAAAGCGCTAACCTCCTCCACCCCTGAGCACATTTAAAAGTACCCATTCAATTTGGAAAAGAGACACCTGAGGGGGGAAATGATAAGGCTTTGCAAAATACAAAATGGTAAAATGAAAGTAAATAGGAATTTATTATTTATACTTTCATAATTCAAAAAGTAAAGGGTCACAAAATTAAATTAGTGGGTGCATCTACACAAGACATTTACTGTCAAGTAGACCAGAGGTTG
Organism: Gavialis gangeticus; assembly: GCF_001723915.1. Lineage (NCBI taxonomy): Eukaryota > Metazoa > Chordata > Crocodylia > Gavialidae > Gavialis > Gavialis gangeticus. The sequence continues at coordinate 24,434,095 of NW_017729026.1, forward strand.
TCAACTGGGGGTACACATGGGTGGCAGACACAGAGCAGGGTAGGGGGCAAGGGCAGCAGTGCCTCTCTGTAGACAGAGGTGGGGTGGGAGGGATTAACACACAGCAGCCGCCACTCACCATCCCATGCCACCACCTCCCAGGAGCAGGGCCAGGGTGGGGGGTAAGGGCAGCAGTGTCCCTCTGTCGGCCGCACAGGTACCGCCCAACCGGTGGCTCCATGGGTTGCTGATGGGTGGCATGCAATTGGCTGGACATTAGGCTGTGGAGCCACACATACAATCAGCTGTGGGAAAGTGAGGTGTGTCGGCAGTGGCAGTAGAGGTGGCGCAGGGTGGTGCGTGGTTCCCTCACTGAGGGAAATACAGATAAGAAGGATGGGGTGGGGGGGAGGGGAGGACTATGGGCAATTGCCCCAGTCCTCAGGGCTGGCTCCTGTGGTCCCAGCACTGCAACCTGGAACCACATGGTGCCAGTGGGGAGGGAAATGGCTGTGGCAGGTGGGGGGAAGAGGCAGTGAGCAGGCCTATGGAGCACAGCAACAGCCAGGTGGGAGCACAGAACCACCATCAGTACACCATGGCCAGCGCTGGCCCAGAGCAGGTTGGCAGGACAGCTGGGTTTGGGCTGCCAGGGGCTCTACAGAGCTGGGCTGGCTCCATCCTCTCCATACTTGAGCAGCACAGCCAGGCTCCATAGAGCCCCTGGCAGCCCGGACCCTGTGCTCCTGCCGCCCTGCTCTGCACCCCGCTGGTGCTGACCCTGGTGCACCAACATAAGCCCCATGCTCCCACACAGCTGTTGCTCTGTTCCACAGGCCCACTCACTGCCCTTTCCTCCAGCCTGTCCCCACCCCACACCCGCCACACCCATCCAGCCCCCCACAAATCCCACATACACACCCTCCTCCACACCCCATATTCCCCACACACCCACAAACCTATATCCACCCTCCCTTCCACCCCCAGCCCTCACAATAAACAAGAGTAATACTTCATTTTTAGCTATTATACCATCACCTGTATGTACACTACACAAGCACATGTAAATCAGGACAGAATATTTGTTTTAATGAAATTAATTAATGTTGTAGTACATGTTTGATCTTTAGACTATAATTTGGTATTTTTCTGGTTCAGAGATGGCAAAACCCCTTGCTGAAAAGCATAATTCAGGGCGGGGGGGGCAAGGGGAAGGACTTCTGGTGGCAAAGGTCAGGGGTTAGGACCAAGATGGTGACCAGGGGCTGGGGCATCTATCAATGGGTGGAGCTACCCATGCAGTCCTGGATGGCTTGCTAAAACTCGGTAAGTGGCCCTCCACCCGAAATAATTACCCACCCCTGTTGTAGAAACTGACAGTTTAGCTAGATTCAAACAGGCATTGGACAAATGCCTCTTTCTTGGAGGAAAGGGGCATCAGTAGCTATTGAGCTTGGGAGTTTAGGATACAACCTGTGAATTAGAACTTCCAAAACCTTAAATGCTGAAGGCTGCAAGTGAGGGAAACAGCGAGGAAAAAATCCTGGTCATACTCAGTTCACTCTCCCTTTCAGCTTCTACTGTCTACCAATATGTGACACAGGATAGTGGGCAAGATGAATGTATGGTCTGACCCAGTAAGTGGCAATTCTTATATTCTTATAATTGCTATGGCTTATCATCTACTAAGAAAATGTATAATGCTAATTATAGTAATACATTAACTAAATAGATTTAACTCATATGGAAGCAGATTGACAAGTAGAGTGCAAGTAGACAAGCATCAGCTCCTATGTACCCCAGGTTTATTCCACCTATTAAGCATTTACATGGATTTAGGATCATAATGTAATCTTAATCTATGATGTTCAAGTCTTATTCTATCCTGAACTGACTTTGATAGAAATAATGATGGAGAAAATAATGTAATCACAGGACACGTCTACATGTGCCGATTTAAGGCGCATTAGCCATTATTAAGGCTCATTAAGGGTGTGGGCATACACATCCACACCCTTAATGCACTTTAAAAATGGAGATTTTAGGCTATTCACACTTAAATTTGATACCTGCAACATAAGGTATCAAATTTAGGCGCAAATAGCTACAGCACTGTAATGCACATGTAGATGCACTAAGGCACATTAACGTGATGCAAATTGACTGACTTGGGACTAACTTTAGTCCCTAGTTGGTCCACACAGCACTTTAATGTGCGTTGGCATCTGCACGTGTAGACATGTGCCTAAGTCACCTCATGCACATTAGGCTAATACGCATTAAGTTTAGGCACGCATAAAAGCATGTACAGACACACCCACAAATACATAAAGCAAGAAAAAACAAATAAAAAGGTAATGATAAAGAAGAATCTAACTTCCAGAACAGTCTCTCTCCCTGCTGTCTGCTTCTGATATTTCATTCAGTGTGCTTCTCAGAAAGGCAGAATGTGAAATCAAATGGGAACTCATGTTTAGTCATGTGTGCTCAGAAGCCATGCCTCATACATTTTTTAATTCTTGTGACTGCATTTTTTAAAATTAAATTGTACTTGTATCTTATGGTAGGATTGCTACTAGACTAGCATTTAACCTTCATTTGTTTTTGGAGTTGACAGCCAGCACTGGGTTGGTTTATTTCCACTCATAATTGATCTGTTTCATTTTCCTAACAGACTTAAGTAGGAAAAGATTCTGTAATTTCAAGGTAGACCATTTCACATAAATGACAAGTGAGTTGCAAGAACAGAAACAAAAATGTAATAACATCAATAATGAGGGCAGAGGAACTCAGTGTCCAGGACGAGTGGACGTTC
>NW_017729026.1:24436899-24446928 GCF_001723915.1 Gavialis gangeticus
CCTTAATCTATGAATCTATGAATCTATGAATCTATGAAAGGGTGACATTTCAGAATAACAAAAAAAAGTTTTTCATATTTTAGATTTTTATCCTTCCTCCCCTTTTACTGCTTTAGTCCTTAATGGCATAATAGAATAAAATGTCAATAATGTAAAAGAAAAAAAAGAAGAATAAAAAAAGAGGAAAGAGAGGTAGAAAAAAGGAAAGAAAATAAGAAAGCAGACTGAAAAAAATATGGAAATGAAAACAAATTCTGCAAAATAATTATTTTTAATAATTTTAAGTAATTATTTTAATTTTAAGCACAGAAGGCCATTTTGAATTCAGTGTTCCAAATTAATACTTTAACTAGCTCTGTTGGTTGATTTTGCGTACTAGGCACCGTGCTGATTTTGGTGGAAGATCCAACAGCATAAGTTTTTTATATTTTTCTTCAAAAATGTCAAAATATAGCTCTAGATCCCTCCCCAGTGTCACCAGAAACGAAGACTCTCTCTATATGCATCTTTAACTGAATTGGAACAAAGCATTGCAGCTCTGACAAAACTGAGACCTCTATTAAACCCTATTTGTTTTGTAAACTACCACGTCTCTCCAGAGCAGAGAGGAGAAAATATGGCCTGAATCTCTATTGTCTTGCATTCTGTATAGTCATTTACACTGACAGTATCACATCGGAAGTATAGCACTTACCTCAATATTGCACTCACTCCACACTGGACTAATTGACTACACAAGGTTCAGGGAAAGAAATCCTGTGAATAAAACCTACATTTGCCTGGTGGGTAGAAGACATGAACATGCTGTTTTAATATGTTTCTAAACTTCAGCTATAGTAAGAAAGTGTGTTTGCATTAACCTCCAGTTTCCCAAGATTTAACCTAAGGGTTCCCAAATACTTAAGCTGATCTCTTACTCTGAAGTTACTTGGACCTCTCTGCTGCTTATCATAAGCTTATTCCTCATACAGCTTCTCATTCCTAGAAGGGTATGGATGGATGTGAAGAAAAACCATAATGGGGGCAGTTTGGTGGACTGTGTTAATCAGAAATACTTGCAGCATTATAGCACCACCTACAGGAGGCCTTTTGGTTTGCTAGGATATCACTGTATGGTGCCCCAGGCAAGGCTTTGGAGAAACATCACAATGGGCCAGGAACAGAAAGAGTCAATACAGAGGAAATCACTGCAAGTCCACAGTACATACAGCACACACCATATAAGATCTGCGAGGTTTCAGAAAAACCTAGACTCTTGATTATTAATACAGCATCTTTCTTTGCCCACCTTTACACCAGAAATCCATTTTAAAATATTGATTAGAAAGAGGAGGAGAAAACTACATTTTAATAGAGTGAAACAAAGAAATGAGTACCTAAGTGGAAAAAGAATCAAACAAAGTCTTAGCAAGTGTAGGGATTCAACATGTCTGAAGCATAACACATTTTACAGAACATTAAAGAGTGTAAGTCTGGACTTTTCTGGCAGCCCAAAGTGAATGGAAATCCGTCCTAAAATGACAGTTTTGGATTTACTTAGCGTGGGGGAGTTCTCAGGGGACATCAAAACAAGTTAACCAGTTCTTCCCACTATTTTCCAGTCCTGCAGCCCACAGGCATTCCTAGGCAGGTCGGAAGTGTGAGAGCAAATGGTTGAAACATCCCATCATCTGCTGATGCTGTGATTGATAATATAGCATCATGGTGGAGGAGGTCAGAAAGTGACAGAATGTTACCCTTACTCCCATTTCTTCCTGTGCACAGAGCGTAACTTGGATATACGTTAGAATTTGGACACTTATACACTCAAGTTGCCCATACTTTCACCCTCAATTTTACGTAAATTGAATTCAGCATTTACAGATTATTATAATCTCTTTGTGACAGGGCCCCTCTTTGGTGTCTGGTACACGGATGCATACATACCCACACACTGAAAAACAATTTAAAAAAATTCTGATGAAAGAATTATACAAGATTCTTCTTCAACAACCTGGTCTGTTTGTGTGGTATTCTGATAATATCTATAAACAGTAAGATCCCTGAACAGAGATCTCTCTTACCTGATGTAATTATATAGTGGCTAACACAGTGGGGATCCTAAACTCTGCTCTATTATAATTACGGATGCAAACAAGTATTCACAGGACCCAATTTAGGTTTAAGTGACTTAAGTTAAGCCACCTAAATCTAAACTGGGCATGGCATGCACAAGCAATCACCACTTACTGGGAGTGGCAGAGACAGCCAGAGATAGGTAACTCAGATGGGGGTGGTGGGGAAGAAGGGGATGGCAGAGTCAGAGAGGTTGGCAGTTCCAGGGGTTTTGGAGGGGGTGCATAGTCAGGGAGGTTCAAATAGCCTGGTCACAGTTGGGGGTGGGGGTAAAAGCAGCCTGTCCCTGGAGCTGCAATAAGTGGCTTGGTTTTCCTAGTCCTGAGGCTGCGCTGTGAATGCATGTGGGCATTCACTATGTTAGGTTAGCTCTCACTAGACCAGGTTAACTCTTTAGCAATCTAAAGTTAGTTTACCTGTAAGGTGAACTAATTTTAGATCAGGCACATCATTTTTAGGGTGTCCTAAGCCTGTGAATGCCTGTACACCAGGGCAGTTAGAATGACATAACATTGTTTAGGTTGATCTAAATATAATGCTGGTATATACCATAGGACTCAATGAGGCAGAGTCCCAGGGCCTGACCGCGATCCATGAATCAAATGGACAATTTTCATTTACTTTAATGCAGTCCATGGCAGGTCCCTATAGAAAGCTCTCTATAAAGGACTCAGGTTCTATAAAAAAGGCTTCCCTGCTCTGTTTCTCCTTATTATAAGGTTCCAAACCTGGGTATCAGAGGAAAAAAACCCAGGAGAGAGGGGAAAGAAACAGAAGCAAAATCAACAGGGGACTGGCTAGAGATCCTAGTTAAATAAGTTGCTGACAGCCATGAGCAGCTGGAGAAGTATAGAGTAAATCACTGACATATGGCTCCAAATTCTTGTTAATTTTTTAAATTTCTACAACTTCCAAAAGTGTGCTTGGCACCTCATCATACAAATAACAAATAGACATTGTTCCTGCCACCAGGTATCTATAGTCCACATTTTGCACGGAGTATCAGTAGGAACAACAAAAACTGGGAGATATTGAAGAAGGAAGGGTAAGTTTATGGAAATGATATCCTGTTGCTTATAATAAGGCTTGCTTACTTCTGGAAGGATTTCATGATACCTTATTCCTACGCTACTTTCATGCAAAAATGCTCTAGGCAGCCTGGCTCCTTTACCTGTCAGGTTTCCTTCACCTCTGGCAGTTCAGCGCTTGGTTCATGGTCTCTTCTCCTTTTCCCCCCTGTCTTTGAGAACAGGAACATACCCAGGAGCTGCTAAGGGATAGGAAAGACTATATAGAGTTGGCACTGGACAGAGATGGCAAGCTTTTGCAAACTGCTGCCAGTTAGAGCAGGTGGAAATGAAGCTAGGCTGCTAAGGGGATTAGAGACTGTTTCCCTTTTTTCTCAAGCAGCTTTGTGCATGTAACTCAAGCTAGGACTTGGCTGTCAGTGCCATCAGTTCTCTTTCTTCCTCCCTCCGAGACCTATTTGTGCTCCATTCCATAGTGTGGTATCTGAGAGGAGATTTCAGGGAGTAAGGAAGGTGACTCTACCCATGAACTGCTTCAATACTGCTTACAAAAGCATCAACCCAGCATATCCTGCCTCATATGATCTCCTCTCTGTTTATGGTAACTTTTGTTGCTCGCTTTCTTTTTTGAACTGATTTCTAATGCAATCCCTAGCATAGTTGCTTCAGCATTGTGGGAAGAGACATAGGCTCACGTGGCAAATGACTTCCAGCTTTCAAATATTGATTTGATTTTGTGAAGAAAGGTATTATAGAAAGCTATTTCCTGACAGCAAATTGCTAGGGCATTATTCTTGCAGAGTGGCTTTAAAGGAGGAGAACAAGCTTTAAAAATGTTGATTTTAGTAGCGAGAGTGTGTCTGTTTTTCTCACTTCTCTTCCTTCTCTTTCCACACACCCCTTCCTCCCCACCCCGACACCTAGTCTAGCCCTTCAATTTTTTTCTGTCTCACATAGACACAGTTTGTGTGTCTGCATTTGTCTATGTATTTCTTTTCTTTTCCTAGAAAATCAAGTCTCAGTGAATTACTGTACAGGCCTGTCCCATAGTAGCATGCCTATTTTATCCCCTAGGTAATTTTGTGCCAACTGGATTATATCAGAGCAGTTGCTTTCCCCACAAGGAGGAGGCAAAGGGGCAGAAGTTAAGAATAAAGAGCAGCCAACCCTGTAGTATAGCAAATTAACTCAAGCCATTAAGCATAATGGTCTCTAAGAGGGCAAAGAGGTCAGCTTTTAGTTCAAAATAATGACCTTCAGCCCAGCCAGGAGGAAGTGTGCACAGATGCCTGTGGCTGTCCTTATTCATTTTTTGAAAGGATTGGCCTAGCTTCCCATTTTGTACAGTTAAAAGTCTTAACACATTTTATAGAAGCTGATTTTAAGGCTGACATGACAATTTGATGTTAACCATGCAGAAGCTGCCTAAAGATCCAGGCAGAATGATTCTAATTAACAATGGGAAAAACACATTTTGCCTAATTTTGAACCCCCTCAAACATTATAGGTTCAAAAAGTTCAGTTCAAATGTTACTGGGTTATTTCACAGAGAAAGAAAAGAAAGAATACTTGTAGTACAAGTGTTGTGCAAACATTGTATGGACTACACACCATGTAAATGGTTAAGGCAGGGGACTAGACTTTTTAGGATATCTAGGTTAAATTCTTAGCTTTGCTGCAGATTTCTTGGTTGACCGTGAGCAATCATGTCACCCTTCCTGTGCTTGTTTCAGGGATCATAATAACACCCTTGTCCAATTCTTTGTCTATCCTGTTTATTTAGATTGCAAGCTCTTTAGAGACCAACTTTCTCTTATCATGTGCATATACAAACATGCAGGCCTGGTCTCAACTGAAGCCTTTAGGTATTGCTGTTAAGCTACATAACTCCAATAATAATAATTAAACGCACTGAGCCGGGACTCAGGAAATCTGGGTTCAGTTCCTGGCTGTGTCACAGATTTCCTGAATGACCTTGAGCAAGACATTTAATATCTCTGGATCTTAGTTCCCCACCTGTAAAATTTAATATTTACCTACTTCACAGTAGTATACCGATCTTTGGTATTTGTAAGCCACACACAGGTTACAACAATAGGGGGCCCAAGGCATAGTTAAATAGACCCTCCTTACCAGATACAATCTGATGAGATCAGTTATGATGTGATCTCTAATCTGACATCACTTTTCAAGCAGGATGGTCCAAATGATGTGAAGACTTATCATTAAATTCTGAATTGCCATATTATACAGCTCACTGATAAACATGAAGTTTTCATGGGTCACAGATATATTACAATATACATGATACCCATATGTGCCAGACTCACTTTTGTGGCATGTTCTCCCCCTCATGATAAGTAGTATAAGGTTCTGGTTAGTAAGAAAAAATATATTTATTTGTTTGTTTAACTGGAAAAAAGGTCTTAAATTCGAAGAGAAAAAGCAATTTATGAACTCAAACCAGTTTTGTGAACCCAAACAGTACTTGGAAAGTTCACAAAAAGCCTTGAACTCCCTTGCTTTCAGTCACCTCTTGTTCTAATGTGGGAGAGGGCTGGTTGACTTTACAACTGTTTACAGCATGAGGACTACACAGTGTTTGGGGAAGTATAAAAGCTGTTGTTGAGTATCATAAAAAGAATTAAATCACCAAACTGTTTTCACAGAAGGTTAAAAGGTCTGGTATAAATCTTGAAAGGAGAGGCAGAAACTCTGTCCTTAATCTGCCCTGTTGTGCTGAGCTATTGCAGGCAGCACATATGGCATGAAACACTACCCAGCATTTGGTGACCCTTACAAAGGCTACAGGCAAAAAAAAAAAGATAGGCTAATGATAGGGTTGAAGCCTAAAAGTGGATTTTTTTTTGGCTTTTTTGAGTAGATTTTACTCTTTAAAGCTAGTTACAGTATTTTGATTTAAAGCCAATGTTAAATAAAAGGTGAATATCCCCTTGATGAGTTTAATTTATTTGGAGGTTGTGTGGGCATGTGTGCGCGCATTAGAAAGTGATTATTTTCAAATGTGTAATGGTCTCTCCTCCCCATCCATCATAACGCTAGTCAGATGTTAGGCTGATGAAATGAAGTTCATCCAGTGTGCATTCACAATAAATATACAGACCACCTTTAAGGAAGACATGAATAATATGTATTGGTATAGGTGCAAAACATGAAACGACAAGTAAAAATTCTGTGGTGACAGGTAGTGAGCTTCATTCTTTCAAATAAAATATTTGTTCTTAAATATTAGAAAGGCCTGTTACATAAACTGAATTAATGACTTACAAAATTCACTTTAAAGCACAGCTTTAAAAGATTAAGTTATGCAAAAGTAAAACACGGTCAGAATGCCTTGATGGGGTACCACTTTACTCATAATACTTATATGAAAAGATGAAAGCATTCTTATTAATTAATATCAACCAAATCTCAGGCATTAAAGAAAACATCACTCCCAGGCTAAGACTAATGCCAAGATTTTTTCCTGTATTGAATTTTTATATTAGAATTATATATAAACCTCTCAAAAAAAATAAGGTTTTACAGTGGAAACACTGACAGACTCTTAACGAGAGCATGCTATGGGTGCCTTTATAAGAATACCAGGCACAGTGGTTTTGAGCCAAAAAATGCTACTTAAAATAATTTACTCCTTATGCTTGTCTATGCTAAAGCTTCTCTGTATAGATTTTTTTAACTCCCCCAAGGTTCTTCTTCATCCATAGCAGACAATAAAAATGTACTTTGTTTACAATACACAGGAATGATCCAACCCTCCATGAGATAAATGGAATGGTATACTGGCAGATATCAACTCCTTCCACCATATTTTGGACAGGCTATATTCTTCACACATTATATACACAAAGTGCCCCACTATAGTATAAAATATCTATAGACATTATGTTACACTACATTATGTTATCTCAGTAAGGAAACTTTATTTTTTGCCCTCAAATCTTGGCCTAAACATACGGTGCAACCAGACAGTTCAGTGAAGAGTTCTTCCAGGGCTTCTAGGAAACGGGTTGGTAGAAGATGGGTGCCTGATCAGTGTTATGGACCAGTGCATGAGTGGTCAGGAAAGTAAACTGGTAATGGAGTGAAGTCCAGAAGCTAGTCCATAGGGAGCCAGGAGTCAGAACCAAAGTTAGTGTGCACCAGGAATCATAGGCAAAGCTTCTGATAAGCAAATCACAAACAAGCACCAGAGTCTTTGCCCAGACACTCCACTACTGACTTGGGCCAGTTTTTAAAGGCTGGAGTAGCTGGGGCAAATAAGGAAATTTATCAAACAAGCTTTAATTAAATGTGCTGAATACACAAGACACTGGGTGCTTTAATTAGAGCAGCTCCCAAGAGCTGCTCTGAGTAAAGCCCCACCCTCACCCTAGTGCATGTGTAAAGATGCCTGGTGACTAGTTTCTCTGGCTGCTCAGTTAGGACCATCTGAACCCAAAGCACTTATCTGAGCTTGCTGCAGGTGAGGACCTGTCTCCCTGCAACCTCAGGATTGGACTGCCCATATAATTCAACTGGGGCCTACTAGGCCCTGAGCCCTAAATTCAGCATATTACAATGAGTAACTCCACATATTTTCAAATCTATTAGCACTATCCTTATATGGATCTTTCATATGTATTGTGCTCTGAATAGGATCTGCAACATTTGTTTAAGAAGACATTGTCATTAATACTTTTCCTGTTAGAGGGGCAATACATTGGCAAAGAGCTAATGGGAGATGTGGCATAAATTTCATTAATGACCCTTATGAACAGAATGATCTTCCATCGGCATATTAGGACTGTATTAGATTATTATGCATAATAGATTATCAAATAAAAATATTGTCCAGTGAGCAGGAAAAGGACTAAGGCTGAAATTAGAAGATTCCTTTCTAAGGAAATTGGTCATCGCAAAGTTTCAGAATGAGATTCCCAAATCAATTATGTGAAATGTAAATCCTTATATATATGAGGTATTGCATATATAAACTGATATTAAATTGAACAGGCAACAAGTTTCCCCCCCCCAAGATTGATATGTATTAAAGTATTTTTTAGCTGTGACATTTATTAAACAGTGACATCTATTGGGGAACCACATCCCCAAAAAAGTAATAACATAAGTCAGTTCAAACTTGACTGGACAAAGCACTGGACAATATATATTGTAGGAAACAGCAGGGAGATGGATTAGATTACCTAATAGACCTATTAGGTCTAGGTCTCTAGGGCTAGATTATTTTATTAGGACACAGCATGGCAGAAAGGAGGAATGTGTGTGAAGCATCATGTTGCAGTGAGAGAGATAGAAGGAATGTTGGATGGCAGCTAGATTTCCTTCTGGGCTTTTAGGGAACTGTAGGTTGTGGCAGAACCTTGACCATCCTTTTGCAAGATACTGGGCACATCTAAACAAGACGCTTAACTACACAGGAGCATAGTTTTATTGCAAAGCGAGCATGTGCATCTACACATGCTTACTACACAGTAAACCTCACTAATCTTGAGTAAATTTGCTACCTGTTAATGCAAACAGCAAATTCATGTTCAATTAGTAGTGGTGTGGTAGTGCTCATGTAGACAACTGGCCGGGAGCAAATCTGCTCCTGGTCAGCCATTCACCAGGAGGTGGAAAATTACTTTTTGCCCCTGGGAGCTGCCTGCTGCCAGGGTGCAGACTATGTCCCCTGCCCTGGCAGCAGGGAGCGCCAAGCCCCCTGCTCCAAGATTGCAATTGGGGAGTGGGGACTGGGAGATCCTTATCTCCCAGTCTCTGCTCCACCATCATAATCAGGGGGGCCGGGGGTAAGAGATCCTTAGAAGCGATAGGTAAGGGACTCCCAGTGCTGGTCCTGCAGTTGGGGAGCTGTTGCTAGGAGATAAGGATCTCCCAGCTCCAGTCCCATAGTGGCAGAGCTGGCATTGGGAGATAAGGGTCTCCCTGCCCAAGCCCCACGACTGCAGAGCTCAGACTGGGATATAATTGCCATTAGCTCCCAACAGTGTTTATTGTGCTGGGAGCTCCCTACTGTCAAGGGCTGGGAAATCTGTTCTTCACCCAGCTTGGTGAGCACAGATCTGGGCAGGAAACAGGCTGGGGAGCTAAGAACCAAAACTCTGTGATAGTATAACTGTATATTTCAAATAGAAAATAAATAAAAATTAGTATCCCAGACAATTCATTTATCTTGTGTAGTGTCAGTCATTGGGAGTCTTTCAAAAGAAAATTCCAATTCATCAACACACAAATACTCCAGGGTACTCAAGGAGCTGGTGAGCATCATAGCCCAGCCCCTGGCATGGATCTTTGAAAACTCCTGGCACTCTGGTGAAGTGCCCGAAGACTGGAAGAAAGCCAATGTGGTGCCTATTTTCAAGAAAGGGAGGAAAGTGGATCTGGCAAACTATAGGCCCATCAGCCTGACCTCTTTCCCAGGGAAGATCTTAGAAAAGTTTATTAAAGAGGCCATCCTTAATGGACTAGCTGATGCCAACATCCTAAGGGATAGCCAGCATGAGTTTGTTGTGGGTAGGTCTTGCTTGACCAATCTCATTTCCTTCTATAACCAGGTGACCTATCACCTGGACAAGGGAAAAAAGATTGATGTCATATATCTTGACTTCAAACGAGCTTTCAATCTGGTATCCCATGATCACCTTTTGGCAAAACTGGCCAATTGTGGCCTTGGGTCCACCACGATCCGCTGGCTGGGAAATTGGCTCCGTGGTCAGACCCAGAGGGTAGTAATTGATGGAAGTCACTCATCATGGTGTCCTGTGACCAGTGGGGTCCCCCAAGGCTCTGTCCTTGGACCCATATTGTTCAACATCTTCATTAATGATGTGGACATTGGAGTCAGGAGCAGACTGGCCAAGTT
>NW_017729026.1:24451928-24457533 GCF_001723915.1 Gavialis gangeticus
AGAATTTATTTACTGTCCGAGCCCCCAAGGTCTGGACCAGCCTGCCATCGGAGGTGGTTCAAGCACCTACATTGAACACCTTCAAGAGCAAATTGGATGCTTATCTTGCTGGGATCCTATGACCCCAGCTGACTTCCTGCTCTTTGGGCGGGGGGCTGGACTCGATCTTCCGAGGTCCCTTCCAGCCCTAATATCTATGAAATCTGTGAAATCTTTGGTGAAAACATATCGATTTTGACTGAACTGTCTTAGGTCAAGGATGACCAAAACTAAATAGAAAAAGGAACATACCCCAGAATATCTAATAGCGTGGTAATCACTAAGCATTCACTAGGGAAGTGGAGATGTAGGTTCAAGTCCCTCCTCAGCCTCATGTGGAGTAGGAACTTGAACAATTTGATCATCTGTATCCCAAGTGTGTACTCTAACTCCCTGGCTATTCTGAGAAGGCCTCTTTCCCCACTGTCTTGAAATTTTTCAGAAAACCTTGTTTCTTCTTATGAGTAATAGAAATATATGCCAAAGAATCAGTATTCTTTCACAAAACAATATTTTCTGCTTTCTAGTCATCCCTACTTTTAAGGAAGTTAATTAATTAACCATCAATAATTAAGGCCATTTACTTAGGTAATATGTAAATGTCATAATCTAAGGACATGTAAAAAAAGGAGGCAGACCACACAGTTGGATCGGTCAAGTCTTTGCTTGACCGCATCATGGCAATACTAGATAACACTGACATAAATGTAATTATTACTATTGTTTAGTCAGAGGATCAAGGTTGAATTCTGTAAAATCAGTCAGCATTTAGTGAGGAAGAATGGTATAGATCAGTGGTACTCAACCTTTTTGTCTAGCAGGCTAGATGACCTGTGCCCTGTCCATCTGCAGGCTAGATCCAGCCAGTGGTCCCAGTCTGGCACCTAGAGTGAGTATGAATGAGCTCCATTCTGTCAAGCATAGGTGGGCGGAGGGCAGCCTGGCCCCAATCCAGCTGCATGGGGTAGGTTTCTTGGGCTGGCCCTAACCTAGCTTGTCAGGGCGAGGGTGCTGACTCAGCCCAATCCACCCACACAAGGGAAAGGGATATGGGCCAGCCCTGATTGAGCTACACAGGAGGAAGGGGCATGGCATGGCCCTGATCTGGCCATTCAGGAGGAAGGGATGTGGCCCAGCCCCAACCTGGCTGCATGGAGGGAAGGGGATAAGGCCGGCCCTAATCTGGCTGTGCAGTGGGAAGGGGCATGGCCTAGCTCCAACCCATAGCATGGGGCTTGGGAATTTGACGTGGGGGAAGGTGGCAATATTAATGAACACTGCTCCCCTGCTGTCAAAATCTTCCAACACCTGGGCAGTCCCATGGGTTTTGGCCTACAGGCTAGAGGTTGAGCACCCCTTGTCTAGATCAGTATCGTTCAACCTATCCAATCACATAGGCTAGATAAGTGGCCTGGGCTGGTCCATGGGCTGTTGGTCTACAAGCTTGATCCATCATAGGGTCAGTGCATGGGTTCAGTCTATGGGTGCAAGACCAGCCACACAGCCAGCACAATCTAGCACACAGGGCCACATCATGTGACCTGTGAGGATCCCCACAGATTCAGAAATTTGGTAACAGGGCAGTATTAATTAATTACTGTGGTTCTGGGAGCTGCAGTGATTAATGTTGCTACTGTTCCACAACTGCTACATGTGGGATCCTGCCACTGCTAACTGCCAAATTTCTGGACCCTGGGGAGCTCAATACACTGAACAACATTGCTCCATGGGTCAGGTCTGGACCATGGGTTGTAGATTAAGTACCACTGGTCTTCATACTGAGGAAATAGTTTGGGATTCAGGTGCAGTCATCTGGTCTTCCCAAGCAACCTTGTGATGTTTCTCTCTTCTAGGCTTAAGATCCTCATTTGTAAAATCCCTTGCAATTTAGGCACCTAAATAGGATTGACATGTCTAAATATATTTTTGGATTCAGCTCAATAGCATTTTCAATGGTGTTGAGAGGGTACATGCAGTAAAATATTGTGAGACTTGAAAATATGAGAGGAATAGGGAATACTGGTTTAGCTTTTCTGTCACTGCAGTCAGTGGGACTTGCACAGAAAAGTCTCAGATTCTTCATACATAATAGGGATTTGCATGGCCTAATGAATTCAGTTTACAACTGTGTACATCAAACCTCATGACTGGTTTCCCTGGGAAGCTTCATCTTTTTCCATGAGAGGCTCGAGCCAGACCCTTAGAATTAGAAGAAAGAGAATAATGTCTACAGTATTACTTAGGATTTTCTCTAAAGGCAGAAAAAAGCAGAACCTGAGTAGAATATTCATTAACACAGATTAAAGACTTAAATGATTGTTGATGGTTCTTCATTTCCAGAGCCCAAAGTGCAAATAATGCCTTCATGAGGAAGAAATATATACTTTGATTAAACAGCAAATTCATAGCTAGTGGGTCTTCCTGTTCCCATGAGGAAGAACAGCTCAGATGCTTCTGCAGAACTCCCCCCACCCTGCGCTTCCTCTGTGCCATGCAAAAGTTCTTCCTTTAGCTTGGGATATGTACAGCGTGGAAGGGAGGAATGAACAGGTCAGGGAGAGAATATATATTTTTATCTGCCTCTTGCTGAAGATACTTAGGATAAAAGATAAATTAGTCTACAACAGTATTATTTTAAAATTAAAACCCTTCCAGAAACACCCAGGGGTGACTGTCACAAAGTAAATCAGGGAAGTCCTCTACGGCCAAAACCACCATGCCATAATAACTTTGGAGTCTAAAGTTATTTCTTTTTGCACGATGTGCTAGGAGTATACAAGAACAATATAAAAGAGCTGTGTGGAAATCCCTGAAGAGTTTTTCTTCCCATACCTCTCCCCTATGGGCTTTTGGGGGGACTGTATGAACTGCATCTCAGTTCTGTGCTTCAGTATCCTTATCTGTGAAGAATTAGATTGCCATCAATTGTTCTTCAGGATGTTAGTATGAATGCACTGTTGTAGCCATCCGTTCTAATTTATGGTGGCACAGTCTATGAGACACAAGCTTGAAGCCAAGCTCTGTAAGCATTTAATGCACCAACCTTTCTGCAGCTTCTTGTTCCAGTGGGCTCTGCTAAAAACATACAATAATCGTATGGCATGCAACACGTATATGGGACCCAAGAAAACAAAAGGTGCAAACACCCTTTGCACAGCTGCTTAACAAATAGTTTGAATGCAACAGCTCCCCTATTAGCGCTTAATAGCAGTACAGTCCAGTCACCCCTGCAGCCCTCCTCCTTACAACCCATCCAGAAGCATCCTGTGGCTGCGGTGACTGTTGGCATGCTCCCAGAACCTAGGTGCCTTCTTTCCCTCCTTAGTCAGTTTGCAGGCTGTGGCATTTCATCTGCTTCTCCTGTTCTCAGGCAGCCCATCCACCCCTGACTTCCAGTTATATTTCCTTATCCTATTACCATGGAATTATGGAATACTTTCCTGGCTAGATTTTGAACTGGAAAGAAATTCTGAGTCCACAAGTGCAGACCAATACTTTTCTACTTCAAAGGACTGTTTTAATAAATGCTTTGAATATAGACAGTGTTAAACCACTGGTACTGTTATTTTATAAATGTTACAGGTAGAACTGATATTTCCCAATTAAGACACAGGTTACAGTTTACCAAACTTTAAACCTTCAGGTTGCCATTTCCCGTGCTGAGTGTTTTACATTGGCTGAACATATTTTCAAGAACAAGGTTAGGTTGCATTAAGTTGTTTAACGTGTGTTAAAAATATATAGATGACAATTTCTGATAACTTTTGACAAAATTCATCTTTCCCTGTGCTTTGAAACAGTACCTGAAATTTGTAGGGGCAGGTGGCCCTTATATTAGATTTGTGACTTTTGCCATTTTTCTGAAAATTTGTTCAATTTGACTACCAGAGCTCCTATGGCATTGTAGAGTATGTGATTCTGCAGTAAGCATAAGGGAGACAGAATTAAGGTTATTCAGGCAACACTCATTCTAATAGCATTTCCTAACTGTTGAGTTCTTGACTTGGCAACTTTAACAATAACTTGCGTCACAATCTAAGGGTTAGTTTACAGAACACTGTATAAATACCTTTTCCAAATCATTGTATACATCCTATTAAACCTGGTCCTACTCAAACTGATTAAAATTTAAAGCTTAGTTAGGCATAAACACACATCAGTGGTTATCAGTAATGCTGATATGGTGTGAATAAGTATTAAAAGAAATACAGATGTTTTCAGTACAGTTTAAAAAAAAATGAGCAGTAGTACTGTATTTCACGTCCTATTTTAAAGGCAATTATATTTTACAGTAGGACTATAGTATTATTAAGGTTATACAGGGACCCTGATCTTCAAGTTTGTCCAACATGTTCACAGCAATACATTAGTCATGTTGGGAGAAATGACTGTAAGTTATTTTCACTGTCTTGCTCTTGTGCTGGCTGTGCACTATGAGTTCAACAGCATAATTAAGAACAGGATAAGGGTTGGTCTTATTTAAACCAAGTGCAGTCAAGCATTTGGAAGATGTAAGGATGACCTGACCACACCCCTTTTCCCCACTATATCCTCTCTACTAGATACAGCTAAAAGGAAGGTCTGAGGGCCTCCGTGCTATACCTTGTAGTCATTCTCCCTTGGGTGGCCCAAGCTTTGGTCTGCTTAAGCTGTCAATGTGATGCAAAGCACCCATACTGAAGTCAGGGCTTGTACAATCTTCATTAGACAAGAATCTTCTTTGGCTAGACCTCAGCTCTCTGTGCAGAGAAGCTAATAAACTCAGAGAGGAAATTCTGGGACAGAGAACATGTGCTATATTATATTTTACATCAGAATGAAACAGCTGTGTAAGGATTATAAAAATATGATTAGCCAAAATATTAGATATTTGAAGAAGGATTCAGTGACATTTTCCTTATTAAAATAATTTATTCTTTCTGTGTTGACTAATGTGATATACATAAAGTCTGTTGGCAGCAGTACAGAATGAGGTGTTTCAGCTGTTGTTCATATAGGTGGGTATCTCTGAGATGTGCAGATGTAGTTTTATAATTTTAATGTGCATCAAAGTTTTCATAATACCTATGATTCATAGATGAGGAATCAAATATTGACACTCAGATGGAATTGTTCCGTTCCCATCCATATCTGTTGGGAAATAGTATTTGTAAAATAAGGAGCAAGCTCTCTTACTTATCTTATGTACTAAGCATGAGGACTTCGAGTTTGAGAAGATCCTCCTCCCCCCTCACGCCTCACCCCTGCCCATACAGAAAAACTGAAATCCCTCCATGTATCTTATCACTTGAAAGTCACGAAAGCAGGGTGGGAAGGGTCCTTTTGGATGTGGCTTGAGCCCCTGAATGTCCCTGCCCCATTCCCTTCTATGCAATAGAACCACGCAGCTCCCATTGTAGGTGGGATCCAACCAGCAGAGAAAACAAGCACTGTACTGTGCATAAGTACAGAAGTATATACAATAGCAGCTTAAATTTAACTAGTTTCAATTAACATTGTTTCTGATTGAACTGCACTCCTGATGTTTAACCTAAACCTACCCTCTGCCAGCTTGCGACTGTTATTC
>NW_017729026.1:24459287-24469263 GCF_001723915.1 Gavialis gangeticus
AGAACACACACTTACCTTTAGGGGAAAGGTGGAGCCCGTTCCATTCCAGCATGTCTCTCGTCATGATGTGCCAGTCTCTGACTTCTCAGGCTAGTGCTCCAGGCAACATGCCGCAGTTTAAGCCAATGCCCTATCCAGAGCTTCTTCAGAAGCTGGCTTCCTGGTTATCCAAGAAAGAAAGGTGTGAGGCCAGGAAGAAGAGTACAGCTGATGGATATTTGGTTGAATGATGCCTGTTACTCTAGAAGGGAGCCCAGAGTGATAGTCTGGATTCTTGCTCCCAGTCTGGAAGCTTCCTAACTGCTCTCTTTCATCTGATAACTTAAATTCAAAGTACAGTAGCACATCTTCAGAAAGAGCACTGAAGAATAGCATGGATACAGCTTATCCATGCTAGTGTGATGATTAAGGGCATGTGTAGATGAAATGGGGGCCCTAAATTGAAGCCATGGGTTTTAAAAAACACCGCTTCAATTTAGGGCTCGTTAAACCCCCATGTCATGCATACACCTTACCTGCCTCTCCGGTGGGAAGGGGAGGGCAAGCTGCCAGCAGGCAGAGCAGTCGCTGGGCTGTGGGGAGGGGGGGCTGGTGCGACCCTCTGTGGCAGCTGCCTCCCCGTCCGGCAGCACCCACCTGCAGGCACCCTGCTTGGGTGGTCCCAGGGGGCACTGCAGCTGTGGAGGGAAGCACTGGACTCCCACGCAGCTCAGACAAGTAGGCAGGCTCCAGAGGGTGGGGAGAAAGATCAGGGTCTCCACTTTTCTTGGATGGAGTCTGCTTTCCCGGAGCTGCTGCCAGACTGCCTGCAGGGCTTCCTGCAGAGCCGCGGAGCTGCACGGAACCTGGTGCCTTGCTCCTTGAAGTTTTAGTTTGCTATGCGCCAAGAAATTTAAGGCACATTACGACACTGAATTTCTTACAGTGGCTGTAATTAATGTGCAATATCCCGCAGAGGCATGCAAACACCAACATCATTAAAGTGGTGCAAAAGCATTTTAAAGTGTCATGCACACAGGCCTCTCATTTCATATACACACACACGTAAAGCCCTAGGTTATGAAGTGAGAGAGGCTCAAATCCTCTTTGGAAGATATAGGCCTAGAAGCTGAGTCTCCTGTTTCTGCTTATCCATCAGGATTAAAATATAGGAGTACTGCCCTCCTTCTCAATCTAATACCCATTATTTGTGAGGGGGTTTCCAGCTCCATTTTTATGACTTACACAGATTTATCCATTCACAAAAGGGCACAAGGACAGAGTCATATATTTCCCCATACTATTGGACTTGCTTACTCACTCATCCACACTTACACATCCCAGGTGCAGGGGTTATAGTGTCACAACCTATACACAAGTGCCACTTGCACAGCTGAAAAGCTGCCTTTTAGGCATACACCTGGTTACAGAATTCCACCTTCTTTGTGTATGTAAAGAGTAGATACAAAGAGTAGATGCATGTCCCTTATTTCCTCCCATAAAGCATGCGTCCAAATAAGACACTAACCTTATTTTTGGAAGTTAGAATGTAGAAAAAAAGATTTTCCCAGAGTCATGGTAAGGCATCAGGTAGCAGTATGGCAAACTATCTCCTGTCAGGTCATACTTCCTAGAAATGTTGCGTTTTCAGGAGGACTTACTCTGTTACTCAAGCCTAGGCCCCAGATACTTGCAAGGGCAGTAGTAAGATTTAGTTCTTTACAGTGAATATTTCTTTAAACAAGTGCCTATGAATAAAGTGCTGTTTTTATACCACAAGCCTCACCAAGATAGCAGAAGCTTACTTTCTGGTTCAGGCAGAAGCTACAGTGCTCAGCCAATTGCTGCGGTTGTGAGATAGTTAACACGGTCCCCTTAGCTTTCTGCGCCAGATTCAAGCTGTAGCCTTCTTTGCAGCTGCATAACATGCAGTGTCTCTAGGTATGCTTCTTTCCAGTGAAGAAAGCAGCTTCTCCACTGAAGATGCACACAATTGTAGGGGGCTGATTTTGGTGGAAAGGATGCCTGTTGTATGTGAAAAAATATGGTATCCTGGTTTATAATTGCACTATAACTTGACTTCATATTTTGAATATTGCACTTACCCCATCAAAGGGAGAGGGAATTAAAAGGAGATCATTCTCTAAGCTGTGCAAACATATAAACAGCTTTGCAATTTCAAGGTATAATCATACTGGCATTAGCTACATCTCTCTTTTATTCTGGTAAATGTAAGTGCTGGTGTTTATACCTGATCAGAAATTGCTGTTTTTCATTTAAAATTGCATTAGCGGAAAAAAAGCTTATTTACTTTCCCAGCGGTATTTCTCATTGCAGGCAACTTACACTGAAGGCATGTAAATGCCCATGTCTATATCGCCTCTGTAGGCAAGAGGAAAGAAACCTGTATTTTAATGAAAATGAGGAAACACATAAGGATTAAGCTTTTAGGGCTTAGCAAGCAATTATATTTACTCTATAAATACTAACTGTAAATGGGCCTCCAGTTATGTTGACTGACACTAACACAGCAAGAGCGCTAGGTCAAATGCAATTAGGCTGGAAGTAATATTGGAGTAAAACTCAAATCTGTAACAGGACAAGAAGCTGACAGCAAAAACCCATTTTCTCTCTCTCCACTGAGGTCATGGATGGTACAACTGAACACTCTTACTGCATTATGTCTCTCCATCAGCGCAGCACAAAGAAAAAGCAAATGAAAAATGCATTTCTTACTTCATATCCCCAAACATCTCAGCCCTTTGTCTCCAGACTTAATATCTCAAAACATCTCAGACCTTTGTCTCCAGATTCCTTATGAACATTAAAACAACTACATGAAACTGGCAGTTGGTTACTGGGAATATTTTTCTTTTGGTTTTTTTTTTTTTGTTTTCTCATCTAAAATTCCTTGTGGCATGTTATTATGGACTTCTAGTAAAATCATGTCACAGAAGCTGCGAAAAGGAAAACAAAATCCTTATTATTGTAGCAATTCAGATTTTGCTGTGAGTAGCTGGCGTATACTAAAAATCAATGTCTGTGCTTTTGAATGTCCCATCACTGAAGACAGAAAAAGCAAATCTATTTTGAGAAATCCTTGCTACCATCCTTTGGAGTATAAACAGGATGGTATTTAAATACACTGTCTTTTGATTTGGTTTAACAGGACAAGATTTATGCGCTGTTTGAGTACTCACAAAAGATTTTAATTGAAGTTCAATCACTCAAATATTTGAGAACTCCTTAGTAATGAACAAACTAATATATTTCAATAACCACCTAACATTTAGTTTAAAATACCTTTGCAAATGGATGCATGTTAAGATGTTAAAATATAATCTTTGCAGATTGCTAGATACATTCCAAACTATCACCTGAAAGAGATATTTAGAGATTTAAATAAATAGCATAATTAGGATGAGAGCTCTTGCATTTTGCATGTGTTCACTTATTAAACACAACAATATGCATGCATTTAACATAAAAAACACCATACTGATTACTCACATACTGCTATTTTTGGCAGTTGCTATTGTCTGACTTTTACTCTCCGTATTTATTCTTATACCAGTTTATATTTATTGGAGTCTTTCCCATGTGAAGCTCCAAAAAATACCATAAAGTACTAAACAACTTCAAGTGTAACTGGAAATAGTCCCCAGTCATTCAGCAAAACTTCTTCTAAGGAGGACTGTTTACTTCAGCCTGGAAGGTAAAGGAAAGGCTCAAGGAACATTTTTCCTGATAGCCCCTAACAATAGTAGTAGTATTAATTCCAGGTGGCTACCAGGGGTTTAGGAGCAAGGAGATGAGTGTGTGTAAACAGGAAATTAAGGGAATCTAGCCTTCACCCCAAACACAGTGTCCTGGGTCTCGCTAATCTTTTCATGGTTTTAGAAAAGACACTGGAGGATTTAACAGTTTACAGAATTCTCCGGAAAAAAAGGGAAAAAAAATAAATGAGTTCTCCAACCCAGCCAGAAGGATCGATAGGCTGCACAGTGAATAAGATATGAACAGAAACCAATCTTAATACAAGTAATATTTTATTGAGGGATAATTACAGAATCCTTCAATTATTAATATAATAATGACTTCTAACCATCCACTGCGGATAAAAAAAAAACTTGCGTATTCACTAACACTTCTCATAGAACAACATAAAACCAACTCATATTCCTACAGGTTACAGAGTCATACAGCATACACAGAGTTATTTAGGTCTTTGATACACATTACTTTTTTCATGCTATGAGCACAGTTTTAGTACAACTGTAACTGAGTATCTGCATGTTCACATGATTTGTCAAGCTAAGAAAAAGCAGATCCGTAATAAAAACATTGCTGTCTCAAACGTAAACTTTTTCACCCATTTTTTTCTGTACCAGACTTAATGATGCACAAGTTATTTTGTCATCCTTTATCCCACAGTACTCTGTTTTTTCTCCCTTCATCTCCAAATGAGGAGGAAGAGAAGGATTGCTGCTGGGTTCCTGATTGCATGACCAGCCAGGGAGCTGTCAGGGAGTTCTGCAGGATCCCCCTATTGACAATTCAACTATCAGAGCTCTAGGACTTGCTGGGGTTCTGGCAAAGGCTGTGGTATCACTGGAGTTCTCTGTGTCATCGTCAGCGTGCTGAGACATTTTGTAATGCTACAAAAATAGTGTGTCTGGTACCTCAAGGTATATAGAAAAAAAAAATCCACATAAAGCTGTGTCTATGGCCAAATTGCTGATTCTCCAAATCAGAATCGAGTCTTCAGATTCAGATTTGGATAAATCAAATCAGGACAGTGATTTGAATCAACTAATTGAATCAGTGTTCCCTGAATCAGGCCTAATCCAAATCCAAATTCAATACGGCCCACTTTGCACACCCCTGCAACAGACCCCTGGATTGGGCAGCACCCCACCATCCCATCAGCACAACCCCCCAACTTACTTCTATTTGCTCTCGCTAATGTCTGCACATGGCAAAACCTTACTTGGGTTTAGGCAGCTAACAGTAAGATGCCTAATGTGAGTTGGGTCATTTGAATGCTTGTACACATGCATAGAGGAGAAGACACTATTATAAGTGACTATATTTTAGAAAAATACACACATTATTTGAATGTCATTTAAAAGCCTGAAGAAAAATAACTGCTATAAACAGCTACAGACATCGGGGCAGACTAAGGAACACCATTCTTTTTGTTCACCAAAGGAAATATTGGGTCCAATATGCAGCTCCCAGATACCATTTAACCCAGTGCAACTCCAGTCAAACATTAGAATCACTCTCATGGAAAACCACTGCAACAAAACAGTCTACCAGGCCCAATACTATCACTTTTATCACACTGATTTGCTTCATTTATCTGTCCCTTTCCTTAAAGTTCAAAATTGGGGGGTGGGATTTCTATTTATTTCATAGAATCATAGAAAATTAGGGTTGAAAGAGACCTCCAGAGGTCACCAAGTCCAACCCCCGTGCTCAAAGCAGGACCAGTCCAAGCTAGATCATTGCAGCCAGGGTTCGTCAAGCCAGGCCTTAAAAGCCTCCAACGATGGAGATTCCACCACCTTTCTTGGTAACCCCTTCCAATGCTTCACAACCCTCCTAGTGAAAAGGTTTTTCCTGATATCTAATATAGACTTTGCTTGCCACAACTTGAGACCATTTTTCCTTGTTGTCATCTGGCACCACTGAGAACAGTTTAGCTCCATCTTCTTTGGAACCACCCTTCAGCTAGTTAAAGGCTGCTATCAAATCCCCTCAGGTCTTCTCTTTTCCACACTAAATAAACCCAGTTCCCTCAGTCTCTCCTCAGAAGTCATGTGCCCCAGCCCCTGAACCATTTTCATTGCCCTCCACTGGCCCCTCTCCATCTGGTCCACTCTTTTCTGTCATGGGGGGCCTAAAACTGGACACAGTAATCCAGATGCGGCTTCACCAGTACAGAATAGAGAGGAAGAATCACTTCCCTCAATCTGTTGATAATGCTTCTACTAATGCAGCAATGTTCCTACTAACATTTCTATGATTTATTTGTTGATATCTTGGTTTAGTTTATTCTTTCCTTTGCTGTTTTCTAGTTAACCACATATAAGTGATTCATTCTGAAGTGACCCAATTTTCCTTTAAACTATTGTTTTGTTTGCTAGAGATATTATTAAGTTAAACCTGCCTTTAAGATTAAATGAATGTTTTGTATAAGAGCTGGGCTGAAAGGTTAATGAATCCCAGCTATACCTCCAAGTTATAGAAGAGAGGTTATGCTTAACCAATATAAAAATCATATAATAAAAACTGCAACTCTGGTATGAGTCCATTAATGTTAACAGGCTGAAAGTGAGGATGAATTTGACCCATGTGGTCTGAATCAATCTCTCTTTTCAGAAGAATTACAAGATCAAGCAAGAAAAGAATCATCTATCCTGTGTACATTGATTAGCCTGGACCTCCACTTCAATGCCATGAGCACAAAACTGCTGTATATTTCTACCATTATGCTTTTTCTTATTACCTTTCATGGACATGTTGTATTGCAGTTACCCTTGTATTACAGGGGAACCAAAAAAAAAGTCACTAAAGAAGAAAACAAATTACAATATGAGTTTTGAATTTGTTGTGAACCCCATATCTGAAGAGTTTAAGAAAAATATTCATGCAATTTTTTCCTCATTGTTTTTGTTAATTAGTCAATCGTTTTCTTCTAAAACAGTTTTGTCATTTCCAGGGTCTCGTGGAGGAGTCAGTGATTAATTGTATGGTAGGTGGCTATTAGGTCAATGAATAGAGCTCCTGTGATTTGGCCTCTTCCAAAATCATCCTCAATATGTTGACTTAGATTGAGCAGCTGACTCATTGTTGGTTTTCCAGGGTGAAAGCCACCCTGGCTCAGGGATTAGGTGTTTATCCACATAGGGGACAAGTCAGTTCAGTGTCAGACATTTGCACGGGCTATGTGTGTAGTGTAACAGGGGGCCTACCAGGGCCACTCTCTGCATGGCCCACCCACCTGTTCTTGGGCTAACCACCCGCCTTCTCACCCACCTTGCCTTGGTCTTTATTGTTTAATTAAGAGATGTAATTAGGCAGGAGACTGCCCATTTACTGCCCCGCTGCTAGGGAGCGCTATCTGCAGCTCCTTTCCTCCCCTACACCACAGCCCAAGCCTCGCAGATGACATCCTGATGTTCTCATATGTGCCAGTCCCCCATGATGGGGCCCAGAACCCTGCTGTAGGACCCCCAACTCAGTTCCTCCCTTCAGGCTGACTGCTACCATCATGCCAGGCCACAAATCTCCCTGCCATCTGTTCCCCTTCGGGTGTGGTCCCCTTACTGGGCCCTTTGGCTCACTGGCCCCGGCCCACCTCCAGGCCAATCGGGACCCGAGGCCCCTGGCTCTTGGGTGTCCCTCTCAGTGGGCCTCCTTGCCTTTCTGACCCACCTGGTCCTGGCCCCCACCTGGGCCAGTCAGGGGAAGCTCTGGCAGGCCTTGCTGTATGACCCATACTCTTATCCCAGGGTCCCCCTCCACAGACATGGGGAACTGAGGTTACGTCACACCACAACTTGTGCCTCAGGGTCTCACAGGGGACTCTCACTCCCACCTTGGGCAGCAGGTCACGGTGCTATTACTGGTGTTATATTCAAACCAAACTCTGCCTCCCTGCATTGGAGGACATACTGGGGTCAGGACTCAGCTCTCTCTCTCTCTCTGGCTGAGCCCCCTCTCCCTTCACAGGGCCCCACACACTGCCCCCCCTCACACTGGGGGCTCCACGCTGCTCATAACACCCTCTTTATTCAGGGTCTCGGGACATCCCTCCACAGGTGGGCTCAGGTGGCCATGGCTATGCCTGGCCCCAATTCACCTCCTCAGGGTCTCAAACCCCTGCAGGGCTCAGGCAGCCTTGGCCACACCTGGCCTCCAACTCTCCTCCTCAGGTTGTCAAACCCTGACAACTACCTCCGGTGTACACAACCTACCCAAGGTGAGGGCTAGGGTTTAAGGCACGCCAACCTGCCTTTCACCAGGGTGATCACTGGCCTGGCATTTCCTGGGGGCTCCTGCACCACTGGGAGCCCCACTAGGCCACCCATTCCCAGCAGGGCATAGTTTCCAGTCATACCCAGGACCTTCTACCATCCCCTACAGCTCCTCCCTTACCTCTGGAGAAAACTCAGCAACCACCAGGCAAGACCACATTATTGCCTGCTCCTCCAGCAGCCAAACTGCCTTCTTTATATAGGCAGCCCTGAGCCTAAAATGGCTGCCCTCATTAGGCACCTGGAGGCTGCCAACTCCAGGGCTTTAAAGTGGCAGGCACACATAGTGCCCTGCCACATGTAGCATAGCAGATAAATAGATCTAAAGGACCACATGGATCTTTGGACCACTTGGATCTTTCCCTAGCTTTAGAAATGCCACAGTATCATGTGTATCAAGCCCCTGAGTGTTTAAAAATGGCTGCAGGATGCTTTAACTAAAGCTCATTCAATTAACTTTAGTTAAAGCACCCCAGTAACCAGTTTTAAACCTGCAGGGCTTATACATGTGACTCTGCAGTGGTGCTAGAGCATTCTAATTAGGATGTGGAGCAGACTTGATTAAGCAAGAATGTGTCTGAGCACGTGTGTAGGCACCTTAATATTTGAACTACATTTTGTACATGGTTAGTTCCAACTCTCACAAATGTCACAAAGAAATGAACTTTGACAAACTTTATTTCATTTATTTATGGAAAACCTGAATTTGAGATTCACACAACTACAAAAATGGAGCACACAGATAGCAGTAACAATCTAAATGTTTCTAAGTACATTTCACTTGAAAACAATTTTTAAAAGAACATTTCAGCTGGGAGTCACACATAGGGCCTCTGTGTCGTTCTCTGGCTGGCATGTTTCAAAATGCTACAGCCTATTTTAGCATCAGCCAGGTTAAACCTGGTTGCCCTTTATGACCAAGTCCACACATGCGTAGCTATCATGGGGATAAAAAAATTTCTGCCTCACTGCTCCTTTTCAGTATGGAGAACAACTGAACTTGCAATATGTGTCGTCCTATCTGTGGCACCACATACTGCACGGACATGCTCGTGTGGATGCCGCCTGTGTGTTCATTTACTGTGCCTCAATTTATGAAGGCTATGTCCTTGGAACCCCACAACTGGGCAAACCAGCTTATAAATTTCTTTTTTCAGTTTCACGTTAGTAACTGAGAACAAAATTTAGTTCTTTGTCTCTTTTATCTGGGACATGACCCTAGTGTCAACTCATTCATGGATAATACTATATGGAGTGCAAGACTGATATATCCAAAATGTTCACCTGTCTCAACAACAGAAAACACTAAGCATTCACAGAATCAGTGCATGACAAAGCAAATTGGTCCTCTGAACCCATCTGTCTAAAAAAAAAAAAATCACCGAATCTCTACACTTTAACTAAAAGAACATTAATTAACGTGGGTGATATGAGCACTCTGCTATGCAGTTGATCTCATCCTTGCTAGAGAGGAAAAGGCTACACATTAGGAGACTTTTTGCAATATGATGCATACTGTCCAGGAAAGAAAGGTATATTTGGTAGATGGATACAACAGAATCTTTTTGGAACCAGGTCACTTTGACAAAAGGATAGTAAAATTGCACCCACTGGGATAATAATAATTGTCTTTTATAGCCCCTCCACATCACTTCTGAGTCTTGCTAGAGATTTAAGTTTTTTAGAGAGACATGCAGCTAATAAATGTCAATACAGGAGATTTGAACTACTTGAGATGGCTTCTTTTTTATTTAAAAATTGGAAAGTCCCTGAACAAACTATCATCTTATCATAGTATCTTGATGTTTTTTACAGAAAAAAAAAATTAGATTTCCAGGAAATAAGCATAAAGCTTCCCATTTTTAAAAAAGGGAGGAAGGAGGACCTAGGAAACTATAGGCCTGTTAGTCTTCCCTCGGTCCTGGGTAAGCTTTTTGAGAGAATTATCCTGG
>NW_017729026.1:24469274-24471660 GCF_001723915.1 Gavialis gangeticus
AGACTAGTTTAAAGTGATCCAGCATGCCTAAGAATTCTATCACTTTTAGAAGGAATCTAAGGTTATGTAACTAATGGTATCATGACGTGGTTATAATATATTTTTTCACACTCTTCATGGCTCTAAGTCTTGGGTAGTTGTATGAAGAGGAAGAATCAGCATACATCAGATGTCAGCATTTTATGAAGAGGTCATCAGTATTATAGAGTCTTCAAAAGAGAGAAAAAGGAGAAATGTAGATGTCAGTAGGAGCACATTTTTCATGGAACATCCACTCCATTTGCCAAGGGTGTGGAGCAGTGGGAGGTAGTATCTGCACAGTCCATGGGTCCTGTGGCCCATTGCTTACTTGGTATAGCCTGTGTTGCATGTGTCACCACTGGTGTGGCCCCCAGGATATGTGGCCTCTGGAGGCTTAGAATTTGGACAGCCCTGACCTATCTGATTCCTGAAATTCTTCCTGAACACTATGGGTAATGATGACCATCCTCCTTTCTCATAAGTCTTTATCTCCCAGTAATCAAGTTTCTTTCTATTGCTAATTGTTCTGTTGCTACCCCTCTCCAGTTTCACAGCTGTATGCACTGTTCTTAGATATCAGTGTGCATGCTCCCCACCATATATCCAGTGAATCATAGTATCGTAAAGCAGTAAGGCTGGAAAGGATCACCTAGCCCATAGGTTATCTAGTCTCTGCCTGAGGCAGGATCATCCCTAGCCAAACCATCCCACACAAATCCATATTCTAACCTCTTAGTAAGACTACCATTAAACCTAATGCAATACAAGCTATAACACCCTAGCTTGCCAGAGGTAAAGCAGAGGAACCACAGCATCCAACACCCTTCTTCTGTAAAAGGTTGTTAATATGAAGAAAGCCTTGCATTCAAAAGCTTGCCTAGCTTTATCCCAACCAGGTAGTTGGTCCAATAAAAATATCAGCCCCCAGAATCCTTGCCTCTTAATTCCTTGACCATTGTGGCTACAACATCATTAAAACACTCTCCCCAAAAGGATGAGCACATCCTGAATATTGAATAGCACAAGAATCTATCTGGGGAGTAGGATCAGTAATACAGACAGTAGATGAAGAATTTGAAATTAGGTTAGTATGAAGATAGCCTACTAGAATTAAATTTGAACTCTGAGTGGAAAGTGTGTGGGTTTTTTAAATCTCTGTAACACCATTTATTATCAGCTTAGATATAACATGTATTAGTAGGTGTTCCATCTTTTTGCTTTCCTTAACAGGATCCAGGGAAACATAGTAAAGTATAAGAAAATTGTGCATGAAATCCATCATGTTTTATTTAAAATGTTTCTGATCATTTGCTGCCTTTGGCAGACTATTTTAAAACAGGCTAGGGAGCATGATAGCATCAGAGAAGCACTCGAGGTGTAAGTACTATGAGTGGTCAACTGCAGGTTAGGGAGATTGGCAAGCAATTTTCCCACTAAACATATCGAGAGTCATTCTTGACTTTGTGGGCTGAAAATGTTTTACTTTTCAATATTTTTCCAAGCCCTTTTCAGAGCCTGGAAAACTCAGATGTGGCTTTATTTTACATATATTTTATTTTGGTAGATGTTTAGTCCCTAGTGAAGAATATATGTGGTGCTTGAGTAAAAAAAAATAGAAAAATAAACTGGTAAACTAGAGGAAATAGCATATTCAGCATGGGTACTTACAACTAGTGAAAGGTTCATCATACAAATATGTGTAAGCAAAAAGTGACATCACTCTATTCAAAACTCCACAGATGTTATGAAGAATTTATAGTTGATATAAGTGCCAAATATCTATATTTCTTTGCTTTACCTATATGTAACCATAGCTTTGCAATTTTTTTAATAAAATATATTTTTAATTGTATTAAAACTGTGTTTATTTAATTCAATTAAAATTAATTTTATTTTTACTGAAAAGGCTATTTTATATATGTTCCAAAAATTACAAATCTAAGCCAGAAATATGTGTCTCATTCTCATCTTATTTAAATTCACTTTGTATGTATAACCCCACTATCATTTTCCATTTTAAAAACTTAAGTGACAAATTCTTTGTCCAGTTCCAGTGGAAATGCAAAGTCTAAAGACGTGATGATGTTACATCAGTCAAAATAAAGAGAAACAAATGAGAATATGGTCTGATATGCATCTTACAGCATCATTCCAGTCATTACATTCCTGCATTAGGGGCTCTCCAGTGCCTCAGGATGTTTATATACATGGTCCAGGAGGCATGTGGGGGGGAGGGCACTTTAATTAGCACAGCTCCAAGAGCCGCACTAATTAAAAGCACCCGGAGCATCACACATATCAGAATTCCTGCACTGAAACGTGGCAGTGGGGCACTCAAATTGTCTTTTAAGGCCGTGCGTATATG
>NW_017729026.1:24476660-24485997 GCF_001723915.1 Gavialis gangeticus
GGGAGGGCACTTTAATTAGCACAGCTCCAAGAGCCGCACTAATTAAAAGCACCCGGAGCATCACACATATCAGAATTCCTGCACTGAAACGTGGCAGTGGGGCACTCAAATTGTCTTTTAAGGCCGTGCGTATATGAAACAAGAGGTGTGTGTGCATGACACTTTAAAGCAGGCTAAATGCTTTTGCACTGCTTTAATGGTGTCAGTGTTTGCATGCTTTGGCAGCATATTGCATATTAATTCCAGCCGCTGTAGGAAATTCAGTGGCATAATGCACCTTAAATGACTTAGGTCACAACAAACTAAAACTCCTTCGAAGAGTTTTAGTTTGTTGCCCCTGCAGCCACAGAGCACAGCACTGGGCTCCGTGCAGCTCCGCGGCTCTGTAGGAAGCCCTGCAGGCAGCCTTGCAGCAGCTTGGGAAAGCAGCTCTGCCCACAAGAAGTGGCCAGCCTGATCTTTTTTTTCCCCCCCTGGAGCTGCCTGCCTGCCTGAGCTTGCCGAATAAGCTTTAGTTGAAAGCACCCCGCTGCTGTTTTTTCAGTGTGGAGATGCTGATACACGCGGTGCTGGAGGCTGCCGGAGCGCATTCATTTCCACACTCCAGCAGACTCGATTCATTGATTTCCTGCTGGGGCCTACGGGCAGAGGCCCTGAAGCCTGGGATCTCCAGATCCCACCTACACAGGAGGGAAGTTACCCCTCTCAGGGAGAGCAACATGAGCTCCCTTTTGAAGTCAGTTGTTATTCACCATAGTAAAACTCTCCTTAGCTTGCCCTGCCTCTCTGAGGGTGGCTGAGCTACCATCATTGCTAGGCAGAAGCACTTCTCCCTCTCAAAACAGGGTAAGGGCTACAACCTTGTGATGTAGTAAAAGGGATCTTGGATCTCAGCTGTACATATAGATCCAAATTTGGTCACAGTACATGTTTCCATTAGCTAAAGGGAAATGTGGATAATATTTGGATATAGAGGTAAAAAAAAATAACAAGTAAACTTGAATGCCGCAACTTTGCCTTTATTTTCTTTTTGGATTCTTGAGCCCCAGATGCCTTTTGCTTTTAGTGAGGTCTTATACCTGTCTGAGTAGCCTGTAGCGGGAGAAGAGAACTGTTAAACAGACTGCAAGAACAGCAGCCAAATTTTCACGTTAGGACTTAAAGTGAAACTGTATCCTTTTAAATGGGTTTTCAGGTCTGATATTTATAAAACTGCTAATACCAGCTAGTGCTCAGAACAGATTTCAGTCATGTCTTGTGTCCTCATTTTAAAAAAGGAGCATGATGGAGGATGACTTAAAGAAATCTTCAGTTACACCCTAGGATCTCATTCAGACTGGGCTTGAGCCTTGCCATAGGCATCGCACAGGTCTCCCAGTTTTCCTGAACAGCTGCAGCCTGGGATTTGAATCTCAGATTCGCTACATGAAATATAAAAGTCTGCATCTATTTATTTATGCAGCAGAATCACAGGGGACTAGAATATCACAGTTCTTACGCAGATGTGCAGAGTTATACAGAAGGGTAAGCCTCCTCACACACCCTTTACATCCATTTTAGCCAATTATGGCCTGTTCAAATTAGGCCCCAGCTGTAGCAAAACAAAATTTGTTATATGATCCTTCAGAGCAATAGAACAAGGAGGGAGCTGAGAGATGTGGGGAATAGCAGGGTCTCTGGCTTTGCACCCTGTCTCCTTCAAATATGCATTAGCCAGAGTAGCTATTTGGGTCCACAGGGACAGATGGATTGTTCCTCGTGACAAAGAATGATGATACAAGCTCCTCACTGGAGCAAGAAGGGCTCTGTGATTCTCAGACTCCCAAACGGCTCTCTGGTTTGGCTCCTGTGGCATCAAAGCCATTTGCCACATTGGTGTAATTCATAAATATATAGACTGTATATGTGCTGGGGAGGGGAATCTCCTCCCCACCATATACACATACACAAAAAGTAGACTTTGTACAGGTAACACAAGACAAAGGAAGCACTGGCTAACATGAAGCCAGTGAAGAACATACTGCTTTAACTAAAGGACTTAGGGGGGCTTTCCCTTCACTGTCTAGTTAGGTACTAATATGGCCCACCATCACTGCCGTATTTCAGCACATCCCAAGTGTTTAAAACTAGAACTAACAATAACAACGCTTCTCTCCTTCTATGAGAAAGTCAGCTTTAATCTTTTAAAAGACCCTTTTTACAAAAGTTGCAGGGTGTGTTGAATTTGTCTAAGTTAGAATTGTATATGTAAGGAAGGAAGCGATGATTTATATTGTCTGGCTGTCCACCTTCAAAGTGAAACAACCACATTTTCAATTTGCTCCCTCCTCCCCTCCCATCTTAGAATGATTGCTAATATTGCTCACAGGCTTCTATTTTATTAGAAATGGTACAAGATTTGCTCAGGCTCTGGGAAAGCGTACAAGTTGTAATGAAAACCAGCAGCAGGGAAGAAACAATAGTTGAACAGGCTAATAATAAATTAAACTAACTTGGAACAGATAAGAGTTGCCAATCTACCTTCAGGTAATTCTCTCTTAAAAGAAGCATGTTTTGTTGTGTTAATTGGCAACCTACTTGAGTTCCAGCAGGGTAACTTAAGTGGTGAATTATCTACAATGCTTGCTAAAAATCACTGCTAACAAGAGTAGGATTCTGCTCCAGATTTACAGCTTGAACTAAAAATACCACTTTGGCTGAGAGCATGTTTGGATCTGGCAAGGTCACAGATTTTTTTCCTACCTCATCTTTCATTATAGCAATTTCAGTTTCAGTTTTCATTTGGTAAAATTGATGGCTGTTGCCCATCTCAATTTTGTTTCCTTAGGTAGGGCTTACTCCTACTTAAAAGATTTATATTTGGTATGCAGACACCTATGACACACTTTTACTCCAAACTTAGACCCTGAAATGTGTAGGGTTTTCTAATCAGAGAAAATTAAGGTTGGAAGGGACATCAGGAGGTTATCTCGTCCAACCCCCTGCTCAAAGCAGGACCATCCCCATCTATATCATCCCAATTCTGTCTAGATCATCCCAGCTCTGTTGACTTCTGCAAGAGTACTTGATGGCATAGAAGTTACTCATGTGTATAAGTGTTTATAGTCTCAAGGCTTGGGAGCCAGTCACAGAAGCTGTAAATAAGCATGATCTGATTAACTTCAGTAGTATCATAACTAGGAGTGAGTGAGCGGGACACCAGCTTGGTGTACCAGTTCAGAAGGAGTGCCGGCACAGCAGCTCTCAGGGAACCTATGTTATTGCTATTAAAGTAGCCCATGTTCTGGGATATTGTGCCAATGCAGCAGTAGTCTGAACTGCCACCACAGCTACAGCAGCCCCTGAGCAAAGAGGTAAGTTCTCAGCTTCATCCTCACCCTAGGGCACTGTGACAGGAGTCTACTAAAGCCTTTCTGTCAGCGACTCCACCCTCCTGTTATGGGCCGACCACCTGCTTACTCATCTGCCATGCCTTGATCTTAATTGATTAATAGCTGTAATTAGCAGGGGACGGCCAATTTTATTTGCCCCGGTGCCAGGGGGCACTGTTTGCGGCTCCGTTTCCACCCCTACACCGCAGCCCAAGCCTCGCAGATGATACTGATGTGGTTTTGACCTAGACCTTGCTGTAATTTGGTCCTCTCCTTGACTTTCCTGGGCTTCTACCACCCTGTCTCATCCCATGCCTTCCTGGCGCTCTGCTGCCCCTTCTCGCCCTGGGGCTTCTTGCGGCCCCCTCTCACTCTAGGGCTTCTCGCGGCCCCCTCTCACCCCGGGGCTGGGGCCAATGTTCCCCAAAATGCCGCGCCCTCTCTGGCGCCGGGGTCCCTATGCTATTGTGGAGCCCCTATGAGGCCTCCTCCAACCCCTAAAAGCCTCACCTGGTCCTCTAGTGTTATAAAACTACAAACAGAAAACTCAAACCCCTGGGCTATAACATAAAATCTAAGCCATCTGGCCAACCATCATTCAAATCCCTACCAGGGAATTCTCCACCCCATATCCACGAACAGAAGCTGCTCATACCGTCAGGCTTGTCTACTCTGCTTGCTCCGGCAGAGCTCCCTCTCCCTTGGCTGCCAGCAGAACACTGCCCTCCTGGCCTCACTCCTGGGGTTTATATGTGCCGGGCCCTGCCCCTTCCTGTCAGCTGACTCCCCAGCGATTGTCCTAGCAACCAGCACCTGTGACTCTGGCTGCCCTGGTAACTAGCAGCTGGGCTCCCCACTCACTGCTAGGGCTCTCTCCCTAGCTGTTTCTGCTCTAAGGAGCAGGGCACCTGCGTGCTCTGTGACAGGCACCAAAATTTCAAGTTACAGTCTGAATTTCAGTGGGGTTTTCCCCATTTATACCATCTAGAGATTGTTTTTTAACTGCAAAGAGCAGTTAAAACTGCTTCATTGTCAAAGCATGAAATAAATAGTTTCTCTCCCTCTAATTTTGTGAGGTGTGATGAATCCATAGTGCAAGACTGTTTTCAGTAGTTTCTCCTAGCTTTGGAACTCCATCCCCTTGAAGGCTGCCACAGCCTGAGCCTGGACATTTTCTCGAAATGCTGTGAGACCTTTCTGTTTGGGCAGGCATTTCCCAAACCAGGCTAGGTTAGGATATTACTTAAAGACCTTTTGTTTCACATTTGCTTATATGTGTTTTCTGTCTCTTACTATAAGCTGCCCTAAGCCTCTGTTGGGAAGGGTCACATATAAATCCAACAAATAAATAAATACATTTTTAATGAAAAGTGCTTGGTTCTGTAAATGAACAGGAAGTCAGTCACTGCTCTACAGAGCTTGCCACCTAAGGGTGTATGTAGATGTGCCAGGAGGCTGTTCAGATGTGCTGTGCATTGTAGAAGACTCGATTAATTGAGTCTGCTGGAGCATGCTAATTAGTGTGCTCCAGTGAGCCTCTGCGTCTCGTATATCAGCATCCCCACACCTCAAAATGGGAGTGGGGGCACTTTAATTAAAAGCTTGTCAAATGAGCTTTAGTTAAAATGCCCCTGGCACCATTTTGAAGCTGGTGATGCTGATATATGAGATGCTGTGGGCACTTTAATTAGAGCAGCTCTTGGAGCCACTCTAATTAAAGTGCCCCTTCTCCTACCCCCGAAGCATGTGTACAAATGCCCTAAAGTCCCAAGTATTACTTTCAGTTACATAGCCCAGCTAGAAAAACGGAGAAGACATTAGTAAAAAGTGAAGAACTGTCTTCCATTCTACCAATATGTGAGAAGTGGTACAGAGAATTTTAATGAGCATGTCCAAACCATAGCATTAGACATACAGCCAAACCCAAGTCATTATCATAAACATTTAAAGTTCACCATAGGTGCCTAAATCCCTAAGAGTGATCTGGATTGATTGCACTCCAAAAAAAACACTTAAGTTTAGACATCTAGAATCAGTAGGCATCCCCAGTAGGCATCCCCATTTTTTGGCCTGAAAAATTCCCTCAGTGTCCTGGGTGGGTTTGGGAACATACTCAGAAGTGATCCAGGTCAAGTACCAAGAAGTCTAAGGGTAATAACAAACTTATGTTTCCCAGCGGTTTCAGAAGTGGTGAGGTGGCTGTTGCTCTGGATGGTAGGGCACCAGTCGCTGCATTCTAACACGTTCCTGGGCACAAGCCAGGAGCAATACAAATGAAGCCAAACAGCTTCAACTAAAGCCCTGCTTCATAGAGTGGAAAAGTGCAATTTTGCTACATTTGTATTGTTCCTGGCTTATGCACATGTAACTGCTAGGATGTAACAGCTTCTGTGTGCTCCTGAGCAGTAGCTCCCCCTCCCCCTTTTTGAAATAGCTTCCAGTGTATGTTTTTCCATGCCCTCGCACGTAAGCTCTATTACTATTCAGATCTGGGAACTGCATAAACTCTGTCTAGGTCCCCATTCTGTTAGGCCAGGTACAGAAGTTAGACTTATCGTGTGGTAAGCATGCAGAAAGTGCTCTAAGGACATACTGTGCTGTCTGCCGGACACTGCATTCACAGTGGGGGCTGTCCAAGATGCTCATCTTGCACAGTGTTGTTTTGAAATGTCTGTATCCAGATTTCAATCTGTTCAGCTTGACCCATGTGTCTCTGTCAAGGTCATGGCCAATGGGAGACTTGTTCAGTGTTGGTATAAAATGGTGTAGGAATAGATTTCAGAACAAATTACTGTGAACTATCATTTCCTTTCTATTCACCCCACCCATTATCTAAATTTTGTGCTACACACAAGGCCACAGTTCCCAGTCTGCGAGGCTCTCCACAAGCCAGAAACCTGGCAGCAGGGGAGCAATTAGGGTCTGTCTTCTTATGTCACTAGGCGTAATGCCCTAGAGTGCAGGGAATACATCTATGTGTTTGTAAGTTGTGCAGCTTTTTACGAGTCTCTGCACACTTTTAAGTTCTTAGTGTGACAACTTGTGGACCATACAGGAGTACAGTACGGTGGTTCTGAGCCCTTTGAAGTTGGCATCTCATGTCATGCTGGCTAAATGTCTTAAGGCAGCTACCCGGGAAGAGATTTTACTGCTGATCTTCTGAATGTGATGTTTATAGGTGAGGAAAAGGTCTCATGTGGCTCTTCGGTAAGTTGGGGTATGCTCATGAGGAAAGCTGGAGTTGCCTACTCTGATATTCAGTGTGCTGTTGGCTCCATGCCTGTCCACATGGAAGACTGATGATATTGATTTATTGATGATTTCAAGTGACCTTGTGCCTTTCAGTCACCCCCAGAGGCCATTGGCCTGGAATGAAGCAGAGGCACCTCCTGTTGTTGGAGGCTTATCAGTCTGTGTTACATTGACAATTAACAACTGGCCACCCCATACCTCAAGGTCACATTGCTTTCCTGAGAGAGGCCAGAGTATTTACATGGACCCACCTAATACAAACTAGGACCCAAACACACCTCAAAAGATACTGAAAACTTTTTTCAAGCCCTACAGCCAAGGTGTTAAAACAGGTTTCACTGGCATGCCTCCAGCTACTGTTTGGCAGAATAGCTACTTATCAGCACCTCTGCAGGCAGTGGTCTTCTTCTCCTGTCTTTATATCACATTTGATCATTTTGTTACACACGCCTGTGCTCATTTATTTTACTTCGTAAGATCTTTCATTGTACATGTGCCTTTAAACAGGAGGTACTGCAGCAGGTGTTGCACAGTCTAAGGCTCTGTGCCATAGTCACAGGTGGTTGAACCAATGGTATATCTCCATTATATTCATTAGTTCCTTGGAGCATCCAACTCTGGTACGTAGGGAGTTGAGACATCGGCACCTTTGCTATGTTTCACCAGTCCCTGGTGCAAAGGATGCAACTGCTGAAATGTCCATTTTTTCATTGTCAGGTATTTTCTTCATCCTCTCATTCCATATTTGTAGCCATTACTCCTTGGTTGTGTCATCGAGAGGTTGAGTGTTAGAGAGGAAGCTCCTGAGTGACTTTAGACATTTGTATGCTGTGGGATGGTCCTACAGTGTGTGTCTCACATATTCAGTTTGTCTCAATCACTCTATCCTGATGGCCTTTCCTCTTCTGGTGTCAGACAGAGCAATGTGAGACAGCAGGTATACACTGTTTGGGCTGGTAGGCTTCAGACAACCTGTGATTCATTGGCAGCTATCATTAAGAATGGGGGGTAAGGGACTTAGCAAGTATAGATCTATCCCGTACAGAGCATACATACTCAGAAGAGGAGAAGCTGCGAGCAGTGGCTCAGATGGTTTAGGGGCTACCTCCCCATTTTGAACCTTATATAGGAGGTTACGAGTGCTCACCTTTGCTTTTGTCTTTGTGATGTGTTCTTTGTATAAGAGGGTTTGATCAAGGGTGACTCTAAAGTAAATTGGATTTGAACAGTGGGATAGTGGGGTCCCAGGCCACGTAACATTGAGCTGGTGCTTTTTCAGGTGAAAAACACATACAGTAAAAGCTCTGTTATCCGGCATTCCCCATTTGTGGGGGATGCTGGCTAATCAAATATTCCAGTTAATCAAATGTATACCGTCTGGTGCACTCCCTGGTGTCAGTGTGCTGGAGGACAGGGAGGGGATCCTTGCACAGGCTGCTTTGCCCTGCACAGGCTGCTTTACCTTGGGCCATGGGCTGATGAAGCGACAAGAACTCTGCTTGTGGTGGTGGTGAAACCCAGAAGTGATCCCTTGGATGCCAATTAATAGAGTTTTCTAGCTAATAAAGTGCCAGTTAACACAACTTTTGCTGTACTTGTGTTTTGCTGGGTTGACATGTCATTGTTTTTTGGTGTAGTATGAGGTTAAGCCAATTAGTGCTGTGCGTAGGTATTTTTCAGTATGGTCAAAGCTACAATTTTGGGTTGTTATGCATAGGTTGTCTACATAACAAAACATTTGTTTCCAAATTGATTGGTTGGTCATTCACATAGCTGTTATATAGCAGCAGTGCATGTATACTTCCTTAGAGGAGGCTCTTAATCTGCTGCCTCCATCTCCTTTGCTTCTCATCCAGTTTGACAAAAAAATCTGTTTTCAAGCACAGTTCATATCAGCTCTGTAAGGTGTAGAAATTTTGTCATTTCCAGGGTCTTGTGGAGGAGTCATCAGTGATTAATTGTATTGTAGGTGGCTATTAGGTCAATGAACAGAGCTCCTGTGATTTGGCCTCTTTCAAAATCATCCTCAGTATGTTGACTTAGATTGAGCAGCTGACTCATTGTTGATTTTCCAGGGTGAAAGCCACCCTGGCTCAGGGATTAGGTGTTTATCCACATATGGGACAAGCCAGTTCAGTATCAGACATCTGCACAGTCTATATGTGTAGCAGAGCAGAATAATAGGTCTAAAGGACCACATGGATCTTTGGACCACATGTATCTTTCCCTAGCTTTAGAAATGGCACTACCTGACATGGTAGTGACATCACCATATTTTTGAAATTTTTTGTAATTTTGTGGGCAGAGGTGCCCATGATGCAGGGCTAGAGCAGCCCGGGATTGGAGACCCATTAACCAGTGTCATGGTGGGGGCACTTGAAGCCCTTTGGCTCTGTTCATCTCAGTAGGGATCCCAGTCCACATGGATGAGGAGTTACTCAGCCAGGGCTTTATAGAGCTGGACAGCCTGCTGCTGTACGGGGCCAGGGCCACCGGCATCAGTTGGGGGAGGAGAAATACATGCATCCAGGATCCACATGTGCATGTACACCCCCCCACACACACATGAAATACAGGTGTATGGGACACACACACACACACACACACACACACACACACACACACACAAAGAACCCAGGCATCTAGGGCACAAACAGTCACACACATGCACATACAGAACCCAGCTGTCTGGGGCACACGCACAGCCCCCCCTA
>NW_017729026.1:24486072-24502997 GCF_001723915.1 Gavialis gangeticus
CCCCCCCCCCCCCCCCCCCCACACACACACATGGAACCCAGGTGTCTGGTACATGTACGGTGGGTGTGCTGGGTGGGCATGCACAAGATGGATGGCTGAAGTCTCATGGCCATGATGAGTAACTGCTGCATCAGGTCCAGGTGGGCAGCAGTGATGTCCCTGCCAGACAATCATAGGAGGCTCAGCCATTCAGCTCTGTTTGGCACCCTAGGGAGCCTGCAGGGCATGTGAGAGACCCCCCTACCTCCTGGGCTCTGCCCATGCAGGCAGATTCTGGGGCCCCTACCTCCCCCTCCACAAAGGCTAATGTGTGTTCTGTTTCCTCCCAACCTAATAGTAGGTGAGTAAAGAAAACTCAAAAGTTAAGAGCACTTGCACCTCGGGCTTCTTGAACACACGTACTTAGACTCTGTTGTTCACAGAACACTTCTAATACCTGATTGAAACCAAGAGCATTGAGTTCAGTACAAGTACAGTACCCTATGGCCATCCTGACTAATAACATTGTATAATACAATTGTAACAGCTTTGTTATGACACCTACAGCTAGAGTTATTATTTAAAGCACAATTACTTTATTTTGCCTTTCATCACTGCCATCCGTTTCTCACTTCAGAGAAGGAAATCCAAATTGTGAGTCTTATTTGCTAGGAAAGTACAAAGGAAACCCCAACATTAAGTCACTAAAATATGTTAGGGTTTTCTTTTTATATTGATTTA
This sequence comes from Gavialis gangeticus, assembly GCF_001723915.1. Classification (NCBI taxonomy): domain Eukaryota; kingdom Metazoa; phylum Chordata; order Crocodylia; family Gavialidae; genus Gavialis; species Gavialis gangeticus. The sequence goes on from NW_017729026.1 coordinate 24,486,793, forward strand.
TTAATTTTATATTGATTTCCATACAGAAAAAAACTAAAATACTAAAATGTAAATGGCTTACAGCTTGTATGTGGTCCCAAGTATGTTATGTATCACAGGATCTCTAAGAGAATCACAGAGAGATGAAATGTTACCGTTTGTCAAATTTGCAAGACCAGACAATATTACAAAGACAGAAAGTATTAGGGTGGGTGTCTGAGTAATACGCTTGGAGGAAATATGCAGAAGAGGAAGAGGAGGAGTTCCCAAGGGGAAGAGAAAATGAGAAAGTGGGGTAGAATGAATGTCAATCGTCCTAGGCTTTCTTTGATGAGACTCAATTTTTAATCCAAATTTATACAGAAACAGGACTCAATTTTCTTCAAATTCATTCAAGCAAGGTATACCTCAATAATTATTATTTCTTTGGCTGCTAGTTCAGAAAGATCCAGATTCTTCTGTGTTATCCCGGGCATTAAGCTTACTCTTTCATTTTGTAAAGTCATGCACTCAGTGATCACTTCTGTCCCTCAAAGCCAAAGTCTTTGTTATACCATTAAAACTAGCCTGGCTGTTGAAGTCGAGCACCATTTTAACTCTCATGTATACTTTTTTCCATAGCTGTGGCATACAGAGCACCAACAAATGGATAAAATCTGATGTCCAATATATTTTAAATAAAGTGTTCTGTTGTGTTGTCTAAGATCCACAGAGGCATTTTAAATACTACATAATTTGATCTGCTGTAAAACGTCCCTTAAAGCCTGTGACAAATTCACTTTGCAAGCTTAAAATGTTAGACATTTCTAGTATGTTAGACATTTCTAACTAGAGTATAATTTCCAGTTGAATTAATTTTCTTATGAAGCTAAGGTAGATTCCCCTTCCATGGAGAAATTGTTCAGACTACAGAGAATGAGCTCAGGAAAACAGGGAAGTCCAACTATAAAGGTGTAAGACTGAAGTCAGAAACCTGAGAGAACTGTTACTTCCATATTTTTGCAAAATGCAGTGGCCAACATAAATGCTGATAAACGAGTTCACAATAATGTTACTGCACCATGGACTCATTCAGAATTTGAATTTAGTTTTTGGATGGACAAATGGTGAGTTCATGGAAGGAAATGTAACCTACTTTGAGCAAAGAGATAGGTTGAGTGGCATAGCAGGGAAGGACCCTAGGCACTGAAGTTAGACAAAACTGTCATTAAGTTGGATTGAGATTCCTAGGTCATGACTGCACAAACCATCCTGTAATTTCGTGCATCACCACTGAGCTATGGACCATATCTCATAATAAATAACTGACCTTTCAAACTCTGTCCTTAAATGTTGTATGCTACTGTAATTACATGGATAAAATAAAACAGGATTAGAGAGTCATGCTTTTCATAAAACAAAAAAGATTTTTATTCATGTCTTCAAATCTTAAAATTGAAAATTTAATCTGATTTCCCCTCACCTAAAAAAATAAAGGTGCTATACTTGCAAAATGTCAAGAACATATTGGTAGCTGGTTGTTCAGCAAGAAAAGTTTAAAATTGTGCAGACTGCTAATAGACTTTTGGTACTGGCTTGGCTGAGTGACATTTCTGGAAGGTAAAATAACTGGCTTCCATGTAACCGGAAACATTTAACCATAAATGGAAATGTCCTAACTAATTTTTATAACAAAAATGTAAAAGTTAGCATGTAAAAGATACAGAATCTTGAAAATCTTGGGGATAATAAACTGCTTTACTCAAAATATTTTTGTGATTTAAAAATATAATTAAGGCCAGCCAAATCCTGCAGAGACAAGGGCATATGGTTAAGTTTACCTGCAAAAGGAACCCTTTTAAAGACCATGCCTTTCAGGCCCAATCTTATAAGCAGAGAAACAGTTTAGTCCCAAATGGCTCTGACTCCCATTAACTACAGTGAGGCTGTTGGCAAATAATCAACTTATAGTTGCAGGTCCTATGTCTTGACCTGACACCCATAGAAATCCTTCTTTTTACTTCACAAGTAGTTGGCTCATGGCCTTTAGAAGTAATAATGAATTAGCTTCTGCCACCAAGGTATTTGGTGTAAGTTTTGTCCTGGATTCCCAGGTTTGGCCCAGGTTTGGCCTAATTATATCGAGAATGACTGTATGTACAATATTTTGAGATTTAAAACATATGGAAGTGCTACTATGAATTATTAATAATAGTAGAGGTGGTGGTAGTCACAGCTGGGCACCACTATTCTTATTTTTATATTATATTTTTTTAGTTCTATTTTTGTATGATAATGCTCCTCATACACCTCTGTTTTTCCTGTTTCAAGCAGCTAATAGCTATAAATTCTGGCAGCTGAGGGGAGCATTAAACAGTAAAAATATAAACAACGCCTGCATGTCATTAAGTGAACAGTGAGCTCAAATGATTTGTCAGTTTATAAAAGGAACGAAGTTTATAAAGCTCGCTGATCCTTTGTGCCTGTGGAAGGATGTGCTGTCAGAGACTAGAATAGCATCAGGAGTTAATAGGGTCCTAACCACCAACCCTAGGTCATTCCCTCTCCCACATTAATTTTAATTTCAACCTCAAAAATGAATTTGTTGCAATTTAGTATGTTTCTGTTAACATCAGTCATTGCCATTGAGAATTAACAAAAGGCTGAGTCTAGACTTTTTCCTTTAATGTGACCTTACTATCACATGAAAAAAAAATTCATCTTTAAAATATTTTTCTAATACTTGGTGCATTTACTTTAGAAATTAATATTTTATAATCTAAATCTGAGGGCATAAGAGGGTGGGGAAATCCAGTGGTGAAACGCTTCAGTGTTTAACAGCTACCTGTTAATTTAAGGCATGTCATTATGAAACAATAATATACACCCTGTCATCCTATTGTTTAATTAGATCATCTAGTCTATCCACCTCTGTAGGGTTAGGACTGCACTGGCTAATATTATACTGCCTGAAGTTTTATCCAGTTTGCTTTCAAAAGACCCAAGGGGAGGCCTTTTCCCTACTTCCCTTTGAGGATCATTGCCCATGCTAGTAGATCTAGCTGTTAAGGTATTTTATTGATGTTTAACCTAATTTTATATTTAAACATCATGCCATTCCTTTTTTTACTGAATGACTGAGAGGATTTGACAATATTTTTAACTTTCTTGCTTTTGTCTTTCAAATCATCCATTCTCCCCAAAGACAACAAATAATCTCTAGGAGAAAAAAATCTGAGGTTGTATTTTGGTTCCTTTCGAACATGCAAAACATATTTTATAACAACAATCAAAGATGAATAATTTTCAGTTCAATCAAGAGGGTCTCTTTAATGATCTCTTTGAAAAAAAACTATATTAAGGGCTAGAACTGTATGCACCTTAAATGGGAATTCTGTGGGACTAAGGCATGTAAGACCAAAGTGAAGAGTCTCAGTTGCTGCTTGCCCTGGAGTATCTAACAAGGTTCTAGGTACCTACATTTTCAGTATTAAAATGTTTCCACATTCCCAAAGTTCTACTTCTGGGTTCAGCCAGAAGTGCTCCCCAGGTATATCCTGGGAGAGTGCAGTAACTGTTGAGCAGTTAGAAAACAAGGGTAAAAATAACACCTCCTACTGTGTCTTGAAAGAAAGGAGTGAGCACTGCCCCAAGCACATAAGCTCCTACCTTCAAGAAATAATTCAAGGCTGGTAGTCCTGAGTGGAGGGAAATGGCTCCTGAGAGCATAGAGCAAGTATCTTAAATTCTTAAGAGGTGGGGGATTTGAGGCACAGCCCTGTCCTTAGCATTTCCTGTTGGTTAATTTAGACTGCCTGTCCTCCAACGCATACTTACTGTGCTTACTTGCCCCCTGTTTGAGGTACCTACCACATCCAATATATTAAAGAATATGTAGTCTCAGTGTCTAACAGTCAGGGTGGTGGTTTCTACTGTGAAGCAGCCAAAATGCCTAAAGGTTAGAGGGTAGGCAGTGGGGGAAGAAGTGGGGTAGCAGGCAGTGAGGAAGGGACCAAGCAGCCTGCCCCTGCCCCTTTCCCCTCCACACCTTGTCCACTTCCATCTCTCCTCCTCACCATTACTTGCCTTTCTCCCCACTGCCTTTCTCCCCAGCACCTGCCCCTCTTCCCCACCTGCTACTTGCCCTCATGCCTGTGGGGAGGGCAGGTCAGGGAGAAAAGGATGGAAGAGGGCAAGATGGCTGGGGGGAAGAGGTGGCAGGGGATTAGGCGTCAGCTGTGGCTCTGGCTCTGACCCTGGACTGAAGCTGGAGTGGGAGCCACAGAAGCCACCTACCCCTGTCTTTTCTCCTGCTGCCTTGTACTTGAATCCAAGAAGAGGGTTCTCCCCCATGTTAAATGGGAAAAAAATCCTTGTCTTGGATACAAGTAAATATGGTAAATTTAAGAAACAACAAACAAGGCAAAAATGATTGAAAGATACTGTTTTATTAGTCCTGTAGTCATTATAATTAAGTGTATACCACATTCATATTTTTAAAACACAGTCAAGCCTTCTTGAGTATCTTGACAGTACATCCAATATTTCACTGTTAATTATTTCCATACCTAAGGTAATGTTCTCCTGAGTTATCATTACATTACAGCACCTGAATTAAGGTTTTTAGGTAGAATTAAAAATGATCTGCACAGCCTTGAAACAAGAGAGATATTACCACAAATAGCTTACAGACAGCAAAACTGCAAAAGAAAGGAAAGCTTGATTAATGCAACATCAAAAGCATTGAAAAGGAGAAAAGGTCATTAACACTTGTGGACTGAAAAGAGATACCCAGGGATCAGATAGTGTATGATGAGCCATGAAGTCAATTGGCTCCCTCAGTATTGTCTGAATAGAAGTGCTGCTGCTTCTCTGAGTCAGTTGGTTTTAAAGTTGGGGAAGATCAGGAATCAAAGGTGGGTATGCAACTGTAGCACTTCACTGCCCCCCGGTCCACTTCTGGTTGCAATGCTGAGTGTCTTGCACTTAAATCCCTTTGCAGATCATCCCCTTCAAACCTAAGGCATATTTGTGCTTATACATAAGTAAAAATTTCTGGCATTCAAGGAAAAACTTGAAGCAACCTCAGGAACTTTCAGGTCATGAAAGTGGACCTTTTCAGGATTATAACTTGGGGTTTACATGCCCAAATTCCAACTAAACACTTGAAGCCCCAAATCCTCCTATTGAATCTGCCCCCCAATTCCCAGTAAGTTTCAGTAGGTATTTGTTCCCTAACTGAAGAGTTGGAAATCTTTTTCCCAATTGCACTGTAAGGTAGGGCTGTGTGAAGCTTCAGTCACTGATTCAATTCGGCAGAGATTCGGCCCAATTCGGTGGCTGACTCTCCCAATCCAAATCGAATCAAGAAACCCTTTAATCTCTCCAAATTGAATCAGAACCCTCCAAATCGATTCGGAGAGATTCAATGATTCACACATAGACACAGCTTTAAATGTTTTTTCTACATACCTCAAGGTACCAGGCGGCTCATGAATGCTGAGATGGTGGGGCAGATAGAGCATCCCACAGAAGCGTGGGGGCGTATGCAGTGCGTTCGACAGCAGACTCAGCAGTTCGACCACAGGGGGACCCCAGGTGCTCCCCCATACCCAGGAGGCACCAGTTACTGAGCCGGGTGCTCCCCCATACCCAGGAGGCACCAGCTGAGGGGTGCAGGAGGCCTCCCTGGTGGACCCGAAAGTGTACTGGAAGTGCTTCTAGTCCCAATTGCCAAACTGGGGAGGAGGAGGCGGCCCCCCATGTGCTCAGCGGCAGACCCAGAAGTGGACCAGAAGTACTTCCAGACCACTTTCTGGGTTCACCGCTGAGCATGTCCTCTGGTCCAACACAAATGCAGGAGTAGTTTGGTTTCCCACAGTATTCCTATAAAATACTTATCCAACCTCCTCTTGAAAACTTCCAATGAAGAAGAGTCTATAATTTCCATGGGCAATCTATTCTGCTGCCTTTCTGTACTAATAGTAAGGAAGTTTCTCCTGAGGTCAAATCTAAATCTGATTTGCTGCAATTTAAAACCACTGCTTTGCATCCTGGCCTCTTCTTTGTCAAGAGAACCATGTTGCTTCCTGGAGTGATACACTGATCACTTCAAAGAGAAAAAAATAAGAGCAAGAAAGAAAATTATGCATTCATTGTTTGAAAAATGGGTCAGGTAATCAAAATAAACTGACCTCCCTGCTGTTACCTTGACCTCCTTGTGTTCTGAGGAGCCACTGCTTTCACTTCAGACCAATTCAGGATTTTATAGTTGTTTGATTTATCGTAAATGCTGATGAGTTGAGAAAAAGGGGCTGAATGTGGCATAACCTTTTTCATGAAACAAACCACACAACCACCAATGTTTTCCAGAAGGTTTATCAAAGTTTTCTTAGCTCTGTTAATGACCCTAACCTAATATTATTTCAGGAGGAAACAAAAAAAAAAAACTTCTTGTTAAAACACATGGTAATAGAAAGTGCTGAGATGTTATCAATCTGTTCACAGGCTCACTAAGCCCTGGAGTCTCTTTTTAAATTCCCTATAGAGAAGCACTGCTGCTACCTGCATACTAGACAGACCCCTAAAACAACACATTGAAACTATGTTTTTGCTGGTTTATCTTTAGGAATCTTTAAAATATTGCATTACATGCACACAATCATTTCATACCTAAGGGCTTGTTTGCATGAGGAAGTTAATGCACAGTAAACCAGGATGTGAACTTGCAGACCCCTGGCTACGACATAGTAATTCTTCATAGGAGCATTTCTAAACTGTATTTAGACTGCAAATTCACCATGTCCAACAGTAATGCCCTTAAATATGCTGCACTGCTCTGTATGCATTTGCACCTCGTGTTAATCTGTATTGCTAAGGATCCATTCGAATTTGCTCCTGGTTTCTTGTGGATGGGGTGGCTACACTACTTTTAGGCAGGGAGAAAGCATGCACAGCGCAGCACGTCATGTTTGAAGGCATCACTTCCATGCATGATAAGTTTCCAATTTACATGGGGCCTTAAGGTGTGGATAAGCCATCAAATTACAGTGAGTTAATAAGAAAGCAGGAGCTGAAGGAGCTGATGTGGTTAACTGTTCATAGGCCCACAATTAACCTATGATAAATGAAAGGTAAATTTGGCCATCTTACCCATGAATAAAACAGGTCAAGGTTGCCTTACATTCACTTTTACATTAGGGTAAAAGCAAGCAGATAGATGGTTACCACTCATCAATAGGTTAGATCCTACTAACTCACTTAAAATTGATCATTTGCCAATACCTTTAGTCTTTACTAACTCCAGCTTCAAAGTGGAGTAAACTGTCTCTCACAAAGCTTCTCAATGAATGTGTCTACACATGCATTAATATGCTTTTCCTAATCCACATTAGATCTAGTACCTTGAATGTAACATACTAAATGAATGTGCATTAGGCTGCCCTAATGTGCAGTAGTGCAAACACACACTTTTTAGGTGATGCTTAATGCTAAGTAGCCTATTCTACTGTACATTAGTGTGATGGCATGGATTTTTACTTGCTGTAATACGATAAGTTACTGCCCATTAAACTGCACGTGCAGATGTGCCCACCATGAACTAACAGCTCTGTGGATTTTACATTTGTTCGTATTATATTTTTTACGTTTATATGAAATTATTTCACGACAAAAAGCCCCACTTGTGGCTTGCTTCTGATCAGTGGGGAGGCAAAAACTGTGGTTTTACATATGGCGCCATTTTTCCTCCCACCAGTGATTGGCGAAGGGGCCCTGGATTGCCCTACTGTTTGCTGCTGTCTGCAGTGAGTGGGAGGAAGGCAAAATGGTGCCATGTTTAAAAACACAGTTTTGGCTTCCCAGATAATCAGCAGGGAGCAGTGGGGCTCCTTTGCTAAATCAGCAATACGGTGGGGGGGCAAGGGGCAAGGGGCAAGGTATGTGTAGGGCAACATGTAAGATTAAAGAGCCACCATGCACTCTACTTCCACTATGAATTCAGTAGATGCCTGGAGGGAGATGTATCTGTGCCCAAGGCCTGAAAATGTAGGCAATTTAAAATACGTAGATATTAGATTGTAGATTTCAAAGAAGCAGAAAGGCTCTCACATATTTTAGCCCCCATACCTGAATGGTTAGGCCATTCCCCAAGAGAGCAAAGACCCAGGTTCTAAGCTCCCCACTTGCCCAGAGGGGATTTGAGGCTCTCTGACTTACGAGCACAATATTCTAATAAGCTCCCCACATGTCAGGTGTTACCCAAACCTTGAAGCTGACCACCTGGACAGCCAAGAGAGGGAAGTATGTGTGACCAGGAAGAAGTCAGCAACCCAAAAACTGTCTGTGTGATCTGCTGACTTAGAAGACCTGGCGGGGAGGGGAGTGAGATGCTGGATTCTAGCCTGGAGCCTAGCTTCCTCCATTAGAGCAGAAACCATAGTCCCCTCCCTCCATTTTTTCCAATGACTGTATTGAATAAAAAGAGCAGTGGCTCAGCTTCAAAAGGAGCACCAGAGAAGTACGTGGATAATGCCTGACCTGTGGAGTGGTAGTTAGCATGCAGTACGAGAAGTCAGAGAGAGGCTTCTTGGGTAAGAGGGAATCCCAGAACCTTCAGCTGCAGCCTGGTATACAAGTCTGTTAACTATACAGCTCCTGGGGCTGAAAGATTGCAGGGCCCTCCTCCACCATGCTGTTTCCCAGAATTGTTCTTAAGTACACACTTATGTAGTTGTTTATTCATGCAGAGTTACACATCCAAGAATAGAATTGCTACCAGTGCACGAGTACCAAAAATGCCACTCAGAGGACTAAAAGGAAATAGAATGCCATCTCTAGGGCACTATATGCAGCTAATGCATTCTAAATTTATCTCCAAGCATGCTGTATGCTAGCTCTCTTTTTAGATAAATCTGTGGAGTTTAACTGAAATAAATGTAATCTATATATATAAAGTATAGGAATATTATATCAAATATTTGCTATGGAATATTTGGCTTGATTTATGTAATTTACACTTACTAGAGTTAGAAAATGTCAGAAACAATTGAGACCTCTTTTACTGTTTTGCAGTACTGCTCCAGATATAAATCCATCATTTTTAGAAACAAAAACAAAGGCAGGTTTCCCCCCAAACACATTTCCTGAGTATGACTTGAACTGAGCCAATTTCTCTGTTTCAAGTTCACTTATTATGCACACTGCTTGAATTTAATGGAAAAAAGACCCACTTGAGTAATGCAGCTTCCTACTTCAGATTTAGACTGAAGTGCTTTGAAATTGGTTAAAGACCACTTAATTTTGTTTAGCAAAGTTTTGGAAAGCAGGTTTCTATGGGCTAAAGTAAATTTCATATTGAACAACTGAATTAATTAAATGAACATTTTTGTTCCAGGTGACATTGTTACTTGCCTTGTCATTCCTAAACAGATTTCTTGGTGAGACTTGTTGGCAGGGAGGTGGGAGGGGGGAAAAAGGAAGCGGTTTTTTGCTCATTTTCCCACATGTCCAGAATGACTCCCAGCGGCCCCAGTCCTAGCAGCAGTTTACAAAAATGTCTCATAGGCTTTGAGAACAAATGGTGAGCTTTATATATAGTGTTTTCAGATCTATCAGGCCCCTGGGGAAATCTGCTAGTGTTTGGGTAATTTGTTTCTTGCGTGCATTAAAGAAAACAATTGTAATGCATTTCTAGTGGAGAGCAAGACCCTTCATGATACTTGCCAGCCCTCTTTTCTTTAGTTCCATGATTTATATATTTATTACATTAAAAAGAGAGCACCTATTGGTACTATGTTTGTTAGTACAAAGATCTGATAGTGGGGCTTCTTGTAGGCCCAGAAGCCTGATAGTGCAGTACAGGGGCTCATACTTGCAAATTTTCATAGTGCTTCAACTTATCTATCTCTTACTGCACAATATACAATGATTGAAATGTTTCTGTGCGCTGTACTTATTTCAAGTCCATGACATTTGAAACTACTGGGAGATGGTTCAAATAGTGCTTCAGTTCTATGTATTATCTAATGAATGGGCTACTTCTAGTCTAAGGGTGCCTACAAAAATTCAGGCCCCTGCTTGAACTCATGGCGCTTTACATAAAGTGACATGAGTTAGAGTCCTGCCCCTACCCAACAGACGTACACCTGCGCCGGGCCTGGCCAGCAGGTGGGGGCTCTCCAGCAGCCTCTAAGGAGGCTGCTGAACCACCCCTCTCTCCAACCCTGCCGCCCTGCTCCCAGCTCTGGGGCTGTCAGCTGGGAGGGTGGGGGAAAGGAGCAGCAACAGAACTTCCAGCTTGCCTGGCCTGGGATGGAGGTGGGGGATGGAATGGAGCACCCTTGCCTTGTACCCCCTCCCCCCCCGCCAGCTACTCCAGCTGGGGTATTGTGGGGAGCCAGGCCAGGCCTGTGAGGCAAGGGGACTCCATTCCACCCTCCCCCCCTTCCAGCTCAGGCCAGGCAAAGCAGGTGGCAGCTTCTGCTGACACTCAAGAGCTGGGGAGGAGGGCAGGGTGGATTGGAGACCCCTCACCTCATGGGCCTAGCTTGGCCCCAATACCACAACTGGGGTAGCTGTGGGGTGGGGCATGAGATGAGGGGGCTGCATTCTACCATCACCTTCCAGCTCAGGCTGGGGAAACCAATAGCTCCATTCTGCTCTCTTCCCCTTCCCTCCCAGCTGACATCCCCGGGGCAGGACTGAGCTGGTGCTTGCACCAGCTCAGCTCTGCCCCATATGAAAAAATTAGCCTCTAAAGAAGAGTGCCTTAATCTAATACCTTATTTGACAATGGTATTTGTTTTCTCATGGTCAGCCATTTTAAAAGTGCTCTGGAGCGCCGCAAGAGTGTTACATCATAGCTGTAGAGCACTTTCAGGAGCCTGATCCTGTGAAAAGTGTCAGTTCTGTCTGCACCCTAAGTATTAAATGAGTGTAGAGTATCTCCTAAACCTGAATTTCAAATGTAAACAAAAATGCACAGACTGTAAACAAATGTAAACAAAAAACTGAATTTCAAACTCCTAAACCTCCTAAACCTGAACTCCTAAACCTGAATTTCAAATGTAAACAAAAATGACACAGACTGCACAGTTGCTCGTTATCACTGCGCAGCAACTCGTTACTACTGCACAGCACTGTGACATGATGCTACTGCACAGTCTATATCTTGTGTATACGTGGCCAGTATAGAACAGTGTGTTCTGGACCAGAGACATATAATAGAGCAGAATTTCATTTCTTGCCCCTTAAATATGTTGGTGAAAGATTTTTCATTTGGGGGCTGTTTCATGAATGTGGAAAGCTAGTTTATTTCACACGCAGACTACCATTTCATTTAATAGCCAGTCTCCTGTGGTTTCCAAAAAGGTTTTGCTTCGCCAGTTCACTGTATTGCCATCTATTCTATGTCAGGGTTAGTCCTCCTCATTTTTATTAGCTTAACTCTTATAGGCAATCACATGAACCAACACACTTTTCTGAATTCTGAGCAGAGAAATAGGTTTGATTACATATTTGTATAAAGGAAATATGGATATATAGGACTGCTGCAAGCACAAGGCATAAATAGCCTCACGTTCAAAGCACCTCAAGTGGGGCATATGATCTTAAATGTTTCCAATCTGGTAAGTAAAGACTGAAGCTTTCTGTATTCGTACTTTATGTTTTTAGTGACTCCACTCTAACCTCAGGGAGAGACTTGAATATTGGCTTGTCTTCACCTCAGAGTTGACATTGGAATATATAATCAGTAAAGCTCACCATCTGATTAAATCTCCACTTACACAGCCCCTGCCTTTGTGAAATTTGAACCTCCTCTTCCCTATTTCTCTACCATTAAAAAGGCATGCCAAGGCATTATGCCCTACTTTTTCATGATGGATAACCCCACTGTTTCAACTTAGTGATGTCTCCTGGGGATATGACAGAGATGGGCTGGCAGCAGCACGCATTGACTCTAAGCACAGGCTGCACTACAAACCAGCTGGTCTTCAGGGACCCACAGATCTGTATTGCTGATAGAGGCAGCAGCCTTTCATTTCCTCCTATCCCTGAGGTTTTAATATTATGGTACAATGAAAGTGCCTTTTAGTACCTCATTGACCACGTTCATTAATGCCTGAGTCATTTGAAGTAGGGAGGGAAAGCATTGTGTTTTAACCGATGTTATCATCACGGGTTGCCGCACTGAAAAGAAAGTTAAACAAATCTTAAGGAAAGCTACAAGGTCTGATTTTATTGAGATTCTGGACTGTTGTAAAGCTGAACAAAAGTAGCAGTAGTCAGGGGCTCTTCCCTTACAAATTTTGTGCATGCATATTTTCTCCTGAAAGGTCAGCATCAAAGTAAGGGATATAACTTCAGTTATAATTTCAAATCATCCAGGTTCCTGCTAAGTACCTCACGCTCACAATACAGATAAGAATACATGACCCCCACTGTGAAAAGGTTGCAGTGTAATGTCAGGCATGATGCAATGAAGTTGGCATATGAGTGCCATTGGATATAACTAACAGTGCAGTGGAAGAATGATGAGGGAAATATATGTAATATGATACAATAACCCTGCCAAAATGATTAGTTTCAACATTTCCTTTTTTTAATCAGAAACTATATTCCAGATTTGACTTAAAAATGTATAAATAGCTGTCTGCAAACATAGGAAATTCTAGGAAAAACTCTCATACTCAGAATAAATGTAGGTATTAAGTGTGACTGACCAACTACAGGAAGCGCAGCTCTGACTATTGTGTGCAAGAGGAATTAAAGGCAAGATTCAGAAAGGGATTTCAGCATATGGATGCTGGGCATCCCTGACCTTAAAAATGAGGCAGCAAGCCCTAGGAATAGAATTCACAATTTCAAATTAGACATCCAAGTCCCCCAAACTTTAAATGGGGATAGTTAGGAACCTAGGATTGGGATTCACAACAGCCAGCACACTGTGCAGAGGGACTTCTAGAATAGCAGGTATAAGACGCTGAAGAGGGGTATATGCCTGAGATCCCATATCTCTCCTGGATAGATTACTTGTTTCCTGAAAGCTCATATGCAACTGAGACTCACAGTTCAAAACTTCACTCTAGACTTGGGTAGTGTGACCATATGGAACAATGTGAAATCTAGAACACTGCCCTCCTACCAGGGCAGAACTGGTATTACTCTTCAGGCAGCTAAGGAGTCAATGGCCTGTTAATGACCCATTGTTTTCTTCACAGGTGTAACAACCCCCTTTTTAATGATCACTCCACAAATCAAGCTAACTTCTTAGGGCAATTTTGCTGCCTGCTAGGGCTTCCTATGTCACAGCTCTTGCTGGTCTGCCTCTCCACCCCACATCCCTACACTTAAGACACTTCAGTTGATGGTGGCATTTCTTGCATAACAGAGAACTTGCCCATAAATTAGGAATCCAGGGTTCAGTTTCCTCCTCGACTGAGGAAATTCAGATCCATATCACTCACTCATATGAGTGCCCTAAATCTGAGACTGAAGAACAGACTGCATAGGGCAGGGCTGTCCAACTGGCAGCCTGCGGGCCACAGGCAACTCCCAAAGGAGTTAAGCTGTGGACCCAGTTCCCAGTCCTTCTCTGCACTACCAATTCTTTAATGTATGATGTTCTTCAGCAGTACCTATTGGCTGCTGCTGCTGCCACCACTGGTGCTGGGAATCTCTGGGTTCTCCCACCCTCCTCTATCTTCTGCTTCTTGCACTCATCCCTGGGGATGGGGTGGTAGCATGGTTGAGGGATCCTGCAGATGGAGGACTCAGGGATTTGGGGGACTCTGCATGGTGCAGGAACACTGGCAAGCTGCAGCAGGGGGTGTTTGCCACATGGCAGGGGGGTTCAGTGCAGTGTGTGGGGTTGGGGATGCTGGCACAGTGTAGTGGGTGGGGTGTCTGTCATGAGGTGTAACATCGAGATGCCCATACGTTATGGTATGATAGTGCATGTGGCCCACGCAGCAACCAGCCCAGGACACATTCAGCCCACACCCCTGCAGGCCCCCAATACTCAGAAGTTGGAGAGCCCTGGTGTAAGACTTTGGTTGAAATTGTCACTAGGCAGTCAAGAACGAAGAGTCATGGGGCCAAAGGGAGAAGAAACAAGAGGACTCCGTAACCCAGTGATTAGGGATATCATCTGAGAGGCAGATAGAATTAAGAGTCTGGGTTCCAGTCTCATCTCCTAAGGTCATTTATGCATTTTACTCATTGATTGCCTGAAACAAAATGCACAAACAGCTGCTGAAGCAGGGACCAAAACCCAGAACCCAGGCTTTCAGCCTCCCAGGAGGTATGTCTATTCCACCGGGCTTCAGAAAAATACCTCCTCCCCGACACACACACACACTTCATATTTATCTGAGAAAGACTATAAAGGAAACTAATACAATAAACCATACCAAATCACCAAGACCAGACTGTATTTACCCAAGAGTCCTGAAAGAACTCAGACTCAGAATTATGGATCTCCTGATTTAGTGTGTCACCTAACACTAAAAACAGCTCCTATACCAGAGGACTGGAAAGTAGCCAATGAAATGTCACTTTTTAAAATGCTCAGGAAGAGATCCAGGGAAATGCAGAGCAGTGAGCTTAATTTCTGTTCCTATGAATTTGGTAGAACTTATCATTAAAAAGTAGGATTCTCCTTCATATGGGCTGGTGGGAACAGCCAACCTGGCTTTTGTAAAGAGAAGTCATGCCTCACCTATCTACTAGTATACTCTGAGGTTGTCAAGAAGCATGCAGATCAGAGTGATCCAGTTGATATAGCTTATCTCAATATTCAAAAGTTTCTGGAAGGTTTTGCATCAAAGGCTCTGAATGAAATTAGGCTGTCACAGCATTAGACAAGGTCCACTCATGGAACAGGAACTGGCTAAAGGACAGGATAAAAGGAGAGTGGTCATAGATGGTCGTTCTCACACTAGAGGAAGGTAAGCAGTGTGGTCTCCCAAGGGTATGTGCTGTTTAACATATTCATAATTTAGAAAGGTGAATAATGAGAAGGCTAAGAATGCAGATGACACCAAATTATTCAGGATGGTAGGGGAAAAAAGCTGACTGTGTCAAACTGTAAAAAGAGCGCATAAAATTGAGTTAATGGGTAACAAAATAGCAGGTGTTCAATGCTAGTAAGTGCAAAATGATGCACCTTGGGGTGGGGGGAAAGACAACCTGACATGCACATATATGGTGATGGACTCTACATTAACTGTTACTACTCAAGAAAAATTGCTCTGGACTACTGTGAATAGTTGTCTGGAAATATCAGCCCAGTGCTCAGCAGTAATCAAAAAAGCAAATGGAATGCTAGGAAGTATTCAGAAAAGAAGTGAAAATAAAACAGACAGTGTCATTATGTAACAAGCCAGATCAGGGGCATCGAGAAGCTTCCATGCAAGAAGAGACTAAGTAGGCCAGGACTGTTCATCTTAGGACACGTGTAGATGAAACAAGAGGTGTGTGTGCATGACACTTTAAAGCAGGCTAAATGCTTTTGCACCTCTTTAATGGTGCCAGTGTTTGCATGCCTTGGCGGCATATTGCTCATTAATTCCAGCTGCTGTAGAAAATTCAGCAGTGTAATGCACCTTAAAGGACCTGGGGGGCAGCAAACTAAAACTGCTTCAAGGAGTTTTAGTTTGCTGTCCCTACAGCTACAAAGTGAAGCACTGGGCTCTGTGCAGCTGCACACCTCTGCAGGAAGCTCTGCAGGCAGCCTGACAGCAGACCAGGAAAGCAGCTCTGCGCAGGGCAAGTGGCGAGCCTGATCTTTAATTTTTTTCCCTCCTAGAGCCTGTCTTTCTGAGCTGTGTGGGGGCCTGGTCCTTTCCTCCACTGGTATGGTGCCCCCTGGGACCACCCGAGCCGGGTGCCTGTGGGCAGGTGCCACCTGGGGGGGGCACACCTGCTACAGAGGGAAACACCACCCCCTTTTCCCCCCGACAGCCCAGGGACTGTTCCACCCACCAGCAGCTCGCCCCCCCCATCAGAGTGGCAGGTAAATCAGTGGGGTGTGTGCATGACATGGGGGTTTAATCAGCCCTAAATTGAAGTGGTATTTTTTGAAACCCACTGCTTCAATTTAGGGGCTCCATTTTGTCTACACATGCCCTTAGAGAAACAACTGAGGGGGGGTAGGGTGGAAATCTGTAACCTCATGAATGACAAGGAGAAAGTAGGTTTGGCTTGGCTTGGTTTGGCTTGGCTTGGCTTGGTTTGGTTTGGTCCCC
>NW_017729026.1:24503303-24504787 GCF_001723915.1 Gavialis gangeticus
CCCACAACCCACTCATAGTATATCTAATTAACTTGTGGAATACCTTGCTGCAAGATAATATAAAGGTTGTCAAAGGACAGTAGGACAAATGCAAGCAAAATAGGTCAATCTGCGGGTATTAAACCTTATAGTTAGGAATGTAACCTACAAATTAGGACTTTCTAGGTCTCTGAATGCTGGGAGCTTTAAGGGAAGAGAGGCAAGGGACAGATCCATTTGCCAGACAATGCATACATACTCTTTCCCTTTGCAACTTCTCTCCGTCACTGTGACCCCTGCCAGACATTCAGGTAAAGGCAGGATAAGATCTGCCTCATGATCCACAGAACTGCACCTCCTGCCATGCCACACATGCATTGTAGGAGGTGAGATTGTGGGATCCAGCATCAGATCCAATCAAACCTTATTGATGGTGCAGAGGGAACCTGGGATCACAATTCCAGGCTCCTCCTGCACTAGTAAGTAGCAAGCTTCTGCAGCGGGGAGTCCCATAGCTTTCAGCCCATGGGCAATCCAGTGGCTGTGAGACCCCTCAGCTGCAAGAGTCCCAGTCACAGGAGTGCATGGTATGCCATGGCAGCTGGGAGCCCTATCAGCTGATGGAGCTCCCAGCACCAGGGGAACACCTGGCCACATGTTCAATTAATGGCATGATAGGTAGGAGCCCCAAAGTTATTACAAATCTTTATATGGAATAATGTTCTGGCTTATTCCTCTTTTTGTCATGCCATTAATTGATTGAACATGTGGGTGGGTCACATCTTAAGATGTGATTCAGTGGTTAATCACATTTTAAATGTAATGTGTGGCAGGGACCTGTGAAATATAAGATGGATGGACATGTGCCCTTACCCCATATAGTACTTCCCATGCTGTGGTTCAATGACTCTTGTATTCCTTTCTGCACCATGACCCAGCTTATAGTAAAGATAAAGAATGCTTCAGCTTAACCATTTACCTAACACAGGGGTAAAGAATCACTCCTAAGTGGAACTTAGACAGCTGTTTGGCATCCAAGGGTAGAATTCTATTTGTCTTTGGGTATTTAAATAGCAGTTTCCTAGCCTCATTAGTGGCATTTTTCCCTTACATGTAGATGGGCATGTAAGAATACATACACAAACTGAGAACACACAATAGGCCTTGCACTGGCTGGGCAATGAGATGGTTATGTATACTTGACTGTTGTGGATGTGCGTGTGTGTCTAAGTCATAAAATGTAGCTGTCCATGAACTCATGACTAATGAGCATCAGATTTTGGAGGATGGCCTTGGTTCTAGCATGCAGCCTTGCTCTCAGTGGGGCAGAAACTTCCCCCCGATCTGCATCCATTTTATCCCATTACTACTGAAATCAAGGGACAGCTGCTCAAATTTAAAGGAGCGCTGGAGAGGGTCTTGGGCAGGAGTGGGCAATTATTTTGGCTGGAAGCATAGGCGACACATAGACAGGGCACCAGGGGGGCACATGCCCCCCCCCCCCC
>NW_017729026.1:24504889-24524144 GCF_001723915.1 Gavialis gangeticus
CCCCCCCCCCCGGCAGGGCTATCCGTGGTGGCATTTGTGGATGCCCCCCCAGACTCGGGAAGCATCTGTTGCCCATGGCTGGAGGGCTGCTTAATGAGTTTTAGAGAGCTGTTGAGGGCCACAAAAGTAGCCCTGCCTTTTGACAGGTGCCCACCCCTTGGTTGCCAACTTGGGACTCAAATCCTGACCTTTTCCACTGGACGTACTCCTTTTGAGAAGAGGGGTTTGCCATCTTGGAACTGAAAAAAACCCAAATCATTTACTAAAAATCAAACATCTATTATAACATATTTTATTTCAAAAACTATTTTTGTCCTTATTTACATGTGGTTGCATAGTCTATATAGAGGTGATTGCATAATAGCTCAAAATAAAGTCTTACTCTTGTATATTGTGTGCGGGGTGTGGGTGGTGTAGAACAGTGAAAGTCCACGCATGCGCCATATGATTAGAGGTGAGAAATTTCTAGAGGGTTTGAACTCTAAACCTTGATGAAGTCATGACCTACTTTTAAGGTCTGGGCATGCGCAGTGCATAATGATAATGCTTTTGCTTATCAATGTTGGTATGTTATTTAATAAGGTAGTTGTGATAATATAGTTTGTACTGAGTTGAAATAGTTTGAATTGATTGGTCCTTTTAAGTATTGCCCAGATTCGAATTGGATTGGGTATTGTGAAAAGGGTGATGATTGGACCATTGGGTGAGTGACAGGTGGAGAGATTAGAAGGCTATAAATCCTGTCCAGAGCAGCCAGCAGGGGCTCGGGCTCAGCTTTGTTCTCCCTCTAGCTGGACAGTTCTGACTCTGGGCTCTCGGGGTGTCAGAGTTCATCGAATGCAGGTTCCTTGATGTGACCTGGTCACTGTGAAGCTACAGTTGGGTAAAGTATCACCCTTTCCCTATTTGAGGTGCTGAGTACCTAAGCAGGGAAAAGCTAGAAATCCTCAGAGACTGTCAGACAGTTTCTCCGGCTGACTAGGCCCAGGGTGTTCTTGCTGCCATCTGTGGTTTCTGGGTTGTCTGTGAAGTTGCAGTGCAGTTAACTGTGTGGAGACTGAAGCTCATTGTAATGTGTAGTTGATTGGTTGTATGACCAGGGACATTGGGTTTGGGATGTGCATTGGGTTATTGTCCCATCAGGTGTTTTTTATTGTGTTGAGGCTCAGGTGTTATGGGAACATTGCGTCGGGTAGTTGTTGCACGGGTTTTGTTGTGTAATACAGCTTACATTGCTCAACCTACCTGTGTTATAGTGTGTACCTACTCTTTCTAACTCTGAGTGGGGTCAGGAAGTAGATCAATGCTCAGGCAAATTAACTTACTTTAATGCCCTGAATCTAACTACCTGTGGGTCATAGAGGATTGATGACCCTCTGGATTAATTAGTTAATTGGCATCCCCACAGGCAGTCCTTCACTGGGGGCCTGGATGTGTATGTGGTGAGGTATGGCGGGGACTGTGTGCCATGTGGGTGGGTGGGGAGCTGTTGGTGGGTGTGGCTGCATGTGGGTGGGTGTGGGTGTGGTGTTTGTGGGGGTGTTGTTGTGGGGAGGGGGGTTATGCTAGGGTAGGCATGGGAGCCCCCTACCTGCCCACACACACTCGCCCTCCTGAGCTAGTCAGCAGCCCCCTCCTCCCAGTTGCAGGCTGTTGCACAGCATCCAGCCCAGGACGCATTCAGCCACACTGCTGCGGACCCCTAACACTCAGAAGTTGGATAATCTTGGTGTAAGGCGTTGGTTGAAATTGTCACTAGGCAGTCATGAATGCAAGAGCCATGGGGCCAGAGAGAAAAAATAAGAGGACTCTGTAACCCAGTGATTAGGGATATCATTTGAGAGGTGAAAAGTCTGGGTTCCAGTCTCATCTCCTAAGGTCATTTATGCATTTTACTTATTGATTACCTGAAACAAAATGCACAGACAGCTGCTGAAGCAGAGACCAAAACCCAGAACCCAGGCTTTCAACCTCCCAGGAGGTATGTCTATTCCACCAGGCTTCAAAAAAATACCTCCTTCACACCACACATACACACTTCATAGTTATCTGAGAAAGACTATAAAGGAAACCAATACACTAAACCATGCCAAATCACCTGGACCAGACTGTATTTACCCAAAGAGTCCTGAAAGAACTCAGACTCAGAATTGTGGATCTCCTGATTTAGTGTGTAACCTAACACTAAAAACAGTTTGTATACCAGCCTGCAATAGCCTGTTGCCCCGTGTCTCCTCCCTGCCACCAACAGTGCAAAGTCACTGTCGCTGCCACCTTGGCTGACTAGAAAGGCAGTTGAGCTGTGGAGCCACCACAGCCCTGCTGAGGGCCCAGGGCAGTGAGGCATGCCACAGGCTGGACAAAGTCCCTCCATGGGCAAGATCTGATCCGCAGGCTGTATTTTGCCACCCCTGGCCCTGGGTAATGCCTGAACTGTGTTCTGGCAGATAGATCACTCTGCTGGATAGGAAATCAGAGAGGTACTAGTTCAAGCCTCCTCTGGGTTAAGGGTCCTAGAACAGAACTATCCGACTGGTGACCCATAGGCCTCAAAGAGCGTCCAAGACCTGCCCCCTTCCCCCAGTTTTCAGGCTCCGGGCTCCCACCATTGCTCCAGCTGCAACACCAGCCAGGATCTCTGAGCTTCCCTTCCTACTCCAGTTGCCACAAAAGAGATCCATAAGTAAGATGGTCCCTTAAGTAAGTAAGATGGGCTTTTACTTATGCCACACTTACACACCCTGCATGGTGTGTAGTTACTGTTAGTTTGACCAACTAGGTACATGGGCCACAGCTACTTAAAACTGGATGGTCCCAATCTAGAACATCAATGTCTGACTTTCCATGAGAGTACCCTAACTGCTCAGGTACTGGGGCTAAAACATTCTACCTAAATCCATTTCAGGTGCTTAAATTCCTTTCTGAATTTCACCCTAGGTAATATTACCCTAGGTAATAACCTCCAAACATTAGGGACCAAGATGTAGGACAACCCTTGGTATTTGATTTCTATAACACTAGATATTTTCAAAAAACTGGCATTCATTATTTGATGCTTGTCACCACATTTGGAGATACAATATCACTACACTCATAAAATAAAATGAGCTAGCTGGAAATGTTCCAGTGGATAAGAGAATCAACTGACAATGCTGATTCGTGTCTGAAATCCTCCTTGGACAAAAATGTCAGTTTTAGTGAACTCTCCACAAACCACAGGAAGGCAAGCCATCTTGAAAAGTGACTAGCCCTTGGAGTCCCCAGCTCTGCAGCAGCCTATGTGGCAGAACTGTCCTCGAGCCACAGGCCCAGGAAGCCCTGGCAGCTGCTGATTGAAACTGGCAGTCTTGCCAGTTCTGCTAATGCTCATATACACCGGCAAAACCATGGTTTTAATTAGTAGCTGCCTAGGTCCCAGCATAGGAAACAGTTTGTTTAAGAAGTGCCATGTGTTGATATTTCAAATAAATTTCAAGTTTGTGAAAAATTAAAAGACAATTATATTCCAAATCACAGCAAAATGAAATGTTAGAGTCTAAAAATGCCCTATGAATTTCAGATATCTCTAAAACATTGATACATTTGTATAGGAAGCAGTTATTGTTTTATACTACCTCTTTTCTAGTGTCCCTTCTACCACGTAGAGATAATAGCATAAGTGTAAGAATACTATAAGATGGTGGTATCTTTGGTGGGGGAGAGGCTGCCATTCTGGTACCTGGTTCCCCAATGATATGACATCTGCCAGCTCTCTCCCAGCCACACTTAACCTCCAGTCTCTCACCTGCATGACTTTGATGTTAGTTTTCTTGTTGATGGGGGAGGCAGTCCCTGGAGCTGGGAGTAACCTTGCTGACTGTCTTACCTGCCCAGCCAGGCCACTCCACACCTGGGGCCTTGTGCTCTCTCTTGAGTGCTTCCTGTTTAAAGGAGTGCCCCTATAGGCTTCTGAGCACCTGATGTGGCTTCACTTGTTGCAGACTTGGCCCCCTTTTTCTCCCCATACCAGTCTCCACTCCTTTGCTTTTTGCTAGTTTCTGGCACATATAGCAGGAGAGTACCATCCAGACACCCTTGTTCATGATCTTCTCTACACCTGTAGATACAATCCAAACCTCCAGTCTCAAGTTCAAAATGGAACAAAAACACAAGCCAGCTGCTTCACAAAGTGGATAGGCTCCCTCCCCCTAGGGTTAATGTTGCCCACAGGCACTACCTCATATCACCACAGCTCCCCTGATGTCTTGGGTACTTGCCTGTCTGTCTCTAGCAGCCTCTCTCCCAGGAGATCCTCTCCTTGCTTCAAGCAGGGGCTGCCTCTTGAATGGTCAGCATCTGGCTTATATCCCCCAAACCTAGCCATATGACCAGGTCTTCTGCACCAATTGCTTCATTAGTTGCCTGGACTTTTTAGTCCACCTGGGCTGCTACTTGCTGGCCCTGAGTTTTCTATCCTCTCAGGCTTTCCTAGTAAGAGGAGCAGGGGTTCCTTATTATGAAGGCCAAATCCAGTATTATTTCTACAGCTGGACTGACAAAGATGAGTGATATCTCTATCATACTCAACTACAGCCTGAAACATGACTTTTAACCACATCCCAGAATACAGAGCAAAGGGAAACCCCATTCCCCAGAGAAAGTACTGCATACCTATCAGAGGCAAAATCATAAAAACAGAGGAATGAAAGAGACCTTTTAGGCCATTGAGTCCAGTCCCCTGCATGTGTCCAAGAAATCTATTAAACTGTCCACCTGACCCCTCTCCTGATATGTTGTGAGTTCAGCAACAACACTCTGGACACTCCTGGGTTGAACAAACAGTTATTTATTATAATCATTCTCTGGAATCATAACCAAGGTGGATCTTAACAATTGCCTCAGTGTAGGTATGCAGAATTTGCTCTGCCTCTGACTTGACCCAGTCCAGTCCTGTGGAGAGAGAGGAACCAAGAATGCCTGTGGCTCCTCCTGGCAGAGAAAATAGAGTCCCCAGTGCTGCAAAACTGCCACAATGCAAACTGTTCATGGCCTTGGTCCACTGCAGTGCTAAACATGAGGGCTTTGGCCTTAAAGGGAGAGTACAAGGAAACCACAATAAGGCACAACACCCCTTCCCCTTAGACAGAATAGTCAGCCAAACATTTGGGAGGACTCCGCTTCCACTGTGGTCTTCCCATAAAACCAAATTCAGTGAGGGGTTCAGCAGATGATGGCCCTGTTAGCCTATCTGGAGACAGAACAGCAAAGCTTCCTTCTGAAATTTATGGAAAAGGGTTTGCATTGGTGGAAACAGGTAAGCACTTCCCCAATTATCCATGTTTGTCAATGATGGATTGGTGCTTGGAGATTGCTCAGGTGTAGGGTTATCAATAGAACACCCATGCAGCTGGTCCACATGACATCTCAAAACTTGTCTGTCATCAGTCTGAACTGTATATGGTACAGGTCCTGTGGCACTTACAATTTTAGATTGAACCCACTGTGGGCCTGTCCCATAGTTCCGAGCAAACGCAGTCTCTTGTGCACTGAAAAGACGTAAGGTACCAGATGCCATTTGGAGTCCAGCTCCTTTTGTTTCCTGAACTCTCACAAAGTCTGGGTTAACACAGTTAAGGCATGTCTTGAGATGATGACCCATAAGAAGCTCTGATGGGCTGGACCCTGTTGTAGGGCAAGGAATTACATGTTGAGCATAACCCGGGCAGTACTCCAAGAGGTACCCCTTCTCCAACTGAAGGGATCAAAGCAGATGCACAAGCGCTGTGGGAGGTGTAGGGATTCTCCTCCCCTTACAGAGCAGAGCCAGACCACCAGTGGGGACTTAACCTATACCTTTTAATGAGAGAACAATACTGGGAACATAACCAGTATAAACCAGGGGGTATAGGGGACACTACAATGCCCTGAGGGGGTAGGATTCAACAAAGGTTAGACACTTACAATCATAGACATATTCATCCAGTTGACAAAATACAGGGTTAACCAAAATGTAAAATAAAAACAGCAGAACAAACAATACTGGTTGTTGAAATATAAAAGGCACAAAACATCAAATGACAGGGAATATAGGGCTTAGGTACCTGGAGGGGGAGAAAGGGGGAAAACACAATGGCCCCTTTCTACTGCAAGAATAGTTTCAAATTGTTAGCTTACTCACCCCACCTGGGATTTGAATTTAGATCTCCTATGTGATAGGCAAAAACTCTACCACACAACTACCAGCACTAGTGCTACTTTAAGCTGCTAGGGGTCTTGACCTTCCCAGAGCCCCTGCCTCACAGTGAGCTGCCTGGCCTCTTATTGGAGGAGCTGGAAGCACAGAGCAGGGAACCTCTCAGGTCACTGCTCAGATCCCACTTCTTGCCGGCTCTTTGAATCTCCTTCCTTGTGGTCTCTCGCTGGTCTCCCCTGAGTCAGCTGTGCTGCCCCTTTTATCCTCCTTCAGGTGACCCAAGGGGACAATCAGGGGACATGGAGGGTGAGTCTTTGGGGCCTGATTGGTGAGGAAAGGGAATCCCAAGTCCTCCAATCCTCTTTTGCCCTTTCAAAACCCCTGGGCTAAGTCACTGCCAGCTAGCCCGTCACACGAGCAAACAGGCTGGTAGGCCAGTCTGGCAGGCCAGTGTTCTACAACAATCTTTTTCAGTGCATCTTTTGTGATCTGCACCATTTGTTCAGCTTTTCCATTGACCTGTGGCCTACAAGGTGCAATGGCAACAGTTTGAATGAGGTTGCAGCTGGCAAAATCTTGGAACTCTCCTGAGGTGAATGCACTGCCATTATCAGAAACTATAGTGTTGGGTACCCCATTGATTGCAAACAGCTGATGGAGAGCTGGTATAATGGCAGTTGATGTAAGAGTTGAAACAGTAATCACTTTGAGCCATTTTGAGTACAAGTCAACAACAATTAAAAAGTGCTTACCTTGAAAAGGGCCAGCAAAATCAATATGGATGCATGACCAGGGTTCCTTTGTCATTCCCCAAGGGAATACTTGTGCCTTCAGTGGATTATGATGGATTGCTTGACAAATGCTACACTCCCTCACAACCCTTTCTATGTTATTCTCCATACCTGGCTGCCATATATAACTTCTAGCCAGCACTTTTATCCTCACAATGCCTGGGTGTGCTGCATGCAGTGTTGTCAGTATGATTTGGCATCCTGCTTCTGGAATTACGACACAATTCCCCTACAAGGGGCAACCCTTGTGGGCAGACAGCTCATGCCAACATGATGAAAATGGCCTGAATTCCTCAGCCAATTTGTCAGCAGGCCAGCCCCTCCACACCCAGTTGACCCGGGCAAAGATAGGGCCTTTTGCAGGCATCCTTGCTATCTGATAAGCCTGAAGAGGAGCTTCTGCAATAGATTCCAGCATGAGGACTTCCACTGGTGGAGGAGTAGCACAATCAGGTATTTGTAGTTGTATGCGGCTCAATACATCAGCATTTACAATCATTTTCCCAGGTTTGTACACAAGTGTATAGTCATATACATTTAGCATGATGCTCCAGCATTGCTTATGGGGAGACAAAATAGAAGGAGTTGGTTTTCCATAGTAAAAATTCCAAGAAGGGGTTTGTGGTCCATTTGGATTTCGAATGTGTGGCCATAAATGTAACTGTGAAATTTTTTAACTCCTACAGTGATTGCCAATGCTTCTTTATCAATCTGTGCGTAGTTCCTCTCAGTTGAAATCATTGTTCTTGAATAAAAGCAACAGGTGCATCCATGCCGTCAAGCAATGTGTGACTGAGGACAGTGCCAACACCAAACAGCAAGGCATCACAAGTAATGGACAGTGGCTTCTGCTCATCACAGTGAACAAGGACAGAGTCTGATGTCAGCACCTTCTTGATGCCCTGAATGGCTTCACTGTGCTGGCAAGTCCACTTCCACTGAGGTCCTTTATCCAATAAGTGATGAAGGGGATCTGCTATGGTGGCTTTGTCTTTCAGGAAGATGTGATAAAAAATGAGAAGCCTTAAGAATGCTTGAAGATCCTGTCTGCATTTTGGTAAAGGGACATCATGTATTGCTTTTACCTTGTCTTCAACTGGGTGACTGCCAGAAGCATGAATTTGATACCCCAGAAAGTTGATACTGGAAATTCCCAGTTGACATTTCTATCTTTTTACTCTGATACCTGCTTTATCAAATCTCAGTAAAACTCCTCTGAGGCTCTCAATGAGTTTCTCTCTAGACAGACCCATGATCAACATGTCAAAGTATGGAACAACCCCAGGAATTCCTGCTAGCATTTTCTCTGTGAACCACTGAAAAATTCCTGGTGGCACAGAAATTTCAAACTGGAGGTGCTTGACATGGAACGCTCCCCTTATATAATTATCATTTGGGCCTCAGCAGATGTGTCATCCACTATCAATTACTGATAGGCTTGAGTGAGGTCAAGTTTAGCAAAAAACCTTCCCTCCTGCAAGAACAGACAGTAACTGGTTAATGGCAGTCACCGGGTGCAGGTTCTGCTTAAGTGCTTTATTAACAGTGCACTTGTAATCCCCACAGATGTGAACACTGCCATTAGGTTTTAAAATAGG
Source organism: Gavialis gangeticus (assembly GCF_001723915.1). Classification (NCBI taxonomy): domain Eukaryota; kingdom Metazoa; phylum Chordata; order Crocodylia; family Gavialidae; genus Gavialis; species Gavialis gangeticus. The sequence goes on from NW_017729026.1 coordinate 24,513,451, forward strand.
AACAATTAGTGTAGCCCAGCTTGTATGCACGATTGGCTCGAATACCCCTTGTACAATAAGCTGATCTAATTGTGCATCAACTTTCAGCTGCAGTGCAAAAGGTACATTCCAAGCCTTGATAAAAATAGGGGCTATCACAGGATCCATTTTGAACATCACAGGTGGACCAGAGTAAGTTCCTAATTCCTCAGAGAATACCTGAGGAAATTCCCTTGCAAGCTCTTCTAGACTTTCTGTGCAGAAACTGTGTACGCCTTGAATACTGATTCCCAATGGTGAGAACCAATTTCTCCCCAGAAGACTTCTGCGGGAACCCTTAGTGACAACGAGGGGTAGACACTGTCTAGCAGATCCACACTGGATATCAACACTGCAGCTACCCAAAGTTTCCACAATCTGTCCATTGTAGTCATGCAGGAGACACTCAGGTTTCAATAACTTGGGGGGAGCATGCCAAAACATCTGGAAGAATATGTTTTCATCTATGAGGGATATCCCCAAACCCGAGTCTGCTTCCATTTTACACTTCTTTCCATTTATTACTACGGTTGCAATCATCTCAGAACCTTGAGTTTCAACAACACCAACATTTTGAAGCAAATATAGTTTTTGTACTTCACATTCTGGGGAGGACTCTAATCTGTGAGTGGTTTGGGAGTGAATACATTTGCCACAGTCTTTTCGTCTCCTGGAACTGGCCTTTGAGCAGCAAACCCTCTCTATGTGGCCCTTTTTCTTGTAAGCATGACACTTCGCATTCCTAAACCTGCACTCCCTTCATCTATGCTGGCCGCCACAACTCAAACTTGTCTGTGGATTAGTTGGTTTACATGGTGCTGTTGGTGGGGGTATAATCCATTGAATTTACTTGTGATGATCTGGTTCTTGATCTTTTTGGAGTAAGTGAACATTGCTGGAGAACTGGTGAATTTCTTTCACATTATGGCATGCTGATTCAGCTGCCAAGGCTTTTTCTTGTGCAGTAGCCAAGGTCAAATTTGGTTCAGAGAGCGGGCAATGTTGAATTTCTTCATCTTGAACCCCACAGATAAGACAGCCACAGAGCAAGCCATCCAGGACATCACCAAACTCACAGAATTCTGCAAGGTGACAGAACTGAGCCAGGTAATCTGCTATGCCTTCATTGGCCTTTTGGTCCTATTTAAAAAAAAAAATGAAATCTCTGCAGGGTAACAGATGGCTTTGGTCAAAAATGTGCCTTTAGCAGAGCAATTAGCATAGGACTTAGGGTTTGGTCAGGCAGGTGCTGTGGGGGAACGAACAATGGCAAATATTTTGGCACCACAGATTGTCAGAAGGATTGCGCACTTCTGTTCTGGGTTTTACACTTTGTTGGCTTCCAGGTAATAGGACAGCCTTTCTGCATAAGAGTCCCAAAAAACCAGCTGGCTCACATCAAATTCTTCTATCCAACCCAATGTAGCCATTTTTCTTAACATCAGCCATATTAGAGAGAAAAGAAGAAGAAGAAGAAAACTTCCCTCCGATCACAAAACACAGCCAGGTCTCAGAACGTCGTCCCACAGTCTGGGAGTGTCTTTTCAGCAAAGGATCCCATCCTCGTCGCCAGATGATATATTGTGAGTTCAGCAACAACACTCTGGACACTCCTGTGTTGAACTAAAGTTATTTGTTATTGTAATTATCATATCCAGGGTGGGTCTTAACAGTTGCCTCAGTAGATGTATGCAGATCTTATACCTGCTCTGCTTTTGACTTAACCTAGTTGGGGGTATCTCTCATAGATGAAAACATATTCTTCCAGATGTTTCGGCATCCTCTCCCCAAGTTATTTGGGGGGCTAGACTTGATGATCTTCCGAGGTCCCTTCCAGCCCTAATGTCTATGAAATCTAGTCCAGTCCGGAGGACGCAGAGGAACCAAGAATGCCTCTGGCTCCTCATGGCAGAGAAAATGGAGTCCCCAGTGGTGCAAAACTGCCACAAAGCTGCCACAAACTGAACCCTGCAGTGCTGAATAGGAGAGCTTTGCCTTTAAAGGGACAGTACAAGGAAAACACAATTAAGACACAACACCTCCCAGATCACAACCACCAATCACCCTATGGGGAAAAAAAACCCCTTACTACATGCCACAAGTGAAGAACAAGTGGCACAGGCACTTGAGAGAACCATGCCCCTTGCAGAGGATGAAAAGTCCCGTAGTCTTTGCCAGTTTTATCAGAGGAACAATTCCTTCCTGGCTCCAAATCTGGCAATCAGAACAACCCAAAGGATATGAACAAGATGCTGCACTGAGAGATTTATAAATGCTGGCAGGAGAATGAGTGAACACCAGCCAGCCTCGTTTGTCAGTGTCTAGTGCTTCAGAGGGAGGTAAACTCCCCCAGAAGCCAAATAAATGTTTATGGGGGAAGCTCTCATCAGTGTACAAGAGATGGAGGGAGAGGGAGTAACCCCACTGTACCAGATTCTTAAATGGGACAGACCCCTTCTCTTCCCACACACACAACCAACTCTGAATGCAAGCTCTGAGAGGAAGCGTTAAGAGAACTAGGCATATTCAGTTTGGAGAAGAGGAGAATAGGGACAAAATAGCAGCTTTCAAGTATTTGAAAAGCTGCCTGAACAGCTGTTCTCCCTTGCTGCAGAGGACAGAACACAAAGCAATAAGTTTAAACTGAAACAAAGCAGATGTAGATTAAATCTCCTACTAAACAAACAAATTAATAAAACCTTCCTTACAGTAGGACAGTGGAATGAGGAAAGTTGTGGAATCTCTTCCATCGGAGCTCATTTTAAAGCTCCGGGATAGTACAGGTAGAGCACATTTGTGTTTGTGCAGAAGCCTAAACTAGATGACCTTTGAGGTCCCTACCATCCCTATGACTTAATGATTCTGCTGGCCACTGCAGGAAAGAAATGTGAGGGCCTTGCTTCACTCTTGCTCCTTTTGAGTGATGTAGGTCTCCCATCTTCCGCAAGGCAGGAGAGAAGTCTCTGCACTTAGATTACAGGGATTATAATTGGTCACTGACTCCTGCCAGGAGAGTGCAAGGGCAAAAGGCTTGTTAGAGCCTTCCTTTGTGAACACTTCCACAGAGGCCAGTGGCAGTCCAGCTGAGTAGGCTGTATAAATTAAAAGCATCTGCAGAGCTTCTTAAATCTTACAATCCTACAACTGACGTTTACATAGAGCACCTGAAATCTCAGATATGAATTATTTAGTGTTTTCATTTGCAGTATATAAAACAAGCAATTTCCACTACAACCAGCTAAGAAACATTTTCTATAGTCAGTTTGAAAGTGGGTTGTCCATGTAAATGAAGGCTCCAATGAATTATTAAGCATACAGCCCTCTAGTTTATACCATGTCCCAGTTATTAGCCACAGATGTCTAAGAATGATTGCTCTTTGTTTAGTAGATTGCCTTTTTCTCCCTGGAGCGAAAAGGAAGAAGCAATTCAGCTAACGGAGGCTTATGCCTCAACTTTTTAGTTGCCTTAATGAGAAAAAAATCTCTTGAAATAAGGAATAGGTTAATTGGAGCAACAGCTGGCTCTCAGTTAATCAGTTCTGACCTCACCAATAGATATTACTGTCACTGAAAGTAATCTGAAAAATTGTCAGAAAGTGTTCACATAAGCTAGCCAAATTACAAACAACAAAGTCATTCTTACTAAAACTGAATAAAGGGTAATGTCCTCATTTGCCAAAAGTCTCTTAATGGACTGAAATAGGACTCATGGCTTTAGCAGAAATGGAACAATGTAAAGATGAAATGGGAGGTGAGCTTGAAAGACAGGAACATTAAGATTTAAATCAATAGATGAGTAGAAACCTTTTTTGTACCTATTTTGCAGTTAAAAAAGAGACTTATTTGGCATGTAATTTCATTCTATATTGGTGTGACACTATGAAATAACATTCCTTTTAACTCAGAAAACTCTGCCTGTGGCATCCATTACCAAATGCAATATATGCAATACTTACTAAAACACACACACATACTAACACAACCTATCTAAAAATATTACACTACCTAACACATAACAGATTTTAAAATTCAATACACTTAAGGGTGTGGTGTTGCCGCTCCAAAGCTGTTTCTGTAACTGTAACACCTCGTGCAGATTCTGTTTAACATAGTCAATTTTTTCCCCCAAGCATGAGAATCTATAAAAAATAGCAATGTTTGGGACAGATTCTTAGCTAGCACAAATTAGCAGAACTCAATTCTTCCACTGTTTCTTTTCCTTGAGAAGTGTTCGTTTTTGCCTTTCACTATCTAGCAACAAGAGGTTCTAATTCACCTTGTTTTCTATCCCAGTTTTATGCCAATGTAACTCTAATCTCAGTGGAGTTACACCAGTGTAAAACTGAAGGAACAATGGTGATATCAGGGCCTGGACACTGTGCATTAGGTGTCAAATTTTGAGCCTTTTTCAAAGATGATGCAAGTTAAAGCTCTACCTGTGGTGTTTCACCATATTGCATAAACTATAAAAATAGTAGGTCTAGAACCACAAAGCAATTTATTGTCAAATACAAGAATTAGACTATTGCAAGTTAGCCCCCACAGTTAGAAGCTTAGGCCATTTGTACACGCCACAAAATTGGCCTTTAAAGTGACTTAATGCCCTTTTGCACTGCTTTAATGGTGCAGCTGTTTACACATGTCAGTGGCATAATGCATGTTAAATGACTTTGGGATGCAGCAAAATATAACGTGTCCAAGGTGTTTTAGTTTGCTACCTCAAAGCTGTGGAGGGAAGCACTGGCCCCTGTGCAGCTCAGGGGCTGTTCAGGCAGACTGTGCAGGCAGCCCAGGAGCAGCCCATGCAAGCAGACTCCACTGAAGGGGAAAAAGAAGTGGTGAGCCTGATTTTTTTTTTCTCCCCAGAGCCTGCCTGCCTGAGCTGTTTGGGGGGCTGCAGTGCTTCCCGGGACTGCCTGGGCTGGGTGCCTATGGGCAGGTGCCACCTGGGGGCGTTGCTGCTGCCATGGAGGAAAGCACTACCCCTTCCCCTCTACAGCTCAGGGACCGTTTAGCCTGTTGGCGTCTCACCCTCCTCTCCCCGCCACTGGAGAGGCAGGTAAGGATCAGGCCTGACCCTTGTGTACATGCCATGGGGGTTTACTTTGCTCTAAATTGAACAAGTGTTTTTAAAAACCCACCGCTTCAATTTAGGGAGAATTAAACCAAAGTAAACCCCTGTGGGGTGTACAAATGGCCTTTGTCTTTATGTGCTGTGCATAGAAAGAATTAAATGTCTCAGAAAGGAGATCCATCAAATCTGCAACCACAAAACCAATAGAGAACATCAAGCAGATGGTTATGCTTGAATTCTTGCCCCTTACAAAGCATAGGTGTTTGAGTCAGGGCTGCAAGAAAGTGTGTGCATACGCTTAGAACCTGAAGTCCAGCCCTGAGGGTAGGAATTTACAATTCTTTTTTTAAAGAATGGAATAAAGTTTAAAGGTTGCATTTAAATACAGATGCAACAGGAAGAAACAGAGATGAATGTAATGCCCATCTTTTATATAATCAAAGAATCATAGAAAATTAGGGTTGGAAGGGACTTCAGGAGATCATTTATAGTTTCATAGTTTTATAGCAGCTAGGATCAGGAGAGACCTGAACAGATCATTCAGCCTGACCCCCTGCCACAGGCAGGAATGAATGCTGGGTTCACAAGACCCCAGACAGGTGATCATCCAACCTCCTCTTGAATTTGCCCAAGGTAGGGGTGAGGACCACTTCCCTGAGAAGTTGGTTCCAGATATTGGCCACCCCAACTGTAGAATATTGCCTTCTGATCTCTAACCTAAACCTATTCTCCATCAGCTTATTACCGTTGTTCCTCATCACCCTGGGTGGTGCTGGGAAGAAAAGGGCTCTACCTGTTTGCTGTTGATCTCCCCTGATGAGTTTGTAGGCAGCCACCAGGTCCCCCCTTAGCCTCCTCTTGCTGAGGCTGAACAGGTTCTGGTCCCTCAATCTCTCCTCATATGGCCTGTCCTGCTGCCCTCTCACCAAGCGGGTGGTAGTCCTCCTCTAAACCCTCTCCAGGCTGGCCACATCCTTTTTAAAATGTGGTGCCCAGTACTGGATGCAGTACTCCAATTGCAGCCTGACCAAAGTCACATAGAGGGGGAGTATCACCTCTCTGCACCGGCTTGAGATGCATCTTTGGATGCATGACAAGGTATGGCTGGCCTTGCTGGCTGCGATCTGGCATTGGCAGCTCATATTCATCTTGGGATCCCATTCTGCCTCTGTGCTTTCAAGAGGAGAACTCTCCAGCCTGTATGTATGCTGTGGATTCCTTCTCCCAAGATGCAGCACCCTGCATTTGTCTACATTGAACCCTATTCTCATCTGCCCACTTGTGTAGTCTGTCTAAATCTATTTGCAGGCTCTCTCTCCCTTCAAGTGTGTCCACCTTGCCCCACATCTTAGTGTTATCAGCAAACTTGGACAGCGTGCTTTTCACCCCCTTGTCCAAGTCGCTGATGAACATATTAAACAGTGCAGGCCTGAGGACCGAGCCCTGGGGTACCCCACTGCTCACATCTCTTCAGGGTGAGTACAACCCGTCCACCACTACTCTCTGGGTGCACCCCATCAGCCAATTTTTTATTCATCCAACTGTGCAGGCATCAATGCCACAATTGCTTAATTTATTGATGAGGATGGGGTGAGAGACAGTGTCAAAGGCCTTCCTAAAATCTAGAAAGACTACATCCATGGCAACACCATCATGCAAGGATTTAGTCACTTGGTCATAAAAGGTTTAGATACTTGGTCATTTAGTCCAACCCCCTGCTCAAACAGGACCATCCCCAACTAGATCATCCTAGCCAAAGTGTTATATATTGAGTTCTTGAAACCTCCAAGGATGGAGATTCCACAGTTTCTCTGGATAACCTGTTCCAATGCTCCTAGTAATAAAGATTTTCCTAATAATTAGCATAAACTTCCCTTGCTACAACTTGAGACCATTGCTCCTTGTTCTGTTATCTGCCACCACTGAAAACAATCTAGCTCCATCCTCAGTGGAACCACCCTTCAGGTAGTTGAAGGCTGCTATTAAATCCCTTCTTGGTCTTCTTTTCTCCAAACTAGAATAGCCCAGTTCCCTCAGCCTCTCCTCAGAAGTCATATGCCCCAGCACCCTAACCATTTTCATGGCCATCCATAGGACTCTTTCCAATTTCTCTACAGTTGAGGGGCCCAAAACTGCAAACAGCAATCCAGATGTGGCCTCACCAGTGCAGAATAGAGGGGAATACGCACTTCCCTAAATCTGCTGGCAACACTTCTATTAATGCAGCCCAGTATGCCATTAATTTTCTTTACTGTTGGCTCATATTCATACTGTTGGCACACTGTTGGCTCATATTCAGTTTATTGTCCATTTTAAGCCCCAGATTTTTTTCCGGAAGAGCTGCTGCTTTGCCAGTTGGTCCCCAGCCTGTACGGGTACACAGGATTGTTTAATCCTAAATGCAGGACTTTGTACTTGTTCTTAGTGAGCTTCATGAGATTTCTTTTGGTCCAATCTTCCAGTTTTTCTAGGTCTCTGAATCCTAGCCCTACCCTCCAACCTATCTATTACTCTCCCAGCTTGGTATCATCTGCAGACTTGCTGAGGGTGTACTCCATCCCATCTTTCAGATCACTGATGAAGATACTGAACAAAACTGGCCCCAGGACTGACCCTTGGGGAACTCCACTTGAGATCAGCTGCCAATTAGATATTGAGCAATTGATTTCTACCCTTTGAGCCTGATGATCCAACCAGTTTTCTATCCACCTTACAATCTATTCACCAGACCCATACTTCCTTAGCTTCCTTGAGAGAATCTTGTGAGAGACCATACCAAAAGCCATGCTAAAGTCAAGGAATATCACATCCAATGCTCTCTCTGCATCCACAGGACCAGTCGTCTCATCAGAATGCAATCAGGTTGGTCAGACATGACTTGCCTTTGGTGAATCCATGCTGACTTTTTCTAATCCAAGTGCTTAGAAATGGAGTTCTTGAGTACTGATGGCTAGAAAATGATATTTAGAGATTTGCTTTTGGGAATTGGCTTGTATGTAAAGTAGATATTGCATTAGAATAATTGTCCAGGGGAACAGCAAAGGTTAACTTGTTTTTAAAAGCCTCTTTGTGACAACGTTTCACAGACTTCAAGGCAGACACCATGTCTGGGGCCAACATACAAACAGGCTGTGAAACATGAACACTATATCCATAACATGAGATAAGGTCAGAGTGACCAGCTGCAGAGGCCTTAAGATTTCCAGTTTTGGTGGACAAACAAAGTTAAGAGATCGGGACATGCCCAAATTAAGACACCGGTAGACCAAATTAAGATGTATGCATGTGATGTATTTGTTGGAACAAAGGAATATGCTGACAGAACAGAATGTGGACAATGTGATGACCACAGGAAAACCAATCAACAGTACCTGGAAATAAAAATCAGGAGGAGAAAGAATACAAAGGGAGGTATTTTAGAGTAGCAAAGGGTCCCCAAGGGGGGAACCCAAGGCTACCATGAACAAAGGGCACACCACCAGCCTATCTCACCCACCCCATTGCTGGGCCTTGGCCCTCAGTCTCCAGTCTGCTGACATTTGACATTCAAGAAAGAACCACAAGGTGAAGCTCATGTACTGGCCAGGCATACCCTCCCACTGTGACAGCCCTAGGACAGATAGATACAGAACCAGGGGACGTTATTTTGTTTCCCTTGCCTACATTACTCTTATCTGCAATCACTGTGTATCAATAAAATTAGCCTATTATCAAATGAAGGAAGTTACAGTTGGCATGAAGGTTTGGGTTTGCCTGGAACAAGGTATCTGGATCATAAATCCAGTGCCAACAAGGACCTGCTTCATTTTTTTTCCAGGGATTGAGGTGAGGCTGACTGGTGTATAGTTCCCTAGATCATCCTTCTTCCCTATCTTAAAGATGGGCACTATATTTGCTCTTTGCCAATTATCTGGGACCTCCCCAATCACCATGAGTTTTCACAGATAATGGCCAGAAGCTCTGCAATCACATCAGTCAACTCCCTCAGCAGCCTCGAGTGCATCGTGTCTGGCCCCATGGACTTGTGCACATCAAGTTTTTTTTAAATAGTCCCTAACCTGTTCCTTCACCACTAAGGCCTGCACACCTCCTCCCCAAACTGTGCTGCAGGGTACAATAGTCTGGGAGCTGACCTTTCTTGTGATGACTGAGGTAAAAAAGGCCTTGAGTACTTCATCCTTTTCCACATCATCTCTCACTAGGCTGCCTCCCCCCATTCAGTAAGGGACCCACATTTTCCCTGATTTTCCTCTTGTTCACATACTTGTAAAAACCTTTCTTGTTATCCTACACATCCCTTGCTAGCTGCAACCCCAGTTGTGCTTTGGCCATCCTGATTTCATCCCTGCATGCCCAAGCAATACTTTTAAGCTGTTCCCTAGTTGTTTGTCTAATTTTCCACTTTTTGTAAGCTTCCTTGTTGTGTTTTAGCTCACTGAAGGGTTCCTTGCTAAGTCAAGCTGGTCTTCTGCCATGCTTGCTAGTCTTCCTGTACATTGGGATGGTTCATTCTTGCACATTCAGTAAAGTCTTTTTTTTAAATACAACCAGCTCTCCTAGACTCCTTTCCACCTCAGACTGGCCTCCCAAGGGATCCTGCCCATCAGTTCCCTGAGTGAATCAAAGTCTGCTTTTCTGAAGTTCAGGGTCCTTATTCTGAAGCTCTCCTTCCTTGTGGTTGCTGCTGCCCAAGTTGCCATTCACTTCTATGTTCCCCACTAATTCTTCCCTTTTGTGAGGTCAAGAAAAGCATGGTTCCTAGCTGGCCTCTCCAACATTTGCACCCCTCTAACTCTTCTGACCTTCACCCAGAGACTTTCAAAAGGCCTATCTCCAGTTTCATACCGAAGCTCTGAGCAATCATTCAGTTCTTTTACATAAAGTGCAAATCCTCCTCCTCTTCTCCATGCCTGTCCTTTCTCAACAGTTTATACCCATCCATGAGAGTGCTACAGTCATGCAAGCTATCCGACAAAGTCTCTGTTATTCCAATCATGTGATAGCTCTGGGACAGTTCTGGGACTGTAAGCGGACTTCCAATTCCTCCTGCTTGTTTCCCAGGCTCTGTGCATTCATGAACAGACACCTAGCTGATTGTCCTACCTTCTCAGCAAGAATGAAAAGGCCTCTGCTGTTGGCCCTTCTTGCTTGTGCTTCCTCCAAGTCACTCACCTCCTCACTTACCTCAGGGCCTTGGTCTCCATCCCTCAGTGAACCTAGTTTAAAGCCCTCCTCACTAGGTTACTGAGCTGTCTGCAAAGAAGGTCTTCCCTCTCTTCATTAATTGGATCCCATCTCATCCTAGAAATCCTTCTTCTTGGAATAACATCCCACGGTCAAAGACACCAAAGACCATCTGGGCAGCCATGCATCAATCTGCAGGATAGATAATAGATCATTTGTTAGGGAATTTATCCAGGAAGTAAAAAACCCAAGTTCAGTGTCCTCAGTTGGAAGGGTTTAAATCCACCACTCCCATCTTCCAAAATAGTGGCCAAAATTTAGATCCTCCAAATCCCTATTGAGCTAGTACCTAAATCTCCTAGACAATTAATCTAACAGTAAATTCATAGATTCATAGATTCATAGATTAAGGGTCGGA
>NW_017729026.1:24524155-24524524 GCF_001723915.1 Gavialis gangeticus
CCACCACGTCTCTGTCAGCCCTATGACATCTGGGTTTGATTGCATTGGTAGCTATAAAAGAAACATGGCTAACATAAGTAAGGGGACAAAAAGTTAAAATCACAGTTGCACAAGTCTTTGGGATCCAAATACAGAAAAAAGACACTTAAAACATTGAGTCAGAGTATGTTTTTTAAAAAACGTTCTGGGTAGGAGGAATTTAATACCAAGAGGTATTTAATACCAGATGAGTCAATGTCTCATCTACATGAAACACTGACTGCTCAATAGCCTGATATGATTGCACAGTAGTGTTGCATGGCAAAAACCATGCCATGAAGTACCGTCACAAAAAAGATGTTCACTGGCGATACTGCACAGTAACACAGG
>NW_017729026.1:24529524-24549000 GCF_001723915.1 Gavialis gangeticus
AATACAGAAAAAAGACACTTAAAACATTGAGTCAGAGTATGTTTTTTAAAAAACGTTCTGGGTAGGAGGAATTTAATACCAAGAGGTATTTAATACCAGATGAGTCAATGTCTCATCTACATGAAACACTGACTGCTCAATAGCCTGATATGATTGCACAGTAGTGTTGCATGGCAAAAACCATGCCATGAAGTACCGTCACAAAAAAGATGTTCACTGGCGATACTGCACAGTAACACAGGTTACTGTGCATTTATTTAGTACTTGCTTATACAAGTACTAAATAAATGCATAGTAATTACTGAGCAGTAGCATCTCGTGTAGACACACCCAAAATAAAGCAAAATAGAAATCTTCTAAATCTTCAAAAGCTAAAGCAAAACCATTTACTATAAACCAGTACAATTTGACTAGGCAGTTAAACTGCTCAGGTAGGTAGAAATCAGTGCTAATTAAACATGTTGGAGTCTTGCAAGATAGAATATATGAAGCTAAGACCTTTGATACTGAGATCAAAGAAAACCATCATACAAAATAGTGTCACAGAGAGGTATCTGAAGCCTGATTCCTCTTTGCTGTCAGTTACTAAATTATTTTGATCTTGGGAGATGTGTCTCAGAAAGAAGCGATTCTTGCAGTTTTGTATTATGTATAGTTTCTTGGACTACATAGCATCTGCCTGCCAGCTCTGCCCAGCTGTTAAAGTGATTAGGCTGCCAATCGGGGAAGGATACTGCTGTTTTGCTGCTGACTGGTGAGGTCATGTTTCTACCTAGCACCATTCAGAATGCACTAATGCAGTCTTTGGGACAGAATCAGATTTCATTTTCACAGATGTAAACAGAGAGAGAGACTGCACTGAGAGTTACTCCCTGTTTACAACAGTGTAATCATAAATGAAATGGCCATATCCCCATAAGCAGAGGCATGTGGATGCCACGGGGAAAAAAGCAGTGGGACAAATTTGTGCCACTGCTTTTTACCCCTACACACAGGGTTAGCACAGGGAAAAAATGCCCCAGGTGGGGTAGGGAAGGCTGGAGCCAGCACCTTAGCTGGCCCCAGCAGTCTTACCTGGGGTTCTGCATGCTTCCCAGGGCTGCAGCAGCAATAATCCAGGTACATGGAACCTGGCCCATGGACAGGACACACTGCTGCCCCATGCACCACCCTGCTTTTTTTCTGGCACAGGTTTTTTTTGACACCGGGATCTCCTGCATGTGTGGCGTGTGCAATTTGCAGTGCCGCAGATGGGTCTGCAATGCCACAAATTGCACTTGTGCACTTGTCTGGATGCACCCAATCTCTCCAAATTCAAAACATGAATGGGAGTTGGTAGGAATCAAAGAACATACTTCAGTTCTTAAAGGCTAATCTTCCTCATCATGGCAAAGCTACCTTGGCTATTAACCAAAACAAACTCACTTAAATCTAAGCTTTGTCCTCATACCCAAACTCTGGATGTTCTTTCTTTGACCTCAATTTGCAAATTATCCATTTGCCATACCAAAGTTATGGTGCCATTGATTGCTGGCCTATGAATTGTTAGTTGGACCAACAGGTTTTAACATTTTTTTAAACACTTGTTTATGATAAAACATTATAAAAATTAAAGATCGGATTCTATAATCTATTGTAGCAATCTATTGTACCGGTTTTATATTGGGGTAATTCTGTTAGCTTCATGTGAATAACATTATTATAAACTCGATGCATCAGTCTAGAAGATCAGACCTTAATTACATGCAACTTTGTCTTAAGGAGACCAAGGTAATATACTTCATTTTTAAAATTATTTGTAAAGTGTCAAAATTCAAGTAGAAGTGACCAGGGCTTAGGAAATAACAATTAGGATAAGATTAAAATGAATATGGGAAATAAGTACTGTAGAAATGTAGACTTTCTCTTTTATCTGTGATGTTAAGTCTGTGCATATGCATTCATTATTTTTATACATTATACTATAATTCTTTAAGAAGCTATATTGCTGGCCTTCTACTCCCAAAGATTCAAAAAACATTGCATAGTTATAATGTAAATATAGTCTTTAAAACATAATATTTTATACCATCCTTGATTTTTGAACTCAGTTGAACCCAGACCTTAATACTGTTATAATAGTATTTCAAATGGTGATGTTCAATTAATAAGAATTATCTCTGGAAACCAGTGTATTATGTCTTTTTATTAACTGAGCCAATTACTTATTTTTTCAGTGAATGTAAAGATTCTGTGAAAGCTGCTAGTGTAACAATGAAAAATTAAGTTCTTATAGCTCAGAACAGGGGTGTGCAAAATGGGCCGTATAAAATTTGGATTCAGATTCGGCCTGAGTCAGGGACAGTGATTCAATTAATTGATTAGGATCACTGTCCTGATTTGATTTGGCTGAATCCAAATCTGAAGATTTGATGCTGATTCAGATATTCAGCGATTTGGACATAGACACAGCTTTAAATGTTTTTTCTACATACCTCGAGGTACTAGGTACAGGTCGTGAATGCTGCAATGGTGGGGCAGATGGAGTGTCCCACAGGAGCACACAGGGGACCGCCCCCCTTGGTTTGGTGACTTGGCCACAGGGGGACCCCAGGTGCTCCCCAGATCCAGGAGGCACCAGTCACCGAGCTGGGGGGTGGGGGAGGTCCCTCGCGCGCTCCCTGGTGGGAGTACTTCTGGTCTACTTCCAGGTCCACTGCCAAGCATGCTGGGGACCCCCCCACACACACACAATCCTGTGGGATGCTCCATCCACCCCAGCATTTCAGCATTCACAAGCCGCTTGGTACTTTGAGGTATGTAGAAAAAACATTTAAAACTGTGTCTATGTCCAAATCATCAAATCTTTCTGAATATCTTGAATCAATTTGGAGGGCTCCAATTCGATTTGGAAAGATTACTGGGTCTCCTGATTCGATTCCGATTTGGAGATTTGGCCACCGAATGAGACTGAATCTCTGCTGAATTGAATCAGTGACCGAAGCTTTGCACAGCCCTAGTTCAGAATATAGGAGTAACCATACTGGATTACACCTATAATCTCTTTAGTCCAACTTTGTATTTTCAAAAATGGCCAATACCAGATGTAGCAACTACAAAATAGCTACTAGAACAACTAGAGTAGGGTCAGTAACAGGCAGATAGAGATGCACCTTACAGAGTAACTGAATCACAGCTACATAAGCTGTTGTGAGCAATGGCTCACTCCATAGACTTTCAGCAAATGTTATATGTTAGTGTCTGATGAAGTAAACCGTTGGTCATGAAACATCACTTATTCAGTTACTCTATCAGTTGTGCTTCTACCCTGCCTTCTGCCTGACTTAGACTAACACAGATAACAAGTACAGCGAGCAAAACGCTGGCCTGCATCCATAGATGCTTCTCAAGCCAATCCCAGGACGTCATTCTCCCATTGTACTCAGCCTTGGTGACGCCGCAGCTGGAGTACTGTGTCCAGTTTTGGGCTCCACAATTCAAAAAGGATGTGAAGAAGCTTGAGAGGGTGCAGAGGAGGGCCACGCACATGATCAGAGGGCAGGAAAACAGACCTTATGATAAGAGGCTGAGAGCTATGGGACTTTTCAGCCTGGAAAAACACAGGCTCAGCAGTGATCTGGTGGCCACCTATAAGCTTATCAGGGGTGCTCGTCAGGATCTGGGGGGAATGACTGTTCACCAGAGCCCCACAAGGGATGACAAGATGGAACGGTCACAAACTCCACTGTGACTGGTTCAGGCTAGACACAAGAAAGAACTTCTTCACTGTCCAAGCCCCCAAGGTTTGGAATAGACTGCCACCAGAGGCAGTTCAAGTGCCCACTTTGAACACCTTCAAAACATATTTACATGCTCATCTTGCTGGGATCCTATGATCCCTGCTGACTTCCTACTCCTGGGGCGGGGGGGCTGGACTTGATGATCCTCTGGGGTCCTTTCCAGCCCAAATGTCTATGAAATCTATTAAACTCTCTCTGCTCTAGGGTCAGTAACAATAAGATCCTCCAAATGGCCCACTCATCAGACTATTTACTGATGAGAGCCTAATTTACTCTCAATTACCATGTAGCCATTGACCCTTTAAGATAAGATACCAACAGGAATACCAACACTGCTGGCCATTTTTATGATGTAGACACCAGTCCAGAAGAAAATGAGTTGAAGAGAGAATAAAAATAAACCATACACAATCTTTTCAAAAACCTCAGCTAAGACAATGTTTCTGGCAAAATATAACCAAAAAAAACAAAACAAAACAAAAGAAAAAACCTGTATGGTGCAGTATCCTAATTGGTTTCTTACAATGAATGATATTAACGGTGAAGAGTGAATTTGATTTCAGTGCAATATTTATGTTATTTCCTGTAATTGGAACAGGAAGTATTGGCCGTTTTATGATGAATGTATCCACTATGGTATTAAATATTTATTTCAGTTGGTGTCCAATGTACAATAGAAATCACTAGGAATAAATGGAACCAAGAATGTTTAAATATTAGTATTAAATGGGTTTGCCACAATCACATTAAATTAATGCTTTCCCCCCCATAGGAATTGAACTAATCACCCATATTTGCATTATCATTTATTCTATATGCAGTTTGATTTAGCTAAAATTTCCACACTTCATTGTTACCACATCTCTACTGTATTCCTGGGATACAAATTACTGTTCAGTGTATTTAAAAGATGCATAAAATGAGGGAAACTATGACACTCAGCTGAAGCATCTTTGAATAAGAGGGACTCCCTTTGAAGAGACAATGATTTGCTTACTCATCCTTTGGCCACATGCACTTATTCTGTGGACATTTTAATTGTGTTAGATAGCATTTTGCCTCAATGGAGTCCTGTAGCAGGGCTGCTCAACTTTCAGGCAGCTGCACCAGCAGGGGCTGCACACCACTTAGCTCACTCCATGGTGAGCCACAGCCCCTAGGGCCACACATCCCACAGACACAACCCCTCTGCACCGTTGCACTGCATGCTCATGACCCATGACCTTCACTGCTGCACTACATATTTATGACCCTTCCACCAGTGACCCCCATTTCTGCATTATGTGCCAGTGACCCTCCTCCCCATCAACATTACACCATGCACCCACATGGGTGTCTCCCACTATACCACATGGCTAAACCCCCCACATTGTAATTTAACCCCTTATGAGTCACGTGTGGTCCACTGGCCATCAGTTAGACAGCTCTGTAGTATATTAATGGTCCACTGACCTGCCTACACATATTGCTGTGTCAAGGATGATTCAGTACTAGAAACTGGCCGCTGATAGCTCATGGCACTACTTTTAATTGGATAAGGTCTATTTGCACAAATTACTATTCCTGGGAGCATGCAGTGGTCCTTGATTTTTTTCGCAAACTTCACTCACATAAAAGTAAGAACAGTCGTCTCATGGAAAGAACATCTTAGTCAAGCCACTGGTCTGTGCAGTTCTCGTTCATTTTAATTACAAGGGGGAAAGGTACATGCTTATTAGCTAAGACATTACTGCTATCTGTTTGCTGAACTGTAAAGTTATAATCCCAGGCTGAGGCTTTGACTCTCTGACTACTACCACCTGAGTATCTAAGTACTAAAATGTGTGTATTTTCAAGACTGGTTCTGGGTGAGAGCCTCAATCTATGTTTTAGAGAAATGTAAGGATAGAAAAAAAAATTGAACTACAGAAAATGTTACATACAGCACATGGAAGACTCATGGTTCAATGTTTTGAACACCCAAGAAGAGCTGCAGTTTTATTAACACATGGGCATTCATAATTTTATGGTATTTTCTTTGCCATATGGAGAGGAGTGAAATTACAGGTGCCTAATTAATGGAATACTTAGTTTGCTATTTGTATCCAGGACTCTGCTTCAGTATGAATTGGCACTGGGAGGGAAACGTGAGGTGTTGAGAAGCCAGGTCACTCCCCAGGCCCCAGCATCAGTTGCATCAGCCAGGGGAAGACTCTAATTCACGTAACCAACAAGTGATCCCTAAAGGGCTTGGTGTCAATGAAAGATCTGCATTGCAGTGTTCTGCTCCACCATGCCTCTGACAGGCTCTGTATCCCCAGGGAGATAGGAACTGGCAAAATAGCAGTCTTTAGCAGGCTTATGCTATCAGTGTTTCCCTTTGCAGATTCCTACCTGGGAATTCCTACCTGGATATTAATAGTCCCTTTGTGCTACTCAAGTGTAGTATACTGGAGAATTTGGCCCTATAGCTGTAGTACCTACCACTGATGTAGCATGAAAGGAAAGGAAAAAACAGAAATATAATAAAAGTTTCCTTTTGCAGTACAGGAACACAAGATCTGTCACAAAAGAACACAATAAAAGACCACATAACTAATATCCTATGATGTTGTAGCCTAGAACCAATAATGCCTGGCTCAGAGGAAGGCAACAATGTTCAATAATGCACATAGGCAATTGTGAACAAGTGGGTTGCGTAGGGAGGTTTGTTTCTTCTCTCATCTATTTTTCAGCTTTTGCCCTGAAGCATAAAAGACTGGCAACCCCAGTAATTTCTACTTAGCTAATATTTTGCATCACTGAGTTCAAGAGATTAATTCTGCATAGCTTAAAGCATTTATTTTCATTCCTTACTATTTATATTAATAAGAATTACCCTCTCTCCCCTAAACCTCCTGCAGTGATTTACTCTAATGGATGCCTCCAGATCATGACTAGATTGACTACTGGTTCTTTCCATCTTAATTCCCTGTGCATATTGCTATGTCAACTACTTGTGACATTTGTCATATGAAAATTTTGCACACAGATCACCAGCAACACAAATACACAGCTACCCATTTCTTCATACCAACTGCTGACTATCCAAAAACATATTTGGGGATGAATAACCTTTTACAGGGACTTAGCATTCAGCATTATTCCCTTTGGTGCTAATTAGGCAGATAAGATGCAGAATCAGACACTATATAGATTCTTTCTTATAAATAAAAAACAAATTTCATTATTGAGAGACAAACTGCATAAAAGGTGCATTTCCTGAAAAATGGCCAGCCCAGGCAAAACAGCTGCACTGACTAAAACAGTGAGGGTCAAACTTTTAGGCAAGTATGTCACAAATTAAGCCCCACTCCATACCCTGGTGTCAGTTTGGTCCCCTACCCCTGCCCAAAATGCTGCTCTGCTTTCTGTTCCTTGCCCTCTACTCTCTCCCTGATCTGCTGTTCTGTTTTTGCTCCCTGGACTGTGCTCCCTGCCCAAGCTACTGCTCTGCTTTCTGTTCCATACCCCACCTGCCACCGTGTTGCCTGCCACCTCCCCACACTGTGACATGCCACACACACAGACTGCATGCCACATGCCACACTGAAGTCAGCAGTCGGCCCTTGGATTAAAACAGTTGGATTGTGATATTCCTCAAATGTCTCAGCAGGACTGTGCCACTGTCCTAGGCACTGAAACATCCTACTGAGCTGTTGGGTGCCCAGCACTTTTGAAAAATTAAGCCACTAATTTGGGTATCTAAATATTAATTTAGATGCCATTTAAAAAAAAAATCTTTCTCCATAGCTCTTTGGAAAACACAGCTCAAGCTGTAATTCCACCTAGTGCTTCTTACAGCTCTTCCTTATGGCTCTTCTTTTTGTTTGACAGGCAATCACAAAGCCCAACTGTCAACTTAAGGAATACATTTTCCTCTCAGGCAGCATCTGTCTTTTTGGCAAGATCTGAATGCCATTTGGAGCTACCATATTTACTAATCTCCTGATATTCTGTCTTTGATGCCTCACTCACAAAGCTCTATTATTCATTGCTCCTCTAATCTGAGAGTTGTATGTGTTTCAAATCTCAGTCTCAAAATGTTCCCGAAAGAAACCATGAAGCTGATCCATGCACAGGTTTTAAACAGAAATGTAGGGAGTCTCCCACTCTCCTATGTGTTTCAAGCAGGTATTGCAGATGCACCTGAAGTTGCTATTACTCCATATAGCACAGGTCACAAAAGGTTTTGGGGATTGTCCCAGCCACTGTAATCTTTTTCCTTCATTTTCTACATAAACTATTTCCTACACAATGTGGCGGCGGAGGGGGGGGGGGGTACACTGCTACAAAAACCTGAACATGTGGGTTTTGAGAAGCCATCTGACAGCTTTTCTTCATACCATTCCTTTTCCTTAAGTTCTGTTACTCGGTCTGCTATGTCAATAGTATTCTCACTTCAGACGTAGCGGGGCAGATCCTCAGCTGATATAATAGCTCCAGTGACTCTGCCATCTGGCAAGGAGTGTGTCTCCTGTATTAAAACATTTGCTAAGAGAATCACTTTGTCTCCTCCACTACCAACATTATTTGATGAGATATTAGCTGTATGCATTGAATTTATCCTGCTTATTGCATTCTTGGTAGTATCTATCTGTATATGTTGACAACTTATATTTAAATACAATTCAAACATAGTATTTTTACTTTAGTTCATGGAGGGGAAGAAAAAACCCTGCACAGTGATTGTATAGATCCTAGATGTTATCCATCTGTCATTTTTTCCTTTTGGGCTTGTCATGCCATTCTACAATGCTACATTTAATCTCTGCTGACCTTCCTTCTGTGTCTTGTAAACAAGGTCAAGGGGGAAATTATTTGAGATGTGAGAAAAGTCTATTAGAGAAGGGCAAACGTATGTGGTTAAATACTCAAAAATGTTCTGACATATGAATGCCTAAAACTGAATGGAAGAGACTGTGATGAGGGAACATGTTAACAGAAGCCAGCAGTAAAGGGCCTGCCCAAAGGAGCAAGGAGGAAACTAAGGAGGACTAGTGACTTTGAGGTGTGCCTGTGACTCATGATGCCTCTCAGAACTGTTTGAGGTATTGCAGCTTAGGCACCAACCCTTCTTCAGACCCTAAAATTTCAGCTAACCTCAGGGTTTTTTAGGTTCCCAAAACTTCTGTTACATTACTTCCTGGTTCCTATGAGATACACGAGTGCCTAAAAAAGTTAAAATGCTGTTCTTGAGATATCTCTGGACTAAATGGGAACAGGTAATAGTAATACTATAAGAGAATTCCACTTTTTTTTTCAGGCAAAGAAGCCTGAAGGTCTGATTTTTTGCATGCATCTCCCCAACACACCTGTTCTTTACTAGTGTTCCATTCTTCTGGGGAAAAAAAATCTTTACAGTTCTTCTTTAGACTTGATATGATATTGTGTATTGCTATCAGCAAAAAATAATATTTGCTGTGAGTATAGCTGAAGGACTGTGTGCCCTGGTTTCCAAATGTTTAGTATAATTAAGATAAGCATTGATTAACCATCCACACTCTTCATTCCTCTGAATCAGGGCTCATTTAGGAGTGACAGTTATTTCAGCTAGTAGAGGTAGGGCGTATCTACATGTTCATTAATGTGCAGTAGTTACTGCGCAGTAGTGCCAGCACACAGTATTTTTCATGACAGTTACTGCGCAGTAGCCTAATAACACTGGGCAGTAGCTTATTTGCAAGGTTTTTGACCAGCACACTATTGTACAGCATTATTAGGCTACCACACAATAAGCCTGTAAAGAGGCAAGGGTTTCTTCCTGGATCTGTACATGTTGCACATTTACTTGAGGTGGGAATTTACTGGGTGAATTGTGTGTGGCAAATGCTTAGTGACTAAGTTAATTGCTGCAGGTCACAATTTCTGCTCAGAAGGTTATGGCTCAATAAATAAGTTCCAGCAATTAGTTTTTTTAACTTATTAAGCCGATATGTTAGCATAGGTTAATGTCATTACTTAAGACAGGACTGCCCAACTTCTGAATGACTGGGCTGCATGCCCTTTGGACCATATACATCCCTAGGCTACACACTACATGGCACACTCTGCACCGTGCAGTAGAGTGCACCCCTGCTGTCATAAACAAGTCATATACAATAACAGTGGGGGGCCACAACTCCACACCACCATCACCACCACTGCCCCCACCACTGCCAGGTGCTGGCTCCAAGCTAGGCTGCTACCCCAGGCCTGTACCCCAGTGTTGGCACATAAATCTAGCAGGTGTGTGCCCCCCTCCCCGACATGTTGCCTTTGCCCGCTGTGCAGCAATACAATGCACTGCATGGGCACTTCACCTCTAAGCAGGCCTGTCTGCTGTGCAGCTCTGCACTGTACCACATGGACACCCCCATGCCACACAGGGCCTGTGGGCCTTAAGCTTCCTGGATCCCTTGGACCACCCTAACCTGTCCCTGGGGAAAACAAAAAACTGGAGAAGGGAGGGGAAAACTCAAAGACTCCATTGTCCAGGGTAGGAGACCAATGGGGAGATCACTGCTGCAAGTGGGAAGCTGTGAGTTAACCCTGCCATTTGGTTAGCCCTGATTTAAGGAATCTAGCTCTGTTAGAATGTAACTGAAGATATGCATATAAAAATCCTCTGAATAACCTTTTATGTTCAAGACTTTGCATAATTTGATCTGTCAAATCAGAAAATGAGGAAGTGCCACTGAACTCCTGTGGTCTGTTACTCAAAGCAAAACCCAAGTCACATATTAAACTCAGGGTCTTTCTTGCTTATGCACTCTGTCCGTCTCTCTCTACCTCCCATAGTTCTTGTACTCCTGGCTGCACAGTGGGTCAGCTTCTTCCCTTGTAGGGTTAGCCTGGTAGATAAGGCACTCTATTGGACTGGGAGAGTGGATATATGAGCTTGAATTCCCACAGGGTAATGGGGGCACAGAACCCAGTTCTTAGTTCTTCATTTCCCACAAAGCCATTAGACAATATCTGGCACAGAGAAGGAAGCTTTAAAAGCTTACACTCTTGAAAAGTGTCAGTCTTAATAGACAAGATAAAGTTTACAAGAAAGGAAATACTGCTGTATCTGCAGTGAGGATAAGGAACTGAAGACCACAAAGATTAAATAACATACCTAAATTTTCACAGGGAACTTCTGGTAGAGCCAATAGCTAAAAGGAGAATTAAGCTCATAGCCATGCTTCCACCATACCTCTCTAACCCCTTGTCTTTTAGCAATATTACGTTTATCTTAAAAAAACCTTTTTCATTTTTTTTCCTCCAAATACTGTACTTCATTTACAATTTCAAGAATCAAAATCACTGGGACTGTTCACGCATATAAAGTATGCAAATATACTAGTGAATGTAATATCAGTGCTTATGTTTCCAATGATTCATTTGATGCAGGGGTTACAATGGTATATATTTCCTTTTTTAATCAGACACCAGGGAAAAACACACACACTGTCTTGTGAAGGACATCTTTACAAATTACCCTAGATTAGATTCCACTCTATGTGGTGGTTGGTAATCTTTTTTCACAAGAGAGCCTAACATACCCATTTTACATAGAGTTTTCTTTCAGGTGGCTGAGGGCTAGATGAAAATCATCTGGGGCTTTCACTACAAACATCAGTGTATTACCGCACTCCTCCTGGACTGACAACAACAAGGACCTGCCTTCACTTCCAGAGGAACAAAAGCAATAGCAGGTTCTTTGCTTTCCTTTCACAAAAAATAAGGTTCCCTCTATTCTCTGGTGAGCAAAAGGAGTCCCTCCTATTTATCCCAAATACGATTCATCTGCACAGACACATAGGTGGTACATGCTGCATTCCTCTCCCCATGAAACATCCAAACCTAAAGGGTAGGCATGTCTGGGAAGCAGGGCTGTTTTGCTTTCCATGCACTCTGATAGCACATTCCTGTTGTTGTTTTTCTATAACCTTTAGAAATACAATGCTGAAGTCACAACTCATACTCAGGGGAGGAAAAGTTCAATGAATATTAAAAGTGTCTAATTATTTTTTTTTCTTTGCTATTCCCAGGCAAGCTCTGGAGAACATCCATGTAAATTATGCATAATAGTTTTGAGCTGAACTTTCCCCTTATGCTGCATGCAAAAGCCTTTCTCATTTTTAACAGCCTTTGGGAATTCATTTTGTGCTTTGGGGAAGACTGAAGGAAATTCTGAACTCCTGAAATCATTTTAGTTCTCTTTTAAGTACTATTATAGGCCAAAGAGACATAAACTTTCAAAATGGTCTTGTACAGCTTCCTTCAGTGTCTCTTAATGAAAGCATCACTGTAATACCCTCGTAAGACTCATAGGCTAGGGACAGAAGTCACACATAAAAAGGTTTAAGTGATCAGAAACTGGTTTAAACCTGTAACAGAATATAAGTTCAGTGCACATAAACCAGTTTCAAAATGGCCAAAACTGGTTTGAGATAAACCTAGTTGAATGTAGTATCAGACTTAACTGATTGAGCTCAAACTGGTTTATTGAACTTCTGTCCCAGATACCATCCTTGTTTAAGTTAAACCAGAGTCCCCCAGCATGCCCTGCAGCCCTGGACTGGGCTGTACTCTCTGCTCTAGTGGAGCAGGGCTGGCCCCACCCCTCTGTTCCATAGCCAGAGCAGAGGCAGGCATGAGCAGAGGTATGGCCAGACACCAGCCCCTTAAAGTGAAAGGGGCAAGGAAAAGGTTTACTCCCCACCTCTCTCCCCTGTCCCAGCATCATGGATCCCAGCTGCAGTCTGCCAGGTAAGGAGCAGCAACCCCTTCCAGGCATTTCTCCACTCACTGCTCCAGTGGTGAGGGCGTGGCCAGCCCTGGCAGTAACCTCGAGTGAACTGGCCAGGTATGGGGTTTAAACCCCGCTCCCTGTCTCACCGGCATGGACCCGAGCTGGGGTCAGCCTGGCACTCCCCACTTGCTTCTGCAGCAGCAGGGGTAGGGGCATGGCCAGATGCTGGCCAGCATGGCCCCCTGAGGCAGAGTGGGGAGGGAGAGGGTTTATTCCCCCACTCCACTCCTTTTGCAGCTGGGGTCCACCGGTCCCGACCACCACCTCCACTGCTGCCAATCTCTCCCTGCACAGGGTGAGCAGCAGAATAATTTATCTCCTTGCTCCCTTCCCCAGATACCAGAGAGAGGGGGGAAATAACTCTTCGCCCTGCCCCCTTGCCTAAGGGGGCCATGCCAGCTGACCTCTGGCTGTACCCCAACCCCTGATGGGGGAAGCACCCCCTATCATGGCTTCCTTGGAAGTGCAAGCCTCTTCCCAGTGAGGGGGCTGCGCTGTGAGTAGGGGTGGGAGCAAGGTGAACAAAGCTGCCACAGACTGCACAGGTTTAGGGGGGCTATGGCCACCCTTCCAAGCCCCAGTGCTGCCGCTCGACCCATGGTGTCTGTGGAAGCTGTGCCCGGCCTGCTCCCACCCCTGCCCTTGGTGCAGGCTTGCACTCCCTAGGAAACCATGGTATGGGGCTGCTGTCCCCATCATGGTCCCTGCCCCTTCAGCACTCCGGTGGCAGGGGTAAAGGTGCGGCCAGAGGCTGGCTGGCTGGCATGATCCCTTAGGTTAGGGAGCAGGGAGGGGTGTTATTCCCCTCTCCCTCTGGCATCTGGTGAAGGGGGTAGGGAGGGAGCTTATTCTGTTGGTCACCCCATGCAGGGAGTGATTAGCAGTGGCAGTGATCAGGGCTGGCAAACCCCAGCTACAGTCCCTCAGGGGTAGAGGGGGCACGGAGGGGGGAATGAACCCCCTCCCTGTCCCCTCTCCCTTAGCGGGCCATGATGGCCAGCCTCTGGCCACAGCAGTGAGAGGGGAGCACTAGATGGATCATGGCTCAGGTCTGCGGTGATGGGACAGCAAGGGGGGAATTAAATCCCCTCCCTCCCCAGTGTACTTGAGGCTACTGCTAGGGCTGTCCATGCCCCCACCCTGCCCCCCACCAACACTGGTTCCCTGTAGCCAAGGGCTCACTCTAGCACCCCCCAGCTTTGGCCTGAGCCACTGCAGGCATGTGCCTGCATTTTATGAGTTAAAAGTGAATGTCCATTCACTTGCAAATTGTTTCAATCTAGACAGGTTAGACTAACGTGCAAAGATTGAATCAATTCAGGCTCTGGCTTTTTGAATGTCTGTGCCTAGCCATAGGGCACATCCAGACAAGCACGCACGTGCAGTTTGTGGTGCCTCAAACTGCACATGGCACATGTCCCCCCATTCACCATGCTGCAAATTTGCAACATGGCATTTTTTTTTACACTGGGAAATCCCAGTGTCAAAAAAAAAAAAGCCTAACCCCAGATGGTGCATGTGGCTGGCGCATATGCTGCTAGACTGGCAGTCTGGCTGGCTGGAGCCATGCTCTAAGTTCTAGCCAGGCTTCCAGCTGCTGGTTCACCACCACTGCTGCCCCAGGAGGCCCCAGGACCCCAGGTAAGGCTACTGGCGCCAGCACAGGTGCTGGTCCCAGCCTCCCCTACCCCATCTGGATCATTTTTCCCCATGCTAACCCTATATTCAGTGGCACACACCAGGGCAAAAAGCAGAAGCCTGAATTTGCGCCACTGCTTTTTTCTCCACAGCAACTACACACCCCTGCTTATGGGAATGTGACCATAGGGTTTGAAAGCCTGGATTTGAGATTTTATTAATCTTGCTTGGAATAATCCAAATATTACAATAAAAATAAAATCTGATCATCTGCCCTGTCCTGCTAACTGTTTGTTGACAAGATTTCACAGTACTCAGAGAACTAATTTCAATCATGGCATATGATTGTAAAAGAGGCAGTTAATGAAAAAATGGTCTCCGTGTTTGAAGAGCATCTTTTATTCCTGTTACTCACTAATATCCTACTGAGGAGCAAGACAAGATCAACTTTAGACACTTTGTTCAACCCTAATTATAAAATTAACAAGTCATATTTGGTCCTGAGAAATAATGGAATTTTTTTACAAGCTATTAAATGTTAACAACACATTTGACTATTTATACACGCTCACATAAAGCATATTTATTGAAGACATTACTCTGCTGTCAGCCCTTCAGAAAGTGCAAAGCTAATACATTGTAAATCCCCCTTGGGGACACCAGGTCTGGGCTGCCTGGCAGACTTGTATTAGATGTTTTCTTCTCCTTGGGAGTCGGAGGCAGACATATGGTGCATACAGGCATATTGTGATGAAGAAACACAGCTTTCCTTTCATCAAAGAGAGCAGGTCAAACTTGAGCGGAGCATGCTTCCTGGAAAATGGGTTAAGCATAACAGAAGCTCATTTATCTTCTATTTGATCCTGAGTACAGCTGGGATCTGTATCTATTACCACAATGCCTCAGTCACTTTGAGGCTCTAATAGCACAACTCCTGTCACTTCCCAAATGACAACACATAGCACTCTTAACAGTCATGGTGATACACTGTCAAAGCCCTCAGAATACAGAGCACCAGATACCTGACTAGTCTCATCTGTAAATGGATTGTTTCTATTATTTGTTCATAAGCCACAGCTCTCTATGTTCCAGCTCCCCTTTCTGCTGGCTTCACTTTCAGTCCTACATGTGTGCTTCTCCACTTACACTTGCCAGTTGAACTCCTGCAGAATATGCCTTTCTCTGCCAGTCTCTAGCTGTAACACCACCACGTGGCCATTGCATTGTAGTTTTCTTCAGGCTTGTTGACATATTGTTATCACAGATGCAAATTAGTTCTGGTTCATTTGCTCATAGCTACTGTAATACGTGTGTGTGTGTGGAGGGGGCTGGAGGGAGAGGAGGGAAAGGGAAAAGAGAAAAAAATATCTTAGCTGAAGAATGATAGCACCCTATAGGCTTTCTAGCTTCACAGCCTTTTCTCTATAGCAACACACCCGCTGTTTTATATTTTAAAAGAAAAGTAGAGTTTAAATTCATTGCCAGTGGGTGCATCTACATGCAGTGCTATTAGGCTAATGCACAGTAAGCATCACTCATGTAGATGTGCCCAGTATATCTCATTTTAAACATGACCAGGCTAAGCAAGCACCTGGTTCACTTAAGGAAATATTTGCCTCAATTCTCTCAAGGTTCCACATGTCTCCTATCTGGGAGGAAGCTCTGAAGCTCACTTTTTTATTCATGCAATGATCCTGGTATATAATTCAATCGACTGTTTTCTGGAGGTGTTCATCCTCATAACTCCCCTTCCTCTCATCCATCAATGGTTCTAGTGTAAGGGCGGGCAATTATTTCAGGCAGAGGGCCACTTACTGAGTTTTGGCAAGCCATCGAGGGCCACATGACAGGCAGCCGGTGACAGATAAATACTAATTTTATACATTTTTTAGGGGCCCCGCAGGCCGAATGGAATGGCCTGGCAGGCCGCATCCGGCCCCTGAGCCACATTTTGCCCACCCGTGTTCTAATGCAATTAGGGTCTTTTCAATGAATGTTAAGAGTTCTCTAAAGTGCACCATCCATAAAGATTTTTAAAAGATTGACTACTTGCCACATTCTTGTGAAATATAGTGAGCTTCTACTCTATAACTACTGTATCCTCAGAAAGGAGGAATTTAGGTCCACATCAAATGTCCAGAGTTAGGTGGGTTCTCTCCTCATTAAGTCAGGCTCTGGAGCCCTTTAGTATACTTTCGTAGTTGGTCAAAAGGGAGTACTTCTTGGCATCCACACTCAAGATCATGGGTCAGACTCCTAGGTCAATTTGAGTTGTATTTAATTCAGACCCTAGGATAGCCAGAAGGAATATGTACTGGAAGGAAAAGCAAGAGGGAAAGAATGTTCCTGTCCCTTAAAAAAGGTGGGGATATCAAAAGTTATTCTCTCCATTGGCATGAAACAGAGACTTTAGCCCCTGTTTTTCATTAAAAAGTGTGGAGGGGAGGGGGAAGAGAGAGAAAGAGAGAGAAAAAAACATTAAAACCACAGAATAGTCAATAAATCAATGGTTAGGGCACTGACCACCTCTTCTTTCTCTGCTCTGCCTAATTTGAAGCAGATGATTAAATCTGGATGCCCCACGGCTCAAACTAATGTTCTAATAACCAAAGGACTAATTAAATCAGGGCTCGCTCTCTGGTTTAGACCAGAAATTTCATCCTGTATCTGAGAAACCGTCCAACAAGATTTTCACAGATACGCTGCCATGAGAAATTTTAATTTCAACAAATTCGTATTTGTCAATGAAAAAAATACATCTAAATCACTTTTCTTTTTTCCTGATCTTCAGCCTGACTGAATCCAGAATAAGTCTCTGGCATAATTTAAAGGACTTTAGGGCTGCTTTTAATTAGACCAGCCAAATTACAAGGGTATGTGCAAATGTTACTTTTAGATCAACCTAACCAGGTGGATCTAAATGCTGATCTATGCAGATGTTCAAGGAAGTTAAATCGGGCAAAAAATAAAAATGGACCCAATCTAAATTAATTTGCCTAAGGAGGTAAACTAACATAAATCAGTGGTGAGTTAGCTTGATTTAGTGAATATATGCATGTTAGGAGTGCAGCCTTAGGGCTGGGAAGCCCAGCTGCTTACCCCAGCCCTGGGGCTGCACCCCCTGCTCCCCAAATGGGCTATTTTTACCCACTCTGTCTCTCCCCAAATGGACAACCCTTCCACAGACCACCAACATCCCACCCCACAGACCCACTAACTCCCCACAATCTTGCCAAACCCCACCCCCACCTTGAGTTACTTGCATCAGTTTGTTGACATGGCCCCCGGTGCTGGCAAATGTCTGTACATGCCAATCACAATCTATGATTACATGGCTTAAAGTAAGACACATGATCATAGACTGCAATGAACAGGTACACATACCCCAACTGATACCAACACAGTCAAAAGATTCCTAGAAGGTAGTACATGCCACGGACATACTAATACACCTAAGAATGCCCCAGATGTATGCAACAAGGAAACAATGGTAAGGTGTCATTTATGCTAGCAGTACCCTATGATTCCCCTGATGAAAGGGACACACCTCAGACTGCCTGACCCTTTTTTCTGTTGTTCTTTCAGACTGGAAGAAAAGGAACAGAGAGGGTGTGCGGATATAGTCCTACTTTGAGGAGTCAAAATGTTCTAACACCACTATTTTTTCCAAAAATGAGTCTGAAACAACCTCCCCAGGTGTAATTTATGTGGTGCCACCACACTGCAAGGCCTGTGCCCTTTAGTCCCTGCTCAGAATAACTTTGTTTTGTCCAAAGCACAGGGACAGAGGAGGAGGCTCTCCATCTGGAAACAAACAATACCGCAATGTGGGACAGAAAGTAAAGAACTACCTGTACCAGTGAAAAAAGCAGAGGATGTATAGGTAGAGAGAATATTATTACATCATTATTGTAGTTGCCAAATTCTTGTATCTACTTGGAACAGATTTTAGAACTGCTGATGCTTCCAGAAACACATATATATAGTAGAATAGAATAGAGTATATTCAGGGATACTGTCTATATATATACACACACACACACACACATTTTTTTCAGGGACACTCTATATATTTATATTCAGGGACACTATACTATACTATACTATACTACAAGTGTAATGCAGGAATGTACCCAGAATCTCTCTCAGGAAGGGGCAAACCATTCTTAGACTTAACAACAGCTATCACAGGTGAGGAGAATCAACAGGCATCTGTTATCTGATCTGATTTGTTACTATAAAGTAAATTTCCATGGACTACACAGCAGGCAGATTATAAATATTTATTTCATTAACACAGTATCTATCATGAGGCATACGAAATTAAGGCTGAAACATGAGGTTCTAATTCCCAAGTGCCCTGCACATTGTAGGGTCTTTTATGCCTATAATGTAATATTTTATACTAGTATAAATGTCTAATCAATGTTCAAGAAGACAGAGAATCAGGCACTGAAAACTTAGAAAAAAAATGATTGTGTGTTGGGTGCTTTCCATTTGCATTCTCATACTTGGGGGCCCATTTGGGACTGTTAGCAAGCTTTACTTGGTAAACAGGACCCAAGACTTTTCATTTCTTTTCAAATAAAAGGCAAGAACCTTAATTAATCAACATCTATTTGCCTCCAGAAATGGGAGAATTAACAAAAACACTGAATATTATATGATTTAGGAATAAAACAATAAGTGTTGGGAAACATGGGAAAGGGCTGGTTAATTAAGGAAGAGAAAAATTTTGACTGAGAAAGTTTTTGTAAGCCTCAGTTTTTATAGCTTACATAATCACAGAAGGTTTTTACAGTTCTCTTGTAAATCTGGTCTTGAAGTGTGATGTGGATAACAATTAAATGCATGACATGTAATACAGGTTTCCCTCACTTCATGCAGGTTCTGTATGTGCGAATTCAATCTTATGCAATAATTCTTTATTCCAAAAATTCGTTATCATAGAATCATAGAATCAATGAGTTGGAAGGGACCTAGACAGATCATCTAGTCTGACCCCCTGCCATGGGCAGAAAGGAGCACTGGGGGTGGGACGGGTCATAAGATCCCAGCCAAGTGCCTATCCAGTCTCATCTTGAAGATTTCCAGGGAAGGTGAGAGCACCACCTCTCTGGGAAGCCTATTCCAGGCTCTGGCCACCCTTACAGTGAAGTAGTTCTTCCTAATATCTAACCTAAACCTATCCTCCCTCAGCTTGTGGCCATTGTTCCTGGTGACTCCAAGGGGGGCCCTGGTGAACAGACTTTCCCCGAG
>NW_017729026.1:24550210-24550431 GCF_001723915.1 Gavialis gangeticus
CTTCTTGAAAATAGGGACCACATTGGCCCTTGTCCAGTCCCCAGGGACTTGGCCCAAGCACCAGGAGTCCTCGAACAGCCATGCCAATGGCTCTTCAATGACACCAGCCAATTCCCTCAGCACCCGCAGATAAGGTCATCCTGGCCCGCTGACTTGGACACATCTAAGCACTCCAGGCAGTCCTTAACTAGGTCTGAACTAACAGTTGGGGGACTCGCATC
>NW_017729026.1:24550442-24550900 GCF_001723915.1 Gavialis gangeticus
TTGTACTAGCACCTCCCCCACTAGGTCGTCCCCAGAGGCTAACACTAGATCCAGTATAGCATTTTCCCTAGTGGGGATGAGTACCTCCTGCACGAGATGTAGGTCCTGTATGCACATCAGGAACCTTCGCGAGTGGCTAGATCTCACTTATATGTGAGGTAAATTCGCTCTTATATGATTGGTGTGGTGGAAGCCTGGAGTCAGCTGGCTGCTTTGTGCAGTGCATTGTGGGAGTGACATGCACCAAAATATAGGCTCCTGTGTGGATCTGTGCTCTTTGTTGATTGTCTGCAACATGTGTTTCTGTAGCTGCCATCCCCAGTATTATAGTGCCCGATGCTTGTGTGTACTGTCTGCTGCTGGTCTGTAAAATTGTCTTGTAAAAGTGATAGAAATGGGTGTGGGAACCAGTACAGTTGAGGTCTTTAAATGCATTCCTGTTTGTTACATTTTAAAAT
>NW_017729026.1:24555900-24564383 GCF_001723915.1 Gavialis gangeticus
CGATGCTTGTGTGTACTGTCTGCTGCTGGTCTGTAAAATTGTCTTGTAAAAGTGATAGAAATGGGTGTGGGAACCAGTACAGTTGAGGTCTTTAAATGCATTCCTGTTTGTTACATTTTAAAATGGGTTCCCTTTATGCAATTTTGAGTTATGCACTGTTTTCCAGGAATGCATGTACAGCAGAAAGCAAGGGAAACCTGTACTAGCATTATAATTCAAGATTTAATTATTTGGGCATACCTAAGAAAATGTTGTGTGTGAAATTTAGATACATGAGTTAGACTTCAAGCAGTTATGGGAGTTGTGTAGGAGGTATTCACTGAAAATTTACCTAAAAAGACTTAAATCCTAAACAGTTTGTGCCCTGCTTCCTCTTTAGCTCAAATGTCAAATATGGTATAAACATAGATAACATACCACTACAAGCTCCATATAGCATTGATAAGTGAACATTTAGAGGTGTTATTGACAAATGTTCTGTCATTTAGCATCATATCTATCATAAACAACTTAATTAAAAAATTATTCTGCTAATATAAACTCTTGCATTCACAAGCAAACAATATCAGTTCTAAACTTAAAGGTCACATCGCATTTACCCTTTCCTAAATATGTAGGATCTTTTTAATTGAACAGCTGTATTGCTCCCTATAGTCACAATGATTTCTATTGCCAAGAGCCAGCATATTAATGATTGTGTATATGTCTTCAGTAAATAGTACTGGTTTGCAATTTGAATGCCATATGGAAAAGATTCTAAGATATTAACCAAAGGTGTAGTGTCCTTTGATCTGGACACTGTTTGAAATATCAAACACACTTAGGACATCTATTGGGTATTCAAATATCCTTTGCCTTGACTCTGTTCAAGTCCCTGAAAATCCATATTACATCTGCTTTTCTAACACAACATCACCAGACCCTTTAAGGTATGTACAGACATTTGGGGATGTTACGGGGAGGTTAGATCATATTAAAAATGGCCACCTGAGCTAAGGTAAGGTAAACTGGAATGAGGAGACAGAGATCAGGTTGGGGGCAAGCGGGGTCTGCAGGGGGGTTTGGCAGAATGGAGGGAATTGCAGAGTCTATAGGAGGGTTGGTGGGGTCAGGCTGGATGTGGGGAGGGGGGCAAGAAGGGCCTGTAGGGCCCTTATGGGCACTTGTGGGGAGAATCAGGGGAGCTGACAGAATCAGAAAGGCACTCCAATCCCACCAAAAACCCCTACAGCCTCCTGCAGATCAGTGCATGGCTTCACAGATGGTGTCGCCAGAAGGGCTGTGACTCCACTGACCTCTGAATGTTGTTCTAAGAAGAAGGATTGTTAGAAAGAGATGGGATCCACCTGATGAAGAGAGGGAAGATCATCTTCATAGACAGGCTCACTAACCTAGTGAAGGAGGGCTTTAAACTAGGGATGAAGACCAAAGCCCTGAGATAAGTGGTGAAGTGGGTGACCTGGAGGAAATACAAAAAAGAGAAGACAACAGGGGAGGCCTTCTCATGCTTACTGAGAAAGTAGGGCAATCGGCTAGTTACCTTAGGTGTCTGTACATGAATGCACAGAACCTAGGAAAGAAGCAGGAAGAATTGGAAGTCCTCACACAGTCACAGAACTATGATGTGATTGGAATAATAGAGACTTGGTGGGATAGCTCACATGACTGGAGTACTGTCATGGATGGGTATAAACTGTTAAGGAAGGACAGGCAGGGCAGAAGAGGAGGAGGAGTTGCTCTTTTTGTAAAAGAGCTGCATGATTGCTCAGATATCCAATATGAAGCTGGAGACAGACCTGCTGAAAGTCTCTAGGTTAGAGTCAGAAGGGAAAGCAACAAGAATGATGTTATTGTGGGTGTCTTCTCTTGACCACCAGACCAGGAGGATGAGGTGGATAAGACTTTCTTCAGAAAACTAATGGAAGTTCCCAGATCATAGGCCCTGGTTTTCATGGGGGACTTTAATCACGTTGACATCTGCTGGAAGGGTAACAGAGCAGTGGTCTGGAAATCCAGGACATTTTTGGAGTGTGTTGGAAACAACTGCCTTTTGCAAGTGCTGGAGAAGCCAACTAGGAGCCATGCTCATCTTGACCTGCTGCTCGCAAACAGGGAAGAATTAATAGGGACTGTAGTAGTGGATGGCAACTTGGGCAGCAGTAACCATGATATCATTGACTTTAGAAGAGCTAGCTGTATTTTAAAGAAACCTTACTGAGGGCACAGGAACAAACCATCCTGATATGCAGGAAGACTAGTAAATATGAAAGAAGACCAGCTTGATTTTTCAGGGAACTCGTGAGTGAGCTGAAACACAAAAAGTAAGTTTACAAGAAGTGGAAATTCAGCCAAACATCAGAGGAGTGTAAGAGTATGTGAGTATTCTACCTGATCAACACATCAAAGAGCTACTCAACACAGCTCACAAAGACACTCTCATGGACCCAGAGGGACAACCTTCCATCTTCAGCTCCCTCTGTGCAAAAATGAAGTTTATTTCCTACCGATAGAAACTTACTGCCATCTTGTACCATCTACACTTTTCCCAGAGCCTGATGAAGGGACTTTGATCCCAAAAGCTTGCAGAAAAAGACAATTTTCTTGCCATTTTCCAGTTGGTCTAATAAAAGGTATCATTTTGGAAACAAGAGTTCTAGTTTTTTGTATGTGTTTCAGCGCATTGCTTGGGCATTCAAGGATGAAATCAGGACAGCCAATGTGTAGCAGCTGGAGTAGCAGCTAGCAAGAGACATGAAGGGTAACAAGAAGGGCTTAAGGGCAACTTAGTGACAGATGATGCAGAAAAGGCTGAAGTACTCACAGTCTTTTTTACCTGTCTTCATAGGCAAGGTCAGCTCCCAGACTACTGCATCTGGCAGCACAGTTTGGGGAGGAGGCAAGCAGCCAACTCTGATGAAAGAACAGGTTAGGGATTATTTGAAAAAGCTGGGCCTGTACATGTCTATGGGGCTGGATATGATGCACCTGAGGGTACTGAGGGAGTTGGCTGATATGATTTCAGAGTCACTGACCATTATCTTTGAAAACTCATGGGGATTGGGAGAAGTCCTGGATGATTGGAAAGGGAAAATATAGTGCCCATATTTTAGAAAAAGTAGGAGGATCCAGGGAACTACAGACTGGTCAACCTTACCTCAGTCCCTAGAAAAATCAAGGATCAGGTCCTCAAGGAACCCATTTCTAAGTACCTAGTGGTGATAAGGTGGTGACTAGAAACAATCAGCATGGATTCACCAAAGGCAAGTCATGCCTGACCAACCGGATTGCTTTCTATGATGAGATGCCTGGTTCTGTGGATTCAAGGAGAGCAGTAGACATGATATAACTTGACTTCGGCAAGGCTTTTGATAGGTCCCCCACAACATTCTCCCAAGCAAACTAAGAAAGTATGGGTTGAATGAATGAACTGTAAGGTGGGTAGAAAACTGACTCTATCAAGGGCTCAAAGGGTAGGAATCAATGGTTTACTGTCTAATTGCCAACTGGTATCAAGTGAAGTGCCACTGGGGGTTGGTCCAGGGGCTGGTTTTGTTCAGTACCTTCATCAATGGTCTCAAAGATGGGATGGAGTTGCACCCTCAGCAAGTTTACAGATTACACAAAGCTGGGGGTAGATATGCTGGAGGATAGGGCTAGGATTCATAAAGGCCTAGATAAACTGGGGGGTTAAACCAAAAGAAGTCTCATGAAGTTCAATAAGGACAAGTACAAATTCCTGCACTTGGGACGGAATGATCCCATGAACCAGTACAGATTGGGGACTGACTGGCTAAGCAGTAGTTCTGCAGAAAAGGCCCTGAATAAGCTGAATATAAGCCAACAGTGTGTGTGTCTACTCAAGATGCTTTTACTGTGCAGCAATCTGCTGCACAGTAATGTGTCACTGTCTACACATGCTGGGCATTTACTGAGCAGTAAATTAGGCTACTGTGCAGTTAGCCTAGTCTAGTGCCTATAAACATAGTTCCTAGACTAACTGCTCAATAGTTACGGTGTAGTAGCATTCATGTAGATGCTGATCAGAAGCAAATTTGCTCCCCATCAGCCTAGGCAGCAGGAAGCCACGGGGAACCGGGTGTTCTCTGAACTGGCAGCTCTGGAGGATGAGTGGCCCTAGGTTTCTAGTTCCATGCCACACAGAGTTGTTCTTCGGGGTTGGCAGGCACTGGGAACCCAGGAAGGAGGCTTGCCACCAGCTACCCCACAGCCAGAACAGCTCCTGGTGAACCCCCTGCTAAGCAGAAAAACCCCACCCAGCAAGGGGCTCACTGGCAGCTGTGTCCCTATAAGCATGGGGGCCATGAGAGCTCTTCCTGCTGCAGGAGTAGCTATTTTCCAGTCCTGTGTACATCAGGCCTGCTCCTGATGTGCACAGTGCAAGGAGATAGCTGCTGCAGCAGCTGGCAGAGCTCTCCTGGTCCCTGGTGCATTGAAACAATCCCCATGCCTTTTGCCAGCCCCAGGCTACCACCTCGAGGAGCCTGAAGCTCCCCCTGGCTACTTCAGGGAGGCAGAGCAGGGCGGGGCCACTTCTAATGGGTGTATCCACAAATTCGAGCACATGTACTTGCAGCAGCTCAAATTGAAGCAGTGCAAATTCGAGCTGGGGCATTTTGCCTCAGTTCACATGCTTGGACATGCACTTCGTTGTGGAGCGAACTGTGCCACTTGGGGCAAAATAACCCTGCCTGGCTCCTCCCAGATCTGTAGCCAGGGGGAGCTACAGCCCAGAGCCAGCACCTATGCTGTCCTCAGCAGTATAAAAACCTGCCCTGTCCTGGCCCCATCAGTACAAAAAGCTGTCCTGTCAAGTAGCTTCTGGGACCCATCCAATTGGTACCTAGGGACACTACCCCTTATGCCAGCTGGAATGCTGAAACACCCCTAAAATTTCCCTGCACCCTTTACCCACTGCAGCAGTCTAGCAGTGAGGGATGCTGCCTGGCTGTGACCTGATGCATACCCACCAGATTTGGATGAGGACTGCACTCTGTGTGGCTGCAGAGTTGGCCTCTGTGCAGCACTAGTGCCATGTGTGCTCCCTGCCTGGTGATCTAGAAGGCTATTGCCCGGAAGATGTTCCAGGTGTGGTGGCCTGCTTTGAACTGTCAAAGCATTTCCTTCTGGCCCCATTTGGCCAGGAGATCAGCCATAGCCAGCTGGGTCCAAGGTGCCAGGACTGAGCAGGCAGGGTCCTGCCACTGGCCTCCTTAGCAGGAATACCGGTGTTCCTTATTGGAAAACTGAAAAATTACTGATAAAAAAAATCCCACTCTGTAAAATATCCCAAAATCCATGTTCCTCCACAATTAAAACAAAAGACCACAATAAAAAGAGAGAGAGAGAGAGAGAGAGAGAATGAGACAGAGAGACAGTGATCAGTTAGGAAATGTTTTATTGATATATCTACAGTGTTAAAGCAGTTTGGAAGACTACCAGTGTCTCTATCATAATAATAAAGTGAACTCTAAATACATGTTTCATGAATTCATGAACACATGAATATGTATTTTGCTGCCCCCCAACATGGGCTATGGCCCCCCTCAGGGGCTATGCCTCCCCCTCAGGGGCTACAGCCCACACACAGAGGCTACAGCCCCCCTCAGGTTACAGCTCCCCACAGGGGTAACAGGACCCCCAACAGGGGCCAAATGGCCCCTCCACAGGGCCCACATGCCCCACCCGAGGCCCCCAGTTGCTTGTCCACCTGGCCCCATCCCCCACCAGCTGCTGCAGCCCCCCCGATGGTTGCCCCACCCAGCCCCATCTCCCACTTGCACCCCCAGGCCTCCATGGCTACCTTCCCCAACCCCAGGCACTGGCACCTAAAAAAAAAGGGGGAAAAAAAGAACAAAAAAGCCTCTACTCATCCTTGAATCAGGGGCTGTGGGGGCTCCAGGGCCTCCTGGAAGACATTCCCAGGCAGCACAGGCAGCAGGGCCCAGGCTAGGCCCACTGGGGCTGTCCCCCTGCCCCACACTGAGCAGGTGGGGTCCCACTGACACAGACAGCAGCTGGAACTGCCAGTAAGTGCTGGGGGGGTTGTTTGTTTTTTTTGTTGTGAGGATGCTGGGGTGGGCGGGGCAGGGCTTGGGGCCCTCAGGGGGCTGGGGAGGATGGGGCCAGGCAAGGAAGGAATTCGGAGGTTTGAGGGGCAGGCAAGGGGTGGGGCCAGTCAGGGAAGGGAACAGTGGCTGTCCCATACTAGAGGCTATTTTTAGCTCCATGACCCGCCCCACCCCCAGCTGAACAACTCCCCAGTGAACAAACTCATTTCCAACTCCACCCACCTCTCCCCCACACCAACTTTCTTCCATTGGCTCCTGGCACCAGTAAATGCCAGTAAAACTGCCACCAAGGACAGCTTGGGGATTGGGCAGGCAGGGTGTGGCAGGCTCAGGGTGGAGTGGGGACTGGCTGGTTTGCAGAGGGGAGTTGTCCATTTGGTGCTGGGAGCAGGGGCCAGGGGCCTAATAATAGCTGAAGGCCCCTGTCACTTTAAGTAGAGAGTACAGGATGCCAAGCTGGCTGTGGGGCTGCAGTAGAGGAGCACAGGCCAGCCTGTGTGTGTGAGGAGCGCCACATGATCAGAAGGGGTGGGGGTTAGAGGTATATATGCCCGGGGCCTGAGGCAAGGCAGACAGTTTGGCTCTGCATGCTGCAGGAAGTGGAGCTCCAGGGAGAGTGGGGCTGAAAGGGATAACCTGGCAAGCCAGCCATGAGAGTTTGGAGGGGAAAGCCCAAAGGGAGGTAGGGTTTATGGGATGGCATAAACCCAAACTGGGGGTATCCTTTTTGTTTGAAAACAACTGCTTATATTTGCATGGTGTTTAAGTTGATACTAGAGGAATGGATTATGGCTAGAAGGGAGGCATGGATTCATAGGGTTGCCTGAGTGGCAACCTGCACAGAGCCCTGTAAGGGTCAGGGACTGTAAGGGGGATGAGCAGCATGAGGCCTGGGTCAGGGATCTAGGAAGCTGAGTGCTACACAAACAGTCTTGCTTGAGTAAGGGACCCCAGAAGGATAAGACGTAAGAGAGCAGCCTTGCCTAGATCCAGCACCCCAGGGGACTGAAGTGCCCAAGAAGGATGGGCCCAAAGCCAGGAGCCCAGAGCCCAAGAAGGGTACAATGAGACTGCGGCCCAGAAGCTGCGGTAATGGACTTTGGATGAGGGGGGCATAGCCAGAGAAATGGGGCAAAACCTGGAAAGGTTTGAGGCCTGAGGGGCACGACTAAGACTGCCTGGTTGAGGACTTAGGGCTCACTTTTGGTTAAAAAAGGAAGGCACCCCAAGGAGCCAGGGTGAGAGAGGAGTCACTGGGCCCTCAGGGGCCAGGACTTTGCTACAGGGGATAGGAAAAGTGCAGCCCTGGGACTGGGGCTGGCAGCTGGGCTTTCCCAATCCTGGGGCTGCCCTGGCAAATGTACAGAAGTTCAGTTAGATCAGTCTCTCCAGACCCAATCTAAATTAGACTACCTCCAAGCTACAGTTAACTTAAATCAGGCCGGTCATTTTTAGGTGGATATAACTGTCCTGAACTTCTGTACAGTTTGCACTTAGATCAACCTAACTAGGGATCTAAATATAAGGCCCACACCTGGGCAAACAAAGGTAGATCAGGTGACCATTTTTAATGCAATCTGACCTCTCCTTAACTTTCCTGAATCTCTGTACCTAACCTATAACTGGATTACAGAAAAGCAGCAAAGTGACATAGACCCCATTCATTTTTTTATGTTAATCATTTTCTAAGGACTCAAGCTTTACAGAATAGAATCATACTTAGGCACCTAAATTAACTTGCTAGATGGATCAAATCTGACCCTACTGCCCTTGAGTCCTTTCGAAGACTTCAATTCTATTAGCATTTCTAAAGGGTCAGAAAAGTCAGACAAGCTGCTTTTTTATTTTTATGTTATTATTTTCATTTCTGGTCCTAAATGACACCAGGAAGTGCAGCAATGTGAAAAATTTAAAAGAAAACAAACCCTCCAACTGCTAATCAATCATTCAATTAGTGGTTTAGGTAAGCTAAAATATTTTGGCTTACCCTTTATCAAAACATGCAGCTCTAGGCTGGCAAGTCTTTACCAACCAGTTTTGGCCATAATAGGCACATCCAGATGAGCACACAAGTGCCTGTTGCAGCACCTCAAACCAGTTTGAGATGCCACAAGAGGCACACTGAGAATGAAAAAATGTTCCCCACACTGTATATTTGCAGTGTGGGCTCTAAATTTGATACCTGCAAACAGAAGTGGAGCAAGACGGTGGTGTGATTTGGCCCCAGGAGCTGTCCCAGGTAAGCAGGGACTGGGGGTGAGGGGGCTGTGTGGTTTCTAGGGGGAGGGGGGTTGTGGGTGTTGGGTGTGTGGGTGGTTGTGTGTGGGGAGTGGCGGGGGTGTGGGGGGGGGGGGAGGGGGTGTGGGGGGGGTTGGGGGGGGAGCACACAACCCC
>NW_017729026.1:24564441-24566409 GCF_001723915.1 Gavialis gangeticus
GAACCACACACCCTCCCCTACTACCCCATACAGCACACAGCCCCCAGTGCTGGCTGCAGCAGCCAGCTGAGCCATGCCTGCTGCAGCGCTGCCACTGTGGGGAAAATGGGCTGAGCCCAACCCAGCATTGTATGGCCCGCTAGTGGACCTTTAGACAGGACCAGGACATGCAGCTCTGGGACCTATGGCTCCTGCCCAAAGGCATACGCTGTCTGGGTAGGCCAGGACAGTTTGGGCCTGTTCTCCATGAGGCTCAGCCAGTGAGGCACAACCATGGGGTTAGTTAGGAATACATTAGGGCCATAATAATATATTACTATAGGATTTAAGTGGCAATAAATTATGATCATAAAATTAAAGAATGTAAAAAGCCCAAAAATATAGCTCTGCAAATAAATAGTTCAAAACATCCTAAATTCATCACCTATTGCGTAGTTAACCATAATTTTTCCTAGCTGATCAGGGACGCAAATCAGTCCTGTTGGGTGTTAGTCAGGGGGAAGGTTGTGTTTTAAATATAAAAAGACAATTTGTCCCCTGAAAAAAATGAGTTATGATATGCCAGTTCATAGAATTTTAATTCAATTTTCACCAAGTAGTTAACAAAATGTCATTTACACTGTTCAAGTATGCCATTAATACATATTCCATGAGAACTGTAATATGCAGAAGCCATGTATGTTTGAAGCAAGAATACAAGGCAGATACAAAATTATTTTCTTTACTACTAAAAATTTTTGCATAGGGTAAATTTTAATTTCTCTCTCTCTTTGTTTGTTTTTTGTTTTTGCATAAGAAAGCAACTTTGAAACAATAGGATGTCCAGCAATGTAAGAGATGAATCTTTACATAAGTCCCCAGATTTGTTATTGTACCAGTATAGGGTCAATTGTAGGACTGGACCTTAAGAGAGTTCAGGAGATAAAAATGTTTCTCAGTTGCCAGTGTTCATTTGTTTATAACTGAGGCAACCAGCAATCCATATAGTTACCATTATTTGAAACTTGATAAAGGAAATCTTGCAATAGCTGTTACTTTTAGCAGGGGTCAGGGTTTCTGTTTCTGTAACTTTAGAGCAGGGTCAGGCAAAATATGGCCCATGGTCCAGATTCAGCTTGCCAGGTAATTTTTATCTGACCCATGAATGCCCAACAACTAACTGTACCTTACCAAGACCACACGCTTCGCTTCCACCCTCATGCATGGGAGGGTCCCCACCCCAGCTCCAGCCCCACCCTGGCTCTAGCGCCACCACAGCCAGCATGCACAGCTTCCAGATGGGGCCACTGCTGCTACTGTTGCAGCCACCAGGGCCTGCTTGGCTTCCCTGGCCTCCAGCACCTCCACTTCATGCCACTGCTGCAACGTTCATTCTGGGCAGCAGGTAGGGAAGTAGCGGGGGGTGGGGAGGAGGGCAAGGGAAGCTGCAGCTGGGTAAAAGCAGAGAGTGTGGGGCTGGAGCTGGTTGGAGCCTGGGGCCAGAGGCACGCACATGGGGGCAACTGGAACATGGAGCTAGGGTCAGCTTAGTTCCACCACACATAGCTCCGTACAGCTTACATGCAGCTCCTGGGACTCATGCACCACTGGGTGGGAGCCCTGTGCAATGGAGCCAGCTGCTTTCCCTGCCTTCTACATGCAGCTCCCAGGACTCTGACAGAAGTAGCAAGGAGCCCTGCCCCCTGCTTCACAGCGGAGTCCCAGGAGCTGCAGGGCTTCCTTCCAGTGCCATGCAAGTCCCAGGAACTACAAGTTTGCTGTGGGGACCACCACACAACAGAGGTGGGCCAGCTGGGCTCTACTTCTTGCTGCCATGTACAGCTCCCAGAACAGGTTACATCTGCCTGCTGCCAGGCAGCTGTGCTGTGCAGGTTATGAGGACCCCGAGGGCCTGCCACCTGCCACTGCTGATGCCAGTGGTGGGGGCTGTGAACCACAGGGGCACATGTGGGTCCCACACCCACCCAC
>NW_017729026.1:24566570-24596298 GCF_001723915.1 Gavialis gangeticus
CTGCAGTTCTGTGAACTTGCATCCCTTCACGCCCCACAAACCCACAATCACACTCTGCCCACACACACTCCAAAGCCAACCATATACAAACACCCACACCCTCAACATACCCTACACACACCCCCACACACATAACCACACCCCCACCACCCTCCCACACACACCCAACCACACTGCACACACTCCCTCACACACTCCCCCAAACACACAATAAGTAAGAGTAAGACTTTATTTTTGAGCTATTATGCAATCATCTCTATATACACTAAGCAAACATACATAAATCAGGACAAAAATATTTTTTGAAAAAAAATTAAAATATGGTATAGTACATATTTGACTGATGGTTTGTTTTTTTTCAGGTTCCAAGATGGCAACCTCTCCTCCCAAAAGGAATACTTCCAGGGGGACGGAACAGGACAGGAGGGAGGCAGAAGGCACTTCTGGTGGCAAGGTCAAGGATTAGGGATGGGATTTCCAGTCCCCAGATGGCGACCGGGGGGTGGGCAGGGCACCCATCATGGGGCCAGATTACCCATGCAACCCTTGACAGCTCATCAAAACTCATTATGTGGACCTCCAGCCAAAATAATTGCCCATCTCTCCTTTAAGAGTGATATTATTGTCAGTTATTATGCATTTCATGAAATATAAAAAATTATACAAGAAAAGCCAGTAGATCATGTCTCTCAGCTGCTCTTACATAACGTATTAGCTTTTAATCAGTTCAAACCATACTTTCAAAGCAAATTCCATAGAAATTCTTTTCGGAAATTGTAAAGAAATTAGGGTGAAGCCTAAGAGGACTGGAGCAACAGCCTGAGTAGCCACAGAAGTAGATCTTTGAAGATCTAGTCACTGAAACAACCACACTCTGGGAAGAAACCAAAGATGCACATGGACCCAAGTAGAAATTTTAAACCAAGGTTTTCAAAAATGGTTGCCTAAAGTGAAACACCAAAAAAGTGGACTGACTTTCCTAAAAGACAAAGCACTCAGAAGTTCCAATGTATATGGGTGTTTCTGACTGGTCAACACATTTTAAAGTCAGTCCAATTCAGGCCTCAATAGAACATGGGGCTCCTCCTTTTTAAAATCCAGCATTTTTAATTTTAATTTTTTTTTCATTATAGCAAATGCAGTGATTCTATCAAATGAAAGTACACGTACTTGGATGGATTAAGCACAAAATATTCTGGTGATTCAGGAAGTAAGAACCTTTCCTCTAAATCAGATGTAGCAAGATGCACCTACATAAATTTGAGGGCATTGCGTTCAGGAGATGCTTCTTTTGATAGGTATATAAACAAAGTGTTAGCCACTTAAAGTGAATAGAGATGCTATGAAGCATTGCAGTTTTTGGAAAACTAGGGGCAGAATCCTACTTCACCTTGTGGATAACCAAAGCACAGTTTGAGATATCCAACTATTGTGTAGGAGCAATGCTAATTCAATCTTCATTTGGTCATCCACTACGAGAACTAGAATTTTGCTCTAAATGTTTTAAGTCCCACAACCTAGGGAGTTCCAG
Organism: Gavialis gangeticus; assembly: GCF_001723915.1. Classification (NCBI taxonomy): domain Eukaryota; kingdom Metazoa; phylum Chordata; order Crocodylia; family Gavialidae; genus Gavialis; species Gavialis gangeticus. The sequence continues at coordinate 24,568,102 of NW_017729026.1, forward strand.
CTTAGGTTGGAAGATTTGCCAAAATAAAATGCTCAGGATATTTCAGTCAGATGCAGCACTCTTTTAAACTTAATCAACATATAATGTGTTAGGTTGAGCCATATATACTTTAGTGAGATCGGTCACATCCATCACAGTTGTGTTGAAACATCAAAAGCAACACAACTCAGTCCAAAGACAGTATAACATCAAATGCCTTCAAACCCACAGACTCTGTGAAGCCCTCCAAACACTTCTCAGTAAGAAACATGCAAATTTTAGGATTGAAAATCATAACACTTGGGTTGAGGGAGATTGGCAAGCTCTAAAAGAGACCATCCATGAGGCTTGCATAGAATCAACTGGCTTTATCACCCAACGCCATCAGGACTGGTTTGATGAATGCAATGCTGAGATCAAAACCCTTCTTAATGAAAACAGAAAAGCTTTCTGTGGCTGGAAAAACCATTCTTTGTCATTTAGAAGCAGGGAACTTTTCAAAAGCTTAAAGCTGAAGCCCAGAGAAAGATTCAAAACATAAAGAACAAATGGTAGGAAGAGAAGGCAAAAGAAATCCAGCCAATTGTTGACAATCATGACATGGAGATTCTTCAGTGCAAGGCTCTGTATAGGTCAAATTCTTGTGGCCTCACCCCTCTTAGATTTTAAGACAGATTTTCAGCCTGGAATACCTTCACCAGTGCTACCTCCTGGAATAAAGTGGGAGGATCATCACACAAATGCTGATGTCTTACCAATGCTAATGCCACCAGCATGGAAGTGTTAATTATTCAACATCAGCTGTGGAAGACAGGGCATTGTGTGGGCATGCCTGATGTATGTTTACCAAAGCAACTACTATACTCCCAACTCATCCAAGGACAAAGGACACATGGGGGCCAAAGGAAACATTTCAAGGATGCCCACAAAGCAAACATTAAGAAGTATAACATTAACATCACAAATTTGAAAAAATTAGCCTGGCACAGGACTACATGGCAGCACCTTGTGAAATAAAGTACATCTTACTTTAAGGAAAACTGTCTCACCCTAGAGGCAGAAAAATGAAAGAAATGGAAGGAAAGGAAACAAGACCAAGAAATCTGTGGTCCAACCCTCCCTTTAACCACCACCTGTAGCATCTGCCAGAAATTCTACAAGTCTAGGATTGGCCTTCTTAGATACCAGTGGATTCATCTACAGTCTGTGGCAGTAATCATCCTTGGCCACGAGGGATTGCAGATGACAATAAACTTAAGTAGCTTTGCAACTCTAAGGGTGTGTCTACATGTGCATTCACACTGGCTTAAATTTCCTGCACAGTAAGTTACTGAGCTTGTGATGTCCCTTCTAGCCCTAGTTTCCTATGACCTTATCCTCTTTGTCACAGTTTCCCTAAAAAACCCAAAAAAACAAAACAACTCCACTTGCCCCCAGAATTCCTTAAGATACATTAGACTTGAAACACTATATATTTGCTAAAGATATGTACAAGTGATCTTTAGCTAGTGTGAATCAACATAGATGTATAACCGAGGGTCTGATCAAGGAAAAATATATACAAATGCTATGCGCCCCGCCCCCCCAAGGAATATGACCCATATGTTGAAAAGGAATGGCCAAGCTAGCACATGAAAAATAAAGTCAAACCAGAGCCTTAAAATAACATTTACCAACATGTCCACTATAGAAAGTGAGGTAATGCTTTCTTCCAACGTTACTTTTGTAGTTTCCTTCTGTTAATATTTCTATGCACAAAATATTTGACCAGTGAATCAGACAATTGCTGGCTGTTGCACTCCAGTCTTTTCAGTTGCCTATAAATAATTTGCAGGTCTTAGCATTTGGTTCCAGAAGTGCACATGAAATGAGGGATTTGCTCTCTCCAATCACTGTAATTAACCCATGTACACAGAGAGAAAGGGGGAGGGGGGAGTCTTTCATGCAGTAAATGCTCTATCGAAAAGAAGAGTCATGTACAAAAGTCCTACACACAGCTTATGCTATTTACTTTACCCTGGGGTGTCTTCCATGTCCCTAAGGATGATCTCATTTTTCCATGCTTTAACCTCTGACTCTTGAGGAACCAAAGTCAAGGCCACCATCCATTTCACTAAAGAGGCTTTTAGGAGGTTGTCAGTGTCATTCACTAATTAGTTAGGGCACTTGCTGTCTGAGTGCAAGGCACTCATTTTGATTGTCTTCGTGGCTATGTGAAAAAGATACCAGATAAGAAAATCAGACTCCATTTCCCTCATTCACAATAGCAAGACAACTTATGCTGTAGGAAAAAAATGAATTTCCATCTATTTATAAAATCAAACAAAGAGTTGTTTGAAAAAAGAAAAATGAATGTGGTGGGGGGAAATTTAAATTCCAAAGTTCTTTTCATTTCAGAGGATTCAAAATTGATCCATTCTTGTTTATAAATGGTTATTGAGATTGTTCATTCCAGTTTTGTCAACAAAATATTTTAGTATCCATTTCCAAAACATTGTAGATAAAGTGTCTCATCAACATTACAAAAATAGAAAAATAATTCTCACAATATTTCTTACTGAAAATTTAGCATTTTAACCATGTCAACCATTTTTAATCCAAAAAAACCAAATTCATATAAACAATGCTTCATTTAAAATGTATATCCTTACACTCTAATTTGAATGCCATATTTTTGACCAGCATGAAAAGCACTAATTGCTTCTACAACCCTGTGGAAAGGGCTCCCTATTCTTTCTCAATTGTGCTAAACATTGTAGGATACCTTTTGAAGTATCTTTTCAGTAAAATAAATGTAGAAACAGGACACTGCATGTATCAGACAGGAACTGGAATAAATGTGTAAGGTTATAATCTAAGTTTGGGCAGCTAGGGTGGATGACACCCTATTTTGCATATATTTTTAATAAAATACAAAATAATTATGAGATGCCTTGGGGTGAGACAAGGGCTCTGTGGGGGAAGGGAGTTTTAAAAGTATGTAGTTAACCTTCCCCCTCTCAATACCCCTTCTTAAATTAGAAAACAGTCTGTGATTTGGATTGTGTACACTTCTGAGAAACAACAGATGACATCTATTATTTTTTCAAAGCAGTATGCTTGGGTTAAGTACTAAGGCCATACATTGGCCTCTACACTTATGATTTTATATGCTAAGGTTATCAGCTCTGCGTTATTAACAAAATTATTTGACAGCAGTTCCAACAACCTCCTCTTCGAAACCAATACAGAATGTCAGAACCTGTGGTTAAAGGACCAAAGAATCTCAGGACTGCAGAAGGACATCAAACACACAGCACCTCCTTTGCTGCTCTGATCCCTGGGACACTGTCTCACCCTTCTGGTGCAGGGAGCTCTACAAACATGCTACACTCTGCTACGCGGCCTCAAGCACATGGGTGCCAACAACAGAAGAGGACAGGACCCTGCTTTCCTCCCACTCTAAACATGCACCTAGCAGCACAACAGGAAAATTAAGGAATGCATACTGCATGAGATTCAGAGCACCATAGTACTTTCCTCCTCTGAAAGCAAACAAGAGCTTGCAAGGGACATGATGGCTCCCAGAATGAGCAGTCCCCATCCCAGGCTGCTCTGGGCCTGTTCAACAGCACGCTGGGATAGATAATAACACATTCTAAGCCAAAATCAAATGATTTTTTTTTAAAAGCTCTAATACGTGATTCCTCTGACAGAGCTGGAATAAAACATTTGATGGGAATCAACTAATTGAACCCAGTGGAAAAGCCTTCCCTGAGCTCTATTCTCAATACACTGTAGCAGATACTTTTAGTTTGAGCCAAGAGTGCTGGCAAACCACTCAGTCTTCCATCATGTTATCTAGCATTTTTATATTAATGGGACAAAGAAGCTCCTCTAAATATTACATCAATTTGCATGTCAGCTGCATGTTTACTACCCAAGGATGCAAAAGCTTTTTACATTTTCTTGACAAAACAGTGAAGGTAATTTCAGTCAGTCCAAAGAAGAAATACTGCCCTCCTCCCACCATCTGCAGTGCTCCATGTCTGCAGTCAGGTTTCCAGGACTCCCAGCAGCAGAACATCTGTCCCAGGAAAAAGTTTCATGGCCTGGCTGTGGGTGTGGCTATCTTGGACTAATGTAGGACATGGCTAGGGGGCAGGAAGACTCAATCAGCCATATCCACTGACTTCAACACTGATCTCAGAACAGAACTACATTCTCAGCTTTACCAAAGTGGATGGCAAAAGTCTTGGGACCCTGAACAGAAGGAAGGCAGTTTTATTCCTCCCCATTCACATTTGTGAAGGCCAGACAAGTGCTTAGCCCTGCTCAGTGTTCAAGACCCAGACTAACGCTTCCTCTGCATTCACCTAGCTCCTCCTGCCCTTTACGTAGAGCTCAGGTCCTCCAGCTGCAAGGCTCTAGAGTCCTATTTTAAACTTTGCCTATCCACCATTGTACACAAACCATATTCTAGGCCAAGTGAAACCCTTTGTTGTAACAGATAAAGGATACCTAGGTGTTAGACATCCTAGTAACTGTTGGGAAGGGCGTGGTAATCATATGAGGACATGGGATTGTCATCCACTTTTCTGTTTTCTCCTTACTCAGATGCAGAGACTTTCCAGCTTCCCCCAACCATTTTGTCTTAGAGATAAAAGTAGGCTTTACATTTACATACATTTGCAAAAATAGAGAATTTGATTCCGGATTCCTCCTTTCTCCTTGCTGAAAGAGCACAAGAATGGAACATGACTTCTACTGCCCAACCACCACGTCTTTCACAGAATCTCTCATGTGCTAGACACCAAAGGCTTGACTGACTTTAGAACTGATGGCCAGGATAGCCACCCTAATCTTCTGAAATAGTGAAGTATCTATACTGTGCTTAATTTCTCTCTGTACTGTAGTTGTGGGTAGGAGGCGCTATTTTCTCCTTTCTTTAGAATGTTGCTTGACTAACATAAAACATGCCAGAACTGTTTGTTCATTAATAATTACAAGTACACCTACTCTGCAAAGGAAGGAAGGGAGTTCTTATTGCCCAGCCAATTGCAAGAAATATTTGCAAACAACTTCTACCACAGTAATATCAGCCACAACAGATATCTGCTCCATTTAACACCCATTAAATGCTATCCAGCAGCCCTGACAGGGATATTTTATTCCACAAAGTTGAAAAACCAACTTAAGACTCTTCTGGGAAAAACAGGACTGCTGGCCATTTTATTTTGAAGTGACAAATAAGACTGGAGGGAAATATTCATTCCCATGTGTTTCTATATCATTTGAATTAAGTAATTACTGCTCATGCTTACTCAAGGTAACCTTGGAACATGCTCAACTGAGTAATGATTACCATGATATATCATCACCATTTAGCAGCAATGAGACACATGCTTTTAAAGTCTCTGCATTGTTCATAAAGGCATATTAGTTTAACTAATGAACACACAAGGGTATCACACTCTGTAACGATAAAGCTGAAATACATTTAATTGATCTCAGAGTTATGTCCTACTTGGTCATTACCTTGTTGTGGTGTGTAAGAGACTATTAAAGCTGGCATTGTACTGCTGCCAGATCTGTGGACACAAAGAATATCTTGACAGTCATGCCATCATTCTATGTAGCCACGAGGAATTTCTTGGTGACAGCAGAATAGATCTGAAATCCAGAAACACAGGCTCCTCCCACACAGGAGTGGTATTTCTCAAGAGTCAGCTACAACACAGATGCACAGATGTGCTCTGTTTCCAATCAGTAATTGTAGAATTCCACATACACACACTAGCCAATTCATTTTAAAAAAATACATACTGATACTTGAAGTTGTTTGGCAAGGGATTTCAAGAACATTGCTGGGAAAAATTGCTTCTTTTCACAGACCATATCAATTAAATTATTTTATTTTTTCTTTTTCAATATACATTGCTGCTTATTACATGCCGAGCAAATATGGGTGAAGGAGTTCAGAGGAGACAGAGAGATTCTTTCAAGCAAAGTCTCAATTCAAACTTTTTTTAATTAAAAAAAATCAATTTAAAAAGTGTTTACATATGTTTCTTCCACATTTCTCCAGCTTTCGGGCAGAATTACGTGATACTTTTACTGTCTAATTGCCATAGAAAGTACCAGAAATCTCTCCCCCAAATTTCCTGGTGAAAATTCAAGAGGTGTGAATAAATTAAATAAATTTCAGATAAGTGTCCAAATTGCAGGTGTTTCTAGGCTCTGGAGCTTTTGAAGAGTGAAAACTACAGTTTACTGGACTGGTCTTTCAAATTTCTGCCAACTTGCAATTTTGTTACAGTCTCCGAGAGGTATAAATACCCCCCACCCCTGCGCCCCCTCCCCACAAACTCTTTTTTGGTTAATTCCATCTCTTTCTTTGTATTGTGCTAGTATTCTTACATTTACAGCAACCAAGGGCGTACTGTTCAGTGAGAAAATCTATCACTATATCGGAAACTACAATAACCATCTGTCTAAAAAGAAAATATTGACCCTGAGAGCACAAGCACCCTTGCATTGTTACAGTTTGCAGTACTCCACCCTTATGGGATATGCAGTGTCTGAACTCAAGAACTGAGCAAGTTGTACCATTGTGCGTAAAGGAATACTCTTGTCAATAAAAGGGCAAAGTCAAGCAAAGAATTCTAAACAGGAAAACGAACAAAATATGAATGTTTTCCTCTGTTACAGAGGTCAATTTATGGCAGACTTTTCTCATGTGTAACAGATCTCTGACACTACACAAGCAAGCCACAGGGGTAAGGGTCTCATGAGAAGGGGAGTAAAATCACTATTGTTTTGAAAATAATATATTATTTCCTGCTTAAATAAAAAGCTGCAATTTACCTCAGCAATTTGGCCAATATGAGTGGCAACATGAGATTTTATAGAATAAATTACAGACTAAGAAATCACTCTGACCTGTCAGTTATTTCATATTCGCAGCATGCAGAAAATAAAGAATTTTGGTCATGTTTTTCAGCTAGAAATAATCAGCCAAATTAAAGAAGGTATTTTAGGGGCTGAGAATAGGATCTTAGAGACAGGACTTAAAGTTTCATAGAGGTGAGATATGAAGATGGTTATTTCACCTTAAATATAGAAAAAAAATGGGTGACTCAACATGTGACAACAACACAAAAAGTGTTGTTCCCTCACAAACCTTGTTTCTCTCATGTTCCTAGACCACCATGGCTTTATCAACAATGTGTCTTAACACAGAGGACAACATGCAATGCTGAGATAGGCAGAGTTTTTCTAGTTTAGTGAATGGGGAAAATATGGCCAAATTGTTTTGCACTTGGAAGAGACTGATGGAAACAAAACAAATTGGTAGCCCGACTTATGTAGAGCCTTACAGATAACATAAAAATGTTCACCCAGAGGACAGAGGAACCAGAAACAGCAAAAGGTAAGATCACTGATCTTTTATATGCTCCTTTATGTTGGGTAAAACATGGAGTGCTATAAAGGGACCCTGAGACTCCCTATAGATGTGCTCATTCCTTGTTGAATGAGCTTTAATTAAACCAACCCCACTGCTATTTTGAAATGGGGGGTGCTTATTATACATGATGGTGAGCTGTTTTAATTAGAGAGGCTGTCCGAGAACTGCTCTGATTAAAACACCCTCTGCCCACCACTTCCAAGCACATGTACAGGCAACCTGAGTTTGCAGACTTTTTGAAGTATTGAACAGTATTTTAAGGCCAACACTGCATACATTACTGATCCTTTATGGAGCTCGTTCATTACTTCATATGCCATGACTAAAGGAATACCTAGTCTAAGAACAGCCACCTACTGAGCTAAAAGACTTTGCCTTTTAGATCTGAAAGCTTTGGCCCTGATTCTTCAAAGGCCTAAACAGAACTGTTTTATTTTTGGTCACATAGGTGGAAACACATTTTAAATAAATATGTTTTATAAACACTTTTCTGTACTTTGTAAATCCCATATCTAGATATGTATTTTCTGTAAGATGCAACATGAGACAATTGCTGATCCAGGATTTTACAAATGGAGGTGCAGGAGCAGTGACTGGCACTGCAGGGATGGCTACTCACCCCACTCCCAGGCTCCACCCCTGTCCCCCTCACATTGAGGCAAGTAGACTGTGCCATGGGCACAGTAGCTGAGGACTTTTTAAAAACCTGAAGCAGGTGAATTCTCCTCTTCCTTCCTCTCCCTGGTCAGAAATATGTGTAGTCTTGTTCCCTCCACTTTCCTCCTCTCTCCTCCCCACTCAGAAGCTTGTCCCTTCCCCTCTCTTTTCAAGGGGAACACATTTCCCACACCAGTCAGATTGCAAAGGGGCTGGACTCAGCCTGGGATAGCAGCAGCAGCAGTGGGTGGGTTCTCCCTCTTTTCATGTTCCCACCCTAGGCGTTCCCTCCCAGCAAGTACAGGGAGGAAGATCCCATTGTTACTACTGCTTCTGTCCCAGGCTGAGCCCAGCCCCTGCATAGCACAACTGGAATGGGACATGAGCATTCTTTGCCCCAGTACAGCAGGGACACTGGCAGGGGCAGGAAGGGTAGAGGGGAGGGGACAGGGAGATGAGGGGAGAGGAAGGGATAGGGTTAATTCTTACCTTATTGGGGGACGTAAAAATGTTCCTGGTTGCTGCTCCTGCCATGTGGCCAGAAAGAAGGATATGTCTGTTCAACTGCACCCCCCTCTGTATCCATCCTTGATTGTGCCCATAAAACTGTACCTTCATTTCTATCTGAGCATAAAATGTACAACCAGAATTAATGGTCTAATCTGAAAATCATGTCTTTTACATGTAAATGTAGCAGATGTACGATAATAATTGCAATTTGATTAGCACAGAATCGAAGGTCCAATTTTTCTTTAATTACATAAGAGAAAGGAGCACATAATATTTATCCAGTGTTAAAAGGAAACTCTAAACAGAAGGAAAAACAAACAACTTGACACTAAAGTCACCGCAAACTCTTGGATTCAATTTATCAACAGCTTCAAATATAGATACATGGTTTAAGCACCAAAATTCAGCACTGGATTTGGACCATCATCAATATATGGAGATGTCTGTATGTCAGGTGCCTTATTTGAGCTAATCTTATTGAAAATATATGGAAAATCTGCTACAGAACATCTAAACTCAAATGAAGGCCAATATGCAGGTACAGGCAGATCTGGACAGGCTAGAAAGTTGGGCAGATCAGAACCAGATGAAGTTTAACACTTCCAAGTGTAAGGTGCCCCATCTGGGGGCAAATAACCCTCAACATACATGCAGGCTCAGAAGTGACAGCCTGATTTGCACCAGGGCTGAAAGACAGCTAGGGGTAATGATTGACCATCGCATGAACATGAGCTGTCAGTGTGATGCAGTGGCCAGCAGGGCAAATAGCACGCTGCATGCATCAACTGATGCATCTTGTGTAAAACTAAAGAAGTAATACTCCCATCATACTCAGCACTGGTGAGACCACAGCTGGAGTACTGTGTCCAGTTCTAGGCACTGAAGTTCTAGACGCCATTCTAGGCATCTTCAATAAAGACGTGGAAAAACTTGAGAGGGTCCAGAAAAGAGTCACCAGTATGATCAGGGACTTGCAAGGCAAGCCATATGAGGAAAGGCTGAAGGACCTGGGCCTCTTCAGCCTAAAGAAAAGAAGGTTGAGACGGGATTTGATAGCGGCTTACCGCTATATCAGAGGAGGCCATCAGGGGCTCAGTGAACAACTGTTCACTAGGGCACCCCTGGGGACCAATGGATATAAACTCCTGGAAGGCTGCTTCAGGCTTAATACCAGGAAAAACTCCTTCACAGTCAGGGTGTCCAGACTGGAATAAACTCGCTCCAGAGGTGGTGCAGTCACCTACCCTGGAAGTTTTGAAGAGGAGACTGGACAGTCACCTCCTTGGAGTCACTTGACCCCACTTGTCTTGCTGCCTAGAGCAGGGTGGCTGGACTCGATGATCTGCAAGGTCCAGCCCCTAACAACTATGAATCTATGCTACTCAGAATATTATGAACTCTCTGCTATATAACAGTAATTAATAAATTTTATTTGCTATCACGTATAACGTTTAGGTGGTCAGCTATAATCTATATTGGTCACGCCCAATATAGATTATAGTTTATAGATTATAAGCAACCTTGGTCAGGCCGCACTTGGAGTACTGTGTCCAGTTCTGGGTGCCGCACTTCAGGAGGAATGTGGACAACATCGAGAGGGTTCAGAGGAGGGCCAATCACATGATCAGGAGGCAGCAGGGCACATCCTGTGAGGATAGGCTATGGGATCTGAACCTATTCAGCCTCCACAAGAGGAGGCTGAGAGGGGATCTGGTGGCCATCTATAAACTGGCCAAGGGAGACCATCAGGCAATGGGAGAGTCCCTGTTCCCTCGAGCACTACTGGGAGTAACAAGGAACAACGGCCATAAGCTGACAGAGAGCAGATTCAGGCTGGATATCAGAAGGCACTACTTCATAGTTAGGGTGGCTAGGATCTGGAACCAACTTCCAAGGGAAGTGGTCCTAGGTCCTACCCTGGGGGTCTTTAAAAGGAGGCTAGACAGACACCTTGCCGGGGTCATCTGACCACAGCATTCTTTCCTGCCTGTGGCAGGGGGTTGGACTTAATGATGTGCTCAGGTCCCTTCTGACCCTACCTACTATGAAACTATATTCTAACCTAGTGCATCACTTAAAATGTGAGAGATAAGCTACCTATTAGGTCAACTAGCCCATTCCGTTTCCTTTAGGAAAAGAACAGAACAGGGAATGACAGAGATCTGAAACAACAAATAAATTTTGAACATATATTTTAATATAGCCCATTTTGATAGGACCATCAAACTTTTCCACTGAGTTACATCATTGTAAAAATCCTTTTGTGCTCACCAAACAATCATATACAATCTTTCATATAGTAAATGATTCTCATACATTATAGAAGTTAACAAATATACAGCGGGATTGGTTATTGAAGGCAGGGAATTTAAGCCATACACAATACCAAATTTGTGTTGGTTATTAAAAACCCCTGTCTGAGTTTAATCTTTGCCGTAAGTCTTATCTTTATTTTATTTTGTATCAAAAGTTGGTAATAAGTTATATTTCAAGATTACCTGAATTTGCCTAAACACAGAGGTTCGCTATGCAGCCACAAATACTCACCCCTTTTGGATGCACATGAACATGTTAAATTTTGGAAAGATAGCCAGTCAGAAACTCAAAATTAGTAAGTGTTAGACTGTGGAGAATGAGAAGGCTGGTTAACAAGTGAGTTGCTACCAAAGAAGCTGGAGGCCTTGGTTTCAGACTACCCTACCCACATTTTAATTTTTCTGACTTCTTAGCACGGTGTCCTAACTACTATAACACAGATTAGGCAATAGCCAGTCTCTTGTCAAGGGCTCCTTTGAAGCTGGAGAGAGAGAGGGAAAGGAAGAGATAGAGGGAGTGAGGGGGTATGGGGCCAGATGGAGCATGGTAACAGGGGGCAAGGTCCAAGAGGGAAGAGCAAGCTAGAGGTTATGTGGCCTAGTATGACAGACATTGCTCAAGAAGGGAATAGTCCCTGGGTTCTAGTGTGGATTGTTGCTCCCCAAAGGGCAGGAATTGTTCTACAACCACTTTACACAATGACTATTAAATGCAAAGAGTTGTGGCTCAGCCCCCATTGATTTTTCCAGGATTTACACTTACATACATAGCCGTGTGTGTATCAGGCCAGTTCATAGCCCTACCATTCATGTTTAGTCTACAGACACATACTTAAGCATCCACAGCATAGCGACAGGGCCAAAAACACCTAGGTACTGAATAGAAAATTGCCATTCTGGGGCAAAGAAGGAGAACAGATGACCAAAGTATCTATAAGCACTTACACTATCAACAGTTATTTGTCATTGGTAAATATATACAAACATACATATTTATCACGCAAAAAGTAGAGCTGAGAAACAGTTGTTTCATCAAGTTAATTTTGTGTTGAAGTTCTTATCTGTTATAATTTTTTTTATGGTGGCACATAAAGGTACTAAGATCAGGTTGCATTAGGTGCTTTACAAGCAGAGTAAGAAAGAATCCCAGTCATCACCCCTTCCCTCCACCCCCAAATCATACTTACATTAGTTTAACTTCTGAATAGACAAAACACACAAACCACAAGATGGAAATGACAGCAGAAAGAGAATAAGTAGGGTAGAGACAGGACCATCCCCTAAGCCAAGTTTTCAAGTGGATTTATCCATTTTTTTAATTGCAACTATACAAAAAAGGTCCATGCTTTTCATTACTCAGTGAAATTCTAAGCCATTTTATTCACAGCTGATGAAGCCCAATATGGTTATATTCCATGTGACCAAGTGGCAAATGGAACAAGAGCCATCCTACATAGAAATCTCCAATAGGTTGTCATCTTTATGCTTAAATGATATCACAAGTCAAAACTTGCAATATAATATGTCACATTTGTATTTTAGGTCACTTCATAGCTGATTTTGAGATGCTCTGACTCACTTTATTACTAATCTCATGGCTCTACTCAACTTAAGACTTTGTTGCTAACCTGGATTGACAGTACTATAACACCCACTCATAAAATTGTGCCTCTTTAATTCATTCCCTATGGTTAGTCACAGGCAAGATATAGCAGAACGTAAAATAACTTTGTTGTAATACCTGTGGCAATAAAGTATTGAAATTCACATAAAAACAGCTCAGGGGATGGGGGGGATAAAAACAAAAAATTCAATTTTACAATGTATTCCCCAACATGAAAGAGAAATCAATCCATTTTCATAAACATACCACCTAAATTAAATACACTTGTTCCTCTCAGAACTTGAGATCTCCACAAGTATGAAAACTGGTTCAATGGTCTGCAACATTTCTAATGCTTTTGATACCCCTTACTGAATATTAAGGACAGAAGAGAAAGCTTCTGTTCATAGGGCATGTATAGATGAAATGGGGGCCCTAAATTGAAGCAGTGGGTTTTTAAACCCACTGCTTCATTTTAGGGGCCTTTAAATCCCCATGTAATGCACACACCCTGCACTTACCTGCCTCTCCAGTGGTGATCCTGCAGACCGAGGAGGGGGAGGGTCCCCTGCAGCTGATCTCACTGCCTGGGGGGGTTCCCCCCACAGCCAATCACGCAACAGTCAATCACTATGGCCAATCACTGCAGCTGCTTCCGGGAGTGGCTGCAGCGACTGGCTGGCACCTGCAGCGGGGGCACTGGCGCTCCCACTTGCCCCCCTGCCCATCCTCTAAGCAGCAAGCACAGCCAGTCAGGGGATGCACCAGTGCTCTCAGGAGGTGCAACCCTGTGCACCCCCTATGTGTCACCACTGGAGACAGCAGTGGTCCCCCCCTCCCCACAGTGGCACCCGTCCACAGGCACCCAGCTCGGGTAGTCCCGGGGGGTCACTGCAGCCTCAGAGGGAAGGGATGTGTCCCCACGCAGCTTATGCATGCAGGCAGGATCCGGGGGGGCGGAATAGATCTACTTTTCTTGGGCAGAGCCTGCCTTCTCGGGCTGCTGCCAGGCTGCCTGCAGGGCTTCCTGCAGAGCCCCTGAGCTGCACAGAGTCCAGTGCTTTGCTCCACAGCTCTAGGGGTAGCAAACTCCTCCAAGGAGTTTTAGTTTGGTGCACCCCAAGTCATTTGAGGTGCATTATGCTGCCAAACTTCCTACAGAGGCTCTAATTAATGCATAATATGCTGCCGATGCATGCAAACACTGACACCATTAAAGCAGTGCAAAAGCATTTCGCCTGCTTTAAAGTCATGCACACATGCCCCTTGTTTCATCGACACACAGCCATAATGGCTTATTCCTAGTGAAGTGCATGATAAAAAAAACTGTTCTTCTTTCTCATAGTCAGTAGTAAGAGTTGGTGGTGGTGGTGGGAGGAGAGTTAATCACTTCCTTGAACCCCCAAGTTAGGACAAAAAATGGAAAGCTAAGATATTCCTTCTACAGTTTCTTCAGTCATGCAACAATTCACATTTTTACAACATCAGGAAATTAAACAAAAAAATATCCTTTGGTCCACCCTTCACTTGAGTTGGCAAGTTTCCTTTTGCAATAAGATTACTAGAAATAATCATGAAGAACAAATTTCATACCTCTTTAGGTAGATGCACATGAATCCTCCTGGCCTGTACTTGATGAACTCTACAGCTTTTAGTAATAATCAAATGGGTTCCATTTATCTCAATAGGCATCTCAGGGGCTCCATCTCAAACCCTTTTAAGGAGATAAACAGAAATTGGAGTGTTAAAAACACCATATTGTTAGCTAAGACAGGTCAGTTATCAGAAAACAAATCTGTCGTTTTCCTCTACTAAATTCATAATAAAGTTTATCATTAGTCCTAGAGGCTGGAAAGGGTCAGCAGCTTTTTTAAAATCAATATTTCATTAGACCCAAATACTCTCTAGACAGCAGTGCATGGCATCTGTCTTAACATCCCCTATGATCTATTAACAGGAATGCTGCCAAGCTAGGCATCTAGTCAATCCATAGATGTTTTAACCCTCTGGGGTGCTTGTACATGTGACAAAAATAGCCCATTTTTATGGTTTAATTGTATTGTACAGGGTTATTTTTAGATTTAAATGAGTTTGTCATGTTGCAAACTAAACCATGTCCCCATGTAGTTTATTTTGCAACATAGCTACTTGTAATGTTGCAGCCTTACCTGACAGCTTGCCCACTCCCACCTCCCTGGCCGCAGGAAAGGTGAGCTGAAGGGAAAAGTGTTGAGGGGTCCAATCTTTTTTTTTTTAATTCCTGTGGAGCCTGTCTGCATCTCCTGCAGCTGGGGGGTGAGTTGCTGGTGGGCAGAGCAGCCTCTGAGCTGTGGAAGGCTCTGTTCCTTCCTTCCGCTGTGGAAGTGCCCCCCAGGGCCACCCAGGCAGGCTGTTAGCAGGCTGCGGGTGGCTCCAGCTCAGGCTTGGGAAACAGTTGGATCATATTGGGTGCTACCTCTGAGCTGGGACTGCCCCCAGCCCATGAACAGCCCATTCGGGCAGCCCCGGGGGGGGGGGTGCCACCACTTCAGAGGGAAGGACAGGGGTCCCCCTCAGCTCAGGGCCCACTGGCAGCTTGCCCCCTGGTTGCAGGCAGGATCTGCAGGGGAAAAAAAAAAGGTTTGCCCCCACCCCTCACTGCTATTTTTCCCAGCAGAGCCTGCCCATGCAAGCTCCCAGCAGGCCAAGCAGCCCCTGAGCTGCGGGGTCCCCAGTCCTTCCCTCCACAGTGGTTTTATCCCCCAGGACCATCCGTGTAGGCAGCTAGCAGGCCAGGGGCTGCCCCAGCTCAGAGGCAACACCTGCCAGATCCAACTCTTCCCCAAACCTGCCAGGGCTTCCAGCACACCCAGCTGCCCTCCTGCCACTTCCCTGAGCTGCCCCAGGGGCAAGCCAGCCCATTCCTGGACAGTCCCAGGCTGTAACAAGGTGGCAGAGACAATGCATGCAGCACTGGAAGCCCTGGTGGGCTTGGGGGAGAGTGGGATCTGGCAGGAGCTGCCTCTGAACTGGGGCAGCGCCTAGACTGCTAGCTGCCCACCTGGGTAGACCCAGGGGGCTCTGCCACTGTGGAGGGAAGGACTGGGCCCTCCCACAACTCAGGGGCCACTTGACCCACTGGGAGCTTCTGCAGGCAGGCTTTGCCAGGAAAAAAAAAAAAAGCAGCAAGGGCCCCAATTCTTTTTTTCCCCCCATGGAGTCTGACAGAGGGCCCTGAGCTGCAGGGGGCCCTGGTCCTTCTCTCTACAGTGACAGTACCCCCAGGGCCACCCAAGTGGACAGTTAGTGGACTGGAGGCTGCCCTAGCTTGAAGGCAGCCCCCAGCCCGATCCAACTGTTCCCCAACCCCAAGTTGCCTCTGAGCTGGGGGAGCTGCAGGCAGACTTCACCAAAAAAAAGAAAATCAGGCCACTTGCCATAACAGTGATGGAAGCCCCTAAATCAAAATAGTGGGTTCTTAATCATCACAATTAAAAACCCACCCTTTCAATTTGGGGGACTAAACCCCCGTCACATGTACAAGTGCCCCCGAAGTCTAAACTGAGGCTTGATGATACCCTTTAATCTAGGAGCCTCTAAATGGATACCAGAGATGTCAAACTTTTGTCTCCAAAATGATACCTTTTATTAGACCAAATGGAAAATGGCAAGAAAATTGTCCTTTTCTGCAAGCTTTTGGGATCAAAGTCCCTTCGTCAGGCTCTGGGAAAAGTGTAGCTGGTACAAAATGGTAAAAAGTCTGTGGAGATTTTTTCCAGAGCCTGATGAAGGGACTTTGATCCTGAAAGCTTTCAGAAAAGGACAATTTTCTTGCCATTTTGCAGCAGGTCTAACAAAAGGAAACATTTTAGAACCAAGAGGTCTAGTTTTTTGTATGTCTTTTTGTCTCAGACCAACACGGCTACCAAGTACACCCCTGAAATCTTTTGTCTGGCATTTCCTTATAACAGGTGAAAAGTATCATTTAAATGTAGACCTCATGTCCAGTAGTTGCTCCTCAAACACTCACAAAGTAAGTTTTGCACAAAGTTCCTATGCACACCATAGAATAAATCAGAGAAGTTGCAGATCATTATAAAAGCATGGACTTCCTAAATGAGAGGTTCCTTACTTTCCCTTGAAAATCATGGTTTTCTCTGCCTCATCAGGATCCTAAACACAGAAGTTTCCCTCACCTCAGGATGCTGAAAATGGACCAGAAGACGAGAAGTCCCAGACCCTGACCTTTCAAATCTTCCAGTCTTGCTAATCTTCATTAGATGTTCACCATCAACTGACTTTGTTGTCAAGGTGTCCCTTCCTTGACATCACTTATTGAATTAGTTTACTGAATAATTACATAGAACAATTATATTTAAGTGGCAAAGCACCTAAGACCATTTTGGTCCAAGATGTAAAGTGAAAGAGAATAGGGAGGCAGATACCAGCTTTACAAACAAAATGGAATCTGTAGTCTGACAATAAAATATAGTGAATTTACAAAATCCATAAAGTCTACTGAGACAAACTGCTGGAGGAGTGTACTGGCTTAACTGGCCAAGGTTTTTAAGGATCCACACTTCTTTTATCTAGTTACAAGCAATTAATATTCAAATCCAGGGTGGATTTCTTATTCCTTTTTCTGTGTAGGTTTAAATTTACAGTGCTTGTAAACATTAGTCAAATACTTGCATATAAGTTATCTGTCCATGGGTTTGGTATTTTCATCTCTCATTATTATTTTTTTAGCATATTCCAGGTAGGTTAGCAAAATATCCAACTACATTTTATAGACTCAAGTTGTTCTTCTTTTTTTAGATTATACAAAGATAGTGATGGAGAGCCATATATGTTCTTTTGGTTTATGGTGGGAAAATTGTATAAAGGTTGTGCAATATTTTTTTTCCAAATGGTTAGACCATGGGCTCATCTCTTTTCTTTAGAAATTTTATTGTAGAACTGGATCATATCAGCTGAAAATGCCTTGTAAGTAGCTCTCAAGTATTTGTTCTGGCTCAGTGGTCTGCATTATCTCAGTGGATTGTAGCTGCCTAGATTTTGTATAACTTTAAATATGGGTTCTAATGGGACTTGACTAATTAGCTGATTAAAAGATTAGGAATGAAACTTTGAATTTTGCAATCAAAATTACCTGGAAGAGAACTGAAGGGATTAGAGTATGTGTCTGATGAATACTAACCAGTGAAGAGGCAGGCAGCAACATATTACACTAACTAGAGCCTCTCTTTTGTTTTCACATTCATCTTCAGATAGCATGTGATACAATAATTTAGTCTGGAGCTGACCAATGCATGGATCAGGTTCTGGTCCAGGGAGAAGACCTGAGTTCCCCAGCAAGCTAAGAAAGAAAGGTATTTAATTACTGATGCTATCTGATATTTTAATATCATTTAATTTAATTTGAACGCAGACTCGTTGCCCCAATTTGACAAATGAGGACTATATACTGTAAATGGAAGGTAGAGCATAGGGATCAACATCACTGCTAATTCTTGTACAGGCTTTCCCTTTGCTGTCCTGCATCACTTTGGAACTGCCTGAGGTAGGCTTGATCCAGCTTCTTTTCATTCAGGAGATGATGTTGTGTTCTGTTCTGACAGTGGTTGCACCAGTCAATAAGGAGGTATAGTAG
Organism: Gavialis gangeticus; assembly: GCF_001723915.1. NCBI lineage: Eukaryota > Metazoa > Chordata > Crocodylia > Gavialidae > Gavialis > Gavialis gangeticus. The sequence goes on from NW_017729026.1 coordinate 24,586,245, forward strand.
CCTGTCATTTGGGTGATGTTTACAGTAGTTCATAGCATCTCTCTTTTCTGTGTTTCGCCCTCTCTCTCTTTATTTCTCTTGATGGTTTCTTACTAAAGGAGCAGGAACACATATTTTTTGTTCAATGGAAAAAGAACAATGGATATAAATAAAAGAAGTAATTTTCTCTTAATTTTGTGCAGGCCAGTTTATGAAAGGCTTAGCTGACAATAGATAAAAGCCAAAGACCAGTGCTAGCACTGGTACTCTGGGAGACTCTTAACAGTGTTTTCATCTATAGCTATTTCTTGATGTTGGCATGCTGTATATTATTCACTGAGGTGTTGATGGGATCAAACCTATTTTTACCCATTAGCCATTTAATACATAGCTACTTGTAAAGAGTCCTATCAGAATCAGAAATAAATTCTAGCTCACCTGTGTAGATGTGTAGCTCTATACTTTCCGTGGGAAGTTTGTAAGCAGCTGGTGCACACCCTTGCTCCAGAAGTGAATTCTATTAAAGGGGTACAAAGCTTTCCCATTTGTTTCAAAGGCCCCACTAAGATGCCACCAGAAATGAATACACAGGTACACAGGAGATGTGTTGCTTTCCATTCATTCATTCTGGACAAGAAAACTGCATCCTGTTGCCTGTTCCTACAGTGTTTAGGGAAACAGGAGCTTGCTTAGAATATTTGTAAATAATAGGGATTATACCAAAGAAATTCTTGGCCTATATAATCAATTTTCTCAAAGAAACAGTTTACCAAGATCTGTCATATTGGCCACAGTGGCAACAAGATTTTTTTTTTTTACCTTTTTTCATTGGAAAAAAGAGAGCAATAAGAAAAGGGATTTCCCCTCCAAAACAAAATGTTTTTCCTTTAAAAAAAATTAATCAAATATATACACTTCAAAGTAAAAGAAAAATCTAGAGTTATGACATGATCTTGGTGACATTGACATGATATTATTTTGGTGGTCTCCCAATCATGTTTCATTTTAGAGTCTGAAAGGGATCATTTTTTTCATCACTGTAGTATTTATTCTACCTTTTGCTGTATAGCCCTTCAGTGTCTTTTTCAAGGTTAATTGTCTTTGGCTCAAAAGGGGTTTTTTGATGCTAGCAGAAAGGTTTTTGCCATTTATATCCACAAGTCTTTCAGTTGGTAAGCTTAGTCAAAAGACAAAATTATTCTCCAGGCTTTCTATTTGGCTTCTTTTCTCCTCAGTCACTTCTCACTGCTTCTCTGAATGTAGACCTCTAGGATATGACTGTAATTGCATATCTCACAAAGTAGGTATTAACATACTCGGTAGATCTTAATGTGCAGTTGGTAGGAATGCACTTTCACAGGCTTTGTTTAACAAGTCACTGCAATGTTCCACAAAGTGTTATCTTGGAATTTTTTTCCAGAGCTATCCAAACTGATCCCTGATCATACAGGCCTCAGTACAACAAGGTATTTATGAGTATGCCTAACTTTAAGATGAAAGATAGGCACATGCTTAAATACCTTGCTGAACTGAAGCTGTAATGAAAGAATGTATTATAAAGTTGCAATAGGCTCTTAACTCTGAATTTCCTGACTTTTATACAACAAAAGCTCACCTTTAACCTTTCACTAAAGGGGATTTTTTATTTAATACCCCATGGGGTTAAAAGACAGATGCGCCTGTAGTAAGAAGAGATACATAAATGCTGTGCACATTGACAGCTCCTACCCTGGAATGTGGTTTACAGAAAAATGCTTCCATATGTCGAAGAAAGACTTCATATCTGCTTTTATTTTTTTAATATGTTCCAGACTGCAGAAAAGGACATATGACTCCTACCAAAGAGGCAGTTTAAGTAGCCATGCAACCTCTGATATATTTTTGACATACTGTAGTGCCTCTTTCTAACCATTACCCTAACCCAACCACCAGCAAGCAGGAAATGTGAGACCTATTAACCTTCCCTGCTGATTTTATTATTACAATTTACCACATGTGAATTTCTAATCTATGTGAAACTTCAATTAGCCTCTAACATCTATGCAGCACAGACAAGCTCTCTTGGCAAAACCGCAGCCAGATTCAGATCAATAAGGCAGCAGAGCAGATGGAGCCTAAACCATTCAAGATGAAATACATGCTAACTTTTGGAATTTCAGTATGAAAAAATAAACACGCTCTTAAAAAGTCAGATAACTAAAGTGAGATAATCTTTAAAACAGATTTTAAAATATATTAAAATTATTACATTCATTTCTAAATAATATTGTGTATTTAAATGGACATTATATATGTTGGGAATAAATTACAAAAATACTTGAGTTATAAATTTTTTCTTTCAAAATTTATAAGTAGAAGGCAGAGTACTATTCAGAAAAGGAAACAGATCCAAGGCACTGGACTCAGTTAACAATAATGTGACTGAAGTATATTTGCAGAATAATTATCTGCATAAAATAAATGATCTTTAAAGTGATGTTCATCTGACCCACTGCCTGTTTCCAACAGCAAAGAGTTAGGATGAGAAAGTAAAAAAGCTTCACTTGAGTCTTAATTACTGAACATAGAAGATTTAAGGGATGCCTGTACCATGATAGCAGACTGCTAAGTCACACCACTCAGGATGTAAGCCTTGCCACCTAGTCTTACTCTGCTCACCTGAACTGAGGTGGTAAATACAAACTGAAAGATGCTTCTGTCACCGTACTCAGAACCTGTGTTTCTCATGTCCTCACAAGCAGCAGCTTGGGGTGTCTTCAGGGCATCCTCATTTCCAGGGCTGTCATTGGCAGAGCAGGAGCATGTTGGCAGGGTTTATTTCCTCCCTGGCATGACTCATCATCACATTGCATCTGTGGCCAGGATATACCTTCAGTGCCCTGAGTAACATTTGAAACTCTGCTTGTAAGTGGAGAGCAAGATAAACTGATGGAGATTTCCAAGAGTTAACCAAAAGCAAGGTGATGGCTTGATCACAACCTAAAAAGACCAGCACAGGGAATTGATGTTTAAGTCAAAAAAGCTCTTTGGTTTAGCAGGAAAAGGTATAACAAAATCCTGGGTCTGAAAGTTGAAGTTAGGCAAATTCAGACCGGGACCAAATTTTTGCAGTGGGAAAAGTCAACTGTCAAAAGAGTAGTAGATTCTGTATTACTGATACATTTTACCATGAGTTTGCCTGGACTCAGCCAAACAGGAGACAATTAAAAGAAGGCCTGTGGCCAGTGCTGTGCAGAAGGATACAATAAACTAAATGGTCCCTCCCAGGTTTATAATCTATGAATCTGTAAAACCGGAAATTCTCTGATGCTAATTTTCCCCTCACTTATACTGCACCTATACTTGTATAGCTCTGTTTTCTTCAGTCTTATCACTTTTCATAAAGGAAGATGGATAGCCTGTCAGAGTCATTCCCTCCACTGCCATAGACTTTCTTTGTGACTGTGGGCAAGTTATTTAATTTCTATGTGCCCTAAATCCTTAATTGTAAATGAGTAACATATTTCCCCACATCACAGGTATGGTATTATAAATAATTAATGCTCATGAGGTTAACCCTTTAGCAAAGCTCCTAAATAAATATATTTACATAAATGGTAGCAGAATCAGTCACAAGGTATCATGTTCTTTTTAAATAACAACTCATTTTTCATCAGTCATTATTTCCCCATTGGAGAAAAGATCCAATATTAGGTAATACAGTTACCTGTGATATATTTTACTTCAAAAGCCCAAAGATCACACCAAACAACAACAGCAGCTGCTATTATAATATATTTCCATTAACCCCTATATATTTGGACTTGTGAGAACCACATCTTTGCACCTTCTAAATACAGAGATGGCCAAAGTTGATACAAAAATGGAAACAATACTCCCAGCAGGGGAAATGATGCTGAATGGAAACCAGCATGGGTTCGTCACAGGTAGATCCTACCTGACAAACCTTATAGCCTTTTATGACCATGTCACACACTGCCTTGACACAGGAGCGGAGGCTGATGTCATCTACCTGGATTTTAGGAAGGCCTTCGACACACTTTCGCATCCTATTCTCATAGGGAAGCTAAAGGGCTGTGGAGTGGACCCCTACACAGTCAAGTGGGTGGCTAACTGGCTTAGGGACTGCACCCAGAGAGTGGTCATTGACGGGTCATTTTCAACCTGGAAGGAGGTGGGCAGTGGGGTCCCACAGGGTTCAGTCCTTATTCGGTCAGTATTATTTAATATCTTCATCAGTGATTTGGACAAAGGTGTGTTGAGCACCCTCTCCAAGTTCACAAATGATACCAAATTATGGGGCAAAGTTAATACACCAGAGGACAGGGAGGGGTTATAGGCTGACCTGGACAGGTTAGATCAATGGGCGGAATGTAATAGGATGCAATTCAACAAAGATAAATGTAAGGTACCCCACCTAGGAAGGAGGAATCCCCAGCACACCTACAGGTTGGGGGATGTCCTCCTCAGCAGCTCAGAGGCCGAGAGAGATCCTGGAGTCATAGTTGACTCCAAGATGAACATGAGCCAGCAGTGCAACGAGGCTATCAACAAAGCCAATCGCACCTTGTTGTGTATTAGCAGATGCATGACCAACAGATTGAGGGGGTGATGCTCCCCCTCTATGCAGCACTAGTCAGGCCACAGTTGGAGTACTGTGTCCACTTTTGGGTGCCATACTTCAAGAGGAACAGGGAGGATCTGGAAAGGGTTCAGAGGAGGGCCACCCGCATGATTAGTGGTCACCATGAAAGACCCTATGAGGAGAGGTTGAGAGATCTGGATCTCTTCAGCCTATACAAAAGACGGCTGAGGGGTGACCTTGTGGCCGCCTATAAATTTATCAGGGGGGGACAGTAGGTAATTGAGGATGCACTGTTTACCAGAATGCCTCAGGGAGTAACTAGGAATAATGGGTGCAAACTAATGGAGAGTAAATTTAGGTTAGACATTAAAAAGAATATTTTTACAGTAAGGGTGGCCAGAGTCTGGAACAGGCTTCCAAGAGAGGTGGTACTATCACCGAACTTGGAGGTCTTCAAGAGGATGCTTGACAATCACCTGACTGGGGTTGTCTGACCTTGGTCCTCTTTCCTGCCAGGGGCAGGGGGTTGGACACAATGATCCATTGGGTCCCTTCCGACTCTATAATCTATGAATCTATGATACATGATCTTTTTCTATACAACAAATATGTTCCCTACAATACTATATTTTCTCTGATGTTCTAACATACTATTGAGCCCAGTAACATAGGAATTAATGTTTATTATCTGTATTGCAGTAGCACCTAGAGGCCCTAATCAGGGATGAATATCCTAATGTACTAGGCATGTCACACGCATGTCATAGAAGCCTTTCCCTGGCTTCAGCAGAAACTCACTGTCCACCTGGTTATGAAATAGGGCTTCAATAAAGGCACCATGGAAAGGGAAGAGCCTTGCATAGGGCAGGGTGAGAAAGCAGACAACATAGAAAAGGAAGTAAGTGTTCTAGAGATATCAGGAGGACAAGAGAGAGGGAAAGGAAACAGAGAAACAGCAAATCCCAGTTATGCTAGGAGAATTAGGAAGTCAAAGTGCAGGACAGTGCTTCCACCCTGTACACTAATTTTAGAATGTGGCTGGTGGTAAAGGATAATTAGGGTACCTAAGCCAATTGTGAAACAGGTTGTCGCTAAGACCCCTCAAATGCTCTCCAGCATTTCTTCACTTTCATATTCTTAGAGAAAACACATTGAGGGCTGACAACGTTTTCTAGTGTGCACTGGAAAGGGGTAATCTGCTTTTCAAACACTGCCCAGCCTGAGGGGAATCAAAGCCACATCAGCCATTTCCCATGGCAGTGCCCTAAACCAGCAAGCCCTACTTGTTGAAGAAGGACTGCAGGACTGCAATATTTGTGGAGCCAGAAGTAGCACAAACAAAAGGTAGCAAGACGGTGGGCTACTGAGGAGAGTACTCTCCTGGGAGGAGGAAACCTGTGTTCCAGTTCTCAGTCTCAATGCTCTCAAGCAGGCATTAGACTGTCCAGAACTTAGGTGGACTTTAGATACTTCCCAGCTCTGATCTGGATCACAGCAGAACTGAGTTGGCCCAGGTGTTTCATCTGGATAGCTTCTGAACATAAACTCAAGGCTAAGTCTAGGATCTTGGGGAACTTTTGGGGCTAAAATAGAGGCAGCCACTGCTTTTAAGCATTTACATAGTTTTTGAGGCCACTGGAATGGGGTCAGTCTTTTATGACTGAAGTGCCTGTATTCTATCTAAGTAACTTCTATGAGAGTGTTCTGGGTCTCACCCTCTATACACGTGCCTGATGCCTGCTCCAACTCATTCAAATTAAACCATGTCAGAGTAGACTCAGTTCTCCAAGTCTGCTAGAGTGCTCCAGCATCCTCGGCAGCATATGTATTCAGTGCCCTGTGCTTCAGTATGGCAGCAGGGGCACTTTAACATAGAATGAGCTTTAGTTAAAGCACCCCCTCCCCCACCATTTTGAAGCATGGGACTCTAAATACACAAGATGCTGTATACGCAAGATGGTGAATACACAGGTTGTGTGGGTCCTGAGATCTGGTCTAATTAAAGTGCCCCCCAACCCCCACCCACCGAGCAGGTGTAAAGATGCCTAGTGAACAGACACATTTTTCCAGTCAACACAACTACATCTACAATGTGGTCATATAGGATAAAGTAACTACAGTAATGATTGTGGCATTGCTCTACTGCCACTTCACGGCTTAGGAATAATTTGAATGCATTTCAAACAGTTCACAAAAGATCCCAAGACTTGGCTCAAATGCCAAGACTTTAGTGATACTCTCATCACTACTATATCACTGTACTGAGATGGTTCTCATATTACACTGACTTCTGCTCTTTAAATTTACGAAGTTAGGGAAAATAAATTAAAAAGTGTCATAATTACCATCTTTTTTCATGCAGTCAGACAACTGTATCATTAACATAACAAGAGCTGTATTATTGCTATTCATAAAGGCTGCTTCTAGCTGTGCTGATAATATGTTCAGTATTTAGTGACACAGATAAGCCAAAGAAACCTTTCAGTTGTAGTCTAATTTGACTGAATTAAAGTATTATGATGTTTTAATGTAGAATGTCATAAAGCATTTATCAGGTATTATTATCTCTATTTAAGATATTTTGCATTTTGTTCACAATTCCAAGTAATTTTGCCTGTATAAATTTCACACCTATTTTAATAAGATTTGTATGAGTGATTAGTACTCCATCTGTTAATAACTACAACACCAATGCTAAGTGGTGCTCATAACCTCCCTAAAGAGGGCCTATTGAATTTAAAAGTGGACTGTGTGCTGTAATATTCTTTGCTGAAGCTTATTTTGCAAATTAGATCAGTTTAAGCCAATTTTATCAACAGCTTTTATGCTGACATTATGAAAGCTAACATTTCTCAGGCCAACAGCAAACTTAACACATTTTGTAATAAGTCAAACATGACAGTTTTAAGTCAGATGATAACAGAAAAAAAATCATAGTTCAAGCCTTTTTGCATTCTTTAAAAGTCCCCTTTTATATTATTACATGCAACATATGGATAGTTCATAAAGAGACTGATTTGCTTATTGAATTAATGGACAAGATATTTATGTATGGTGACAGATTCACAATAGTTGAAAATTCATCCCATCACTGTCTTAATCTACTGAAATTTTAAGATTTAACTACTGATATAAACTGAATATATTATCAATTATCCTTGTTATTATCATTCTTGTAGTTGCTGCTGCTGCTCCTGCTGTTGTAGACTCTATGAGCTCCAGTCAGGGGCTGAGACAGCCAGTAGGTAACAGCTTCTCAGTGTTCAGTCACAGCAATGTTTTAACTTATACAGGACATAATTTTACAGCATAAAGCTATGCAGTGCTGCACCAGAAGAACAAAAGGGTTAGATCAACATGTAGAACAAATATTCCATGTTTTACTTTGAAAAGGCTTTGGTGCATTGGTGGATAAGCTGCCATTTTATTTTGATTTGTTTTTGTAATTTATGTTAGAGGTGCCTGGCACTCTGAATAGAAACCTTTCTTATCATTGTAGAAATTCAGCGAAATGAATATGTAAACACAGCTCAAGATTACAGGTACCTTTAGATAAGTGTTTGGGGCCAGATCAAAGGTCCATGGTTTACATTGTGAGTTTCCAATTGTTCACAGTGGTCTAGAATATATATATCTTTTTGTTTAAAAAATTAAAATACGTTTTAAGCAGATAACACAACAAATACATAGGCACACTATCTATATAACAATGAAAATGGTATAATGAATGCTTTTTAATAGCCGCTATCCTAATTACTGAGTAAGAACTCCTCATGTTCAAAAGCTTCTGTATCAGCCTTTTTTCTCTACTTTCTTATAGATTTTCCCTAAAATCTGTTTACCTTTGGGGTTCTTTCAGGGGCAGATCCAGGATTTGGCAAAGGGGGGGCGCAGGAACTCTAACCTGTGCTGTAGGGTTGACTGTGTCCCCCATTCCTGGCCTCCTTCACTGCCCCCGCAACCCACCCAAAAAGATGGTGCAAAAAGACGGTACCTGGGAACATCTTACAAAGCATGTAAGAATCCCTTACCTTCCCCTCAAAGGTGCGTCACTTCCACTGAACCCTGCCTGCTGCTATCCCAAGATGGGGAAGCTCCAAAGCTGCTCCTGCCCTCAGAATGCATGGAGGCCTAGAAAAGAGAAGACTTTGGGGGAATTTGGTGGCAGCTTACAAATATATCAGGGGAGAGCATCAGTGGCTAGGTGAATGACTATTCAACAAAGTGCCCCAGGGGAAAGCCAGGAGCAACAGTCATAAACTCCTAGAAGAAGGTTGCAGACGGGATACAAGGAAAAACTTCTTCACGATTCATGTGACCAGAATCTGAAATAGACTCCCAGTGGGGTGATGCAGGCACCTGCCCTGGATCTTCAAAAGGAGAGTGGAGGCACACCTTGTTGGGATTATTTGACCCCAGCAGCCTCTCCTGCACAAAGAAGAGGGGCTGGACCTGATGATCTCACAAGGTCTCTTCCAGCCCTAAACTTCTGTTAATCTATGAATCTGTGAGGGTGAGCTCAGCTAGGAACAGCAGCAGCAATGGGCAGAGTGTTGGGTTCCCCCACCATGCCTGGTTCCCCCGGAGGAAGCACAGGAAGAGGGGAACCTAGCTGAGTCCAGCCCTTATGCAGCCTGGCTGGTGCAGACAGGAGTAAACCAAAGACTGCGGCACTGGTGTCATCGGGAAGGCTTTGGCTTTCATGACCACAGTCCGCTCTTTGGCGAGAGAGGCAGCGAGCTGCTGGGAAGAGATGGCCTCCACCTCTTTTCTCTGGGCAGGAGGCTCTTCTCAGCCAGACTGGCTGACCTGCTCCACCGGGCTTTAAACTAAGCCTGCCAGGGGATGGGGGGACTACCACCCCTGCTGGCCCACTGAGCAAATTTTGCAAAGCCAGCAGGCCAAGGCACTTAAGGGAGCCCACCCCTATCCCAGCCTTAGAACAATCTGTGGGCTAGGCAAGGGTCCCCAAAGGGATACTTGCATGCCTGTACACAAATGCCAGGATCTTGGGGAATAAACAGGAGGAACTTGTCCTCCTGCTTAACACAAATAATTATGATACCATAGGAATAACGGAGACCTGGTGGGACTCCACCCATGACTGTGCCACAAGTATAGACAGCTATACCCTGTACAGGAGAGATCGAGTGGACAAAAGGAGCGGGGGCATAGCTCTCTATGTCAAGGAAATCTATGCATCCCTGCAAGCCAACATTGGCACCCAGGGTGGACAACACCAAACTTTGGGGTAAAGCATCCACACCTGAGGACAGGAGGGCAATCTAGGCTGACCTTGACAGACTCAGGAAATGGGTGGACAAGAACCTGATGGTCTTTAACACGGAAAAATGCAAAGTTCTCCACCTTGGGAAGAAAAACCTGCAGCATGCTTATAGGCTCAGCAGTGCTATGCTGGGTACCACTATGGATGAAAGGGACTTGGGGGGTCATGATTGATGAGGCCCTAAGGAACATGAACCATCAATT
>NW_017729026.1:24601298-24605608 GCF_001723915.1 Gavialis gangeticus
CCCACCCAAAAAGATGGTGCAAAAAGACGGTACCTGGGAACATCTTACAAAGCATGTAAGAATCCCTTACCTTCCCCTCAAAGGTGCGTCACTTCCACTGAACCCTGCCTGCTGCTATCCCAAGATGGGGAAGCTCCAAAGCTGCTCCTGCCCTCAGAATGCATGGAGGCCTAGAAAAGAGAAGACTTTGGGGGAATTTGGTGGCAGCTTACAAATATATCAGGGGAGAGCATCAGTGGCTAGGTGAATGACTATTCAACAAAGTGCCCCAGGGGAAAGCCAGGAGCAACAGTCATAAACTCCTAGAAGAAGGTTGCAGACGGGATACAAGGAAAAACTTCTTCACGATTCATGTGACCAGAATCTGAAATAGACTCCCAGTGGGGTGATGCAGGCACCTGCCCTGGATCTTCAAAAGGAGAGTGGAGGCACACCTTGTTGGGATTATTTGACCCCAGCAGCCTCTCCTGCACAAAGAAGAGGGGCTGGACCTGATGATCTCACAAGGTCTCTTCCAGCCCTAAACTTCTGTTAATCTATGAATCTGTGAGGGTGAGCTCAGCTAGGAACAGCAGCAGCAATGGGCAGAGTGTTGGGTTCCCCCACCATGCCTGGTTCCCCCGGAGGAAGCACAGGAAGAGGGGAACCTAGCTGAGTCCAGCCCTTATGCAGCCTGGCTGGTGCAGACAGGAGTAAACCAAAGACTGCGGCACTGGTGTCATCGGGAAGGCTTTGGCTTTCATGACCACAGTCCGCTCTTTGGCGAGAGAGGCAGCGAGCTGCTGGGAAGAGATGGCCTCCACCTCTTTTCTCTGGGCAGGAGGCTCTTCTCAGCCAGACTGGCTGACCTGCTCCACCGGGCTTTAAACTAAGCCTGCCAGGGGATGGGGGGACTACCACCCCTGCTGGCCCACTGAGCAAATTTTGCAAAGCCAGCAGGCCAAGGCACTTAAGGGAGCCCACCCCTATCCCAGCCTTAGAACAATCTGTGGGCTAGGCAAGGGTCCCCAAAGGGATACTTGCATGCCTGTACACAAATGCCAGGATCTTGGGGAATAAACAGGAGGAACTTGTCCTCCTGCTTAACACAAATAATTATGATACCATAGGAATAACGGAGACCTGGTGGGACTCCACCCATGACTGTGCCACAAGTATAGACAGCTATACCCTGTACAGGAGAGATCGAGTGGACAAAAGGAGCGGGGGCATAGCTCTCTATGTCAAGGAAATCTATGCATCCCTGCAAGCCAACATTGGCACCCAGGGTGGACAACACCAAACTTTGGGGTAAAGCATCCACACCTGAGGACAGGAGGGCAATCTAGGCTGACCTTGACAGACTCAGGAAATGGGTGGACAAGAACCTGATGGTCTTTAACACGGAAAAATGCAAAGTTCTCCACCTTGGGAAGAAAAACCTGCAGCATGCTTATAGGCTCAGCAGTGCTATGCTGGGTACCACTATGGATGAAAGGGACTTGGGGGGTCATGATTGATGAGGCCCTAAGGAACATGAACCATCAATTTGATGCTGCAGCTAGTAAAGTGAGCAAAACACTGGCTTGCATCCATAGATACTTCTCAAGCAAATCCCAGGAAGTCATTCTCCCATTGTACTCAGCCTTGGTGAGGCCGCAACTGGAGTATTGCATCCAATTTTGGGCTTCTGTTCGAAAAGGATGTGGAGAAGCTTGGGAGAGTCCAGAGGAGAGCCACATGCATGATCAAAGGTCAGGAAAACAGACCTTATGATGAGAGGCTGAAAGCTATGGGACTTTTCAGCCTGGAAAAGCACAGGCTCAGGGGTGATCTGGTGGCTGCCAATAAGTTTACTGGGGTTCTCATCAGAATCTGGGGGAACGTGTGTTCACTAAAGTGCCCCAAGGGATGACAAGGTTGAACAGTCACAAACTCCTCCATGACCAATTCAGGCTGGACATAAGGAAGAACTTCTTTACTGTCCGACCCCCAAGGTCTGGAATAGACTGCTGCTGGAGGTGGTTCAAGCACCTACTTTGAACGCCTTCAAGAGAAATGTGGATGTTTATCTTGCTGGGATCCTATGACCCCTGCTGACTTCCTGCCCCTGGGGCAGGGGGCTGGACTCGAAGATCTTCCAAGGTCCCTTCCAGCCCTAATGTCTACAAAATCTATGAGCAGCTTTGAAGCTTCCCTCACACTCAGACAGTGGAGAAAGCAGCAGTCATAGGTGAGGGAGGGCTATGTCTTTGAGCACAGAGCAGAAGGTGGGGATTTTTACTCATCATTTCTTTGGGGACTTAGAAGAAGGCTCCTACAGTGTGGTCCAGTCTGACAGGGATCACCCAGGCCACTTCTCCTTCTCTGAGTCCACCCCTGGGCTCTTTAAAGCTTTTGCTCTATGATGAATAAAATGGATCAAACATGCTGATGTATAAAGTTTCTAGTTTCTAAGACTTTTATTCTGTATTATTCATGTGTCATTAGCAAGAAGGGCCAAGGAGAACATAGAGGTAGGGAGTGTTTCCTTCTGTTTGCTCTGAGGAAGTTAGGAGCTCTACCCTGGGGGCAAAAGTGCATGCAGAGCTAGGCCCTATTGCCTGCCTCCTGGCAACCTGTACTATGTTTATTCTATGACCAACAAAGCAAAACCTGTCATGAAAACCAGGATCCTGAAACAGTAGTTTGTGGACACCTTTGTCATAGCCCCAATTTTGGAAAAGTTCTGATTTGGACTGAACTCTTCACATTGGGATCTAGGGGTTTGCACTATACCCATAAGCCAGAGTTTGGCTTGGGCCAAAAATTTTAGGGGCATCTCTTGCCAGTGACTTCATATCATCTGCACAGCAGTACAGACATGCCAATAGGAGGCACAGTAAGCAAACTGCTGCAGCTCAATGAAGTAGTCAGTTTGTACCATATTACAAAGTAGTGCCCCAGTTTGAGTCAACTTGCACTGCCGTGGCAGACATACGACCCGCTGACAAGCTTATTCCCTTGCACAGGTGCCCCAGGACAATGTGGGATTTTTTCCAGCAGAGGGTCAATCAGTGCCATTAGTAAACCTGGGCAACCACACAGAAACCAGTCAAGTTGCATTAACTTAACCTGACAGCAAAATTGAGGCCACTTTTCCTAATATGACTGCAGAAAAAAATTGAAAACAATAAGCAAATAAGCACTCAACTCAAAGTATTTCAAGTGTTTGATTTGACTGAAGAGTTAAATTTGTCTAACAGATGTTCTGGGCCTTTAAGGCAGACAATCCATTAGTATATGGCCCTCTTTCTGATTTCTGCAGTAAATGAGGGGGATTTTGAGAGCTCAGGTTCCAGGGGCTGATGGGAGGTTTAGACCATGCAGGGAGAACCTGAGGAACAATGGATTTTCCATGTCAAAGGCTAAGTCAAAATCTGACATAATGAAATTAGTTTGAATTGGAATGAAATAGAAACGCTTTTGGTCAGGGATATTCTAAAAATAAAACATTTGCATTTTTGCCTTAAGAAAAAGAGGTGGTGGCTTTTTTTTCCCCCCCAAAAACAAAATCCTTTGTTTCCCATTTAGGTTACTAAACTTTTGTTGTTTAACCAATGCTAACTCTTTTTCTTCAAATTTTGGTCAAATTTAAACCAAAAAGTCACTTAACCAAAAATTTTATTTTGAGAGTTCTTCAACATTTCTGAAGCAAAATTCTTTGTTGTAAAAACAGCAATAATGTAATGTTTCAATATTATCAAGCTTTTCCCTCCATTGAACCTATGTGCCCAATTTGACCTGAATTGGAAAAAAAAAAAAGAATGTATCTGGAACTCTTTTTTTTGAGAAATGGACTATTCACTGAATTAATTTCTAGTAGCTGAGTGAGAAGCAGGAATATATGTAGCTTCATTTCACATCACAGGAAAGGCTGGCATAAAAGCAAGACTTGTTAGGGAGTTAGATAAGCAGCTGATGGTCTAGATCAGTCCTGGCTAAGATACTGGGAAGAGTCTGGAAACTTGGAGGAGGAGAGTAAGAAAGACTTAATGCCAAGAGGGAAATTCAGAGTCAAGAAGGTGGCATTGGCATGCAAGCATAGCAGTGGAAAGACTACTTGATTTGATGTTGCTGCATTTTCCAGAACCTCTCAAACTAAACAACAGGGAGAGTACAGAGATCCCAAAGTAATATTTGATCTTCCACCATAGTAATTAGTGCAATGGAGTGAATTAATAATTATAAGGATTCACCGTTCCAATTTTATGTGGGTTTAGGTCAGAGTTTTCAGTGAGGTAGCTTATACTGGCGACTACGGGAATGGTGTTTCGAGGCGGGCTTCGGCT
>NW_017729026.1:24605619-24618424 GCF_001723915.1 Gavialis gangeticus
CTTCCGACCCTAGAAACTATGAAACTATGAAACTATACTTTAATCCCCCAAACCAATAAGGACATCAACAGATGACAACCTATCCATCACACATTTATGTGATAAAATGAAAATTATGCCATTTTCCCAATTGTTTACATCACATGGTAAATATAATCTGTGACAGAAGATGGAATTAAATTACATTTCAGTGCTTCACAGTAAGGTCCATTTAGTGGCTCTGGTATACCAAACTTGCTTGATTCGTAGTGATATGGACGGACCAGATTCTATCATCAGATTCTTCCATGCCAATCTTCAAAATACTGGAAGGGCCACCAGGCATCATTAGACACTTTGGTCATTCTGTTGCAGATATGTTCAGCATTATTATAATTCCTTCCTCCACATAATGCACTAACACAATAATTTTCCTTACAACAGCCTGACTTCTCTCTAGGGGTTATAATGTATGAACACTTCCTTCTAATAATAAACCTCTTGTATCCATGTGTTCTTTGATCTAATGCCTCCACTTGAGTACATACCAACACCTGGTCCTTGCTGGGGACTGGAGCAGAAATGATAATCAAAGGAGCTATGGATAATCAGTACAGAGAAAAAACAGCTTGGTGATGGGATGCATTTTCTTAATTTACTTCTCCAGTTTAGAGCGTGAATTGCAAAAGACAGGATAAGTCATCCAAGTAACAAAACCAGCAGGAAGAAAAAAAGATGAGTCTACTTTGTCTCTCTTTTTGTACATTGAAAGCACAATTATATACAAGGCTATCTTTCCTGGGGGCAGATTCAGGTGGGGTGCCATGATGTAGTACCATCCCCCTTTGTTTTCTGCTGTCAGGGTAGGGAGCAGGATCCCAGCCCCTCATCAGGGAAGTCAGCAAGGATCGGCTGTGCAGGAATTAGCAGGATTCCCCAAGGCATTCTTTGACACAGCACTGTCTATAGAGAGCTACTTCTGCTCTTCAGGCAGAGAAGAGTTTGGCTGTGATATTATGTGGACTGCCTGAGAGCTACAGCAGCCACAGCAGTACCTGACACAGCAGGGGTACCCTGAACTCCAGCTGCTGTGGCTGTGGTACTAGGGGTATAAAGCAAGGTGTGAGCTCTCCCAGCCCCGAGTCACAAAGGCAGAGCCCAAATCCACCCTGGTGCTAAAGCAGCAGCTGGAATGCAGGGAGTTCAGGACACTTCAGGTAACTGAGGTCAGTCTGGAGGTGCTGCTTGAGCCCCCAGGCTGCTGGGGACAACCGGGAGGGCCAGGCAGGGAACAGGCACAGGAAAGGTGAATCTGCCTGCCACTGCCACTGTCACTGTCCCTGACTGTGCTGGGCAGGGGGGGACCCCGAGAGACTCTCCTGCCCTGCTCCAGCCTGCAGCTGCCTCCAGCCTGCAGCTGGAACAGAGCAGGAGTGTCTCAGTGGGTGCCAGGCTCAGCTGGGGAGAGCAATAACAGCAGCAGTGGTGGTGGAGGTGTCTCTCTTGCCTGCCCATGCTCCCTTTCACTCCACCTCTCCCTGGTGTCCCCCACTGACCTGCCTCACCTTGCCCGCTCCCCATGTTGTGAGGGGCAGTGCCAGAGGCATCTATCATATCCCTCTTTTCCAAATCCTAGGTCTACCCATGATCACTTTGATCATTGGCTTTTAATGTCATAGATACTCAGTAGAAATGAATGGCAATAATGACAAGCATCATTTGGCCCAGAATTTAAAGAAAAATGCACCTTCTTCATCTTCTCACAAGATACCTACCTCCTTTTTTTTTTTTTGTGAGTCTTCTGCAGCGTGGTGCTATGGTTTATATTGCATCCAATTTTGGATCATAGAATGCTCCATTATCCATGGGGGCAGTAATTCTTACAATTTTATATGGATATTTCTTCCAAAACTTCTATCCTATATCCTCTTCAGTTGTTTGATTCCCAATGTGTCTGCAGTTGTTTGATTTTTTTTCCCAATATGCTTAATCACTAGCCCTTAGTATGCCTATTTCCCCTCACATATGGGGCTCTTTTCAAAGCCTGATTTGCTTGTTATGTTGTGAGAGAGTTAAATTCCACACACTGACTTACTGTAGTAAAGTTGATTCTTGTGACTTCATGAAGTGTTCATTGAGGCCACCGTTCAAAAATAAAACCAATAGATGCACACAAACCAAATTACACATCAAGCAAAAAAGAAAAATTGGTAGGCTGATCCACAATGGAAACAATGTAGTAATTCATGCAGACCTTCGGAAGGCTGCTTTAACTACTATCCACACAAGTTTTTGTTAAAAAACACTATGTAACTGGCCTTTAAAAATACAGGCCTCTTTCCACCTCCCCCACCCCGCCCCATCCTTCCCCAAAAAAGAGCAACAGCAATTGATACTCTTTTCTCTAAGGCACTAGCCAATTCTGCAAATGTGTCCTGACAGTGGGGTAAATTTTCAGCCTACACTGGATGGGATTAGGGGCAAAACTCCCATTAAAAATTATCTAAATTCCCTAATTCCCCTGCAAGCTGTGCTGAAAATGAACCCTGTTATGCCATTCCACATCAATTATGACACAATAATTGACCTGAAGCAATAGGTCTAATGCAACAATTCAGTGTCAGCCAGTTTCACACTGTGAAACAACAAGCCACAGTGAAAGTGATTTTTAAAGAGGTTTTATTTAAAGGGACAATTCAATCATAAAATAACATTTCCTTGTTGAAATTGTAAATCTGCTTAGGGTTTAACCCCTAAGGCTACTATAACTGTAGGAGATTAGGCACGTCATATTTTTTTCTATTGCATTCCATTTTGTTTACTGTTTGCACTTGACAATGCTTTGCATATAATCAGTCTTGCCATTTTGTTGCTCTTACCCAGCTGTTCTGAGGGTTTTGCAAGAGGGTGTTTATCATACAGTACAGCATGGAAGAAAATTACACTGAAAAGGCAGAAGTCAGGACTGCTTGTACACAACACGGGGGTTTAATTTGGTTTAGTTCTCCTTAAATTGAAACAGTGGGTTTTTAAAAACACCGCTTCAATTTAGGGAGAATTAAACCAAACTAAACCTCCGTGGTGTGCACACAAGGGTGGGGGCCTGATCCTTACTTGCCTCTGCGGCAGCAGGGATGGAGTGAGCTACCGGTGGGCCGAGTGGTCCCTGAGCTGCGTGGGAACCCCCCAGGCAGCACCCGTCTGCTGGCACCTGGCCTGGGCAGTCCTGGGGGGTGCCACAGACATGGAGGGAAGCACCATCCCCACCCTGCAGCCATGGAGGGAAGCACCGGCCCCCCACACAGCTCAGGCAGGCAGACGCAAGGGAGGAAAAAAAAAAGATCAATCTCACCACTTTTTTTTTCTTCTGGAGCCCCTGTCTGCACAGGCTGCCACCAGGTCCCAGAGCCCCTGAGCTGCGCAGGGCCCACCAAGCCCCAAGCACATTGGCTTCCAGCACCCCATGCACTGTTTCACTTTGTTAGGTAGTAGACTAAAACACCTCAGAGGTGTTTTATCTTGCTACGTACCAAAGTAATTTAAAGTGGAATATGTTGCTAAGCATGCATACAGCAATGCCGTTAAAGCAGAATATGCTGCCTAACGTGCAAACAGCAATGCTATTAAAGCAGTGCAAAAGGACATTTAAGCTGCTTTAAAGGTCACTTTTGTGGTGTGTACAAAGGACAAGGGTGTGCACAGTGGAAGGTGAACTGGGCCTGATGGTGTAAAAGGAGGTTTTTTCATCCCCCGCCCTCTCCAATCCCCATAAAACTATCAACAAGGACACAGGAAAAGCTTCACTAAAAAAAAAATTAAGATTTTTTTTAACTCTCTGGTGTTTGCTGTTTAAGGTTTCTCAGGGTAGTTTTCAATATAGTATCACAATATTTCAGATAACTGTTTTCAAAGAACTTCTAGCCCTTCATCCTCTGTAAAAATAATCTTTCAAAGACACATGCACTGCTTTTTCTACCCCCCCAAAAGGCTATTCCATCAGTGGAGTTCTGATTTCTAAATATTTGATGTTTTTCCTACTGTTGGGTTGGTTCTTCCGAAAGCATATTTCATGTCTTTCATTGACAAAAGAAGATAGAAAAACCAAAATCTCATGCTCAGCTTTTTCCTCCATCCTGGTGAAAGCCAAAAGGTGGAAATATGTGATGGATCCAACTTTGTTTCTTCTATAAAGAAATTAAATTATAGTTTTGACTATACTGTCACTTTCCATTTGTAATGTTTAGGGAAATAATTTCTCCTTCTGGCCACGTATCAAAGCACTATTTCCAAATACCTGTCAGCTACCAAATTAGATGGTTGTCCAACAGCATACTGTTCTTCTAGTGTTAGCACAAAGTGATGATAAAAACAGAGAGAGCTATTGCCACAGGCTTACAGATGGAAGTTTGCCTTAGGTTTCCTGCATAAGAGAATGAAATACTATTTATAAGAAACATTAACATTTTAATATTTTGAAGACAATAGAAATCTTCAAGGCTTTATTCTGTTATTCATTGTAATTTATGTACAGATAAGTGTGAATAGTCCATTAATTAGTTTATCAAACTTCAGCCCAAACAAAACTCTGATTATGAACACCTAGAAACTTCAGGCAGGTTTGATATTAGATTATGCCCTTCTTTTTTTTCCAAGTTAGCTAAATATAATGAAGTTAAATTAGATATTTAAAATTAGGAAACTAACAGTGTCAGGAAATCTTGATTATTATGAAAATAGCAGACACCAAGAATTAGAATATTTATTTTTGTTTAAAAAAATTGGATGGAGAAAAATGGTAGTTAAGAAACACCAAAGATCAAAGATCATGTTACTAAAAATATCAAATCATATTTTTCAGGGCAATTAAGGCCCATGGCACATGTTCTATTTCTAGTGCAATTAATGTGTTAATTTTTCCACAAACAGCAACGTACCACATCTTCACTGATTTTTATAGTGCCATAAAATGGCAAACTCGCCACAAAGATATTGTCAAAAAATGTGTAACATCTTTGCAGCTGGTTATATGGCATAATACACTGAACATACAGTATGTCCCATCATCCTGTTGCCAACAATCAACTGATTGTCAGCTCTGAGGCCTGGCCAGCCCCAGGTCTGGAACCTGGCCAAGGGCTGCCCTGGTCCTGATGTCAGGCTTATGGCACCCAAGAACTTTAAAAAGCATGGAAGCTGTTTCATGCTTGCTTTTTAAAGCACTAAGGCACTGTGAGCCCAACATCAGTGAAAGCTTTCCTGATGTTGGGCTTGTGGCACCCCAGATCTTTAAGAAGTGGGCATTCAGCTGGGCACTTCATCTGCATGTCCATTTTGTTGCATTCCCAAGGGCCTGTGGAAGTGACACCTGGGGATTGGGAAGCTTCTGGCTCCCCAGCTGCCACTTCCATGAGGATAGCAGATGCAGCTCTCCCACTGCTGTCCCCTGTCCCCCTTTCCCTGTTCCTTCACCCATGCTAGCAGCTGACAGTCACACTATTGGGGTTTGAGGAATACAAAGTCCTATTCCAGAACTGAACCTTACACACGTGGCATGGGATGCCGCACGATTTGGGGAATGGGGTATAAAGTTCCTCAGATCCCAATCATGCAAATACTCTAGCACCTGCCAATATCCTCAGTGAGACGAGGAACACAAAAAAAAGATTATCAAATTAAAAAAAAAATTCCCAGAGAAAGAAGAGCACAGCAAGCCAGAGTCATAACTAACCACTCTAAACCCAATCATCACAAATTAAGTTAAGCAAGGTTAAAAATCAAAGCAAATTAAATGCAATCAAGTAATCAGGGAAAAAAAGCATGACACGAGAAGTATTATTGGCTTGTTTCAGTCTCCCTATTTGCCTATCTACTAATAGCCAATGCGATTAAGCATTCTACTGTTGTTCCTCTGTGTTGTCTCTTGGTCACTGTAGTTGTCTGTGTACAAGTGTTTTGTCAAGGTGTTCCCACCCTCTTTCTGCAGGCTAGCCTGTCTCCTGTGCTGCCGCCAAACCCATGGTGCCCAGGCTCAGGCGGCATGGGGTTTCCAGATGACTGGGACAAGGAGCTGCCCACGTCCCTGCCCTCCCTGGAGGAGGCATCTCTGGGGAGGCACCCCACGGCCAATCCCCCCACAAGCTAGTGCTGTGCCCCAAGTGTGCCCCTGATGCGTGTGTCCCAGGTGCTATGCAAGGAGCTGTTTGCATGTACCAAGGGGTGACCGACCAACTACGCCCTACTGCTGCTGATCGCCCTGGTGCCCTGGTTCACCTGCACTCCTGGCAGGAGACCCTGAGCTTTGACAAATCAGGGGCCAAGCCCAGGCTGCCCCACAACCTTGGCTACCACCTGGAGGGCTACCTGTGGCTGCACTA
Organism: Gavialis gangeticus; assembly: GCF_001723915.1. Taxonomy (NCBI): domain Eukaryota; kingdom Metazoa; phylum Chordata; order Crocodylia; family Gavialidae; genus Gavialis; species Gavialis gangeticus. Next base: position 24,611,973 of record NW_017729026.1, read on the forward strand.
CACATCCTTTCCCCCTGCAGCTGAGGAGGACATCGCCACTGGCATTGACACATTCCTCAATGTATGAGAGGCCTGTGCCCACCTAGCTGTGGGGGTGTGGGCTGCTCAGTAAAGTTTTGCATTGTCTCCCACCTCCTTGCATGCTGCGGGGCAGGGGGGAACCCAAGACCAAGGGAGGCCAGGCAGAGGTGGGGGACTGGGGTGGGGAGGCCCTATTCCCAGTGTGGGGCTTACCACATGACTGGGGCTGGCATGGTTGGCAGCTCCACTCAGTCCCAGCTGGCAGTGACAGGCTGCAGCTCTAGGCAGTAGAGCTCATTGGAAGGCAGGGAGCTTTGTGCATTGCCTGAGGGGGGCCCCACTCAGGGAAGAGCTGGTGCTACTGGCTGCTGTCGGTGTCATGTTCAGTCATGCCTCATGGCTGTGGATGATGCTGCAAAGCTGTCGGGGCAGGCACTGCCCCAGGCTCCCCGAGCTGTTGGTGGAGGCTTGGCTGAGGAGCTTGGCAAGACAGTCTGCTGCAGGTCTGAAGGGCTCTCCTCCAGTGCCATGTCACTGTGAGTGCCAGGCTGGTGCAGGGGCTTAGGCAGGGTGCCCATGCTGTTATACACAGCACGGTTGTGATCTGGGTTTGAGGCTCAAGGATGGCTGTCAGTTGCTAAATAAAGGGCGTGGACTTGCAGACACTCCCTAACCAGTGATTATGGTCGGTCATGATGTTACAAAGAGAAGTCATATTTTTAATTAACACAGCCAATCAGCTGAGCTGTACTCTTAAAAACCTCTCTGCTGTTTAGTATGGTAGGCAATAAGCTATAATTAAATGGCATCACCCTGTTGGCTCTGGATGTAGGACCCAGAGGCCTTGTTCCAGGGTTGGGGGGACCCACCCTCAGACCAACCACAACCCTTCCATTCGATAATAGGCAATTTTACTGATACACAGTGATAACAGACAAGAAACAATACAAACAATCAAGCAATCCTGTATGTCTACCAAATCCTAGGGCTGTCATCAGAGTCACAGTACATCTGGCCAGGATGCAATTTTCATTCTGAGGCTCTCTCTTAGGTGTCAAATGTCAGCAGCCTGAAGGTAGAATGCCAATGCCCACATTCCTCCCTCCCTCCAGTGGGGTGGATGAGATGGACTGGTGGTGTGCCCTCTGTCCACGGTGGCCTCAGGGATGGGGACCAGGACCCTTCTCAGGAACCTTCTCAAGGAGGAGAATGGGGAGGAGGAGGAGGAGCCCAGGTAGAGGATGAAGAGGGACCCAGGGAGGGACGAGGAGGAGGAGGGACTGGGGAGGAAGGACCCCTTATTACTCTCAAGTCTCTGCTTTTGTATCCTTCCCTCTTGATGAGTCCTGATCCATGGCTGTTGCTGGTTGGTCTCTCTGTGTTTGTCACACTGTTCATGTCCTGTGTTGTCAAAACATCCCAAGCCCATCACATGTGCACAGACTAATTTGGTCTTTCCAGGCCTTCTCCTAATTCTGTCTGTTCCCCCAAAACTGGGACTCAGCCCCCACCCACTCTAGGGCCTTGTTAGCTGGTGACACCTTTCATCCCTGTTTGAGGCTGTTTGGTGAATGCTGAATGCTGTGGAGCTAGGCCTTCCTGAAGCCTTCGAGAGTCCTGAGCATGGTGACTTACCTGTGAACAGTCTAGTAGCTCGTAGAGTTAGGCAACAGTCCCCTCAATTACAGCTTTACTGTGGAGTGATTACTGTCACTCCCTTAAACCTGGAGAGCAGATCTGACCCCCAGATCTCGGCCTCTTTCTCTTCTAACAGGATTGTCAAAAGGATGGGTTCTTAGAGTTTAGTTAGTGCACTGTGCTGTGTTAGTAGTTCTAAAGGGATAGTTTATAACAGTTCTTCAAGTGGGCACCTTCACAGTGGTGAATGTTTGTATATAGTTAGTTAATCATGTCTGTGCACTGTGGATTTTGTTGTTACTCCTTATCTGACTTAATAAATGGGATTTTTTTAGTTTGTCTTCAGTGTGTGTTGTGATTTTGGTTACCCCTTTGGGGACACAAGGGTGGCTACACTCGAAGAAGCATTTTGTGTAATTTTGGACCTCCAATAGATCCTTGGGCTGTTGGCTTAGAAATTATATTTAAAGGTTTGCTTTTTGGGAATTGGCCTGTATGCATTAGAGTGGTTTAGAATGGGCAACAGGGGTTAAGTGATTTCTAAAAAGCCCATGTTTCACATACACAGTTTCACACAGCCTGTGAACCAAACAGGCTGTCTAACACAAAAAAGCCAATGGATATACACACAGCCTGGGAAAGAGGAGGTCATATACCACACTGTTACATAACATGAGATAAAGGTGTCACCAGTTAACAAGGCCTATATAAGCAATCTCAAAAACTTCAATGAAGCTACCCAGGCACACGTATAAAGTTAAGCATTTTCATAAGTCTTTATAGATTTGGGGCCAAAATTCAACCAGTTTTTACCAATTTATTGTAGCACAAGGCCAGGACATGATCCAATGAAGTCAATGACAGAATTCCCAGTGCTTTCAATGGTTGCAGATCCAGATCCAATGATATTGCAATGCATTAAAAACAACTATCAAATAAATAATATTAATTGTATTTGGTTGTCAAACTAAAAGAAATATAACCATGCTGCTGATACAGTGGATGAGGAGTCAAGAGATACAGATTCATTTTCCAGCTCTTTCACATAAATCTCTGTAAGCTTCAGCAATGCCTTTGTGCTTTCCTTCCTCATGTTTTAAATTAGGAAAACGGTAATTCCTTTTTCTAGAGACTGGGCAGTTCCACATGAGAGGCTACATCAGTGGAGCAATGCACTATGGTAGCATCAGTGGACACAAACCGTGATGACAATGCTACATTGCCATCGCAACTAGCTACCTTGGTATAGTGTGTCACTACGGCGACATAACTGCTAAAAATAACTGTGCACCGCCAAGAAGGTGAAGTAATGCGTTACTGTGCCATATGGCCCTTAACGCCTGTTACTGCGCCATCATTTAGTACTTCCTAAACCAAGTACTAAATGACAGCACAGTAACAACTGTGCCATGAGGGATACGTGTAGATGTCACCACAGTGTAACCCTTTAGGAAAGCACAGCTCCATTTTTGGTGTAAATTTTCACCTGGGAGCTTTATTGAGGTTTATATGAACTTGACCTTAACCTCTGCCTCTGCCTTTGACTGAGCCTCTATACAGCTTCATAGGAACCACAATTTTAGGCCCCTCATTAAACCAAAAGCAGATGTAAATTAGATTTGAGTGTTGAGAATTGGTGCAGGGAAGACTTCTGCACCCATTCAGGCAAATGTCCTCAAAACAATGCATCTCCACCTCCATAGAACTGATGTAACAATTTTTCTATAGACACAGGGCTTGAATCTCATTTACACCAAGATCCTATTGCACAACCCTGTACAGACCTTAAAATGGACATATATTGCCTTAACATTCACTTTAACCGAAGTTTCAAAAAGATAATCAGCTTCCTAGTTACTATATTGCACAATAGGGCTGTGATCCTAATCAGAAGAAATACCTATTGAAAGTCATACTAAATTAGAGGAAAGGATCTATTATCAATAATTTATTTTCATTCCTGTTTTTATAGTTTCATTTCATCTGTATAGACCGGTAGGAATTAGAAATGTATGTACTGTTTTATTGCACAGATTAACTATATATTAAGGCTTTATAGTTTGGGGAAGGGCTTTAAAAACCTCAGTAAAGCTTTTTGTATGGCTCTTATATGTCAAACAAGGATTTAAATCATTTTGGTAGCCATTCTTGCAATCTAATTTGACAGAGCAAGGGAAGTTGCTTGCATGCAGCTTAAACAAAGGTAGTGGAATATGAGATTTCTCCCTTTCTGTCAGCACAAAGATTCTACCAAAAGGAAGATCCTTCTAAATTTATCATGTCTCAATAATCTAAACTATCGTTTTATTTATACAGGTTTCCCTCACTTTTTGCAGTACATGTGTCCCTGTAACAGCAGGGAGATGGAACCCTGTCCGGATTCTTGGGTTCTCCCAGCTGGGAGGCAGAACACAGGTGTTTTGTGCCATGGTCAGTGCTGAGTCATGAGCAGCTATGTGGCTTCTGGCCCCAGGTGGGAGAAAGGGTCCAGACAGGGAACTTACCATAGGTTCTCTGGTGTTTCCCTTGTCTACAGGCTCTGCATTTGTACACAGCAGGCCCAGTCATGGAGCCCAAGCTGCCAGATCCAAGATGATCACCTGAACACCTTTATAGCACCAAAGACATAACACAGACAGTGCCAGTGACATGAGGACCAATCGGGACCATACATGTGGGAAGTTGGAATGGACAGGTTGGCAACTGCTTGTACCCATGACGTTGTGGTATTTGAATGAGACACCCAGGCCCAGAAGCATGCTGCAAAGGTCCAAGAATGAGGTCTATGGATGGCTAGCTGCTCTCTGAGGTAGGTTGCATAGGCCACTACAGAGCTAAGAGAGTTGCAGTGCCAGGATAAGGAGTTTCTGCATACGATCAAAGATCATTTGGGATCCAGCTAAGATACTGCTGAGTGGCATCAGTGCCACCTGTTGCAGCGAAAGTGGTGCTCCCCCGGTATAGAGCATCTCACTTCCATGTGTGGCATTCCCTTTGCCACCCATGGGGGCTCAATAAACACCGTCCTCCCTCCTCAATGTCATGCCATCTGTTGCAGCCAGTCTTTCCCCAATCTCTCATTGTTAAATGAGAAGAAGATTCCAAGTTCTGGAGTGGGTAACATTCCACAGTATTTGTTTAATAAACACACTAAGGCTAGGGACAGACATTATACGTGGACCAGTTTAAGTGATCATAAGCTGGTTTAAACCTGTAACAGAACATAAGTTCAGTACACCTTACTAAAATGGCTGAAACTGGTTTAAGATAAATCTGGTTGAATGCAATATTTGGGTCAAACCAGTTTATGCTATCTCTGTCCTAGACCCCTTCTTGGTTTAAGTTAAACCAGAGTTCCCCAGCATCCCAGATGCTTTGCAGTCCTGGGCAGAGCTGTGCTGTCTGCTCCGGAGAGCAAGGCTGACTCCACCCTTCTGCTCTAGCCAGAGCTTGGGCCGAGACTGCAGGCACAGCAGAGTCTGCCTGGCTTTCCCCTGCCCCACTACCCACTTGCTGCTCACTGCTACAGCAGGGATCCCCCCTGCTCCCTACTATCTCCCACAGCACAGACCTCAGTCCCACAGACCCTCAGCATGTGGTATGCTAGGTAATACTGAGAGATCCCTGTTTGTGTATGTCTCCAATTTCACTGGGACAGATAGACAAAACGGTGTCCACTTAGGGTTTTTTGGAGATAATCAACAGGCAATTTCCCTCCATTCATTTCTTGGAAAAAGCTGTTTAAGAAGAGCTTACACTAGTGAGGGAAGCTTTTGTTTTGTTGATGGGATGATAAACACTGTGTTATCAGCTCCCTGCTGGCTCCCTCACCAAGTTTGCAGACAGTATGAAGAAGCAGGGAGAGGGAGATTGAAGTTCAGTATCATCAACAGATACATGCACTGCACATCCCCCACCCCACCCTTTGCCTCAGAGTGCTAGCCAGGGGGCTGGGGGTTGGCAACACTCCCGCCCCTTTAGCAGCAAGTGGGGAAAAGCCTGGAACTGTTCAGGCAGGGTGGGGGTTTAAACGCCTCCCTAATCAGAGCATCCCGCTAGGGCCTGCCCCCCCCCCCCAGCTCAGTACTGTGTTAAGGAAGGGAGGGCTTCTCCAGCACTCCCTGACTTCTAGCCTGAGCCACTAAAGGCATGTGCCTACATTTCTTCAGTCCAGAGGGAATGTCGGCACAGTATCAAACTGATTCAACCTAAGCAGGTTAGACTAACCTGAAAAGATTGAATCAATTCAAGCTCAGGCCTTTTGAATATCTGTCCCTAGCCTAAAAGTTTGGCTGCTTCATCATTTGATTAACATGAGGCATGTCTCTTCCTTGTACTGCGTTCCCCCACACCCCAGTGTGTGTGGGAGGATTTAGGAGGGAGAGGGGAAGGGAGACAATGTGGGTTGTGGGCAGCGGTGCCTGGGATGCAGGGCTGAGAACCATAGCCTGGTGCCAGGGTGCCAGGGTAGGGGTACTCAAAGCCCTTCACCCCATTCATCCAGGGAAGGCTCCTGGTCCATGTGGATAAGAAGCTAGTCAGCCAAGGCTTTGCAGATCTGGATAGCCTACCACCAAGATCAGCAAGGACAGGCAGAATACAGGCATCTGGGACACATGCACATGTGCACTTGCACACATGCATGCACATGCACACACACACACACAACCCAGGTGCCTGAGATGGACTCACACCAGCCCACACAAACACAGAATCCAAGCATCCTAAATACACACACACACACACACACACACACACACACACACACACACACACACACACACACACCACCA
>NW_017729026.1:24618656-24631012 GCF_001723915.1 Gavialis gangeticus
CACACACACACACACACACACACACACACACACACACACACACACACACACACACACACACACACAGGTGTCCAGGACTACACACATGCACACTTTCTTGGTGGGCACAGGGTACATGGAGTGGGCTTGTGGGTGGTTTGTGGCCATGAGAGAACATGCCATGATGAGTCACTGCCTTGTCATGTCCAGGCGGGTGACTGATATTCCTGCCAGCCAATCAAGGGTGGCTCAGCCATTCGACTCCACTTGGGAGTCTTTGGCAGCCCAGGGATCCCACAGGCACACTAGAAGACATAGGCTGTGTAGGGAGGCTTTGAATCCCCACGTCCACCCCACCTCCCCACAAAGGCTAACGTGTGCTCTGCTTCCTATCTAACCTTGAGTGCTTAAAGCTTGAAAGTTAGAGCACTTCCATCATGGGCTTCTTGAACACCTGTACTTAGCCTAAAGTAATACACAGCAGGAAGTGACAATTGATTCTCTATCCCCTGCAGCATTGAACAGAAAACCCCCCAAAACTATCACTGTAAGTCAGTGTCACCTAAAATTTTTACTAATTGAATTTATGAAGAAAATTCTACTATATTTCATAGTGCATCAGATCAGGAATGCTTTTTGCCCTTCGCAATACCCAGTCTATAAATAAAAAGTAAAGATATTTATACTGATTTGTTTCCATGGCAAAGTAAAAGCCCCTCTTGGGTTTCCAAGGCAATGTGCAGCAGAGTAGCAAATCAGGAAAATACAGGAGATGCTTAGCATGCAGTAGATTTAGGAAACAGTACTAGCAGTCAAATAGACATGTGCTATTTATATAAATAGTGATCTGAGAAATAGTAAGCTGTAATGGAAAATATCTCTAATACATTTTTATTCCTTTTTGTCATTAAACAAATTTGAGCAGAAATACTATAGAAATGCATTTTGTACATTAGAACTATTCCCACTTTATAATGGATTACCACTATTCTCACTTAATTCAGTTGGACAATGGGGGTGAAGTTCACTTTAGTAAATGTGAAACTGCCTTGAGTGATTTTAAGGACCTAATGAAAAAAATGAAACTTAAAGGACTTCCAAACTACTTGTATAAGTATCAAATACATAGGATAATGTGGGTAAAGGAAGAGCTAGTCTGAACTCTTGTATTTTATGATTTCTGTCATATGTAGTAGGCTAGTAAAGAGACCTACCATAAGGGACAGCCTCTTGTCCATGTTTAAGAGTTGGTTGGAATAATATCATTGCCAGTGCACCCTGTCTTCTGTATATGGGCACCATAGCAGTCTCTGAAAGGGTCTTAGGGAGAAAAAAGTGATGTGTGTCTGATAACCTGTAAATCTGCCCCTTAATCAATTCATGATTGGGGTCTTATGCTGCACCCAAGCTGCACTCAGCAGAGCTCTGAATTGGAAAAAATGGTCTCAATCTTAGGTGAACAATTGAGAGTTGCTTCAGTCTCTGATATAAACTAGCGCAGACATATTTTAGAAGGCACAAACTTAGAACAAAACCTTGGTCTTGTTCAGGAAAGCATGCAATATTTGATCCCATGCTCTTTTGATTCCATTTGTTCTTGATGTTTAGCTGGAAAACTTCCAAAATCAGATTTTCTCATAGGACTGACCAATCCTGGTTCAGCCAAATACGCTACAATAAAAAGTCTCATTCAGTTGTGGAATGTTAGTACTTAACCAGAAGACCCAAACTGAGGAAAGCATTTTATTTTTAAAATTAGATAACATTTTAGAAGCCTTTGGTTCGCTTAGAATTTTGGATGAACATTGTGGTGCTTCTTTCTTTGGGTGAACCAGTTAAGCAGGAAGCTCACATGAATTACTCTCCAAATTCTGAAAATCCCCATACAGTCTATGACCTGGTATAGCATCTGCTGCCTCCAGATTCCTATAAAACAGCACATACATGCGCACACACACACACACACACACACACACACACACACACACACACACACACACACACACACACACACACACACACACACACACACACACACACACACACACACACACACACACACACACACACACACACACACACACACACACACACACACACAAATTATAAAAATAGAAAGAAGACAACCATGAGATACCTCAGAAATTTAATATTCAGGCTAATACTGGTTTTCTGGTGTTCTACCATTACCTTAACGTATTTGCCACTTGGGTTAGATGTTTGCAAATCTTTCCCTTTCAAAGTTTGCAAATTACAAATGCAAATTAGGTTACAGTTTGAGATTCTTGTTATTTGTGTCCATGTACTCCAGAAATTATATTTGAAAGCAATGTGCTGTTGAATTGCTTGATAAAATTCATATCAGTAGCACTTGTAATTTTTGGCAAAACATTTAAAACAGTGTCTGTATGCTTGGGTAAACTGTGTCTGTGTGTGTGAAAGAGAGAGAGAGAGTTTTTGAGTGCAAAGGAATAGCACATTTCAGCAACCTGGGATGTCTATCTCATTATTTTGAAAATGTTTTTTCATGCTCATAACAAAAAACAAGCATTTCTAATTGACAAATAAACAAGGAAAACACCTCTCATCTTGGAAAGATATATACCTGTTTATGCTAATGAATGAAAGCAAAGTTCCATCTGGTGATTTCCACTATAAACTGAGTGAAAATCAGCTCAAAGTTACAGTAGAGTTGAAAGAGTGTTGCTGATGAATATGTATATATTTTTCAAACAGTTGGGGATCATAAGTTAGTATAGTAGATGCTGAAAACTGCTAATTATCATAAGCAGGAAACCTTGATTTATGTGTGTTCAAAAGCAAAGCTTTCTGATAATAATCCTACCAGATCCCAACAGAAAAATATGCAATGATCTAGGTCTCATAGGTATATGCGCTATGTAAAACTACAGGGAGAAATTTACGTTTTCATTCAATTTCACGTACATTTTGTCACAAGATCAATAAGTTTCTTTACACAAAAGTCAATTAGTAGACAGCATCCTGTTAGACTCCATTATAAGTACCTCCCAAAATCGATATTTTTCTCTTTTGAAGGAGGCTGAGAATGTTCTACAAAAGCAAAACCCCAACCAGACAGCAATTATGCCCTCATTTATAAACATTCAACTCTACTAAAGGCAGGGTGGAACGAGCTGATAGTTACACGAGGCCATCCAATTGGTGGCCTGTGGGCAGCATGTGGCCTGCAAGGGGTTAATTTGTAGCCCCCAGGCTGCCACCAGCCACCACTTCCCCTATCATTCTATCTGCAGTAGCAGCCAGGGGCTCTGGACTCCCTGTCCGTCCCCTGGTTCCTGCTTCCTGTCTACCCAGGGGTTAGGGTGGTGCAGCCTTTGGTACCAGGGGAGCCCACAGACCAGGATGCCCATGGTGCAGAAGCCAGGGGAGCTGAGAGTGAGGCCAAGGTGTCTGCATTCATGGTGCTGCTGGAGAGGCATGTCCACGTGGTATGTGGCCAATGACCTCTCTTGGTGTGGCCCCTGGCCACTTAGAAAATGCACAGCCTTGACTTAGAATATGACACAAAGTTTTCTCTCGCTCTTCCATGTACGATTAGAAGTATGAAGGGCTATATTGTTTTATTTTACTTCCAGTTCACCTGGTTATTAATTCTCTGACTGACTTAGGAATAATTCAGGTAATCTCACTGACACTGGGAAAATAGAGCGTCATTTTATTCTATCTGCCACTTGTAAAAATGTGTATTAAATGCTATACATTTACACAAAGCCTTGGTTTGATCTCATCCATGGAAAGCACAGTTTCTATATCATGGTATGTCATTTCAGGAAGAAGGATCCACTGTGGCTTTAAAGTATTGGTAAACACTGTCCCAAAAAGAACTCCAATGGGTACAGTGCTTTGAGAGAGTGCAGCATGCATTTTCCCTGTGCAAAACTGGCCAATGCAAAAACAACCTGGGACTATAGCTCTACCTCCTCTGTAGCTTTTATTTGGCCCTCAAACAACAGTGTACCTTACATCCCTTTTGTACACCAGTATAAATTATACAGGGAGCTGGAGTAGGCAGATGTGCAGCTATCTGGGGATAGCTGCATGCAGTGAAGACAGAATCTTGTTTTACATTATGAGCCTACATGGCAGTTACCAAGTAGTTTCACTGCTGGTCTTGGCACTTATACAAATTTCTAATTTTATTCCACAAGCATCCATATAATAACTGAATGTGCACAGTAAGCTGCACGTTGGTCAGGCATCTATGTGGCTCTGTGTGTGTATGAGTCCTGAAAATGTTGTCAGGCAAGAAACAATGCCTTGAATGGGGCAGGTGTCAAGGGAGGAGGCCACTCCAGTGTTTTAACACCACAGTTCAGTGCTTAGGGAACTTGTAAGGAACCCAGGTTTTAGAACCTCCCTCACCCATAGGGGTTTTAAATTTTGACCTCTGTCATTTCCTAGCACAGTTCTTGAACCACCTAAGAGGAGACTGAAGGAGCTGGGCAATAGGAGACAGTCCCTTAGTTAGGAAGCTAGCTAGATAACTAAGGGGACCTATATATGAGCAGCAGGGCTGCTCCGAGATGCTATTGTAATTATAACACATCGGAGCAGATTTGGTTGATAGTCTTCTGCAACATGGTAATTACCAAGCTTCAGCAGACTCCAACATCTTATGTATCAGCATCCCCAAGCTGAAAAATTTTCACGAGGCTTTAAAGGGCCCCACTGCCATTTTTCAGCATGGGACGTTGAAACATGAGACCATTAAAGCTCTAAGTGTTTTAATTAGAGCAGCTCTTGGAGCACATGTATAAATCCCCTAAGGGTCTTCAGAGATTGCCTACTGCTCCACAATTAAAGTTTGTTGTTTAGTTCTTATTCATGTATGAATGTGTTTACTGAACCTGGTGATCGCTACTGAGCGTAGTGCATAGTTTCTCCCCACTGAGTGAGAGGACCTGGGCTAGAACTTATGGCCCCCCTCATTTCCAGTGATAACTACATTAAGTTCAGGTTAAAGCATCACATCCTCTCTGTTCAGTCCTGAATACAGCTGGTGCAATATCCATTTTTTGTTAAAAGTCCACTGGGAAGAGAAAATACCACGGAAGTGAGAGTCTTTCCTAATCTTGAGGCTATTCAAAGCCACCACTCCCGCATCTCAGAGTGTGCTAATCCCCTCCAGCCCTCCCACTGAAATTTATCTACTGAGTAGAAAAATCGACAGGATTCAGGCCCAGGCCTTTTATGGGATGTAATTCAGAATGACAGACATATGGAGTGGTCTAGAGATCTGATATTTGCAAAACAAATTATTCAGGTTCCTTTCTCTCATTGGAGACAGGAAGAACAAAATAATATGGAAAAAAGCTCCAGACTAAGAGACCTGACAAAAGTTGGAAGACTGTAAACCATTTTAAAGTAGAAAAAAAAAGTGAAAAAGGAACATAACTTTATAATACATTGTTTTTAAGGTCCTCCCATTTGTGGACCAGGGAGAAGTCTGGGGTTCCAGTCCATGATCCCACCACGCTGCATGAATTTTATCAAAAAGTTTTTGTTCCATAGCTGTCCAGCTTCAACAGGAAGGAACTTCCAGAGTACATGCTAGCCTGGTAGTTAGGCTGGGAAAAAAGTAAATTTGAACCCCTTCAGTTTATGAGGGAAGAGAACTATAGATTCACACTGTCTGGGTGCTTTAACCTATTAACATTAAGTGGAGTGTCAGCACTTAGGAGTGAGGTTCTGATCCCAATAGAAATTCGACTGCACAAGGGGGGAATGCAACTCAAAGGGGGGTGGGAAGTTATGAGCAGGTTTTATAACAAAAGTGATGTAAAAAAAACCACAAGTGGGATATCCAGTGGAAAAGTTTGGGAACCACTACTTAAGCACTTAGATATTCTATAAAACCAGGTAACAGTACCAGCATCAGGGGCTGTATCTTAAAAGAAAGCAGTTGCTATATTATTTTGTAAGGGACCTCAATTTCTCTAGTGCAGGGGCTGTCAACCAGGAGTATGGGTATCCCTGGGGGTACTTGGAAAGGGGCTAGGGGTTATATGTAGGCAGAGAGGGACAGAGCACTGCCACCTACCACCCTGTGCCACCATGTTCCAGGTGGAGGGGGCAAGGGCAGCAGCTCCCCTCTGTGGGCCTCACAGGCACCACCTGGCCAGCCAGATGTGGGGGGGGGGACTTGCATGTAGTGGCTGCTGCCACCGCATGCAAGCCCCCCCTGCTCCAGGTCCAGTTGTGGCTGCCCTCCCCCACCTCACATCCCATCACCACCAACCCTTGCCCCCCACTCTGCCAGAAGTGTACCCAGAAGGTACAACTTTAAAAAAGGTTGAAAACCCCTGCTCTAATGTATGGTGAACATGCTCTGAGAAGGCCAACCAGATCACCACCCCCCCCCCATAAGATTTATGGAGAGAACTAGTTTCTGCATCCTAGTTCCTAGATCCCCATTGGTGTTATCTAGGAGGTAAGTACCAAGCTGCTTAAGCTGGAAAAGAACTGGCTCCATACAGGACTAATTTTAGGCTCCTGAGGAAATTTAACATCAAATAGGAACTCATCTAATGAGATTAAGGTTAAAGACAAGTGTTCATTTCCAGGAAGAAGGAATTTCCAGGAAATCTGGAGAACCATCAAAATGTAGCAAGAAATGCACATGCAGGCATTCAAGTGCCTGATATCCTGGAGTGCCTCAGAGCATGGTGAGAACTGTGCTACTCGTGCCCTGTGTACAGGGGGCTGGTATGCAGATATTTCAGCATGCTTTGTGGGGAGGGCCCTATCTACAGAGGTTCCTGAAAACAGCCACATAAAAAGAAAACCACCTATTGGCTGGCAGCTCAAAGAACCACACCCACAAGCAAATATTTCCTTGCCTCCCCACCCCCACCTCATTCTGGGAGTGCACAACTACAGTGCTCCGACCTCTTAATGCATATGACCTCTTCAAAGTTTCCACTGCTGAAAAAGTTTTGTCAGATTCATTTCCAGACTATAATAGATCCTTATCATCTGCATACTGTGATCCAAATTATTTAGTTAGTTTTGGAAAGTCATGATTGATTCACTAAAATAATTTTAATCATGCATTGATTCACTTTCATATAAATAGAGGGACACATATAGTAGGTCTATAGTTAAGGTGTATTTTTTTTAAAGCACAAATTTTAATGAATGAAAGGAGCTACTTAGTGAAGTCATGTGGAAAGGGGAATTCATGGAAAGGAATGCAGAGAATACCTGGAATTCCTTTAATCCCAGTGCAGTATGTCCAGTGCATGCCATGTTCCTATGAGCACAGAATCAAAGCCTGACACTGTTTCTTCAAAGAGCTTTTCAGCACCTGTGCAGGCTGGTGTACAGAGCCATGTACAACCATGTGGACCCAGCTGAAGCTCTGGCCACACAGTCTTCAGTCGATCAACCAGTTCAATGTAAGCAAGTTCACACTGTGGGAAAGCAAGTGCAAGAGCTGTTCCTGGCTATGGAGTGGCTACTGGAACTGTGATTTGCATGCCTCATCACGTGTGCGAGGTCAGTGGTGAAGGGAGGGCTCCAATGCTGTTTCCACTTAAGGGGAAGTAGGGACTACATGGATTAGACTCCACCCCAAACACAGCCTTTACAAATTATAGCTGCCAGTCTGCACGCGGACATTCCACCTACACTACTGCCCCTCCAGGGGAAGAGTCTCCCCTTTGTCCCAGCCATGTTATTTTCTACTTGTAGAAGATGTGAGCCAGCTTTTGACAGGCCTAAACTTGAGCTCATCCACCCATGTGTTTCTTATTAGAGACTTTATTTTCTATAGTAACTTTGGTTTCTGTAGTATTTCAGTTAGCATAGGTGCCTCACAAAGGATTTGGGATGAAAACCGGCACAAATAATGCCCTACTCAGTGGCCCTCCTGCAGCCTGTCTTATGGGTAATGCTATGAATGCTGATGCAATAGGATCAAATGTTTTTGGTGCATATGGAAGATCTGGGAGGTGGATTCCTGAGCTGTTCTTTAGGCAGGAAGGATTTTATCTTGTCCACAAAGAAAGTGTGACCATATGGTGATCTGTGAGCTACAGTCTCCTAGCATGCTGGAGGACCCAGGAAAGCCTTGTGATGCTCTGTGTAATTAGATAATGTTATATGTGAAGCTGGAAATTGTCACACTGCTAAGACATAACTGCTATAAAGAACTAACATTTCTTTATGGAAACTCCATGTTTTTAATGTGAAAAACCTCTTGACCCTGTACATGTACTTTTTGTAGCCATACAAGCGCATATTTCTTACTAGAAATGTAACATCTGCCCATGTCTTTAGTACGTCTAAGTGTAGGTGGGAGCTGAACAGTGGTTTTCAGGGATGCTTTTCTTGTTTTACTCACACCCTAAAGGCACCAAGTCATTTAATAGATCTAAGCCTCTGATCAGGTTATTCTTGGCTACCAAAGTGAAAGAAATTTATTATATTAAACATTGTTCAAAACCCAGTAAATTGGATTCTTAAATTGTAAGTAACAGTGGAATGGTCAAAGTATTATGTACAATTAATTTGTTCACATTTCTAAACCAGCCAATGATAAAATGTCTTTTCTATTTAATACAACAGTAATGCAGAAAGATTACATTCAATTGGGTTTTTTTGGTTTTTAAATTGTTTCATTTAATTTACTCAGTTAATTAGCTGATGGTGTGCCCTTTTATGAACTAAAATCTAAATTGGGGTTTCTGATTCTCTCAAGTTATAGGCTGAGGGATACTTGAAAGTGAGAAAACTATTTAATGGGAATATTAGGACTGATGCTATAAAACTAGGCTCATTTTTATACTTCCCCCAGAACATCTCCCCAAATAACTAGATTACTAATGAGGTTCAATTAGAACTTGTACTAATCCTAAGGGCATAATAATTTTAAGCATCTGTTAATTAAAGGCCTGTATTATTGTTCTGTAACCCCAAGTAATCCAGTTTTGCTCACACACACACAAAAAGCAATTGTTTTTATGTTACCAAAAGCTCCAGACCCATGGAGAATATTTTTACTCATTTCTCTAAAAATCAGTCCACACATTCTTCCATGCAAGAAAAAAAACTCCAAAGAAATTAATAAGCAAATAATTAATCTGAAAGCTTTTCAAAGAGCTAACACAATAATGAGATATATTCACCCTTGGCACAATCTAACGTCTGGAAGGGCTGATGCTAAAAATACCACTAATAATAAAGAACTTTCAACATTTATGCTATAGTAAGAAACCTGTGGGGAAATGTGAGCAGGGATGGATGGTGAAAAAATCCTACCTTTCACAGCCTAGGACACTGAATTCACCACAGTCACTCAGCAGAAGCTCCATGAACTGGATCATTCAACATAGAGCCAGATGTTCTTCATAACTTATTCTCATTTAAGTCTTCATTCTGGTGCAAACACTGGTCTTCTTTTATGAACTCTAAGCTTTTGGTGTCAGGTGTCTCAAAGGGCTTCTGTTTCCAAATTGTGTTAAATGGTAAAATTAACTTTATCTGTATAATACCCAGTTAATGGAGCTCTGGGCCACTGGTTGGTTGCGCGATCTGGGATGCCAAAACCTCTTAGGCCCCCAACAAGAATATGATGAACCGTTCACACAGGAATGTATTAGGTACACAATATATTGATGCCATTTGTTCTGTGTAGGTTGTATCTGTGGTATATCTTTTATTCTGGCCTTATACTCTATCTTGTGGCTTTCTGGACTGACCTATATAAGGATTGTACTTTTAGAGGGCAGATGAGGAGTCTGATATTGCAATATAAAATGGCAATTTGTTAATATTTTCCAACTGTGTCACAGTGCACTCAGCGCCTGAGAGTGGAGACTGCTCTGGGGAGACCCCTAGTGGCAGAAAGGTGGAGGCTAAGCTGCCAGTCACCAGGGCTGCACAGGTGCTGGTTGCTGGGACAACTGGTAAAACCAGCTGACAGGAAGGGGCAGGGCTTATCCCTTCTTAAGCCCAGGCAGGAGGCCAGGAGGGCAGTCCCTCTCCAGCAGCCGTGGGAGTAGGGACTCAGCTTAGACAGACAGAGGGGAGGACTCTGGCAGTGAGAGCATCCCCCGGTCACTGCTGCGATTGGGGAGCCCTCCTTCCCCCTCCCCACCCCTGCTCCCTCACTCTTTAGTAGGGAGTAGATTTTGTTTGACCGGACGGTCTAGTTTTTATGTTGTAGCCCAGGGGCTTTATGTTTTTTGTTTACTGTTTTGACCAGAGGACCAGGTGAGGCTGTTAGGGGTTGGAGGAGGCCTCATAGGGACTCCCCAGTAGCACGGGGGTTCCTGGCACCGGAGAGGGCGCAGCATTTGCAGGATGCAGTGGCCCTAGCCCCAGAGCGAGAGGGGGCAACAAGGAGCTCCAGAGCGAGAGAGAGGGGGCGGCGAGGAGCCCCAGAGCGAGAGAGGGGGCAGCAAGGAGCCCCAGGAGTAAAGAGGAGGGCCAGAACATAACAGGGCCCAGGTCAAACCACGTAAACTCCATCTGCGAAGCTTGGGCTGCAGTGTAGGGGAGGAAAAGGAGCCGCAGGTAGCTCCCCCTGTCACTGGGGCGTGGAAAAATGGGCAGCCTCCCACTGATCACAACCATCTTCTAATCAAGTAAGATCAAGGCATGGCAGGAGAGTAAGCAGGTGGTTGGCCCATTACAGGAGGGTGGAGCCATTCCCAGAAAGGCTCCAATATTGATACTCCTGTCCCAAACTGCCATTATCAGAATGAAAGAATTTTTTAATATTTTAAACTAGATTTTTTAGGCATTTAGGGCTCCTCTACATGTGCAGGGAGCCTGCTCCAATGTGCAGTAATTCCAGTGCATCAGAACAGACTCGAAGAATCAGGTCTGCCGGAGCATGGAAATTAATGTGCTCCAGCAGTCTCCAGCATCATGTGTATCAGCATCCCCACATTGAAAAATGGCAGAGAAGAGACCTGGGCCAGGCAATCCCAGACTGAGACACCTGAGCCCACTGTAGTGGGGCTAGGCATGGCAGCAGCCACCGAAGCCTGCAGGGTAAGAGACCCCAGTGTTAAGGGCCAGGCATGGTAGCAGACACCTGAGCCCCACAGGGTGAAAGACCCCAGTGCAGGGTGCCAGGCATGGCAACAGCCACCTGAGCCCCACTGGGTGAAAGACCCCAGTGGCCCAGCGAGGGGCCTGGAGTGTAAAGCAGCCTAGTGAGGGGCCGGGAGTGTAAAGCGGCCAAGTGAGGGGCCAAGCAAGAGTGAAGGCCCAGTGAGGGACTGAGTGTGGCCCCAGTGAGGGGCAGAAGGCCGAGAGGGGCCGAGTGTATAGGGTGGCCCAGTTGAGAGTGGTAAAGATGAGTGGCCCTAGAGAAGGCAGAACCTCTGACTTGGGGAACCAGATATATCAGATGGGATAATATGGAAAAACTGGATGTGACATAGAAACAGCTGCGAGGCATGGGACACGTGTAAGGGGAGGTCAGAGCGTGTATGTAGGCCCTTGTTATCAGGAGGTCAAGCAATGGGCAGCCTCCCACCTTAGAAATAACATTCATATTATTTTCATCAAGGTGTGGCAAGAGAATAAGGCAAGCATTTAGCCATAAACAATTGGGCAGCCGGTATGGAGACCCGGCCCTGAAAGGCCAGCCGGTTACATAATGTCTTACCTGGAGTACTGTGTTCAGTATGAGCCCCCAGTTTGGGACCACAGTTTCAGGTGTTCAAGAAAGAGGTGGAGAGAACAAGAATGTAGCAGAGAGAAGAAAAACAAACAAGATTAAAGGCCTGGGAAACCTGACTCATGAGGCTGAAAAAAATCTAGCATTATTTAGTCTGGAAAAGAGTAGATTCATAGACATTAGGGCTGGAAGGGACCTCGGAAGATCATCGAGTCCAGCCCCCCACCTGAAGGCCAGAAGTCAGCTGGGGTCATAGGATCCCAGCAAGATAAGCATCCAATTTTTTCTTGAAGGTGTTCAATGTAGGTGCTTGCACCACCTCCAGCAGCAGTCTATTCCAGACCTTGGGGGGCTCGGACAGTAAAGTAGTTCTTCCTTATGTCCAGCCTGAATTGGTCATGGAGGAGTTTGTGACTGTTCAGCTTTGTCATCCCTTGGGGCGCTCTAGTGAGCAGATGTTCCCCCAGATCCTGGTGAGCACCCCGGTAAACTTATCAGCAGCCACCAGATCACCTCCCAGCCTGCACTTTTCCAGGCTGAAAAGTCCCATAGTTCTCAGCCTCTCATCATAAGGTCTGTTTTCCTGACCTTTGATCATGCACATGGCTCTTCTCTGGACTCTCTCAAGCTTCTCCACATCCTTTTTGAATTGTGGAGCCCAAAACTGGATGCAGTACTCCAGCTGCGGCCTCACCAAGGC
>NW_017729026.1:24631183-24637313 GCF_001723915.1 Gavialis gangeticus
TTTCTTCCATAGTGGTAGCCAACGTAGCACTGCCGAGCCTATAAGGATGCTGCAGGCTTTTCCTCCCAAGTTGGAGAACTTTGCATTTTTTGTGTTAAACACCATCAGGTTTTCATCTGCCCATTTCCTGAGCCTGTCCAGGTCAGTCTGGATCTCCCTCCTGTCCTCAGATGTGGACGCTTTACCCCAACATTTGGTGTCATCAGCGAACATGGCTAGTCCACTTCTGACACCAATGTCCACACCATTAATGAAGATGTTGAATAGTATAGGTCCAAGGACAGAACCTTGAGGGATCCCACTGCTCACAGGGCACCAATGATGATTGACTTCCATCAATTACCAGCCTCTGGGTCCGACCACAGAGACAATTTCCCAGCAGGCAGATCCTGATGGACCCAAGACCACAACTGGTCAGTTTGGCCAAGAGGTGATTATGGCATACCAGATCAAAGGCTTTTTTGAAGTCAAGATATATGACATCAATCTCCCTTGTCCAGGTTTCATAGTTTCATAGTTTCATAATTTGTAGGGTCGGAAGGGACCTGGGCAGATTGTCAAGTCTGACCCCCTGCCTTGGCATAGGTCACCTGGTCGTAGAAGGAAATAAGATTGGTCAAGCAAGACCTACCCACAACAAACCCATGCTGGCTATCCCTCAGGATGTTGGTGTCAGGCATTCCATTAAGGATGGCCTCTTTAATAAACTTTATTAAGACCTTCCCTGGGATAGAGGTCAGGCTGATGGGCCTATAGTTTGCTGGATTCACTTTCCTCCCTTTCTTGAAGATAGGCACCACATTGGCCTTCTTCCAGTCTTCAGGCACTACCCCAGAGCACCAGGAGTTCTCAAAAATCCATGCCAGAGGCTGGGCTATGATGCTCGCCAGCTCCTTGAGTACCCTGGAGTGTAGATTGTCAGGGCCGGCTGGCTTGAAGGTATCCAGTCTCTCAAGGTGTTCCTTTACGAGGTCAGCATTGATGGAGGGTAGAGAATCTCCCTCACCCGGACCTCCCTGTCCCATAGTGGGCATGGGCGTCCCATGGGACTGATAAAAGACCGATGCAGTCCACTAAGGAGGAATTTGACAGCAGCTATAAAATACCTGAAGAAAGTTTATAAAGAGAATGAAGATAAACTATTCTCTGTTGCTGTATGGGACAGGACTCAGAGCAATGATCTGACACAACAGCGCAGGAAATTTACATTAGAGATTAGGAAGAACTTTCCTGCCATGCAATTAGTTAAGTATCTAGAGAGGCTATTGAATCACCATCCTTGAAAATTTTCAATAGCAAGCAAAACTGACACTTGGCTGGGCTGGTGTGATCAAGCATTGAGCAAGGGGCTTGACTAGGAGACCTCCTGAAGTCCCTTCCAGGCTTACTTATATATGAGTCTATTTTTCAATTCTCTAAAGGAATGAAAACAGAAAGGAAACAAGTGTTTTAACCCAGTACCAGCAGCCATGGCAGCAGCTCTGGCATCCTGGGGCTAGAGTTGCTCTTGTAATTGTTGGTGTGTGACCTGTAGACCTGTGCAAAGTGGCTAGTATTCACTTTGGATCTGGATTCAGCTGATTCGTGTGACAGGGATTTGATTCAGTGATTCAAATCATTGTCCCAAATCAATTTGGCCATATATGATTCAGAGATTCAGCCAGTGCCAAATCAGCTGAATCTCCAAACAAAACAGTCTCCATCCCCTGCCCACTCTCGCAGCCCTGTCACTGGCTGGCCCATCAGGCCCCAGCATCCCAGCTCTTTAAAAAAAAAAAAAAGCCCTGTACTCACCGGTTCCTAAGAGGTGGGGGGTGATTCCCGCTGCACCCCACTACCCCTCGCTGTGTGGGGGGCTCTGCCACAAGCCCCCAGAAGCCCTGACAGCCACTGCAGCATCTGATGAGTACAGGTCTTTTTTTTTTTAAGAGCCAAGATGCTGGGGCCAGGCGAGGCAGCCATTGAAGGGACTGGGAGAGCAGGCAGAGGTTGGGGGGCAATCAGGAGGGCTGGTGGAGCAGGCAGGGGGTGAGGCCTAGTGGAAGTCCCCCCATGGTACTCTTCTCAAGCTCTCTGCCCCAACGCACTACTTACCAGCATGGAGCCCAGGTCCAGCTCTCTGCAGCAGCGAGCAGGGACTGCCTGAATCACCAAATCTCTGAATCTTTCTCCAACTCTTTTCCAAATCAATTCAGAGGCTTTGAATCAATTTGGACCTTTTTATTGGTCTCCCGATTCGATTTGGATTCAGAGATTTGGCCTCCAAATTGGGCCAAATCTCCTCCAAATTGATCAGCACCAAAAGCTTTTCAAAGCCCTAGTGACCTGGCTGAGGCCAGAGCTACCATGTGTTCCATGCTCCAGGCCACAATGAGGCCAGAGCCACAAGTGACAGTAAACAGTGGTGGAGCAAAGGCTGGAGGGCCCAGTCATAAGGGAAAGATGAAAGGGGGCAGAAGTAGGGGGAAGGGGACAGAACAGCAGGCACTGCAATGGGGAAGCAAGATATACATCTAATAAATAAATAAATGGCACTTACCCTGTCACTTAAGTGCTACAGGGGACAGTTAAACACAGAGATTTTGTTACTGCTTGAGTGTGGAGATGAAATATGTACATGTATACTGAGAACACACAGTAAATTATGCACTAGTGTGACTACATAAGAACTGGTTTAACTCTAAAAATTCAATCCTTAACATTTTTAGCTTCATATTATCTTGCAAATGAACTGCTGTCACTTTGAGAGAGAAAAAAAGTGAAAATATAATCTATTTTTTTCTATTGATTAACAATATGTAATATATAAGTTGTTTTTTTCCCGGTCAATTGCAAAATGTTATTTCAAAGCACCTGTAAATAAACCTGATTTTGCTCAAGCACTAAATTCTTTACTTAAAAAGTGATCTGCATGGGAAATGGATGTTTCCTTTTAAGTAACTTAATTCACTAAATGATTTGTCTTCAAATCCCCAAAAAATCTAACCTCACTGAAAGAAAGCCGAAGCAATGCTTGCTATATTGATTTATTTGATGTGAAATGCATTATTTTCCTGACCTCTAATAACCTATGTTTGTTACAAATTTTATAGATTCAACATAAAGCCTAAATCTGTGGATCAGCTATAACTGTATTGAATATCAAAAACACTGGTCATAAAATATGTAATGAAAAATTGAAGTGGACTGTAATTATGCATAGTGACTGCAAAATTGAAGTGGACTGTATCAAGCAAAGTGATTCCTCTCACTATTAGAATGGGATCTAAATTCAGAAAGTCAGCACCAATGTTATTTGGAATCTATGAAGATCTAGCCTTTCAGATCAAGGTTATCAGGAAAATCACAAATATAGACCAGATCTAAATTAACTTTGTAAGTTTTGTACACTTAGGTGAAAAGATGACTAATATTTAGGCTTCTAGCTTCAGGAGTGCAAGTCAAGTTCACAAAGTGAGAGGTAACTAGGCATCCTATAGAGTGAATGAAGAGACCTAAAACACAGATCAAACATACTTTTGAGTATGGACAGTGGTGATGGTGGAGATGGCAAAGAAAAAATAAAGAAGTGGTGGTGATGATGTTTCTTGGTGGCATTTATTTGTGCAGGATTGGAACGGTTATATCTTTTATTGGACCAGCTGTATAGCTGGAAGAGATGTTAGACAAGCTTTTGGGCACAAAGTGCTATTCTTCAGGGAATGAAGCAAGTGCTGCCTATGCTAAATACTAGGGCTATGTGAAGCTTCAGTCCATGATTCGATTCGGCAGAGACTTGGACTGATTCAGTGGCTGAATCTCCAAATCTGAATCAAAGCAGAGGACCCTTTAATCTCTCCAAATCAAATTGGAACCCTCTGAATCTGTTCAAAGAGATTTGGAAAGATTCTGAGATTTGGACATAGACACAGCTTTAAATGTTTTTTCTACATAGCTCTAGGTAGCAGGGGCTTGTGAATGCTAAGGCACATAGGGTGTGCCAAAGGAGCATGGGGGACTCCCCATCATGCTCGGCAGCAGACCCAGAAGTGGACCAGAAGTCCTTCTAGTCCACTTCCAGGTTTTCGGCTAAGCACATGGAGGGCCCCCCGTGCTCCTGTGGGACACTCCACACACCCCAGTATCTCACCCTTTACAAGCTACACTGATAGCTCGAGCTATGTAGAAAAAACTTTTAAAGCTGTGTCTATGCCTGAATTCCTGATTCTCTGAATTGGCATCGACTCTTCAGATTCAGATTTGGCCGAATCGAATCAGGGACAGTGATCCAAATCAACCAATCGAATCACTGTCCTTGATTTGGGCTGAATCTGAATCCAAATCGATTCAGGCCCACTTTGCACACCTCTACTAAATACCAGATAAAACAAATGTCTCATGTTAACTCCACAGAAAAAAAACTAGTCGTTTAAGAAAGTGGAGGAGGCTTTCAGAATAGAACCAAAAAGAAGTTATCAAAGTAGCTTAAAAGCAAGAGAAATTTAGTTGAATAGATGGCCTAATTATATAAAAGAGGGATATTCAGAAAGGATCGTTATTACTGAAATGAGAACTGAGAGGTTAGAAGAGACATCAGTTATAATGAGTCATGAAATTATCATCTATGTTTAGTCCATGATTTTTAGCCATCAGTAAAGTTATGTACTTTTTGTCCCCAGGCCTATCTTGTGAAGTTGTTTTGTAAATTGCCCTTGAGTATTGGGACCATGAGCTCAGAAATGGAGTGATGTGTTGTGTAAGAAATGTCCTTTGCAGTTGTTAGAGCGCTTCTGTCTCTTATCTTTCTTTCTGTAACTCTTAATTCTGGAGTATAGTGGTCAATTAGTTTCAACCACACAGTCTCCATGATTGCATTGAACATATTGGATGAGGTATACCACATTCTGTAATAGACAGGTGTAGGATATAGAATCATAGAAAAACAGGTTTAGAAGGGACCTCAGGAAGTCATCTAGTCTAACCCCCTGCTCAAAGTTGGATCATTCCCAACTAAATCATCCCAGCCAAGGTTTTGTCTACCCAGGTCTGAAAATCCTTCAAGTGTGGAGATTCCACAACCTCTCTGGGTAACTTGTTCCAGTGCTTTACTACCCTGCTCGTGATATTTTTTTCCTGATATCTAACTTAAGCTTCCCTAGCTGCAACTTGAGATCATTGCTCCTTGCTCTGTCATCTGCCACCACTGACAACAGTCTAGCTCCATCCTCTTTGGAACCACCCTATGTGTAATTTCATAGATTTCATAGACATTTGGACTGGAAGGGACCCTGGAGGATCATCGAGTCCAGCCCGCTGCCCCAGGGGAAGGAAGTCAGCAGGGATCATAGGATCCCAGCAAGATAGCATCCAAATGTGTCTTGAAGGTGTTCAAAGTGGGTACTTGAACTGCCTCCGGTGGCAGTCTATTCCAAACCTTGGGGGCACGGACAGTGAAGAAGTTCTTTCTTATGTCCAGCCTGAATTGGTCGTGGAGGAGCTTGTGACCATTGAATCTTGTCATCCCTTGGGGTGCTCTGGTGAACAGATCCTGATGAGCACCCCTGATAAACTTATAGGTGGCCATCAGATCACCCCTGAGCCTGCGCTTTTCCAGGCTGAAGAGTCCCATGGCTCTCAGCCTCTCATCATAAGGTCTGTTTTCCTGACCTCTAATCATGCATGTGGCCCTCTTCTGCACCCTCTCAAGCTTCTCCACATCCTTTTTGAAATGTGGAGCCCAAAACTGGACACAGTACTCCAGCTGCAGCCTCACCAAGGCCAAGTACAATGGGAGAAAGACGTCCCGGGATTTGCTTGAGAAGCATCCATGGATGCAAGCCAGCATTTTGCTCGCTTTACTACCCACAGCATTACACTGAAGGCTCATGTTCATCTTATGGTCAATCATGACCTCCAAGTACCTTTCATCTGTGGCGCTAGCCAGTGCAGCACTGCCAAACCTATAAGCATGCAGCAGGTTTTTCCTCCCAAAGTGGAGAACCTTGCATTTTTTGATGTTGAACATCATAATGTTCTCATCCACCGATTTCATGAGCCTGTCAAGAACTGCCTGGATCACCCTCCTGTCCTCAGGTGTGGATGCTTTACCCTGGAGTTTGGTGTCATTGGCAAACTTGGCCAGTCCACTTCT
>NW_017729026.1:24637471-24638122 GCF_001723915.1 Gavialis gangeticus
TCAGTTTAGCCAACAGGTAATCATGGGATACCAGATCAAAGGCTTTTTTAAAGTCAAGATATACGACATCAATCTCTTCCCCCTTGTCCAGGTGATAGATCACCTGGTCATAAAAGGAAATGAGATTGGTCAAGCAAGACCTACCCACAACAAACCCATGTTGGGTATCCCTCAGGATATTGCCTTCATCTAGTCTGTTAAGGATGGCCTCTTTGATAATCTTTTCCAAGACCTTCCCCAGGATAGAGGTCAGGACGATGGACCTATAGTTTGCAGGATCTCCTTTCCTCCCTTTCTTGAAGATAGGCATAACATTGGCCCTCTTCCGATCTTTGGGCATTTCACCAGAGCACCAAGAGCTCTCAAAGATCCGTGCCAGGGGCTGAGCTATGATGCTTGCCAACTCCTTGAGTACCCTTCTGTGTAACCCATCAGGGACGGCTGACTTGAAGGTGTCCAGCCTGTCAAGGTGTTCCTTCATGAGGTCAGCTTCGATGGAGGGTAAGGAATCTCCCTCACCTGGGCCTCCCTGACCCACAGTGGGCAGGGGCGTCCCATCGGACTGGTGAAAAACTGACGCAAAGTACCCATTTAGCAAGTTTGCTTTTTCCTGGGCATCAGTTTTCAGTTGCCCCATCTGGTTTAGCAGGG
>NW_017729026.1:24638185-24646633 GCF_001723915.1 Gavialis gangeticus
CCACATATCTAAAAAAGGACTTTTTATTTTCCTTGATATTTGTAGCTAGCTGGAGTTCCATTGCAGCCTTGACTTTCCTGGTTTGCTGTCTGCAGGTTTGAACCAGAGCAGAGTATTCCTCCTTGGTGGTGGTTCCAGTCCTGGATCCTTTGTGGGTCTTCCTTTTAAGATGCAAGAGGTCTGCCAGTTCCCTGGAGAGCCAAGGGGGATGCTGCTGTGCCGTTTTGCTGCCTTTCCTCCAAGACAAGATGGACTTTGCTTGCGCATCCAGGATTGCTCCCTTGAGGAGCAACCACTCGTCCTGAACTCCCCTCTCCTTTGGGTTGTGGCCCCTTAGAGCCTCTCTGACAAGCCTCCTTAGCATGTCAAAGTCAGCTTTCCTGAAGTCAAGGACTTCTGTATTACTAACTGACTTGCCAGCTTTACGGCAGATGGTGCAGGTGATCAGCTCATGGTCACTGTCACCCAGCTTCCCTTCAGTTGTTAGGTAGCTGATTAGGTCATCCCTGGTTTCCAATATGAGGCCAAGCAGTGCTTTACCTCTCGTCAGCCCGTAGACTTCCTGCATCAGATAGAGTTCATTCGCGCTCGAGAGAAAGCTTTGCAACTGCTCAGATTTGGCTTAGCGATCCTCCCATGAGTTGTCTGGGTAGTAAAGTCTCCCATGATAACCATACATTGGGAGTGTGCAGCCTCAGCCAATTCTCTAATTGAAGGCTGCTATTAAATCCCCACCCCCTCAGTCTTCTCTTCTTCAAACTAAATAAGCCCAGTTCCCTAAGCCTGTCCTCAGAAATCATGTGCCCTAGATACCTAACCACTTTTGTTGCCCTCCACTGGACTCTCTCCAATTTGTCCACATCCTTTCTGTTATGAGGGACCCAAAACTGGACACTGTACTGCAGATATGGCCTCACCAATGATGAGCAGAGGGGACAGAACACCTCCTTTGATCTACTCCTACTAAGGCAGCCCAGTATGCCATTAGCCTTCTTCGCACCAAGGGCACAGTGTTGATTCATATCCAGCTTATTGTCTACTAGAACCCCCAGGTGCTTTTCTGCAGAGCTGCTGCTTAGTCAGTCAGCCCCCAGCCTATATCAGCTCATGAGATTGTTCCATACTAAGTGCAGGACTTGGCACTTGTCCTTATTGAGATTTCATTTAGTCCAGTCCTCCAATTTGTCTTGGTATCTCTGAATCCCAGCCCTACCCCCTAGCATATCTAGTACTCCTCCTCAGCTTGGTGTCATCTGCAAGCTTGCTGAGGGTGAACTCCATCCCATCTTCCAGGGCATTGATGAAGATATTGAACAAAACTGGCCCCAGGACAGATCCCTGAATCACTCCACTTGATACACATGGATTCAGGTTGGTGGTTTTTGATCATTTGGTTTTTTGTGGAAAGTGTTGATTGCATTGCCAGTAAAGATGTGTTGACAGGTTTTGCATCTATTTTGAGGCAGGGTTGTGTACTACCTGGTGTTTGTTGATCAGTGGGGAGTTTGCTGCTAATCATTGTCAGGGAAAATCGCTGAATGAATCGGGCCCCAAGGTCACGGTGGGCCGGGGTTGGCAATTGGAACATGAACAGGCGGGATTATTGGCGTGGAGGTCTGAGGCATGGAAGCGTAATAGTTTCTTAAACAAGTGGGATTTATTCGACTTACGCTTTTGAGGCGTAGGCAACGATCTTCAGTTACAGTGGATGGTAACACTGAACAGAGGGGTCTGTCGGCTCACGGGGTTCACCAGCAAGCCCTTGCTATCTAGCTGGAGCTAGGGGCGGCTGCCTGCTGGCTAGTCCCAGAGCTGGTCAACAGCTTATGAAGGGATAAACACAAACGATAGGACGAACTGTAACTCGATGTGTCGTGACGCCAGTCCCGAGGGACAATCGGATGGTTGAGGTGATTGCCGAGGTCGAAAGCCAGGTAAGTCATCGTCAGTGTTTTGAGGGTGATCCAAAAACGAAGTCAGAGTCCAAGCCAGAACCGTCCAGTAGCCAGAGAATCAATCAATGCAAGACCGACCGAGGTACGAAAAGCAGCGAGAGCCCACGCTGGAGGAGACCTAACTGAGGGACAGTCCCTACGAAGTAGCCTCTGTCCTCAGTTGAACGGATCTCCCCCCGAGGGAGGGGCTCCTTAACCTTTTATAACAATTTGGTGGCCAATTAGAATGTGTCCCTCAAAGAACTTTCTAGCCGAATGACATCATGCTCTTAGCTGACTGAGCATGTGTGAGCCTGAGCTCTCCGCTGTTACCCAGCATGCGCAGGGCTGAAAATTAGGTCAGCCTGACTGACAGCTCTTGGGGTCGCCCAGGGGACACATGCTGGGTGAGCCCAATGGAAAATTCCATGAGCCTGTCTTGCGCATGTCAGTTCCAGTTCTTCTGTGTTGTCAGCACACCTTTAAGATTTTCCGTGACAATCATGAGTTAGGTGAGGTTTGGAGGTTGTTTGAAAGCAAATAGGGGAGTTGTTGGGAGCATTTCTCTCAAGGGCTAATCACCTTTGATTATAAGCTGAAATTGTTTGATAACATTTCTTATAGGTTCCAGTATGGGATGATATGTGACAACTAGAAGAGATCCATGGATTCTACATTTATCACAGAATGTCAGGCAGCTCAGGTCCATGATACACTGCCTCTATGGGGTACACAAGCTCAGAGTGCACAGTTTATTAAATAAGGGAACTTTTGAATGAACAATTTTTCCTTCACTGATATAAACTGAAATAGTGAAGCTATATTTCTCATTTATTTGTATAGAGGTGTATCACCTTCTATCAGACTGTATTATAATAATATGTAAGAAGAAATAAGACTTGAATAAGGACTGCAGAACTTGTATGCATTATTTTTAAATGTTAGTGTTAGAGTGATGTTGTAACCATGATGGATCAGGAGTGATGTACGACAAGGATTTGGGGGGAGTGATATCTTTTATTGGGCTAACTACATGGTTAGAATAAAGTTAGACAAGATTTCAAATGTAAGACATCCTTCATCAGGTTTGTAATGCCACACAGCTGGTTAATTGAAAAACCCTTCCTCTATAGAGAGAGTTTCCACTATATAAATGTAATGCAATCAAAAGTAAACATAGGCATTACAAAAAGAAAAAGAAAATGTTATTCTTATTATTTTATAGAATAAAATCAAGACATCTGGGTCCTCTGTTATCCTGTCTATGCTCTATGGGAGATGTTTTGTTTCAATAACTACTATTTGTTGCATGCATTGTAGTTTTGTACATAAAGATAATACAGCAAAGGTATTGTTGTTCATTCACTTATTTGTACTGAAGTAGTGTCTATGAGCTCCAATCACGGATCAAACACTTATGCGCTGAGACATGATTTGTGCCAAGCAGCTTATAGTATAATAATAATAATATATGATTATATGCATTCAAAAAAATCTGGCTACAGATCTCATTTTGTACATATAAATCCTAAAAGCCTGGGCCAGTGATAAAAAATTAGTTGGAGAAATGAAGGAATGAAAGTGAAGGTCCAGGTTCAGATTATCCCAGCCCTCCTTTTGTCCCCAAAAGGATAAGGAAATGAGCAAAAACGACCATAAGACTCTGCTTGGGGGCCAGGCATACTCAGAGAGCACCAGCAGTTCTCCAGGCTAGCATCTACAGTGGCCCTTGAGTTGCCTGGAGCAGAGTTAATGATATACTGGTCAAAAGGATATAACATAAAAGTATCAGAGATACTGCACCTGCTTCAGATGCAGTGCATTCAGAAGCAGCTGCTCAAGTATTGCCACTTCCATGGACTATAGCTAGAAGTCACATTTATGGCTCTCAGATGAAATCCAAGACCCATAGAAGGAAATAACTCCTCATTGACTTCAAAATAGTCAAGTTTCAACCCTAATTGAATAGAAGTGTTTGAAATATCCATTGAATATTTGTATATTTTTTTTCATGGCACAAAAGTGATCTTCACACAAAATAAAAGATATACCAAAGAGGGCCCTGACATAACTCCATTTTAATATAGTTACTCCATTTTAATATACCTACTGATTTTTCAGTAGGGCAAGTCTAACACTGTACATGTACTTTAGGCCCCTGCTACAGGTTAAACTTGAGGTGCCATTAACCATCTAATCATGTCTTAAGTTGTGACCCAGACACAAATTAAAGCAATTAATGCTCATAAAACAAGTAACAAGCCATTAAATTATTCCACAAAAATGTGGAATAACTTTGTGGGTAGTTCCCATCACACCATTAATTGGACATGTGGCCCCTGTGGGTGAAAGCCCTGTTGGTTGATTGGACACCTAGCTAGGAGGGAGCACCATGTATTCCCAATGCTGGAAGCATGCAGCTGATCCAGGCTCCCAGCCTCAGGGGCACATGATGCATGTGGGGAGACCAGACGGTGCAATATACCTTGATTTTAGCAAGGCTTTTGACACGGTCTCCCACAACAGTCTCAAGTAAGCTAAGGAAGTACAGTTTGGATGAATGGATTGGTGGATAGGAAACTGGCTGGTAGGGCTATGCAAAGCTTTGATCGCTGATTCAATTTGGAGGAGATTCAGCTCAATTGGGTGGCCAAATCTCCAAGTCCGAATCAAATCAGGAGACCCATTAATCTCTCCAAATTGAATCAGAAGCCTCTGAATCAATTTGGAGAGATTCAGCGATTCAGCCATAGACACAGCTTTATATGTTTTTTCCACGTTCCTCAAGGTACCAGGCGTGGCTCATGAATAGTGAGATGGTGGGGCAGATAGGAGTGCAGGGGGGGGTCCCCCACATGCTCAGTGGTGGACCCAGAAGTGGAACAAAAGCACTTCCATTCCACTTCCAGATCCACCACGGCGTGCATGGGGGACCCTCCCCACCCCCCAGCTCAGTGACTGGTGCCTCAAAGTTCCAGGGAGGGCACCCAGGGTCCCCTGTGGCTGATCGCTGAGCCAAGGAGGCATGGGGGGGTTCACCACCGAGCGTACAGGGGACCCTCCCCCGCCGCACTTCTGTGAGGTGCTCCATCCACCCCACCATCTCAGCGTTCACAAGCCGTGCCTGGTACTTCAAGGTACGTAGAAAAAACATAAAGCTGTGTCTATGGCCAAATCTCTAATTCTCTGAATCAGAATCAAATCTTCACATTCAGATTTGGCTGAACTGAATCAGGACAGTGATTTGAATCAGCAAATCAAATCACTGTCCCCTGAATTGGGCTGAATCCAAATCAAATACTGCCTGCTTTGTGCACCCCTACTAGCTGGATCATCAGGCTCAAAGGGTAGTAATCAATGGCTTAATGTCTAGTTGACAGCTGGTATCAAGTGGAATGCCCCAAGGATCAGTCTTGTTAAGTATCTTCACCAGTGACCTAGAAGAAGGTATAAAATGGGACTCCCCAGTGACCAGGGAATGAGCAAACAGGGGCAGCAACAGGGAAGTTTGCAAGCAGTTCACTAGGAGCAATAGCAGGAAGGAGAAGAGGTGCCAGGCACCAGGCACTGGGAAGGTGAGCCAAAGCTGCCTGAGTGTTTGCTTGGTGCACTGTGCATTTAGGTTTGTGCTCTGAGCTAGCTCGGTGATTGTTGCCTGCATCTGACAAAAACCTTAACAAGGGGGTGGAGCCAGTCCCAGCCCAGAAGGATATAAAAGGAGACTCTCCAAGGGAACAAAAAAATGGTAGCAGCAAACAGGGCAGTTTGCAAGTCAGTTTGCAGATCAGTTTGCTTCCTTCCTCTTTGAAGAGGAGCCTTTAAGGTAATACCCTTTCTTTAATTAAGGGTAATTAATTTATATATAGTCAATGTAAGTAGCTAATACTTTAACCCCTTATTTAACTACAGTCCAGAGAGAGGGGGAGTTTGCTAGGGAGTTTTCCTGGAAACACTCTCTCTCCTTCCTTCACTGTAAGCTTGGTGGGAAGAACCAGGTTAGCAGGGAAAAGGAAACCTTTTAAGACCAAGGAGCAGCTTACAGTGGAACAGTCTGTTTGGAAAGAAGGGCAGGAAGAAAGAGGCAGCAGATTAAGAGACCCAGAGAAATGGCTAGAAGATGTCACAGTGCCAGAGCCACTGCCACTACCAGCTCTTCCTCTGCTTGCACCTATGAGGTGTCTGTCTAGGCCTGACTACTCACTGTTGAGGCTTCCTCCCAGATCCTGGTTTGACACTATGGAGACTTCAGCTTGCTGGTTCCTTCCAGGTGGAGGAGTGCCTGGGATATGAGCAGTGCCTCCTGGTGTCCCTCAGGCAGCAGGAGAGAGAGCTACAGCAGGAGGTGGCAAAGCTCCAAAACATCCTCCACCATGAGGACTTCATTGATTCAATACTGGAGGAGACCTTCAGGGCTGTGGAGGAAAGGCTGCTGAAGGAAGGACTAGAGAAGGAAGAGGATATGGACTCTCAGGAAAGTGGAAGCTGGAAGCTTGTGACCTCTGGCAGCAAGCAGAAATCTTCATCTTCACCTGCAGCAGTTTTCTTGGAGAAAAGATATGCAGCCCTAGCAACAGAGGAGGAGGAGCATGTTCCATTGTTGGAAGTGGCCAGGCAGAGGCAATGCATGAATGGTGGACAGAGGGAACATGTCCCCCCAGATTTCTCTCCCAGTGGTGGGGGACAGAGCATAGTGCTAAAACCGAGCCAGAGCCAGAGCCAGGCAGCAGGGGCAGGGGTAGCGCCATGAAGTTGTGCCCCCATCACTGTCAGCACTTACACATAATCTATAAAGCTAGGCCAGGCATTCCCCAGGTTGGATTGAGACCATTGTCATGAAAAGAAAGCAATGCGTGGTGGCAGTTGGAGACTCCCTTCTGAGGCAGTCAGAGGCATCCTTCTGCCAGCCTGACCTGTTGTCTCAAGAGGTCTGCTGCTTGCCAGAGTCTGCACCCAAGATGTCACAGAAGGATTACTAAGACTCTTCCAGCCCCCTGACTACTACACCATGCTGCTCATCCATATGCACACCAATGATATTGCTGGGGTGGGGAAAGAAGACTTCAACTCACTCAGGGAACTGATGAGCAGGATCCCCTGGAGCCCAGTCTAAGGGGCAAAAGAGTTCAGAAGAACTGGCTGTATTTTAAACAACCCTTACTGAGGGTGCAGGAATGAACCATCCTGATGCACAGAAAGACTACCAAGTATAGCACAAGACCAACTTGGCTTAGCAGAGAACTCTTCAGTGAGCTGAAATACAAAAAAAATTCTTACAAGAAGTAGAAACTTGGACAAACAACTAGGGAGGAGTATAAGAGGGCATGCAAGAATGAAATCAGGAAGGCCAAAGCACAACTGGAGTTGCAGCTACCAAGGGATGTGAAAGGTAACAAGAAGTGTTCCTACAAGTATGTCAGCAATATGTCAGGGAAAGTGTAGTTCCCTTCTGACTGGGGGGCATGGGACACGTAGTGACAGACAAGGAAAAGGTTGAAGTGCTCAGTGCCTTTTTCACCTCAGTCTTCACAGGCAGGGTCAGCTTCCAGATTATTGCACCTGACAGGACAGTTTGAGGAGGAGGTGAACAGCGAACAGTGACAAAAGAACAGGTTAGGGACTATTTAGGAAAGCTGAACATGTACAAGTCCATGGGGCCAGAAACATTACATCCAAGGGTGCTGTGGGGGTTGGCCAATGTGATTCCAGAGCCACTGGCCATTATCTTTGAAAGTTTGTGCTGATGAGGAGCAGTCCCAGATGACTGGAAAAGAGTGAATATAGGACACTTACAGAAATTGATCATACTGTAACTTTAAACACTGTACATGAAGTGCTTAAAGTTACAGCATCGTTGAAACAAATGTTCCCTCTAAGGAGTAGCGGTCTGTGAGCGCATCACTTCAGTCTGTGAGTGCAATGCTTTAGTCCCGCCTCCCCCTTTCGGCACAGCACGGTCCCCCAGTAAGTGTCCCAAAGTAAGTGTCTGCGTGGGAGTGGGCAGGGTTCTGCCACCAACCTTCTCCATGCTAGCTGCTGCCCAGAGCTGTAGGGCAGCCATGGGCCGGACACAATCAATCAATAGAACAGAAAGGGAGGCACCGGGTCCAGCGTGGGACACTTACCGAAGGTAAGCTCCTCACTCCTCACACTTATGGAAGGTAAGGGCAGGCAGTGGCTTCTCCCTGAGATGAAGCGAGGTGGGGCTGGGGACAGGAGCTGGGGCTGGGGTCTCATATGGGGCAGGTAGCAGCTCCTCCCCAAGATGAGGTGAGGCAAGGCAAGGCAAGGCAAGGTAGGGATTGGGGCTGGGGATGTGGGGGCTGGTGTGGGCTCTGCCAGCTCCAGGGAGCTGCTTCGTGGGTTCCGCTGGCTCTGGAGAACTGCTCTGCTCCTCTGCATCACCTCAGGGAGCAAAGACGCTCATGGTATTAGGGCTAGGGAGTAGAGCAGTTCCTCAGAGCCGGCACAGCCCCAGCCCCCAGCCCCCAGCCCCCAGCCCTGCCTTGCCTCACCT
>NW_017729026.1:24647123-24653545 GCF_001723915.1 Gavialis gangeticus
CACCTCACCTCCGGGAGGAGCCGCTGCCTGCCCTGCATAAGGAGTGAGGAGCTTATCTTCAGTAAGTGTCCCACGCCGGTCCGGTGTCTCCGCCACATTCCACGCCCAGCTCCTCTCCAGGCAGGTGCACATCCTTAAAATATTTGTGCATAGAAAGATTTTTACTTGTGCGCAGCCACGCATGCACGCAGCTTAGAGGGAACACTGATTGAAACCTAATACATGTAACCCGGGCAGTACTCCAAGAGGTAACCCCTCTCCAATTGAAGGGATCAAAGCAGGTGCACAAGCGCTGTGGGAGGTGTAGAGATTCTCCTCCCCCTATAGAGTGGAGCCAGACCACCAATGGGGACTTAACCATATACCTTTTAATGAGAGAACAGTACAGGGAACATAACAGGCATAAAACAGGGGGTATAGGG
This sequence comes from Gavialis gangeticus, assembly GCF_001723915.1. Lineage (NCBI taxonomy): Eukaryota > Metazoa > Chordata > Crocodylia > Gavialidae > Gavialis > Gavialis gangeticus. The sequence goes on from NW_017729026.1 coordinate 24,647,546, forward strand.
GACACTACAATGCCCCAAGGGGGCAGGATTCAACAAAGGTTAGACACTTACAGTCATAAACATATTTATCCAGTTGACAAAAGACAGGGTTAACAAAATACAAAACACAAACAGCACAGCAAACGATACTGGTTGGCAAAATATAAAAGGCACAAAACACAAAATGTCAAATAACAGGGAATATAGGGCCTAGGTACCTGGAGGGGGAGAAAGCACAATGACCCCTCTCCACTGCAACAAAAATTTCTCCCTGTTACTTCACTTGCCCTAAGTCACACCAGCTGGAATTTGAACTCCAATCTCACACAGGGTAGGTAGCAACTCTACCACACAGCCACCAGTGCTGGTGCCAAGCCAAGCTGCTAGAGGTCTTGACCATCCCGGAGCCGCGGCCCCACATCAAGCTGCCTGGCCTCTGATTGGAGGAGCTGGAAGCAGAGCTGGGAACCTCTCAGGTCGCTGCTCAGATCCTTGCTGGAGCTGGGGAGCCTCTCTTGCTGGCTGCAGCCTCTCCTCGGGGATCCTGGAGCCCAGCGGGGAGCTTCTCCTGCCAGCTGCATGCCGTGCTGCTGAGGGTCCAACTGCTGCCTGCAGGTCCCACTCCTTCAGGTGCTTCTGGGGCAACAGCTCCCTCCCCACTGGCCCCACTCCTTCCTTGTGGTCCCTTGCTGGTCTCCCTTGAGTCAGCCACGCTGCCCCTTTTATCCCCCTCCAGATGACCCAAGGGGCCAATCAGGGGACATGGAGGGTGAGGCTCTGGGGCCTGATTGGTGAGGAAAGGGAACTCTAAGTCCTCCAATCATCTTTTACCCCTTCAAAACCCCTGGGCCAAATCATTACCAGATTGGTGAGGAAAGGGAATCCCAAGTCCACCAAACATCTTTTGCGCTTTCAAAACCCCTGGGCTAAGTCACTGCCAGCTAACCCATCACATCCATGTGCCCAGATGGGGCTCAGTGTCTCCACTCATGGACAGAGGCCAGGTGGCAGGGGGTGCTGTCACCTGCTTTGTAAGCCCACCAGGGCTCTGGAAGTTCCTGGCCAGTGGTCAGTGTGTGCAGGGGCAGTCTGGGATTCCTTACTGAGGGGACCCAGCCAGAGCCCCCAACACCAATTGCTGACTTGATCACCCCCCCCAACCCACTCACACCCATGCAGGCAGTCAGCTGACTAGCTGGCTGGGTCCCCTCCCTCCCTGGCTGCACAGGGAGGAGAGACTCTTTGCCCCACCCCTGTGGCAGAGCAGGGGCATAGCAGGTAACCCTTGGAGGGAATTGTATACAAGTTCTCAAAGGCACTCTAATTTAGAGTGCCTTCATTTGTTACCTGATTGAATGAGGGTAACTTTTTTGTGAGACTGGCCATTGTAAAAGTGCTCTGCAGCCATGCACATGTGTTATTACATGCTCTAGAGCATTTCAGAGGCTAGATCGTGAAAAATGTCACTTCTGCCTGTTCCCATAGTGTCCATCTTTAAACGAGGGAAGAAGGAGAATCCTGGGACCTACAGACAAAACAGCTTCACCACAGTCCCTAGAAAGATCATGAAGCATGCTCTCAAGGAATCCATTCCTAAGCACTTGGAGGAAGAGAATGTGATTAGCAGCAGTCAGCATGGATTCACCAAAGAAAAGTCATGCCTGACCAACCTGATTGCCTTCTGTGATAAGATGGCTGACTCTGTGGATGCAGGGTGAGCAGTGGACATGATATGCCTTGACTTAAGCAAAGAAAGTACCAGTTAAATGAATGGACTGGAAGGTGGACTGAATCATCAGACTCAGAGGGTAGGAATCAATGGCTTGAAGTCTAGTTGGCAGCTGGTATCATGTGGAGTGCCCCAGGGGCCAGTCCTAGAGCCAGTTTGTTCAATATCTTTATCAATGATCTGGAAGTGCACCCTCAGCAAGTTTGTGGATGACACCAAACTGGGGAGAGCAGTAGATATGCTGGAGAGTAGGGTTAGGATTCAGAGATACATGGAGAAATGGGAGGATTTAATCAAAATAACTCATGAAGTTCAGTAAGGACAAGTGCAAAGTTCTGCACTCAGGATGGAACAATCCCATGCACTGGTATGGGCTGGGAACTGACTGACTAAGCAGCAGCTCTGCAGAAAAGTAACTGGGGGGTTCCAGTGGACAATAAGCAGAATATAAGGCAACAGTGTACTGTTATTGTGAAGAAGTCTAATGGCATACTGGGCTGCATTAGTAGGAACACTGCCAGCAGATCAAGGGAAGTAATTCTTCCCCTCTACTCAGCATTGGTGAGGCCACATCTGCAGTACTGTGTCCAGTTTTAGGCCCTCCACTATAGAAAGGATGTAGACAAATTGGAGAGATCCCAACAGAGGGCAACAAATTTTTTTTAGATGTCTGGGGCACATGACTTCTGAGGAGAAGCTGAGGGAACTGGGCTTATTTAGTCCAGAGAAGAGAAGACTGGGGGAGGTTTTAATAGCAGCCTTCAACTACCTGGAGAGTGGTTCCAAAGAGGATGGAGCTAGGTTGTTCTCACTGGTGGCAGATGAAAGAACCACAAGCAATCATCTCAAGCTTCAGCAAGAGAAGTTTAAGTTAGATATTAGGAAGAAGGTTCTTACTAGGAGTACTAGGAAAGTAGTAAAGCAGTAGAACAGGTTATCCAAAGAGGTTTTGGAATCTCCACCATTGGAGGTTTTTCATACCTGGGTAGAGAGTGTGCAAAGCGGCTAGTATTCACTTTGGATTCAGCTGATTCGGGGGACAGTGATTTGATTCTGTGATTCAAATCACTGTCCCGAATCAATTTGGTCAAATCTGATTCAGAGATTTGGCCACTGCTGAATCCCCTCAACCTCCAAATCTAACAGGCCTTATCTCCTGCCCACCCTCCCAGTCCTGTCAGTGGCTGCCCCACCCAGCCCCAGTGTTCCAGCACTTAAAAATAATAATAATAAAGCCCCACACTCATCGGCTGCTGCCGGGTGGGGGGGCAATCCCCACTGACCATAGGAGTTTACTACTTGTCAGTATTGGGTGAACCTGGGATCTTACTCCCCAACACTGGCAATAAGGTGTAATGGGATCTGATGTGTCATCCACACCACCTGCCATTCAAGTATGGATTCATCATTCAAGTGATGGTAAGTACCACACATCAGATCCCATTACACTACTCCTTGCATGTCTGGCAGAGGGCTTAGTAACAGATGCCAAATCTTGAATCACTTGTTAGTGGTTAGTTGAAATGTACTTCTCCCAAAATGAGAATTCTTTTTTCTGAAAAGACTGCTAAATTATTCTTTTCTTTGATTTTTTAATGCAAACTTAGGCTACAAAACATTTGATCCAAGCATTGTTAATGATCGATGCCAAAGAGTTATTGTTTATATAGCACCATTATTATAGCAACAGTACATCATTGCTATTATTTTTAAATGAGATTTCTTATCATGTTTATTTTTTCCCCAGTTGAAATCTGACATAATATTAACCTACTCAAAATAATACTAAACTTACACAACAGCATTACTTAGGAAAATGAACATCAACCTTTCAGATATGGAAACATTATAATGATTAAGGATAAAATCTGCATGTCCTTCTAACTGCAAGTGGACAGATGGAAGGCTCAGATGAGTTGTTTGATAGCCTCCTACCATTTGTTTTGGAATGCTGACTGGCGACTATATTGCACAAAACTATGGAGATCCAGGCACTGTTTTGTCACATAAAAGCTATAAAATAAAGTATATATATCTACATTGTTATCTCAAAAGAAATAATGCAACACTATCTTAACATTACTGTGAGATAACGAAGTCCATGAATGCATAATAGTATAGTCACGTCTAGTCAAGCTGCCACATACTCAAAATTAGATGACATATGACTAGTGAAAAAAAGAAATGTCCTGCAATCGCATTTGTCACAGGCCAGCTAGGTGCTGTGAATATATCAGCCGTTAGGCTGCTGCATTCGGGATCAAGGAGGCAAATCAGGAGTGAAGTAAAGGCAAATTTATTTATAGCTTAGCATACAACAGTTAACAGAATGGTTAATGCGACAGATAGTACAGTAATAAAGAGCTAATAGTGAATGATAACAGAATGACAAAGAGTTCCCACATGGGGCTGGCAATTTATCGGCAGTCCCTCTATGCCAGGTGCGTGCCAAGTTGTTCCAGTGAAGTCAGGCGTCCCCAATCAACACTGTCCGAGGGGTCGCTGGGAAGGTCCCTTGATCAGGATCCGGTCCTCACTCACACTGGGAGTCCGGGGTCCAGGCTTGGTACAGCAATGGTCCTTCTGTTCTGTCCTTCTAACTTGTCACTTGACATGCACGTTCCTTTATGATTTATCTTATACTAATCTGTTGGCTTTAGAGCCACTCACATTCTTGCCCTATAGCTGTTACCCTATGGGATCAAAAGGTGTTAGAAATTATCATGAAAGGTTACCACCCAAACTCGGGTTCACCCAATAAGCAAATTACACTGCATTGCTTTAAGGTTTGAAATTAGCATTACTCTGCCTAAGCTCAACCCCTTGGTTTTTTATTCCTTAGATTCCTAGGAATGTGCTAATTATATTAGGTGGTCAGATCTTGTTATGGCTTGACCTTTAAAAACCCTGTTAGATCAGCTAATCTTGTAGTTTGCTCATTTTGGGGGCCCATGATCAGTGCAAACAGTTAGATTGAACACTTTGGTTAAATTGTGACAGACAAATTCCACTTGCAGGTTGCAAACCTGCAAGCTTTGCATTAGCTAATCTTAACTGCTAAACAATTGCCTGGATGTCTCCAAGAGCATATATTTATTGCTCATGATAGTAACCCCTCTGGTTCTGGTCACCACACACATTTCCAGTAACTTATGTCACAATATCAAATTTCACAATGCTGTTACACAGTGATTCTTTTAAGGCATCCTTTAGTTTATAGCCATTTTTTCATGTATCTGTTATAATGAAAAATTGAATAGACTAGTTGCTTTGGGTTCTATGCCAGCTGCAGTTCAGACCTGTTATCCAATCTCTGCCATCTGTTGCCATCATTATGATGATTTCATTTTCGGAATCTTGTTTCTAGCTCGAATGAAGTCATATGAAGACAGTGGAGAGTAATGACAAATCAGTTCTGTTGTGAGCAAAGAACCAGAAATATCATTGGCTTTAAATATATTGAATGGACACACTCTAACAAAATATCTTTAAAGAGATCAGCTGGAAGTACTGGCTAAGCTGTGATTGTCAATTAGTATGTACAACTTCTATGAAAATATGAGCTGATTTTTCTCATTCTTCATTTTAATATGAAGTAATAATTATCAGGAACTATTTTATTACACATTAAATGCTAATGACAAGAATGTTCCATTAGCAAATATGCCCACATATTTCTATACTGAAGAAGCTCGTACAAGCTACTTGGGCAACAAATATGTTATTACTAGGGGTGTACAAAACAGGCCCTATTTGATTTGGATTCGAATCACGGTTCCCGATTTGATTCAGCTGAATTCAAACATGAAGATTCGATGCTGATTCAGAGAATCAGCAATTCAGACATAGACACAGCTTTAAATGTTTTTTCTACATAGAATCATAGAAGTAGGGTCAGAAGGGACCTTGTAGATCTTCAAATCCAACCCCCTGCCTGGGCAGGAGAAAAAACCAGGCTCAAATGATCCCAGCTAGGTCGGCATCAAGACTCCTCTTAAAGACCCCCAGGGCAGGAGCCAGCACCACTTCCCTTGGAAGTTGGTTCTAGATCCGAGCCTCCCTGACTGTGACGTAGTTCTTACGGATGTCTAATCTAAACCTACTCTCCAACAACTTGTGGCCATTATTCCTTGTTATGCCAGGGGGCGCTAGGGGAAACAAGGTCTCTCCCAAACCCTTCTGGTCCCCCCTAGTGAATTTATAGACAGTCACCAGGTCCCCCCTCAGCCTTCTCTTGTGAAGGCTGAACAGGTTCAGGTCCCACAGTCTCTCATTGTAGGGTCTGCCCTGTT
>NW_017729026.1:24658887-24666533 GCF_001723915.1 Gavialis gangeticus
GTTTTTCACCCCGTCATCCAAATCGCTGATAAAGAAATTGAACAGCGTGGGCCCAAGGACCGAGTCCTGAGGGACTCTGTTGATACCTCAAGATACCAGGCATGGCTTGTGAACACTGCGATAAACCTTATCTGGTATGATTTACCCCTTAGTCTGGTGAAATAATGAAGCGAAGTAGTCATTCAGTTCAGTTTTCTTTTGAGTGTCAGTAACCAGCTGTCCTGAGTTATTAAACAACGGCCTCATGCTTCCATTTGTTTTCCTCTTGTTCCCTACAGACCTGAAGAAGGACTTCTTATTGACCTTGATTTCTGTTGCTAGTAGCCGGCAGGTCATGAATGCTGAGATGCTGGGGCAGATAGAGCATCCCACAGGAGCACAGGGGGCTCCCCACCATGCTTGGCAGCAGACCCGGAAGTGGACCAGAAGTACATCCTGTCCACTTCCAGGTCCATCAGGGAGTGTGCTGGGGTGCCACCCGTACTGGATAAGGTTCAGAATGGGCATGGCAGGAATGACTGCCTTCTTCCTGTTGACATTGAGCTGGTGTATGATCAGTTAGGAAAGTTAGACATTCATAGGTCAGCAGTACCGGATGAATTTCATTCAATAGTGCTGAAGAAGCTGTCTGAAGCCATCACGGGACCTCTGGTGAAACTCTTCCAAAACTCATGGTGCTCAGGGGAGGTTGCTGAAGACTGAAAAATGGCCAATGTTGTGCCCATCTTCAAGAAGGGGAGGATAGGCCGCCTATAGGCCAATTAGCCTAACTTCTATCCCAGGGAAAATCCTGGAAAAAATAATCAAGGATTCTATGCATGATACACTTGCAGAAGGTAGGATTCTGAATGATAACCAGCATGGCTTCCTTGCAGGCAGGTATTGTTTTTCCAATCTCATCTCCTTTATGACCAGGTAGCTTACCACCTGGATAAGAGAGAGGAGGTCGACATTGTATACCTAGACTTCCAAATGGCCTTTGAACTGGTATCCCATGATACCAGTTATGGGAAAACTGGAGGATTGTGGGCTTAATTGCTCAACGGTCAGGTGGGTAGGATGTTGGCTGTGGGGTAGGACCCAGAGAATGCTAATGAATGGATCTGTGTTGTCCTGGTGAGAAGTGGCCAGTAGTACCCTTCAGGGGTCTGTGCTTGGTCCAGTGCTTTCAACGTCTTTATCAATGATTTGGATGTCAGGGTAAGGAGCTCACTGGCCAAGTTCACAGATGACACCAAGTTATGGGGGAGCATGGTCACGCTGGAAAATAGGCTGCAGATACAGGCAGACCTAGACAGGCTGGCAAGTTGGGCAGATTGGAACCAGATGAAATTCAACATTGAGAAGAGTAAAGTGCTCCATCTGGGGACAAACAATCTCCAACATACTTACAGGCTTAGTGGTGCCAAACTGACTAGCACCATGATTGAAAGGGACCTGGGTGTAATAATGGACCATAATATGAACATGAGCCACCAGTGCGATGCTGTGGCCAGCAGGGCAAACAATCCTTTGGCATGCATCAACCGATGCATCTCAAGCAAAACCAAGGAAATGATTCTTCCACTTTACTCAGCATTGGTAAGACCACAGCTGGAGTACTGCATCCAGTTCTGGGTGCTACACTTCAACAAGGACATGGAAAAGCTTGAGAGAGTCCAGAGAAGAGCCACCCAAATGATCAGAGACTTTCAAGGCAAGCCATACGAGGAAAAGCTGAGGGACTTGGGCCTCTTCAGCCTAAAAAAAGAGGAGGCTGAGAAGGGACTTAGTAGCAGCTTACTGCTACATCAGGGAAATACATCAAGGGCTCAGTGAACAACTGTTCACCAGGGTACCCTTGGGGAAAACCAGGAGAAATGGCCACAAACTCCTGGAAGACCATTTCAAGCTTAACACAAGGAAAAACTTCTTCACAGTTAGGGTGTCCAGACCATGTGGAAATCTTCAAGAGGAGACTGCATGGTGACCTTGCAGTCACATGACCTCTGTTGTCTTTCCTGTCTAGTGCAGGGGGGCTGGACCTGATGATCTTGCAAGGTCCCTTCCAGCTCCTTACAATCTATGAATCTATGTCTAACATTGTTTAGGTAACTGGTATGCTTTGACCTCTGGCTAATGAACTATTAATAATCATCTCAGTCACCTTGAATTACTATACCTGTCTTTGTAACTACAAACATTTTATGTCTCATAGAATCATAGCAAATAGGTCTGCAAAGGTAAAAGATTTCATTTTTTCAGAGATAAAGTTCACAATAACTTTAAAACTGGCACATAAGTATCCTATACAGTTGTATTAAAAGATAATTGAGTCAAGGAATCAGCCTGCTAAACTAGTCTGTATAACCCGGAAATGTCACTGGGATGCTCCATTACAGGTCCTTCAATCCTAACAGATTCACTAAGTAAAATGTTTACAAACATTCTTCAGAATAAAACCCACAAGTTTTGCTATAGCAGTATCCATCATCCAGTCTCTTGTATTCACTTTCCATGAGCCTTCATACCTGAGAAGTGGAGTTCACAAGCCTGGGTAGAACAAAACCACTGGCAATATTTGTGCAAATAAATGTTTATATGAATATTTGCAATGGAATTATGAGCAAGACCCTCTTAGTACTCCTTGATGCCTCTGTGAATCATCCAATGATAAGGCAGACCAATAATATATGAGTTATATTCTTTCCTAGTCACCTAGGTGGATATTTTTTTGCCATCAACAGGGTATTTTTGGCACTTACATACACAGGAATTTGATTGCTAGATGCATAGCCACATGTGCACATGGACAGTTATGTGCAGCTATGAGCAGTTGCAGCCATAGATGCCCTTCGGACATGTATGAGCCTCGAATAACTGAAAATGGAGTCAGATAAAACCCGCAACTACTAAATTTGGACTAAGGAACATGAAAGACCTCCTGTGTCCATCTTCCCCCCATTTCTCAGTGGCTAGCCAAACAGGTTCTAGTTCCCCCTTCAAACTTGAACCAGGTCCTCTGTAATTTTTCCAACCCAACACTTAAATCACCCTACCACAGGTCAGCCATTATACCCTTCTTCAGCACTCCTTTTGAATCAGTCACTAATACAGTCATTGGAAAGAAAGGAAGAAAGAATGGCAGTGCAAGTAGGAAACTTCTTCCTCACTGGGGACAAGCACTTAGGCCCCACTGCCTTCCAGGGCAGCAGCCATCCTGCTGAGCCCTAAATCCCCTTGATTGCTCCCTTCATCCTGGCCTTCTATATCTCCTGGTCATGGATACCCAGAAGGCCAACTTCAAAAGGAATATTGGTGATTAGGGTACTTTGCTGGGAAATGAGAGAAACCAAATTTCAAACCCACTTGGAGTATGAGGGTGGAGCCTAGAACCCAGGGCTGCTGGTTTCCCAGATAAGTGTCCCAACCACTCAGTTACAAGGAAAAAAAAGGAGTGTTTCTCTTCCTCCTTTTTTATTGTTGCCAGTCTGTGCTACTATATAGAATTCCCCTGGGCATGTAAGAACCAAAAATGCTTTGTAGCAGCCAAAATATGACCACTTAGATGACCAAGGAAGAACTGACTTCACCTTAAGCAGCCAAGTGTAGTGTACAAATAGCAAATTCTGATAGTACCACCCATCAGATTTCTCAAAGCTGGCTGTCTAAATCCTTATTTAGACATTTAAATAAAAGTGCTTGATTTTGAAAAGCACTGAGCAATTTAAGCATCATTGACATTAGTGGGATTGGTGTTTGCTCAGAAATACCTTTTCTTGGCCTATTTCCACAGTTCTACTTTTAGTTTCAATCCAACCTTCCCCTTTTCTTAATCATATTTGTTACTTTACCCTAGACTCTGTCCAGTATCTTAAATATATTTTAGTAATAAGGCACACAGAAACAAAAATGTGTGATTTGAACAGTGTCATATGTGAACAGAAGCGATCATGTCCCTATTTCATGACAGCATCCACCTTTTTTGCATATAACCAAAAGGTGCATTGGCTGTTTGCCACCATATTTTATAGCAAACTCATATCTACTTAGTTGTTTTTTCTTGAATTATTGCTGAATTTCAAATTTCTTCTTTTAATTGAATAACTATGTTTTATCACTGCACCTTTGCATGGGCATGTAAATGTCACTTTGTTTCAGTGGTCACATCTGCATGAGACGCTGACTCTGTAGTTGTTACTGCACAGTCATTTAGTACTTGCGTATACGAGTACTAAATGACTGCACAGTAGCATCCCCAAATGGTTTTTTGGTGATGCTGACTGTGCAGTAGCTCATTGCTACTGTGCCATAGCGTCGTATCACACTTCGTGCTATGCACCACTACTGCACAGTAGTAACAAGCCACTGCACAGTCAGCATCTCGTGTAGATGCGGCCAGTGTGTCTTGTATACACTTTCTCAGTAGGTAAAAGCTTTTGAGGAAAAAAAATGGATTCACAAGATTAACCTAAGAACTTAGGGAAGTATGGAGGCCTATAATTATTTTATACTTCCAAAACTGATCAGTTGGTCTTGTTCTGGCTTTCAAAAAATTAACTTCTGGGCTGAAAGCAAGCATGGAAAATAAAACACTAAACGTAACAATTTCAGAAAGTGAAAAAGAACATCTGAGTGAATGATTCATCATCGGGTAGTGTTGGAGTGAGGTTGTATGAGAGTCCAAGAATCACAGGGGAGGCAAGGATTTTCTGGGGTGACATCTTTTATTGGACCAACTGATGAAGAATGCTTTGCATTTGAAACCTTGCCTAACTTTATCCCAACCATGCAATTGTTTCAATAAAAGATATAACCCCAATAAATCCTTGCCTCTTGCATAATTCATAATTATTCATTCAATAACTTTAAATTCTTCTTCAATTGTGCACAAAGTCATCAGGGTACTGCCTTCCCCCACCCCAATTATGTGCACTTTTTAAAAGACTTTTGCTGATGCATGTTGTAAATAATCCTTAGTGTGTAGCTTCATTGTTACTATTCCAAAGTTTCTATAAAAGCTATTTTGACTGGTACTAGTTGTACCTGGCTTGAAGATTGTAGCTCTGAGAATCACATATAGTCTTATTACTTGAATTCTATATGTCGATTAATGTTTCTCAGTATTTATTTTACAATCACTTTAACAAATAATATTCATGCTAATCAGCTCATCTGGAACATTTGTGAAAAGTGGACGGAAATGGTTCAAGTGCAAAATCAAAATGAATTTACTTAAAACTCCAAATGAATACTCAATTATGCTTATGTGTTTTTAAAAATGGGAACATATGATGAGATCTTAAGAATAGCTGCTAATCAGTTAAAGGTACTAGGGCTTCAAAATTATGAATAACTGGACTCATAAGTAAGAGTTGCAGAACTATCTTAACAATACTCTTCCATACTGCTTACAAAAAAATCACTTAAAACAATATCTTTAAATATCAGACAAGAGAGCAAGTCATCTCTGTACCAAATTGAATATATCCCAGATATTATAACAGATGTTATAATATGCCAAGTACCAAATTAAAGTAGTCACAAGGTATATAATGATATTCCAGGATAAAAAGCTATCAAAAATAAACTTACCTCAGTAGTATCTGTCTTAATTTGAATGTAGTTGAGACAAGGCACACTGGGGAATGTTATTTCTGTTCTCATAAGAATGGCATTTGACATGAAGAACCAAAGAAAGAAAAAAAAGTGTGGGCCCAGATGGACATAGATGGATAATTGTAGTGACTAAATGGGACATGGGTAAAATTTAGGTGCTTATATCACAAGAGATCCAGGATAACTCTGATTCATAAGCCACAAACCCCCTTTAGTGCCTAAATTTTTGAGTGCAAAGATCCTACTGTCTAAATGCATAAACAGAAACACCCCTGTCTAAGCATGTAGCTCCCCCATCAGCTCCATTGGACATTAGGCTGGCACCTAAATGCCGCCTACATCCTTGGAGAAATTTGATCTTACGCACGCTCACAGCTTATTTAACACAGGTTGACAGTACTGATTGCACTATGAAGTACAACAGCTGTGGATACGTCAGACAATAACAGAGGAGATGATGCTGCCACCCACATTTTTTTAGTGATTTGAAGTGGGAGAACTGGGTTGTAGGCTCTCCTCAGCATTCAAATATACATCTTCCACATCCCAGGAGAGTATCCTAATCAGTAGACTATAGAAAAGTTGGTGATAGCACTCCTTTCATCCTCTTGTTGAACCAGTGACTCCACAACAAGGAATGCAAGATGCATAGAACCAGACAAAGGAGACACCTTTGTAGCTCAGTGATGAAGGCAGCTCTCTAGAAGAAAAGGGTTCTGCATTCCAATCCCTGATCTAGAAATAATCTATGAATTCTACATTTGAGGGTTATTAGATTGAAAAAAAACCTGGAAATAACCCTGGAAACAGGAACCAGAACTCAAAAACCTGGGGGGAATGTCTTCATCACTGAGCTACAGAGTCAGGCTGTCCTTTGAATGCTCTGTCTCCCCAGAAGGAATGGAAGGTGTTTTCACACAGAACATTCAAGAGCCTGGTGTTTAGGGTACTTTCCTGGAAGTGGGAGATGTGCTGAGGAAGTGTTTTGATTACTGGGCCATGATACGGAAGCTCCTAGTCCTGCAGAAAGAGCCCTCCTTAGAATCCATCCAACTTCAAAAGAGGACCCATTTAAGATGCTAAGTGGATGGAGGCATCTACTGTACAGCTCTGAGTCAAGTTTCTATGCCATGGAGAGGGGCAGGAGTTCAGCGACATTCCTAAATATAATGTTTCCTATTGGCTGGTTTTAGATAGTTCTCTGCTCAGTCTCTGAATCACCCTTCACTATTGATCTCCAGAGAGCCTAGGAACCCATCCCCATCTCCCTGAATAACTCTTCTGAGACGAGGCACCTAACTTTTAGATGATCTGCCTAAGACAGAGCTGCCAAAAGGACAAATGTCAGTGTTGCCCCATGTAAATAATACACACCTTGAGGGCTAGGGCAAGTTTTCATTCAGACAATACATAAATAGCAGGGCCTACAGCTCTAATAGAATGGAAATCAAAATGACAATGACTTTATGCGCTATTGTAGTGAAAGAACAGTGCTGAGTGAAACGCGAATACTGAAAGTGACCACTCCTGCATTCCACCATCAAGTGAAACTTTTGATTAAGGATGATAGAATTAAATATAGCAGAGAGTAATGAAATAAAGAGCTATTTGTTGTCCTGAAAACTTGTTTTAAGCATATTTTGAAGGATTAAAATAGATGAGCCCCTGGATATAAAGAGAGCCATTCATATAAACTTGACATTTTAAACTGCTGCCACACATAATGGGGATTATTGATACATTAATAAAATTGGATTCTTTGTTCCTTGCCCAAGAACTAAGATTTATGTTGGTTTTCGCTGGATTTATTATACCTTTGATATACTTTTATATTTCAGACTTGATCAGAAGACCCAATTAGTTGTTCCAGAATTTTCAATACTTTTAGATATCATTGAAGCAGTCATAGGTAGCAGAGTTAAACTTTCTTCAAAACAGATTTTTTTTTCTTAAAACTTTTGGAGAGACTTATAAAAATTTAAGTTCTCGCACCACTTCCAAAGCTGTAGCATTGTATTCTGCCACTTAATTCTACCTTACCTCCATAC
>NW_017729026.1:24671533-24672170 GCF_001723915.1 Gavialis gangeticus
TGATACATTAATAAAATTGGATTCTTTGTTCCTTGCCCAAGAACTAAGATTTATGTTGGTTTTCGCTGGATTTATTATACCTTTGATATACTTTTATATTTCAGACTTGATCAGAAGACCCAATTAGTTGTTCCAGAATTTTCAATACTTTTAGATATCATTGAAGCAGTCATAGGTAGCAGAGTTAAACTTTCTTCAAAACAGATTTTTTTTTCTTAAAACTTTTGGAGAGACTTATAAAAATTTAAGTTCTCGCACCACTTCCAAAGCTGTAGCATTGTATTCTGCCACTTAATTCTACCTTACCTCCATACTTTAAATCTTTCATTGTTATTGATATCTCAAGACTTTAATCTCAATGGCCATGTCCACACAAGCACGCATGTGCCTCTTGCCCTGCCTCAAACCCCTTGGAGGCAAGGCAATAGGCACGTGCAGGAACAAAAAAACGTTCCCCATGCTGCAAGTTTGCAGCATGGGGAGAAAATTAGACTCCTGGATATTCTAAAAAAAACAGTGTTTAAAAAAGCGGGGCAGGGCGTGGTCCCTGGCAGTCTCTCACTGCCTTAAGGCAACAGGAAACTGGGTCCTCCACAGAGCTGCCAGAGCATCTCTATGGTTGGCCCTCACCCTGGTG
>NW_017729026.1:24673604-24674910 GCF_001723915.1 Gavialis gangeticus
TCAAATTTGCACCACTTCTATTTGAACTGCTGCAAGCACACATGCTTGCATGTGTGGATGCGCCGAATAATGAGGTTTTGTCTGGATGGACAGCCAAAAATGTTGGCATACATGTTCAAACCTCTTGACATCCTAGCACCTCTAAGTTAGGCACCACAGCTACATCCCTATGAGTAGGGGCAAGCAGTTGCCGTGAAGAAAAAAGCAGCAGCACATGGTTGTGCCCCTGCACGTGGGGTTACCACAAGGAAAAATGCTTCAGGTGGGGTAAAGGAGGCTGAGGCCAGCACCTGGCCCCAGCAGCCTTACCTGGGATCCAGGGGGCCTCCTCAGGCTCCAGCAGCAGCAATCCAGGCATGTGGAGCCTGGCCAGCAGCCAGAGCATGGCTCTGGTGAGCCAAGTTCTGGTTTCAGGTGGCACATGCTGTGGCCACATGCACCACCTCTTTTTTCCGCACACGTTTTTAATACCAAGATTTCCCAGTATCTAAATTTGGCTCCATGCAGCAAATATACAGTGCAGCAAACCAAATCAAATATGCAGGGTACATTTTGCAGCTCCTCAAAAGCCTTTGAGGTGCCACAGAGCTCATGGCCCACAAGACCTAAATTTGGACCTCTCATAACTGGAGTGGATTCCAAAGTTGCAGGTTAGTGGCCTAGGATTCCTCTATAATAGATAAGAACAATTGGGTGTCTCATGATGATGATTCAGATCCCACCCTTTTACCTCTTAGAACTAAGAAAATGTTAACTACCACATTGTGCCTCAGTTCCCACCTTGCTCTGGCATAAAGGCTGTAAGGGAAAAGCCTCCATGTACTAAGATTCCAGAATCCAGGTCCTATTTCTGAGTGTCAGTGTCTAGAAACATTCTTTGAAAAAGATTAAGCAGGACTTACTCTTTAAAATAGAGCCAGGAAAGAAAGAAAAGGTGCTATAATAACCCTCTTCATATAATAACTATTACTGGTTAAATGACCCAGCCAGGAAGTAGGAGATCTGGATTATACTTGTCAGCCTGAGAGGTTGCAACCCATTTCTCCTATCTTACAAGACAAAGTCCTGAGCACCAAACTGTTAGCTAAACTAGGCTGAATTCACTTTCTACCCTTCCCGTGGGAGCCGGGCCATGGTGCATCCAGTATGCCAAGTTCATACAGCTACAGAAAAAAATAACCCAGATGGAACATGACTGTTACCCAGTGAGCCCATTATCTTGTCTTGGCCCGCAGGGGGTCTTGGGGTCTTGTCCCTGCTCCCAGTCCTTTATTAAATTATTCTTAAATACATAAATGTTTTCAAA
>NW_017729026.1:24679910-24681451 GCF_001723915.1 Gavialis gangeticus
CCAGTATGCCAAGTTCATACAGCTACAGAAAAAAATAACCCAGATGGAACATGACTGTTACCCAGTGAGCCCATTATCTTGTCTTGGCCCGCAGGGGGTCTTGGGGTCTTGTCCCTGCTCCCAGTCCTTTATTAAATTATTCTTAAATACATAAATGTTTTCAAAAAATATTTTTTCCAACTATTTAAGTTGGTCTAATAAAAGATATCACCCAAAGAACCTTGTCTGCCTATGTCCTTAGACCACTACGGCTACAACCTACACCCCTGTAAAAGGTTTTAAAAAGTTAGTCCTCACAAGGCTTTACACTGCTTTGCTTGAGATAATTTTGAGATCTGGGTCAAACTGTCAAGAACTCCTACATTATAAATTGATTCTCTCAATGTAGCTGTTCCCAGAAGTCCAGGGCACCCACAGATCCCACTGAAAAAATCACTTGCCATCACTGTCACTGTACTTACTTGTACCTAAGTGAGGATAATATGCCTACCTTATGCAGATGTTCTGAGCAATAATTAATTAGGTAATGTTTTTAAAGTGCTTATAAAATAAGAAGTGCTATGTACATACTAACTAAGGTATTTATCCTATTCTCTAGGGAGCAATGGAAGCTCTCTGTGTGATACATGCATAAAGTCAGGTAACCACAATACAATTACAATGTGTGCAGCTGCTTGCTGCTTCCTCTGTGATTTCTACACGGAGAGAGTGATTATGTATGAGCTGAGGTGTGCAGTTCAACATGAGTGGTCTGACTTTTTCTGACATCACACATCATTTCTGGGAATATTCCCTGCAGGTGAATATGCAGCCAGGTATAAACATCTAATAGGGGCATGGAGAAAATCTTATTTGCCCTCAGTGGGAGAGATGCAGGTATAGCTACTGCAGAGGCATAATAAGGCAGCTCTGTGCCCTGGGCAAGGGTAGCATACAGGGCAGTGCTGACTCTTGTGCTGCCAGTGGAAGCAGTACAGCTTGCCACAAGGTGCAGTGACAGCTAGTTTTGCCCCTTTCCCCCTCCTCCTACACAGTTATACTACTGAGCTACTGGTATGTATGCAAATGTTCAATTAAAATAGTGCATATTTATATAACAGCAGAGGAGTGTGTCTTTTCTAGTAGTCCAGCCCTGCATAACCTTACTCACATGCATAGACCTTCTAGGAGTGCAACTGAAGTGGAAAGGGCTATGAGCATGTGTAAATGTTTGCATGACAGACCTCATTTTTTCTTTAGACTGTAATCAATAGTTCCTCTTTTTGTGACTCACCAGCTTTGTTTTCCATAAATGCCAAGCCATTTGGCTGCTAGAACTACCTTTATTTAATTAAAACCTTGTCCTGTTTTTACATTGACTTCATGACTGTGCATAACATTTTATATTTTTCTGTGAGTATAGAGAGATGTCACACTTATATCATAGAAAAGTGGGGCTGGAAAGGATCTCAGGAAGTTAATCACCTATTCAAGTCCAGATCATCTCTGTCTAACCATCCTAGACAAGTGGTCATCCAGCCTATTATTAAAAATTTCAGGAA
>NW_017729026.1:24686451-24687441 GCF_001723915.1 Gavialis gangeticus
AGTTAAAGGTATTCAGATGGTCCTGACCACATGTTTTGGTTATGGGAATACTTGTCGCCTTTGTATTAGACACTGTATTAAGAAGGTACAAAATAAAACCCAGAGACCTTCCAGCATAAGTGTGCAGTTAACCAGCTCATCTGTATCCTGGCTCAGCACATGGACCAAGGATCAAAGCCAGTTAACTTGGAGACTGGGACTTACTGTGGAACAACCGTCATACACAACTACCAGGAATAATACCGAAACAGAAAAAATACCCTTTAACTTGCCACAGGTAAAGCCAGGAGGCAAGGGGACAGACAATGTCTTGCCACTACAAGAAAAGGAAGCAGTTTGTTAAAATACTCTCACAAGATCCAAGGAGGAGGATCAAAGGATACTGATATAAGCTGTAACAATGAAACTGTAACATCTGTAGGATTCTGCAGTGATAGGAGTCTAGCAAAGCTATTCCAGCTATAACCCTGCTTCATTCAGGGTTAAAGATAGGGTGATTTAGCTTGCTTGTATGGCTACTGAGTACTACAGACTTAATGTGTAAGATTTGATGTGTGCTCCAGAGCACCAGCTTCTGGAACTTCCTACTTACGGTGGCTTAAATGTACATTTGTTCATACCCTGGGTGCTGAACCCCAAGTCTACTATTTTTGTAAACAGAAGTGAAGCTACCTCAGGAAAGAAATTGGTACTTCTCACAAGGATGAAAGTGGAATCAGGATCCTCTTTCAGACACAAATCAGTGTTTGCTTTCCAACGCCTTACTCCAGAGTATGTTGCCAATTTATTTTCAAGTTCTACATATGATCAAATATTGATAGCTTCTGCATTCTTTACTCAAGAATTGCAGGATAGATTCTGTTGCTTCTGGGATAGCAGTCTTACCAAAAGGATTTTATGATGAAGCTAGAAATATTTTTTTACACATCATTTAGAAACTTGTGCAGAGGTAAATAGATTCATAGATTCATAGATTAAGGGTCGGAAGGG
>NW_017729026.1:24687452-24689776 GCF_001723915.1 Gavialis gangeticus
ACGTGCACCCTGCTCCCCTCGCTCCTGCTCCCCAACTGAGCTATATTGTAGTTTCCTCACGATGTGACCTAGCATTAGCCATACCCAATAATAACTTGATTAGAGGGGGCACAGAGTCGCCAGTTAAACTCAGACAGAAAAAAATCACAGTGATGTTTATTTTGCACTTCCAGGAAATTCTTGGGTTCAGACAAGGGGAGAGGTAATCATTAATTTGCTTGCCTTTTTGAATAAATAAATAAATATGCCATGATTTTACAAAATGGTTAGTATATCAGGATTTTAGAAAATCAATGGTGCTTTAATGACAGCTACCATGGTAATCAAATAAACACCTTCCTCAGAGTCATTATCATTCAGATTACATATTCCTTAACATAAGTTGTCCAATATGCTTTACAGTGAATGATATATTATATTTTACTGACAGTTAGTAATGTCCCCGGTGTTAACATAATAAACATTTATTTTATATTGTAAAGCAACATGTTAAAATATGTGGAATTAGTTTATGAAATTATTACAAAGGAATCAAATTGCTTTATTGCAAGCATTTGTGAGTGGTTTATAATTATATTTTCCAACTGTAAAATATTTTTTATTATGAACATCTGAATGCTGAAAGTCCACGATACATAGCACATCAGGTGCTAACTCAGGTATCATCTATATTACCAAGGAAAAATGAAGTATCAGTGTAATAACCTTTATAGAAAAGTGGGAGTGCATTTTGACTTGACTACTTTGCCCTTTCTGCCTGGTTATCTTTGCAGCGTAATTTGAAAATTAAATGTTAGAACTCCCAACTCAACATCACACCACTCTACAGTGCTACTCAAGGAAATTTTGTTTCTATGGTAACTGCTGAAGGCTTATTCATAGCCATTGATGTCACCAATATACCCAATTTAATTACAATACATAAGAACCATCAAACCATTGATTTCTTCATGATACTAGCTGCAATTATAATGCAAGAAACTAACCACAGTTCCACGTTACTGTCACAGTACATAATTTTATTCATCTCAAATAAAGCCAATACCTCAGCATTTATTAGAAAGCACTACATGTTGTAGAAAAGAGCCCATTTTCTAGTTCTTACCAACAGCAGATATTATTTCTGCTTAGGAGATCTCCTGGATCTTTTCTCTGACAAATAATACTTCAACTTGGGACTGCCCAACTACTGCAGTTCACTATGATTACAGAGTAAACCCTGCCGTCTATTCACTGGCAATCCTCTGTAGGCAGAGGGTAATATTCTCTCAATTCTTCCTCTTCCTCAGCTGCAGTGAGTTTGATACATCGAAAAGCTGGAAGCAGGGTCTCCACACCAATATCATGAACCCAAGACCTTTGCCTACCACCTTAGGCCCTTAGCAGTGTGGCTTATGGAGCCATTCTGTTAGGAGATCTTTCTCAGGTTGTGAATACTTCAGGTGCTTTTCCTCCTATGGGGAGTTTGGTGGTACAAAGGTTTCCAAAAGAAAAAATTAGATGGGAGCTGATATACAAAACTGGGATTGGTAGGAACAATGTATATTTTATGGTACCTGTACTCTCAGCCCTAGGCAGCTGTAAGATTTATCTTATAGTCAGATGTGGGACAGTCCATGTAAAGTGGATATCTTCACAATGCAGGATTGAAGGAAATTATGAAGTTATTGAAAAACTCATCCTGCCACAAGAGGAAAAATCCATTAAGTAAATTATCAAGTGGGCCTACCATATATGAAATTTCTCAAAAATCAATCTCTAAGCATCAACTATGACTTATTTGATTACCTTTCATAATTTTATGGAAATTAATATGTAAATGATACAGGACTTGCATGCTATAAGAATGCTTCCATTTTATAAAATGAAGGCAATAATCCCAAAATATAGCTTTTCACCAGGTTTTGACAGCTTCTAGTTTAATTATGAATAGAAAGGATAAAAAGAACAGCCACTAGCACAGAACAAGTGAAAAAAAATTAAAGTAAAAGAAACCCACAACACAAGGCAGAGACAGATCAGCTGTGAATGTAAGTCCAACGCCCATGCCTTGAAAGTCAATTTGATGGGCAAAAGGAAAAAATTGCAGCCTCGAGGCAATGGTGAAGAGGGTGGCAAAAAGAACCACCTCTAATCCTAATGTGGCAGCTACCTCAGGAATCAGAAGAGTATAGGCAAGGGGTAGGCAACCTGGTGGATCTGGCTGACATCCCACTTCCCAGAAGCCCCTGCCTGCAATGGTCCTGGCAGAAACTGTACAGGTAGACCATGTGGCTCAGTGGGGAGCTAATATGGTGCCCCTGCCTGCATGGGTCCTGGCAGAA